>NC_090445.1:51087550-51712550 GCF_031143425.1 Pleurodeles waltl | reverse complement strand
TACATAATTCCACATCTCAAGATCCCATCAAAATGTAAACATTCAAAGAAATCAATCCTGGACTAACTAGGCCACCTACCAATGCTCCTCCTTCCTTTAACATCTCAAATACAACACCCTATACAGCTTTCATCTCTACCCCAGCTCACTTTCTCTGCCCTACACACGCTGCCAGAGATTATGCTCTCTACATACACCGTTGCATACCGCCACAGTGCATATAAAGACATGTGTGTTGCCTTAACAACTAAGCTCATCCCTGCCAAATTAACATATCAACTCAACCTTATTGCTTTAATCCAGTCTCACTCTGAACCTCAGCACCTGTCCTGGACAAGCAACTTTATCATCTACCAGTTACAATACAGCACAAAACTTTGTCCAGCTTTGTACCAGCAACTCTGCTTCTGGCTATGTCTAAATATTCACCACCATCAACTAATTCAGCAGCCTAACTGCTGCCCGTTCTGCTCCCATACTCCCCAAGCCCACACTCAATACAGACACCTCGATGCTACTAACCCACCTGTACAGAACTGATACCCTTACTCTCATTAACTAGAACACCTTATCCTTGATCTGACCCCTTCAGACGTCAGTTTCTCAAGGCACAGATCCAAGTGCTCTGCTCTATCCTCTTTCTTCAACTGTTTCTGAGTTTAATGGCTACTACCCACGATTAGTAGCAATGGCCTTAGCTCTGCCAAAGGAGAATGGCAGCAGATTTCTTTTCTCTTTTTTCCTATCCTGCAGTAGTCCAGAATCCCAATTTCCCTTCTTTAAAACTCTAAAGCATCTAGTTTTTGATTTTATCACCAGCTCTATTCTCTCTTTCGGCACGGTCTACCCATTTCAGTCTAGTTTTCTGCAACCGCACCGTGAAAGAGCTTTTGTGCATCGCTTTTGTGCATCAATCAGGAGTATTGATTATTAACAATGTGCACACTATTACATTACACCTGATTTCACAATTATATATTCTTGGGTTGATACTTCTGCTGGTGAAAGGATTTAGCTATGAATTGTTTAAGTGTTTTCCTCGCTTATGCTAACTAGGTCTCAATTAGGAATCAGTGCCATCTTGTTTATAATTTTGTTGCACAGTCAAGAAAGACATGATTTGATTATTTGTGAGTCAAACTGTTGACATTTTTCCAAGTATCTTCCGCTGCATGCATTTTACATTCATTCACAATGGTTCACTATTGTTTAAGTACCCAGTTTGCTTTGACCCCTCCAGGTGGCATTAGGTAAGAGGGGTTGAATCAATATTCATGTATTGAGTTAGCCTTTAGGGGGTAGGGCTGTATGACAATTTTTAAATCATTATTCTATTTTGTTGAAAATGTATTTCTTTGTTCACACCACAATGTTTGTGCAGTTTTTAAATTCTCCTATGGGGAAATCCTCAATTTAGGTGGTGAGTCAGAATCTTTGTGAGTTCTACTAGGGATGATTTGATCGTGTAAGCATCTTTTAAAATTTTAAGAAACGAATGTTTTTAAATTGTTTGTTGGGCATTTTAACCTCTGAAGGTCATTTTTTGGCTTTCACTCTTTTTTTGGGGGGAAATTCTTTTTAAAATATAAGGGACTGGAAAAAACTAATATTTCCTTCTTTGCTGGATTCACATGTATTGGGGCACATCCTTGTTTCTGTGTGTGTCTCTGGGGGTATAACTTGGTTTTCTACCTCATAGCAACCTCGGGCCCGTGTTCAGTGGTCCCCGGTTGCTTGTTTTTTTCTCTCCTCCCTACTTCCTGGTTGGGACCGACTAGACCGCCATTTTTGTTAGCGGTCTAGTTGTTTTTAGGCTCCAGAGCCTCGTTCGGTTCCCCTGGCTCATTTAATGCCGGAAGGACGCCGGCCTGGCACCTGATTTGATCGTGTAAGCATCTTTTAAATTTTTAAGAAACAAATGTTTTTAAATTGTTTGTTGGGCATTTTAACCTCTGAAGGTCATTTTTTGGCTTTCACTCTTTTTTTGGGGGGAAATTCTTTTTAAAATATAAGGGACTGGAAAAAACGAATATTTCCTTCTTTGCTGGATTCACATGTATTGGGGGCACATCCTTGTTTCTGTGTGTGTCTCTGGGGGTATAACTTGGTTTTCTACCTCATAGCAACCTCGGGGCCCGTGTTCAGTGGTCCCCGGTTGCTTGTTTTTTTCGCTCCTCCCTACTTCCTGGTTGGGACCGACTAGACTGCCATTTTTGTTAGCGGTCTAGTTGTTTTTAGGCTCCTGAGCCTCGTTCGGCTCCCCCGGCTCATTTAATGCCGGAAGGACGCCGGCCTGGCACTTGATTTGATCGTGTAAGCATCTTTTAAAATTTTAAGAAACAAATGTTTTTAAATTGTTTGTTGGGCATTTTAACCTCTGAAGGTCATTTTTTGGCTTTCACTCTTTTTTTGGGGGGAAATTCTTTTTAAAATATAAGGGACTGGAAAAAACGAATATTTCCTTCTTTGTTGGATTCACATGTATTGGGGGCACATCCTTGTTTCTGTGTGTGTCTCTGGGGGTATAACTTGGTTTTCTACCTCATAGCAACCTCGGGGCCCGTGTTCAGTGGTCCCCGGTTGCTTGTTTTTTTCTCTCCTCCCTACTTCCTGGTTGGGACCGACTAGACCGCCATTTTTGTTAGCGGTCTAGTTGTTTTTAGGCTCCTGAGCCTCGTTCGGCTCCCCCGGCTCATTTAATGCCAGAAGGACGCCGGCCGCGCAGCGGGCGTGCCGCTGGCGCGCCAAAGGCGTGCCAAAGGCAAGCCCGTCTGCGCCCGTCCGCGCCCTGAAGCGCCCTGAAGCGCCCAGAGCCCAGAAATGCTGCTCTTTTTACTACAGACAGGTTAGTCTACTCTCCCTTGCAGCTTTACGCACTCAGAGGGGCAGGATCTGGCCCACCTCTCTCAGTACCCCCTGGGTCCTATGCCTCTTCTTTCTGCCCGGCCTGCCCTAGTTCCTCTAAGGCTGTTTCACCCCCCTTCTCCCCCCCATCCCAAACGAGCAACATATTGCTCCTCAACTGTCGTTCTTTACCAGCGCACTCCCTTCACATATATACCCTCATAGAAGATCTTTCCCCTGACGCCTTGTTTCTTACCGAAACCTGGTTGGGCAATGACTCAGCAGTAGATATCTGCAATTCTCTACCCTCCACCTACTCTATGGCGCATGTAGATCGACTCCATGGAAGAGGTGGTGGTATAGCCATTATCTACAAAAATACCTTTCGGTGTACCACCTTCCCCTCTGATATCCCGGAGTGTGAAAGCTTAATTTTCTCTCTCTATCTCTCCCCCACTTTTACCTTTTCCGGTATGCTTCTCTACCGACCCCCAGGACCTTGCACTCGTTTTTTAGATTCCTTGCCGGAAGTCGCAGCTAGTCTTATCTGTAAATCCCCTAACTTTACTATTCTTGGGGATTTTAACATCCACCTTGATAATGAAAACTGTCCGCACGCCAGGTCTCTACTTGCGTCCCTCACTGCGCTTGATTTAACTCAATACGTAATAGGACCTACCCATACCAAAGGCCATACGCTGGACCTCCTATTCAGTAATCTCCCTGTTCTTACCACCCTGCCGTCCCAGCCCCTAACCTGGACGGATCATTGCCTTTTATCTTTCTCTTTCCCTTATAAGGTTACTCCAGATGTGCCGTCTACCTCCTTAACCTTTGGTCGCATTTGGTCAAAATTGGCTCTTGGGGAATGGCGCGCTGCTCTCCAGACCTCCTTTGGGGTCAGCAGCCCCTCCACCTCCGCAGATTTGTTTAATGAGTGGATCTCCTCCTCTTTGGATAGTATTCTGCCCATCAAATTAAGATCTAACAAGCCCCCCCATAAGGCTAAACCTTGGTTCTCACCTTGTCTGTTAGAATTAAGAAAAAAGTGCAAAAGGTTAGAAAGATCTTGGAGAAAGAATTACAGTCCCACCGAAAGAGAAATATATAGGCAATCTGTCAGACTCTACCCCCAAAACATTAAAGCCGCCCAGTCCTCTTACTACGGAATAAGAATAGAAAACTCCTCCTGTTCACAAAAGGAAATTTTTCAGATTTTTAAGGAATTAACCATAACCCCTATGCCCTCTCCTCCCACAGAGCCCTCCACTGAATACAGTAATCTTCTGGCATCTCACTTCAATGACAAAGTCATCAAGATATACTCTGGGTTCCCTTCTTCTCCTCCCCCAGGTACAGTAGAGTACCAAACGATGGATCCCTCCCTCTCCGGAAGCACATTAACCGCTTTTGTACCTCTCACTGACACCGCTACTACCAACCTTCTTCTTCAAATGAAATCGGGCTCCCCCCTAGACCCCGCCCCTCCTTCCATCCTCTCGCGAGTTTCAGATATTATTGTACCTCCCCTTACAAAAATACTGAATCATTCCCTATCCTTAGGTTTCCTCCCCCCTCTTTTTAAGCATGCCATCATTAAGCCTCTTTTAAAAAAACCGAAATTGAACCCATTTCTGTTAGAGAATTATAGACCCATTGCTCTCCTTCCCATTTCAACAAAAATTCTGGAGAAACATGTTAACCACCAATTAACCAGCTACTTAGAGAGCCATGAACTCCTTCACCCCACTCAAATGGGTTTCAGAGCCCATCATAGCACGGAGTCAGCCCTCCTTACAGTGACGGAGTCAGCCCGGCAACTTCTGGACCAAGGGTCTCATGTAGCCGTGATTCTACTTGATCTCAGCGCAGCTTTTGATACGGTGGATCACAACCTTCTCTGCTGTAGGCTCTCTGAATTAGGGATAGGAGGCCTAGCATTGTCCTGGCTGTCCGCTTTCGTCAAAGGTAGATCTTTTCAAGTCCTGGACCGAGCCTACTTCTCTGATATCTTTCCATTGACTTGTGGAGTTCCTCAGGGCTCCTCCCTGAGTCCAACTCTTTTTAATGTTTATCTATCCCCGCTGGCTAAAGTGATCGCTCCCTACAATCTGTCTTTGGTCACCTATGCCGACGATACTCAACTTGTGGTGTCACTATCTAGTTCTGGGGATTCGTCGGCGGCCAACCTTTCGTGTTGCATGAAAGACATTGGAGTTTGGATGATCCAGTCTAAGCTTAAATTTAATGATGGAAAGTCAGAAGTCATTGTACTAGGCAATGCCCCCCCAGCCCCTCCCCTTTCACTATACTCTGAGGCCTTCAACAATCTTCCTCCTCCCAAGGACCAGGTAAAAAGCCTTGGTTTTTGGGTGGATTCTCGCCTGACCATGGATTATCAAGCAAAAAGAGTTTCCTCTACATGCTTTGGCATTTTAAGAGTCCTTAGGAAAATCTTTAATCTTCTTCCCCCTATGGCCAGAAGAATCCTTGTTCAAACTCTGATCCTTTCCCGTCTGGACTATGGGAACTCACTTTTTCTCAGCGCCCCGGCTTATGTCATAAAAAGGCTGCAAACAGTCCAGAACGCAGCTGCCAGGCTTCTTGTCAATCTTCCCAGACATTTATCCGCTAAGCCTGCTTTTTCCATACTTCACTGGCTCCCTATTAAGCAGCGTATTTATTTCAAGACCCTATGCATTGTTCACAGAGCCCTGCAAGATAAGGGTCCAATGTTCTTCAGAAAGCGGCTATATCTTTATGTCCCCTCTCGAAGTCTAAGGTCCTCCTCCTCTCGACTTGTGACCATCTTGCGGTCTAAGAGAGCCTGGGGGGGCAACTCCTTCTCCACCAAGGCCGCTTGTCTCTGGAATGATCTTCCCTCTGAACTCCGTCATGAACACTCAGAACTGCTTTTTAGAAAAAAACTTAAGACCATTCTTTTCTGTAGGTAGCTCTCTGAATTCTCCTATTGCTAGCACTGGTCAGGTTAGGTTTAGCGCTGGGATGCCTTCGGGTCACTACGCGCTTTATAAATCCTTAAAACTAAAACTAAACTGTCCATTTCTTACCAATTTTGTTGCACATTTGGGACAGAGCAGTTTTTTTACTTTGTCACCTTTCAGTATTAGAAGGTGTGCAAAGTACGAGAGGGCAGACCATAATGAGCGGAGAGGAAGCTTAGGGGAGAAGGTGGCATAGAGAGCAAGATAAGATGAGGTCAAGAAGGTGTTTTGAGGAGAGAAAGATCTTTCCAGGAAGCAGGAGAGAATGCTGGGGCATTGAGACAAGGAGCGGACCTTTTTCTGGCATGGGTTAGCTTGGCTTGCAACAGCTTTTAGACCACATGTTGGTGCGGGGTGGCAGTGGTCTGAAACTTATGTTTCATTCCAACGAGCAGTCAGCAGTCTAGGGTTTGACAGGTGTGAGAAGACACATTCCAATGTAGTCCACTGGCTCTGCAAACTGATATGTTGGGTAATCTGCACACTGTGTATTTTCGTAAATTGACAGAGAACTTAGACAAGTGCCCAGGGGAGACGACAAAAAGATACACTTTCACAGCCACTTGGGAAGTTAAGTCTATGAGATCTACCTAGAGTGGTGAAGTATAATCGGAAACTTAAAGCCTAATTAATGTAAAGAATCTAGAGACCTTGCTCATCTAATTTTCCACTGCAAATCAGTAGGCTCCTTCTTCAACAATGTTTTCTCCTTCATCTCAAAACTTTTCAACATACACCCCAAGAAGGAATTTTGATTTCTAATCAAAGGCGTTCTTGACCCTCACATCAGGTGTCCCACTGATCATCTCCTACTCAACCTTCTGTAGCCACCAGCAGTTAAGACATTCACCTCTAACTGGAAGGACAACTCATAAGGCTTCATACCGGAGTGTGATTTCAACTCCCGGTCTTTAGATTTAATTCTAATTTTTGGTCAGTTTGAGGATTTCGGTTACGAATGAGCGGTGTTTTCAAAATCCGTTTAAAGTAGTTCTAAGCAGCTTTTTATGTGTTCGCATTGATACTCATACGTATTGAAATATAAGATATTACGTTACAAGCCCTGAGGAAGTTGGTGCGATTATTCTTCGCTCAATGAAACACGTGTTGGCTTGGAGGCTGGTGCTTTGGACTTTGGCCAAGGAGAATGTTTCAGAGAAAATAAACAAGAAATTGGACTTAAGTTGTTGGTTATTGATGATTTAGTTTTTTGCAATAAGAATGAAGATGTTTGGATACCTGTGATACGGACACTAACACTCTCTCTACTTACACGTAGTGCCTTGGATTTTCTATATGTTCTATGTCATTCTCCTAGGAGAATCTTGGAGGAGTTGGGAGGACCCTCCTTCCAGGAGCACTGTGTTAATTATTGGCTGTCTGAAGTCTAATTAATGGTGCAGTTCTTGTGAGCGCCATCCCTATATATCTTTCCCCCCCCCTCTCATACCATGCCTGGCTAAATTGGGTATCTCACATTAGATAACTTCTACGCTTCCAACAAACCTCCGTAAACTGATCCTTGGTTCATACCCTAAAATCTGATAAGAGTGATTCTCATTCACCTTATTATGAATGATATAGATTCTCCAAACAACATGGTTGGCCTTCTCAATTTTTCTTTGTGCCTTACCTTTTTGCTGCTTTCCTTTATGCATTAATTTCAACTACTTATCCACTCCAATGTTATGTATGCAACGATATCTACATTGTTTACGTTAACACATCTTCCCTTTCTAAGTGACAGGTGACCCACTTATGATCTTTAAACCATATTTGTTACCTTTGTTCTATTTATTTACAGTTTTGCTTTGCTCTTGCTGTGTTCTAAAATTAATAAAGATCATTTTGAAACAAAAAGACTAATTAATGTAATAAGCAATGGTGTTTCCCAAATTAATTGGTCACAGTCAGGTATTCAGGCGCAGTTCTCATGTAGACACAGCTTTCACAATTGTCTGGAAAAGTTCAGTTTATGGCTTCCCAAACTACCCAGGGATTTAGTAATTGGATACCCTCTGAAAGACACAACTTCCAACACCCACCAAATAACTTAAGAGTCTGTTAAAAAAGTGACAAAAGCACAACTCACTGGAAGGCACAGCTTCAAAACCATAAGTATCTCACAAGTTAATGGGTGCACCTAGTAACAGTGATGATGCAACCCAATGAAAGAAGCAGCTTGCAAAAACAACCAAACTATGATGTCCAAGTGACAATGGTGCAACCCACTGGAAGATAAAGCTGTGAAAAAAATCAAGTAACTTAATATTTCCTGGAGTCTGTTAAAACCACTAGGTAATGGAAAAGTGCATGACATACACCCTGATGTGACAAAGGCACAACTCTCTCAAAGATGTAGCTTCCAAAAATCACAGGTCTGTGGGATCCACCAGGAAGTGATGAAGGTCAAACTAACAGAAAGACGTGGGAGGATCCTTTAGAAGGCTATCCCACCCAGATACAGAATCCTCATCTGAAACAACCCCAGGAATAGTGGCCAAAGACTGACAACCATTTTTAAAGACACCTTACAGACCAGATGTTTTTAACTGTTCAACCCAAATGAATCTGAGTCACTCACCTGCTGCCTACCCTCCTGGATCATTTCATGCGACCAACCACTGCATAATTAGTAATTGCAGACGCCTTCCTAGACATGATTGCCTTATACTGGACTAATTACCACCTCCTCATCTCCTTGAATGTCAACCTACCCCCCAAAAAAACTACTAAAGCAACAGTGAACATTAAGACGAAATGTATACAACTGACCAGAAAACTTCCCAACACCTGATTCCCGTCTTCCGTCAACTGAAAAGTGAGGAAGTGCTACAGTGGCTTTCCGTTGATCTGGTGTTACCCCTCAACACGCCCCTAACCACGATCAGAAAAAATGACAACACACCTCCAAAAAAAAACATAACAAAATCTACAAATCATCCATCAAAAAGTTAAAATACTCCGCTATTCCAAGTGGATCTACAAAGCCAAATGCCATTCCAATGAAGTACAAAAGATTCTTACAGAATCCCATAACCCAGAGTGCACCGCCTCCAAAATCACAGCCATCAGATACCACCATTCCTCAAAAGCAAGGACTCTAGGACAGCTTCATGGTAGTAGTCTCTGTGCTGCTAAGAGTAACAATAAGCATTCCACAGAATGACATCCGGCCATCGTATTTCAGAACCTGTTTAAGGCAAGTGGCTCAACCAGCTGCTGTTTGTGAATCACACCACAGTATTAAGATATGGTAGAAGACAAAGCACCTAGCAAGAATGACCACATCTTTTGAGATTAGCAATGCTTTGGTAGCTACTTGTGCCTTTTCCTGCTTTCAGGAAATGAGCACAAGAGCAGAACTTAATAATAATAATTTACTAAAATAATGATAAAACTTAATAATCTTGACTTAAGTACTTATGACCCACACAACCGATCTAACATTAAAGAGTTCAAAGTTTTCCTACTCACACTCCACCTCAAAGCTAAACATAACTTCTGTGAGTCATTCATGTAAGGCCAGACCGGAATCTCAGGAATTCATCCAAGATCCAGGATTCAGGACCCTGCTTTGAACTCTGGTTCACGATCCTGAGATTGGCCCTGTATTTACAGAGAACGGCCTGCCTAGACAGAGTTGTTAACATCACTGAAACTAAGTTGCTGATGAGACCCTGCTGGCCACTCCTCCCTAAAGACTAAAGGCTATTGAACTCTTTGATGAGATCACTACTCATCACTTCCGCATGTTCACACTGTTCACTCAATGCCACCTACAGAACAACATTCTTGCTGAATGACTGCGGTTGCATTTGTTTGATTGTTCTCAGAAACCCAAACCGATCAGTTATAGTTTCTCATTAGACTATATAAAAACAACTCAAAATCGTCATGCTTCCAGGAACATACACTGAAAGTCCAGACAGTTTTAGCAAAACAAACATATGTTCCCCTAGGTAGATGGAAATCACTGACCTATTCAAAATAAGCCATCTGCCATCCTTGTGTCCAAACCATTGTGATTATCCCTAAGACTGAAGATCACTGTGCACAGCATTCTCAAAACATTGTTCATCAGCTCTTTAGTGCATCCCAAACCCTGTTCCCAGAGGTGGTACCAACAGCCTGCAACAAGATGCCTTCTGACAAGTTCCATACCTGCTTCACAAATTTTGAAGCCTAGGAGGAGAAGGATTGCACAGACCTGGACAATGAACACAGCAGTGAATTCCATCTGCAAGAAGAAAACAACATGTAATTGATTTTAATTTAAATATGGTTTCCTCATCATGCTTGGTTGCAGGTGTGATTAGCGACACCTCATTAATCTTGTCTCAATATGCATTAGAAATAAAGAATGCAAGGCAATTAACAAAACATTATAGGAAAAATAAGTGCAGAAACTGGCCAATTCAAGCAACACAGCTCATTCTAGTCATCGACCTAAGAAGGCCAAGCAGACCATTCCATTTGGAATACCTCCTTTCCTGTTTGATCTTAAGGGACACTTTGCACAGTTGTTATATTCTTTGCGTTGGCCTCTCTGGCCATGTAAGGCCAGTAGGTCACTACCATAGACGCATCAGTAGTCAAGTCAAAATAAAAATGAACTCTGACGTCCAGTGATTCAGGATGAACTAATTACAGAAAATCAACCACTAATTATTCACTAAGTGAACTTATGCACGAATCTGTTGTCTTTTCTGTGTTGTTCTTTATGTTGTGCATCTACCCCTGTTCATAGGTCTGTGAGTGTGTCAGTGTGGAGTTTGCACAGAGAGTGCTTGCTAGTTTACACCCGGTCTGATTAGAATGAAAGCAAAGCCATGTACTGATGGGGACTTCCTGGGGGTCAGAGAGAGACTAATGGCATTGGTGGCATTGGTGTCTCCTTGTGTTGTGTGTCGCAATAAATAACACTGCCTTCTTCTACATAAGTCCTTATTTCCTTTTGCAATGAGACAGGATTCTCATTTTAGGATTGTATTTTTGTTTTTGGGCAAAAAGACATGACAATAATTTAGAAAAGACACTTTACATACTGAAATGGAGTGGGATATGAGTGAGAATTGATAAATGTAGTGCTTGGTGCTGTGCAACCTCAATGAAATGGATAATACCTCGATCAGGGCTGCCAAGAGCTCTGAAAGAGGCACTAGAGCCCAGTAGCAGAGAAAATATACTGGGATGGGTCTCTGTTAATTTTATGCCACATTTGTACCCAAGTTTGCTGATGTTCAATCAATCAATCAATCAATATATTTATAGAGCGCACTACATACCCGTTGGGGTTTCAAGGCGCTGGGGGGGGTTAGCTGCTACTGGTCGAAGAGCCAGGTCTTGAGGCGTTTTCTGAAGGTGAGTAGGTCCTGGGTCTGTCGTAGGTTGGTTGGGAGAGTGTTCCATGTCTTGGCGGCAAGGTAGGAGAAGGATCTGCCGCCAGATGTCTTTCAGTGGATGCGGGGGACGGTGGCGAGGTCGAGGTCTGTGGAGCGGAGCTGTCGGGTGCGGGTGTAGAAGCTGAGTCTGTTGTTGAGGTACGCAGGTCCGGTGTTGTGGAGTGCTTTGTGTGCGTGGGTGAGGCGCTTGAATGTGATCCTCTTGTCAACGGGGAGCCAGTGGAGGTCTCTCAGGTGGGGTGTGATGTGGCTGCGGCGGGGTACGTTGAGGATCAGTCGGGCGGAGGCGTTTCAGATGCGTTGGAGGCGCCGCAGGTGTTTTGTTGGGATGCCTGTGTAGAGTGCGTTGCCGTAGTCTAGCCTGCTGCTGACGAGGGCCTGTGTCACTGTTTTTCTTGTGTCGGTCGGGATCCACTTGTAGGTTCTGCGGAGCATGCGGAGAGTGTTGTAGCAGGAGGAGGAGACTGCGTTGACCTGTTTTGCCATTGAGAGGGAGGAGTCGAGGATGAAGCCCAAATTGCGTGCGTGGTCGGTCGGTGTTGGTGGGGTTCCTAGAGATGTTGGCCACCAGGAGTCGTCCCAGGCGGAGGGGTTGGGTCCGAGGATGAGGACCTCAGTTTTTTCTGAGTTCAGTTTCAGGCGGCTGTTTCTCATCCATTCGGCAACGGCCTGCATTCCCTCGTGGAGGTAGGACTTGGCGGGGTGCGGGTCCTTGGTGAGGGAGAGGATGAGCTGGGTGTTGTCGGCGTAGGAGATGATGTTGAGGTTGTATTGGCGGGCTACTTGTGCGAGGGGGGCCACGTAGATGTTGAATAATGTTGGGCTGAGGGATGAGCCCTGGGGTACGCCGCAGATGATTTTTGTGACTTTGGAGCGGAAGGGAGAGAGGCAGACTCTCTGGGTTCTGTCGGAGAGGAAGGATGTAGTCCATTCAAGGGCTTTCTCTTGTATTACGGCTTCAAAGAGGCGGGTTCTCAGATTGTAATGGCATACCGTGTCGAAGGCGGCTGATAGGTCCAGGAGGATGAGGGCTGATGTTTCGCCGTTGTCCATTTGGCGTCTGATGTCGTCTGTGGAGGCGAGGAGCGCGGTCTTGATGCTGTGATTTTGTCGGAAGCCAGACTGGGAGGGGTCCAGGATGTCGGTGTTTTCGAGGTGGCGAGTCAGTTGAGTGTTGACGATTTTCTCTATGACCTTCGCAGGGAACGGGAGTAGGGAGATGGGGCGGAAGTTCTTGAGGTCCTGGGGGTCTGCTTTGGGCTTCTTAAGGAGGTCGTTGATTTCAGCGTGTTTACAGCTTTCCGGGAATGTTGCTGTTTCGAAGGAGATGTTGATGACCTTCCATAGTTGGGGAGCGATGGCTGCGTCTGCTTTGTTGTACACGTGGTGAGGGCCTGGGTCTGACGGTGATCCGGAGTGGATGGAGTTCATGAATTTGCGTGTCTCGGTGTCGCTGACGTTGGCCCAGGAGGTCAGGCGATTGGAGCGGGTGGTGTTAGCAGGGGTGGTGTCTGGCGTGGTGGGGGGGTTGTGGTGTTGAAGCTGTCGTGGATGTCGGTGATCTTTTGGTGGAAGAAGGTGGCCAGAGAGTCGCAGAGCTCTTGCGAGGGTGGAATGTCGTTGACGTTGGCGCTGGGGTTGGAGAGTTCTTTCACGATGCTGAAGAGCTCTTTGCTGTTGTGTGCGTTGTTATCTAAGCGGTCTTTGAAGGAGGATCTTTTGGCTAGTCTGATTAGTTGGTGGTGTCTGCGGGTGGCGTTTTTGTGGGCCGTGAGGCTGTCAGGTGTGTGTTCGGTAAGCCATTTATTCTTAAGTTTCCTGCAGATGCGCTTGGAGGTCTGGAGCTCTTCGGTGAACCAGGTGGCTTTTTTGGTGGCTTGGTTGTTGGTGGTCTTCTTGAGTGTTGTGAGAGAGTTGGCACAGTCGTTGATCCACTGTCTGAGGTTGTTGGCGGCGGTGTCTGGGTCGGTGGGGTCGTTAGGCGGGTTCTGGGCAAGGGCGCTGGTCAACTGGTCTTGGGTGACTTTGCTCCAGTGGCGGCGGGGTGGCTGTAGGGTGTGGTGGTGCTTGACCTGTTTCTGGAAGGTGAAGTGGATGCAGTGGTGGTCGGTCCAGTGGAGTTTGGTGGTGTGGTTGAAGGTGATGTGGGCGCTTGTGGAGAAGATGGGGACAAGCGTGTGACTGGCTGCGTGGGTGGGTGTGGTGATGAGTTGTCTGAGGCCGAGGTTGGCGATTAGGGTGGTGGAGTTTGAGGTCGTTGTTGTTCTCGAGGTGGAAGTTAAGGTCCCCAAGGAGGATGTAGTCTGTAGAGGCGAGTGCGTGGGTGCTGGCGAGGTCAGAGATGGAGTCGCTGAAAGGTGCCCGTGGTCCAGGGGGTCTGTAGACGAGCGTTCCTCTGAGGGTGGTGTTGGGGCCGGTGTGTATTTGGAAGTGCAGATGTTCGGCGGTCTTGAGGGTGTCGTCCGTGTGGGTGTGGACCTTGAAGGTGGCCTTGTGGGCGATGGCTATTCCTCCTCCGATTCCGTTTGTGCGATCCCTGCGGGTGATCTTGTAGCCCTCCGGGATGGCTATCGCGATGTCGGGCGCCGAGGAGTTGTTCCTCCAAGTTTCAGTAAGGAAGGCCACGTTCGGGGCTGAGGTGTCGAGCAAGTCCCAGAGCTCGATGGCATGATTGCGTGCAGAGCTGGTTTTGAGGAGTATGCAGTGGAGGTGGTTGGTTCTGGTCTTTGGAGGTTTGGTGTTTCTGTCGCAGGTGAATCTGCAGTTGTGGCAGGAGAAGGGTCCGTGGGTATTTCTTGGTGAGGACTGGAAGCATGCTCTGGAGCGGCCAGAGTTGAGGGCGTTGAGGTCGCTGGCAGTGTAGTGGCGTCTGGAGGTGTGGGGGCTCCGTGGACCAGGGGGGGGTGGCGCTGGGCGCGGTCCAGGCGCAGACGGGCGCAGACGGGCTGGCCTCTGGTGCGCCGGCGCAACCGCCATTAAGAAGGGAAGGAGGGAGGGAGGAGCAGCTGGGAGGCGGGAGCCGTGGACGAAAGGGGGTTTGAGGGGGGCTAAACCAATACCAAAACTACAGAGGAACAGGGTGAAATATGTGTGGGTAAAAGTACAATCAGAAGCATTTACCAGTTGAAATGCTTGCTATTGCTATGTGAGCAGTCATTGCCAATGGTGTTAAGTCATGGTGGATCTGATGGTGAAGGATGAGTTGTTTTTCATTGTGCACTTTAAGAGGGCCAGAAACAACAATAATCAGTCATCAAAAAGGAGATATTGGCCTGCACGTGGGTGGTGCACAAATATAAATCATGTTTTTGCAGGTATAAAATTTAAGGTCAACAAACTACAAACTGCAGGTGTATAATTACAGTGGAAGCAATGCGCACTCTAGCAAAAACTAGTGCTCGCTTGGCAAGACTGAAACTATTAGAGTACGATTTTACTGTAGATAGTGTTTTCTAACCTTTTGACTTCTGGATAAAGTAATAGGGTCTATCTAGCGTATTGCTTTGCCTTTTTTGCTCCTAATGTATGCCTTTTGTTGGTGCACATTAGTTCTTTAATTGAGGTCACCAATTGTCCATACTACTGTCCTCTGTACTTGAGCTGCTCCCACGAAACAAGCTAAGGAGGCCAAGTTAATTTTTAGATTCCAATTTCAAATTCCTTCAGGTTTACAGAATTTCAATTTTCAATTTCACTTTTATCTTTTCTATGCACATATACTTTTAATAAAAGGGTAATATCTGTTAATCTTCTAAACAGTCACGGACCCCCTGTGAAGGTGTTGCGAACCCCAGGGGTCCACGCACCACAGGTTAAGAACTACTGTTGTAGAATATATTTCAAGTGCAAGGAACAAGAAGGTAGACTGTCTGTCCAGAGTAGCAGTGCAGGACGTTGGGGAAGATATTAAAACTAAATTAGATAATGATGTAAAATGCTGTGTGGCCATTGTATATGATGAACATAAAAACTGCTGACAGAGTGGAGAAAGGAATTGTCATGTTGTGTGGTCTAGGTTCACCTCCTGCACTCAATGGAAACTACGTTCATTCTGGGGAAGAAAAGGCTGGCACCGCTGCCAGAACGTCAGCAACAGTCCTTTAATTTGAGCTGGTGTATGCCAGAGGGGGCCACCAGTACTTATTGTTGGGGACTGCCACTTATTATTCTATATCAGATAAATGCAGAGAGCAAGAAAGGAAAAACACACAAATCAAAAGACAGAGGAAGAGAAAGACATACAAAAAAAGTTACAAAGAGACGAAGGAGGAACATGCACAAGTGAGATAAAGGGGCAGGGAGTGTCTGGTGGTGGATTAAAGAGGCGTAAGATGGTTTAAAACTGTCAGCCTTGATATCAGACATGCTGACGTTTTATTGCATGGGCCGCAGGCTTCTGCGCAGAGCTTCAGTCAATGGCACGCATTATCTTATACATTAAGCAATGGTTGGCAACCTGTGGTAAAAGGCTTTGAGAGTCTAGAGAACCCACTGTGCATTGGTGTCTTAATGCAATTTAAATCTCCCTTGAAGCCATTGAGCTCTTACAATGTTTCGAAAGAGTTTTGCGATTTTCAAGTTATCAAGTATACGTTTTTCCTTGCTAGGCAATTGAGATACTTTGCTGCTACCCCCAGCACATTGTTGCTAGCCCTTGTGAAAGCTGTAAAGACTGTTTTCGTTTGACAACATGATTTGAAGTTGAAGCTGAATACAGAGAAGTAGTCTGAGTAGCTTAGTTATACTATGGAAGTAAACTTGAATAATTTAAAGTACAATTTCAGAGGTAGACCTTTTGGAGTATACATTTTTGTTGAATTTTGGATAGTAAGCTACATGAGAAACGAGAAGGATCCTCATCACCTTAAAGGACTATTGGCATTTTCACACTGTATATATAGTGGCAATGAATGGAGAAGAGTATGGATTATACAATTGTATTACAAAACACGGAGGCTCCTATTATGCTTTCTTCTCTTGCTTTAATTTGAATAGCGGCCAAGAAGCACTACAACTCCCAGCATTCCTGGCTGGGAAACTATAAAAACATGTCATAAAGAACGAACCAATCAGGACACAAGGTAGGTATAAATATCTGGCTCACAGTCAAGATAAGTACCAATTTATTGTTTATCAACTGTTTATTCATTCATAGTTCTTGTGTATTACTTTAACTTTTTTCTTTATTTTTATGTTATGGTCATGTTTTATTAACAAACATGTGTATTGGCCATTTCTGTTCGCTTTGAGCGCAACGTTCTATAACGAGCGTCTTCCAGCTTGCGCTGTTCAAACCGTCATACACAACGGTAGCGCACTTACCGGCTGTTCGTTTTCTTTGTAGCTCTGACGGTGCTTGACTTCTTTAGCGTTCTTCAGCTTTTCACTTCGGTATTAAACATTTTTTACCTAGCGTATGTGCTGGCGAGCCTCCGTTTGATCCGGAGTGCTAAGCCACGCCCCCCTCCACCCCCCTCCATAGCGTTTCTTTCTGTCAGGAATACTTCCTGCTTTCTCCGGCTGAATGAAATTTAACCCTTTCTGTCCTTGGGTGATTTCTTTCTTTAGTTACCAGAGCAGGTTATAATTAACCCTTATTTAGTTGGGACAAATATATTTAAAACATATTAACTATGGAGAATTATTCTGAAGATGAGGAAGCTCAAATGTTTAAGGATAATTTAGACTCTTTTATTTTCTAAGTCCTTAAAAAAAATCAGTTTCTGAACCTGGGACTTCCACAAACCTTAGTTTTCCCATTCATATTTCTCAATTGGGAGACACAGCCAATGATTTGGGTGATTCTGACATGGATAAGGATAATCCAGACATTATGATCTGGTCAGGGCATGTGGAGAAGAGGCGTAAAACTTCTCTTAACGAACTGGGAGAGTCCTCTAAAGTTGCTAATTCTAATGAATCCATTTTAGATTTCTCAGGTCAGGTTTGATCCTGCGCTTATCCATCACCCAAATTCCACTGAGTGGACGCCCTGTGATCATGTTGCAACTTATGTCTCCAATGAATTACGTCAACCTTTAGACAAATTGGCTCGTAATAGGTTAAAATCGGAATTTCCTAGACCATCCTTATCTAATAACATTTCAGCCACTCCCGTGATTGACCCGGACATGTTAATATTCTTTACTAAATTTGGCAAGGACCCCAAAAAAGGTGTGGACAGAGCATGGAGTAATTGTCAAGATAGATTGTTGGATCTTTCTGGTCCACTAACGAGAATTTTGGATTTGGCTGAAGAAGCCAGAATGGAGGGTACCAAAGTCGACCCAGTCATCTTATCAAATTGGGCCCAAAGGGCTATTTGTCTTTTAGGGAACATTAATGCTGCTATGGTGCAGGAGAGACGGAAGAGTCTCCTTTTAAAAATTGATCCAAAATTAAGCAACCTGGCTGCCAAAGAGATGGGAAATGGTTTGCTTTTTGGAGACTCCTTTATTAAGGAGCTCAGTAAATATGTGGCCACCTTTATGTCCATTGATAAGGCGCAATCGTCCATGCAAAAGATTTTCCATTCTTGTTTTTTTGGCAGGGCCGGCAAAGGCAGGAGTCGCTTTGCCGGCCGATTTGGCCACAGAGGTGCGGTCAATCAAAACAGAGGCTCTGTTGGATACCAGCAAGAGTTTAAACCACAATTCTATCCCCAAAGGAATCGTTCATTCAGACAACGTGGTTACAGATCTAGAGGTTTCCAGAATTCAGGTAAGAGATCAGTTTTCTGGCCCGTTGTTGGTGGGAGGGCGGACAGGTTTGTTTCTAGCAAATTGGCGAAAGATAACTGCAGATCAGTGGGTGTTGCAAACTGTTTCAGGTTATTGTATAAAGCTTTATTCCACTCCTGTACAACAATGCCTGCCAAAGCAGTTGGTTTTTTCCAAGGAGCAAGAAAATCTACTCAAGAGATTCATGCCCTAATTCACAAACAGGCTATAGAAGTTTGCTCCCCTCATCCTTTAGGTTTTGTCAGTACTTTATTTCTAATCCAAAAAAAGAACAAAAAATATCATCCACTGATAAATTTGAAGTTGTTCAACAAGTTTGTAGTATATCACCATTTCAAGATGGAAACTATTCTCCATCTTCGAGACTCGTTATTGGGAAATGATTGGATGGTTCGCCTAGATCTCCAAGATGCATAACTTTCTATTCCAATCCATTAATCTTTCAGGAAGTTGTTTCAATTTCAGTGGAAGGACCAGTTCTTCCAATTCAAATGCCTTCCCTTCGGTCTTTCATCAGCTCCATGGTATTTTACCAAGGTTTTGAAGCCGGTGGTGACACATATGAGAGCTCAGGCTTATGGTTTACCTAGATGACTTTCTTATTTTGCATCAGGACAGGTCTGTCCTCACAGAACAATTGGAGAGTTTTCTATCTCTCCTCCAAAGCCTTGGATTTCTCATAAACAAAGAGAAGTCGAATCTCACCCCTTCTCGTCAGATGGAATTTCTAGGTTTCCTTATAGATTCAGTCAAAGCCACCCTTCAACTTCCAGACCAGAAGATTTCTCACATAAAAAAGAAGATTATTTTGGTTTTGAACAAAGCATAGCTTACAATCAAGTGTCTAGCTTGCATAATCGGTCTTCTAGCCTCGTCCATTCAGGCTATTTTTCCAGGTCTGCTCCATTATCGAGCTCTCCAAAGACTAAAGGTTCTGCATCTTCGCAAAAGTTACGGGTACGAAGACTTTCTCTGGCTGGATCACGATTCTCGTATCGAACTCCAGTGGTGGCTGGATCATCTAGACGTCTGGAACGGAAGAGCAATTTTCTCTACAGCACCAGATCTTGTCTTAAAATCCGATGCAAGTCGGACTGGTTGGGGTGCAAGATGTGGTCAGTTCTCGACTGTAGGTCTATGGTCAAAAGAGGAGTTATCGTTGCATATAAATTGTTTAGAGATTCTTGCAGGTTCCTTTGCAATCCAAACGTTTGCCAAAGACAAGGTAAGTTGTTCTATTCTCCTCCGGATGGACAATCTATCAGCGGTCCGGTATATAAATCATTTAGGAGGCACAAGGTCAAAACCGTTAGCCAAATTAGCAAAGAGTCTCTGGGAACTTTGCCTCCAGAATCAGATTTCCCTTCAAGCAGAGTATCTTCTGGGATACATGAATACAATGGCAGACTGGTGTTCTAGATTTCTGTGGGATTCCAGTGATTGACCCTTCTGTTTCCAAAAGCCTTTCCTCCAGATTCGGTCCTTTCTCTATCGACCTCTTTGCCTCTTGATTGAATACTCAACTCCCTCGTTTTACAGCTGGAGACCGGACCCTCAAGCATTAGCTACCAACCTTTTTCAACAGGATTGGTCCAACCAAACGAATGATGCTTTTCCTCCTTTCATTATGATTTCCAGAGTCTTGGCGCACATCAGACGCCAAACTACGAAGATTTTGCTAATCACCCCCTTTTGGCAGGGCCAACCGTGGTTCCCCTCAGCCCTAGAGTTGTCAATAGACTTTCCAATTGTTCTTCCTCAATTTCCCTCCATCCTCTTGAATCCGCTTGGAATGCCTCACAATCTAATAATCAATCAATCGCTTCGGGTGGTAGCTTGGATGGTTTCGGGTCTTCCTGGAGAGCCCCAGGAATTTCGCAGGAAGCAGCAAGCTTCATACGTCAAGCCTTGGCTCCGGGAACAACCAAGGCTTACAAGTCAGCCTGGACAGCATGGCATAATTGGTGTATGGACAGGTGTGCCGATCCCTTTTCAGCTAATGTAGTTCTGATAGTCATGTTTTTGGCCTCTTTGGCAGCTCAAGGTAGAGCGTATAGAACTGTCAATATGTATAGGTCAGCAATTTCTGCCGAACATGTTCGAGTTAACAATAGACCGGTCGGTGAGCATCTATTAATATGCCGCCTTTTGAAAGGAGTACGAGTTTCTAAACCTCCTTTACCTAAGTATAGTTCTATGTGGGATGTTAATGCTATTCTACAGTTTTTGCTTACAGGTCAACCTAATTCCCTTTTATCCCTGAAATTCCTTTCTGCAAAGTTAACTATGCTCCTTTGTTTAGTATCTTTAAAACGTATTTCATATGTTAGAGCTTTAGACGTAACCTCTGTTCAGTATACTGCTGCAGGTGTTTTCTTTCAGGTACGAAGAAGAACAAAAACTAATTGATGTCTATATTTTATCCGTACTTTCAGGATCATCCAAATCTATGTGTGGGAAGCTGTTTGAAAGAATACATTTTGCGAACAAAAGATTTGGGAAAGTCATCTGAACCTCAACTCCTAGTCTTTTCTAGGTCCCCACATAACCCGGTTTCTTCTACCACTCTGGTCCATTGGGTAAAATTGAACCTGCCGGGTATTGACATTTCTGTTTTTGGTGCTTATTCCACCAGAGGAACTATGGCATCCAAGGCCTTTTGGGCGTGATTGAGTTTAGCTGACACTCTCAAATCGGCCGATTGGTCAAATGTTTCAACTTTCAGAACGTTTTATTGTAAACCAGTCTCTCATGTTGCCAGTTCGTTAGTTTCTATGCTTTGAACTAGCATAATAGGAGCCTCTGTGTTTTGTAATAAAATTAGAGAAAATCTTGATTTTATTAAAGACACGGAGGCAAGTATAATCCCTCCACTTTTCATTAACCCTCCCTTTGTCTTATTAGGTACAACTGCTACTCCTAACCAGAAGTCTTAAGAAGGATCTTCCTCTTCGGCTCAGTCCTTCTTCTCGTTTGACTGCAACTGCTCACAAGCTGTCTTTCTCGGAGGGGTCCGAGGATATTTATTTTGTTCCAGACTTCGACAAAAAGACTTTCAATGTTGTCAATCGACTGGAAGGCTTTTTCACTATTGTTCTAGCTTGTTTTATTTTGATACTTATATTTCCTTTATTCAGAGTTTATTAACTGCTCTGCAAGAAAAGAGGACTTGTTGCTCTCAGTCAAGACGTTTATACCTTCCTTGTGTCCTGATTGGTTCGTTCTTTATGACGTGTTTTGTAGTTTCCCAGCCAGGAATGCTGGGAGTTGTAGTGTTTCTTGGCTGCTATTCAAATTAAAGCAAGTGAAGAAAGCAGAATACTCGCCTCCGTGTCTTTAATAAAATCAAGACTTTCTTTCACTGAAAGCTAAGAAAATCTCCATTATGAGAAATGTTTAAATACATTGCAGAACAGAAAATAGCTGCTTTATTGTAAAGGGGAGTGAGATTAGGAGATTATAGGAAAATGTGAGTATACAATTTACTACAATTCTATTTAGGTTTCAATTCTAGGAACTCTTGAGCTCCATCTGTATCCCAGAGAGTCTGAGCCTTAGAGATATTCTAGAGCTATATCATTTGCTACAGCCAGGGCAGACCACTCTACACAGAGAGAAGTATTAAAGATATAAATGTTGACTTTAGATATCCCAGACACTTCAGCAACCACAAAATAGATGTCAGCACCCAGCAGGGTGACAAGCCAGAGTGGTCCTATCCAGTGTCTCTGTTTCTCTCCCTTGTCACTTTCCTTTACCCATTTAACCAGGTCTACTCCTAACAAACATGTAATTATTGTTCGCTGCATGTGTATAGAGAAGTGTGGAAAAGTGCATTGCCATTATTGGATCTGGAATTCAGGTAAACACATACTGACAGGAAATGAATGATTATGTTATTTTGAAAAAAAGTTGTGAAATTTGTTTTATCTGATTGGACAAAAGAACACAGTCTGGCAGGTTCTCTTCTATCACCACATTGACTCCATTTAATGCACGGAGGGGATGTAGACGGTGAGTTGCCTGGAACTGGGTTGGTTTCCTAAAGATTGTCTGAAAAGTGAGTGGCGCGTCTGTATTTTAAAACAAGGTGAGGAGGCACATGAAAAATATTCATGGAAAGAATAACAGTAGGTCTGATGTTTTTCATCAAGTACGTCGTCATGGATTTAAGGAGTGGAATAGAGTGAGTGTTAAAATTCCCTTCAGAGTCAGGAAAAGTGATCTGAAGTATGGACCGGAAGATGCCCATCTCTGTAAATCAGCCAAATGGCAGAATCTGGACTATTGGGTGTCAGTTATGTCAAGTCATTTGGCAAGCAGAAGCATGCAATTCACAGAGGATAATTCTATTTGTGATCCTCAGAAATCTGCACAAGAAAGGACAGCACGGATCTGGAGAAAAGATTATGTATAAAGGGGGTCATTACAACCCTGGCGGTCGGTGTTAAAGCGGCGGTAAGACCGCCAACAGGCAGGCGGTCTTACTTTGTGGAATTATGACCATGGCGGTTACTGCCATGGTCATCCGCCGGTTCTCTGTTCCGCCCGCTGGGCTGGAGAGCTGTGTCTCCAGCCCGGCGGCCGTCACTAGACCGCCGGCGGTATTTGGACCCGGCTTACCGCCGTGGATTTCCAGCGGTTTGAACCGCCATGAAATCCATGGCAGTAAGCACTTTCAGTGCCAGGGAATTCCTTCCCTGGCACTGATAGGGGTCTCCCCCACCCCCCACCCAGACCCCGACTCCCTCCCCTACACCCCCCACCACCCCTGCAACCCACCAAAGGTGGCAGGGCCCCCCTCCCCACCCGACCCCCAACATCACATCACCCATACCCACACGACACGCACGAAGGCACCACCTACACACTTACACGCGCACACGCTGACATACATGCTTACATCCACACAGTCAGACACGCACACCCACATTCAAACATACATGCACACATCCATAGACATACCCACAGACATACACGCACTCATTCCCATACACACAACACCCCCGCAAGCATACACGCACTCACACACACCCTCTACGTACACACACGCACACCCCCATGCACCCACACAACACACAACACCCCCCCACCCCCCTCCCCTCACGGACGATCAACTTACCTGGTCCGACGATCCTCCGGGCGGGGACGGGACCCATGGGGGCAGCTCCGCCGACACCACACCGCCAACAGAACACCGCCACGGCGAATCACAGGACGTGATTCGCTGGGCGGTGTTCTGTTGGCGTGGCGGTGGAGCAACCTCCACTTCCCCGCCTCCCGCCAGTATGGCTGTTGGCGGCTCTCCGTCGGTAAAAGGACGGAGAGCTGCCAACGGTCATAATAGGTCGAGCGGAAAACCGCCACCACTGGCGGTCTTCCGCACAGCAGGTCCCTCGGCGGTCTTCAAAAAAGACTGCTGAGGTTGTAATGACCCCCAAAATGTTTCCATTTATTTATTGAGAGATGCAGCAGATCTTTGTATTGTGGGATTTAACATTATCATTGCTTATTGTTATTTTTTGTGCATATTCTAATTTTTGTTGTCGTGTTTTTTTCTCTTACTTGTATTTTGTGTTTTTGTAAGGAAGGCTGTGGATATGTGGTCTTTGTGCTGTTCTTTGTGATGTGCTTATTTGTCTCGTGTATGTATGGAGAGTGTTAGTTTACATGTGCTCTCATTAGAAATATAGCAATGTCATGGGTTTTTCCTTCAAGGCCCCTCCCAGGCCTCTAGTCGCCAATCTTGACTCCTCCTTCATTTCCACATGGGAGTCAACGTCATACAGAAAAATCTCTAACATCAGAAGCTGCTGGAAGGTCCTCACAAAGTCTCTTCTTCTTGGAAGGCTAAAATCCCTCAGCAAATACTTTGTAAATGCTCTGGTGCTGATCCCTAATGTCTCGCTCTTTGCCCTGAACTGTATCACTGATGAGGCAGTGCAGTTCTTGAATTCATCAAATTGCTCCCATTTCTCAGCCCTTTTAAAAACCACATTCCTAAGGCCAGATTACTTTTCCTTCCTGTTTTTATGAGACTTTCCTCCCTAAATTTGAACAAGGAATGGCAAGGTCAATAAACCTCACCTTTGGGACCTATTGGCTTTGCCAATGGTATTTAGCCCTGCTGCACAACATCCTTGATGCTATACAGCATGACTGAAGAATTAAAAAAAACACTTTTGATGTGGACGACCATTTTTAGATACTGATACAAGTTACAGAGAACTCAAAGGAGGTGATAATATTCACAGAAGGGAAGGATTACTATTGGGACTTCTTCCCCTTTGCGAATGTTAAAAAACTTTTGTTGGGAATTAGGCTGTGGTTCACGAGAAACCTTACAAAAATAAAATGTTCTTTTTGAATGCCTTTTAAAAAAAGGTTTATTTTATTTAAAGATGATCATACCAGTCTCAGGCCTCGAAAAATGTACTCAAACATGAAAAATATTCTCGAACACTCACTATGGCGAGTCATTTTTTATCATGTCAAGCTATTTTTTACATCCTCCTCACCCCTTCTGATTGACAATGAACAGGTGTTCTGTTCAGTCAAAAAGTAAAGGAGCAATAAAGACCCCTTTAAATCTTGTTATGTTGTCACATTTGTTCTGTGTTGAGAGACAGAGGTCAAAAGTCAGTTTGTTAATTTCCCTTCTCACTGCAGAGTTCCAGGATTTTGTAAGGTGAACTTCTCTGACCTGCTGTAAAAAGAGTAATTTAAATGTTGTTTATTAGGAAAAACCTGACACCATACAGTCTTTAATTTCACAGTGAGTAAACTGTACAAACATTTCAAAATATATTTCAGTAGTTGTGAAAGCCCATTTTCTGTATTTATTTTTGATGAAAAAATTATTTAAATGCACGAAAACAAATCAGAACGCTTAACTTAATTGTGTGCAAAAGATAATTATGTTTTGTAAAACTCAATTCAGTAAAGCTGCAAGTTAGTGCAAAGGTCTTTGGACATTTCTTGGAAATTTACTGTCTGTAAATGACAGTATGCTACCACATCATGCTTTAGTAATATATTTATTAAAAGTGAGTGTTTGAACATAAACAGAGAAGCATTTCTGGCTTGATGGCAATGCTATTAATAAACTAAGAGGCAAGTCATGGACAATTTGTCCCCTATATGTGGGCTAAATTCTTATTATACATGGAACAAACATTTTGTCTATTTAATCAAACAAAAGAGGTTTTTTGTGCAGCAAAAATGATGAGCTCACATATTTGAAGGTGCACTCGTATGTGAGAATGAAGAAAAAAGTGGCTCTGTAAACTAACTGCCTAGGGTCAAGTACATTACAGCTAAGTCGAGTAGATTTTTCAAGTTACTCGACCTGCAGGTCTAGTAACATATGTATACTTTTTCGAGGTCTTAGACGGCTGACTATAGCAGGCTAAAATCAGGAACGTCTCGTGGCAAGTAGAAGGGGAAGGCGGAGCGTGGGGGAGGGGACAGGGGGAATTAAAAAAAACTTAAAAATAAAAATAGAAAAATACTTACCTTAACTGTCGCACTCCGCTCCTGCTTCTCCTCGCTGCAGGCACAGGCTCCCAGCCTACCCGGCGGCCAATTCTGACGCTGCTCAAACCCAGTCTCAATTTTAAACTACCTCAATGTCCATGAGATAGGTTGGATTGGGACCCACTGCGAATACAAATTTTGCAAACTGAACTATTAGTGGAATCTCAAAATCATAATAAATTTGAAAAAAGTTGGTGCACAATGTGCAACCGCTTGGTGCAAATAAATTCTTAGCACACCATCGGTGTAAATCTTCCTCCAACGGCCAGAGGGAGTACAAGCTGTCCTAGGTAAGTCATAAAAATGCTTGCCCTATTTATAGTGGGCAGTCAGATGGCCTTTAGTTTTTGTTACTATCTGTCACCACCAGGAATAGGACAGTAAAAATATCAAAAAAATGATCATCCCCCTACCCCCCTTACCACCATTCGAGAAACCTCCCATGCTGTTGGGACCATAAGTCTTTAGTTTTCCAAATATAAACTCCCCCTCTGGATGTTTGTTTTTCCAGAAAAGTAAAAACGTTTAAAAAATGTCTTGTGTCAATTATCAATGACGGACGCACACAAAACTTTTAAATCACTTTGTTTGAACCATTGTGACAGCAATTAACTCTAAATTTGGAGGACAAAGTAATGACAGGGTAGCTGATAGAAAGTCCTCCGCCACCCTGACTGTCTTTACTCCATCCATCAAACTCTAAATCGGGCTCTTAATTGCTTTAACTCTCTGGGTAGGCACCGATGAGCAATTAAGAGCTAGCTTGGAGGTGGTACAGTAGGGGGAGGCTAGATGTAAAAAAACACAACAAACAGCTACAATAAAGATGTGCATGCACAGCCATATCTATGTGTGGCAAATCAACGCTTTAATAATAACTATCTATCTATCCGAAATTCGACATACACACACAAATATGGATGGTTTCAAGAAAAGCTGAAAATCCTCCAGAAAGTACAATACAGCACAGTACACAATAGTCAATGGACACGGTAATGACACAATGTAACAGGGCACCTGGATTTTAAAACTGTATAATGCTGACACTCATCTATACTTGCAAAGCTCAGAACACAAAAGGAACAATATCCAAAATCTATGCAGTTGAACAGCAAAAAGGCAGTGTTACCAAACTGTGACTATTCACAATCAATGGTTGGAAAGGGAGGATACACTCCTCCCACCAAAATGGGTTATTTTGTAGCAAGTTACTAACATCTGATGTTCGAACCTTAGTGTTTGTGAACTTTTAATACACCACAAAAATAAGCAAAAGCAATTAACAAAAAAGTTACAATGTACCTGCTAACATACAAATATAGGAGACAGTGACTCCAGGGCTCCAGGTTCAAGTGTATGTTGACCAGGGTAATAGGCTGACCTCCAAGCTGTAAGCTTAGTGGAGTTTGGTTACTTGAAACCAGGTAGCTCTAAAGACACCACGTCAGTGGCTCCTCACATCAAGGGGATCAAACTCCAGGATAGGAAGGGGCAGAGGCTGTCTGGATCCCAACTGCAGCAAACTGGTGGGCGCAGTGGGCGCTGGACCATCAACTATACCAGGCTCAATTAAAGAAGATACAAATAATAAAAGGTGGTACAAGAGAAAGTATGTTTCTCAGGCTGCAGCCCTTCTCTGGCCCCTCGTGAGGTGCTGAAACCCACAGAGGTCCATTTAATGTTCTGAAGTCAAGCGGTTGGGCACCTGCTGCGGTCATCCCAGTTGGTGCATCTTCAAAGGCTCAGCCAGTTTCCCTTCTCAGTGAGGAGTCTGGATCGACATCTCCTAACAATGCCTTCTACTATCCCACGCTACAAGGAAATGACCAATTACTCCCCTTAGGAGAATGCGTTATCGGGGTACTTTGTATATTCCCATCTAGAAAGTCCCTCAAAAAAGAACCGTAGAGGACAACGTGGGGGGTCGGCTTCGTCCTCTGTGAGCAGCATCCATACCCCATCTTGCAAATGCCATCCTTGCATATGAGGAAAGCTGCTTCAAAGACCGGTGGCCAATGACAGATGCACTGGCAACATTCACAAAGCTAGTAAACTGTTCAGCAGTGTCACTGCAGCAGTGATTTCAAACAATACTTTTCACCAAAAAAATCAACACAGTGGAGCTGCCACTTCCCCAAGCTTCTGGCCTTTACTTCCAGAGAGAGGCCAGAATTTCGGTTCTCCAATTGCAATATACAGCCCAGAACCTACAACTATGCTGCCACTACCCATGGCTTGTGCACATGTGATTAAGGGGGCTAGACTCTTCGAGATTAAAAGATGGGGAGCTCAATGTCTTTCCATCTAATAGCATAGCAAAGGGTGTCCCTTAGGTGCAACAGACCTACAGATTGAAGGGTCACTAGAGGTTAGTATCCCCACCAGTTGTGCCAAAAAGTAAGAATGCAAGGAAATCTTGAAACAAAAACATACAGGCAACACAGCTGTGGGGATGGTATTGGATTTTTGTTTTGTTCCACAGTCTGTAATTTGCAGTTTCTCAAACTTTAAGAGGTGTACCTCATGTGACATGCTCCACCAAGAGCATTGGTGTCACATTCCATTCAACTCTAGGTGTCCACTGCTATTAAGTAACACAGGAAATTTGAGGCATCCGTAGGGATCTTGTATCCTACCAATGTGTGTGAGCGAATATTTGGAGACTAGGCCTTTGTGTTGACTCTGGGGTGGTGGTGTTCCTGCAGTGAGAGGCATAACTGACTTCCTAAGTGCCATGGAAAATGTACTTGCAGAAGTGAATGGGTAAAGTCTGGGATGAATGGTTGGCTGCATGTGGGAAAGGAACGTATGTGGATGATGATAGAAGATTCCAGAATATTCAAGAAGAGCTGCCAGGTAAGAGATACTTCAGAGGACACTGTACCCACCCCTTCACAGGCATGGTGGGGTGGGACAATTCCTCTTGGCGAGCCCCAGCTGGCATGAAACATCCAGGGATAATAGACCACACTCTCAGGGAAACAGTGGCCTGGCTGCCAGTGAATCTGGCATAAGCGGGTAGTTGAATTCGGGTCTGAAGCCTTCCTTAGCTGGAATGCTCTGTGAAAGAACAGGCTAGTTCTTCATCATCTGCAGAGAGATTTAGGCTTTGCCTGGTCAGAACCACTAGTAGGTTATCCCTTGGGTTGATAAACCCTTCACCATTCCAGAAGACAGAATGGTAGTCTCCGAGGAATCTAGGAGTGAAACAATAGGTTCTCCTCTGTCAGCCCTGTGCCAAGGACACTGGGAGGAAAACAGTAAGTGGACCAAAACTGTAGGACACCATAAGGGCCACCAACCTTGTATGTGAGCCTGTCACATACAACTTATTCAATTTAAATAATGTTAAATGTGTCAGTGGTCTACAAGACACCAGTCTAGATATCCTAGATTGTGACATCACAGATAACCCATTCCCCATATTGGTCTCCTGCAAAAGAGACTAGAGGGAGCATTCTCTCCTAGTGACCAAGAAGCCGGCAATGCCTCTTCCACAAGAGTGTTCCTGTATCACCTCACTGGTACACACAGCGTTAGGAATGCTTCAAAAGAGGGATAGCTTAAGGGGCTAAGAAAGAAAAGTTCAATCTTAGAGTGAGTGGAGAGAGATCTGTATCTATTATTTTGAATTATTTGGGTATGTGATACACATATCATGGGTCTACGGTCATTTGACACAGCATGGTAAAACAAAACCACAATGGGAGACATTTTTTTGTATTGGCTGGACATACAGTCCTGTGTTACACAACCCCACGCTAAGAACCGATGGCCGACCCCTGTTGTGCTACTACGGGTTGCATTACTTCAGGTACTCCGGATAGGGCCACTGAAATAAACTCAGCTCATTGCCCTCCTTTAAATGGCAGTTCGGACTGGACTGTTCCCACGAGGAACAGGCTCAAGACTGATTTGCATATTGCTGGATCCAAACTGGGGTGGCATGGTGAGCAAAAGAACGATGGATTAAACCCAGATCTGTGACTGGGGGTGAGTGTTTGCATTGTTCAGCACTCCGTCCATCATCCTTTTGTGTTGCTAAAATTGCTCTAAGTGGGAAGGGTATGCCCAGACGTGGGTCCCTTGGTCACTGTGCCACTGGATTCAAGCTAGCCTGGCTGATGAAGGGTGATACCCTGAAACCAGTCCCAGGATGCTTGTTTCTGGTCCAGGGAGGACCTGGCCTGGCAGTTCGGACTGGACTGTTCCCATGTGGAACAGGGTCAAGACTGATTTGCATATGGCTGGGTCCAAACTGGGGTGGCATGATGAGCAAAAGAACAATATATTAAACCCAGATCTGTGACTGGGGGTGAGTGTTTGCATTGTTCAGCACTCCGTCCATCATCCTTTTGTGTTGCTAAAATTGCCCTAAGTGGGGAGGGTATGCCCAGACGTGGGTCTCTTGCTCACTGTGCCACTGGATTCAAGCTAGCCTGGCTGATGAAGGGTGATACCCTGAAACCGGTCCCAGTATGCTTGTTTCCAGTCCAGGGAGGACCTGGCCTGGCAGTTCGGACTGGACTGTTCCCATGAGGAACAGGATCAAGACTGATTTGCATATGGCTGGGTCCAAACTGGGGTGGCATGGTGAGCAAAAGATCGATGGATTAAACCCAGATCTGTGACTGGGGGTGAGTATTTGCATTGTTCAGCACTCCGTCCATCATCCTTTTGTGTTGCCTCCTTCAAATGGACCTCATTCAAACTAAGAGGAGCAAGAGGTACCAGGGATTACACTGAGCTATGGTTGACAGTTTATATATCGTATGTCACAAACTAAAATGGCCCCTGGAGCCGTAAATACTAAGCATTTTTCAGATTAAACCTGTAGGTTCTCACTTTATTTACATTAACACAATAAATAGCTGATTTCTCCAAATTCTCAGAGCAACCTCAATCTTAATGGTCCTCCTCAAAGTGCTCCATCGTCCTCATACGCTTCAACATTTGGACTGATACTACTCTAAACTCTTCTGCTGCACAAGATGCAATGGCTAACAAGGGAATGCTGGGCTACTCCTAAATGGTTGTCTCAGCCAAGCAAAAACCTAGCCATAGTTTAACTAAGTATTTTCTCAAGTCCAGAATCTGACCATTACTGACTAGCAACCATTATCAGGCTCAGACCAGACTTATATCCATCTGTCAGTGCCCAATGAGAACTCAGAACCTGAAAAACTCCCTTCGCACCCAATCCTTCACCAGAAACCTAATCTATATCAAGACTTCAGACATGCTTCCTGCTCTTGCTGACAAGCAATACCTTCTACCGGAAAACTCATTTAATGTCTTCAAACACATCCTAATAATCATCACAGCTGGAGGAGCTTGCTCCGCTCACCAAAATGGAGTTAAATCTGACAAATACACATACAACAAAAGTTCTAACTCTTGAAATTAAACGGTAGAACTCTTCATAAACTCTGACTCTTAAAATGAAAGGTGCCTACAAAGGTACTGGAAAAAGCCTTGACACCCATCAGACAGAATTACTAGTAGTATCAACTAAAATGATGACAAAGCAGCCGTAGTTAAAACAAAATAACCATACTTGCAATCTCATATTGAGAAAGCTGATAACTCCTCAAAACAACCCTTCTGTGACTACCATGCAATGATCAATCAATCAAACACTTGTAAAGCGTGACTTATCACCCGTAGGTTCTCAAGACGCTGTTGCGGGCGTGCTGCTCACTCGAAAAGCCAGGCCTTGAGATCCTTCCTGAACTGCTTCCGTGAGGTGGCCTGTCTGAGGTTGAGTGGGAGTGTGTTCCATGTCCGGGCTGCGGGATAAGAGAAGAATCTGCCTCCAGCTGTGCTCTTCCTGATTCTGGGGATGGCGGCGAGGGGGAGCTGGGAGGATCGGAGCTGCCTGGTGGGGATTTAGAGGGTCAGGCGGTGTTTGAGGAAGGCTGGTCCTATGTTGTGCAGTGCCTTGTAGGTGTGTGTCAATAGCTTGTAGGTGATGCGTTTGTTGACCGGGAGCCAGTATAGGTCTCTGAGGTGGGCAGTGATGTGGCTGTGGCGAGGGATATCCAGGATGAGTCTGGTTGCTGCGTTCTGGATTCTCTGTAGTCTTGTTTGTACCTTCTTTGTAATGCCAGCAGAGAGTGCGTTGCCATAGTCTACTTTGCTGCTGACAAGTGTATGAGTGACCGCCTTCTTGTCTCGGTGGGGAGCCACTTGAAAATCTTCCAAAGTAGGCGCAGGGTGTGGAAGTAAGACAATGAGATGGTGTTAACTTGGCCAGACATGGAGAGCATGGAGTCCGGGATGATGCCCAGGTTATGTGTGTAGTCGGTGGGGGCGTTTCCAAGGAGGTGATCACAAATACCTTCCTTTATATCAAAGTATCATCATAACAACAGCACAGAAACAACCTCATCTCCTTCTTCAATGACAAAACCACCAAACTCCATTCCAACATGTCACCTGCTTCCTCTCCAAAGGCATTCATCCTGTCTCAGATCCAAGCACCTTCTGAGAAATTTTCATTCAAGTGACTGAAAACTAGATTGACAAAATCAACAACAAACTAGGCCTGGGTGGAGTTCTTCTACGTGGAACTACGCAAAGTGCCCAAAAAACTCTGCCGTGCTACGCGGAGTTCCGTGAGCGGCGGACTTTGGGTAAGTTGCACTATTCGTGCTGATTTTCAGTGCCAGTGGTTTCTCCCATGCTGTAAATCAACGCAAACAGCATCACACGAATTTATTTCTGCCGCTATAGTTGATTTTCTACTTAAGCAGCAGCTTCAATGCGAGTGGCAGCTTTCTCAACACGATCAGTAGCAACGTGCCACGACCACACGTGTTCAGAAATCTCGCTCACCAACTTAGTGATTTCTCTCTCTCGCCAACTTAACGTTGGCAAGCCGTGCCAGAGAAAAAACTCCGCTCTGCGTCATTTTGCTGAGTTTTTTGGAACTCTGCGCCAAGGGTGGAGCGCGGAAAACTCTGCAAACTCTGCCGGAGGAGCGGAATTCTTCAGCCACGCCTGCAACAAACTCAAACCTGTCACCACTCCTTAAGACACCTGCAATACTCAAACCATTAAACTTGGCCCGTGGCTCTAATGCACCTCATTGTATGGCTTGTTGATGTGTCCCTGCTTCCTAGAGACATCCCAGCCAAACTTAACATACTAACATTACACCTCTACCCAAGAAACCTGCTGCCAGTATGTATTTTGGGCTGATAGGTATGGGTGCACCACCAGCACTCATGTAGATCGGTCCTTGTTTTATGTCCTGTAAAGTCACAGAAACAGAAGAACAACAAATACAGTGATGCTTAAACCGTCAGTCTATTGGCAGCCCTTCTTCCATTTCCACAAAAAGACATAATGGAATTAAAAGAACTGTTGCACATGCTCCCAGATGGTGTGCTTGCTGCTCCTCATCCAAGATGACTGTAGAACAGAAAGCCAGGGTGATACAGATAAAAGGTGCTTGGTAGTACTGCACCTGCTGCAGGTAAATGGTCAAAAAGTGATGAATGTAAATCTTTCCTCCTTGGCTTACACCCCTTCCTAGTTCAGCCTCCAAAGAGAAAGTTTGGTTATTGCACTAATACTTTTCACAAATAAAGCACTGCCTGCCACTGACACAAAGGTGGTGGTCTACAACAAACCAGTTTATGCACTTTCCACCATTGCTAAAATCATTGAAGCAGTTGTCACCTCACAACTCTTACTAGGAAGAGAATAATAACCCCCTCAGCAACTTTCAGACAGACTTCAGGGCTCGATGATCTGAACATTAGAGAAGAGCTACGGTTCACTGGAGCTGCCCACAGCAATCAACACAGTTGTCGACAGAATCCTCCTTACCCTATTGGAATACCCAGGTATTGTTTTCCAATGATCTAGATCGCTTCTCGCATCTGGTGGCCCACACTGCTATCACAAATTACCTGCTAGAACTCTGGGGTCCACCATGGATCATGTTCACTTTTTTAACATATATGTGACTGCCCACACAGCAATCATCAATGTCTATAATATCAGCTAACATATGCATCCTGATGAGACTTAAATACATATAAACATCCCGAAAGAACAAGAAAACAAATTTGACTTGATTGCCTCCAACATGTCCAAGCATGAATGATGAACAATTCGGTATGCCTTGATGGCAGCAAACCCTTGAGTTTTGAGCTCTGTCTGAAGTGACTCACTAGGTCCTCCATGCCGCTGAATCAAGTTTAGCAGAAACGTTAGAGTTTTTTACAACAGTGAATTCTCCTTTTCCATCCAGGTCAATTTATTTCGAGAACATCTTCTTCCAATTCCATCACCTCTAATAGATACTTCAAGTGCAACACCTAGACTCTATTTCTCATTCATCCTCCACCCACCTCTCTAAATTTTTAGTTACCTCCTCAATCTTTATCTCGTATCAGTACTTACTAAAATGAGGTCTTTCACATCTACACAGGCACCATGTGACTTAGGTAGAACCAATCAAACAAGTTCAAGTTCCCCCAGTTTGCACCTCAACTCCAAACCCCTCCCCTATTTGCTGATAGCTTGATTCTCAAGCTGGGTCCAAGGTCTCCTCTTTTCATCAGCAACAGGAAATAACATTGCCCTCTGTAGGAAGTTGGCTCTTTATAAAGTAGACCAAAATGAGGTACACTGTGCAAAGAGTCCAGACAAACCCCAGAGGTATCACAGAGGCACAAATGACATCCCAAATGCATATCAGAGGGTAGTGCTAAACACGTAAGGCACACACTCGTACAGTAAGTGAGACCCACACTCAAAGAAATCCGACTCCAATTTATAAAAATAACATTATATAAATCTAGATGCCAAGATCACCGGGGTCAGGTGAGTACTTTTTGAGTTTTTAGAGTTTTGAAAAGTTGACACTTTTTAGTGCATTTTTAGGAAACTGCAATGCAATCCTATGGAGGAAAACAAAGATGGCAAACCAGATAGAGTACAGCAACGTACAGGACAAATCTCCTGGACTTAGCGACAGTATGGGGCAAGGTCCAAGGCCACACAAGCAGTTCACCTCAGACGGCACGGGGCGGCCGGGTGCAGGGGTGCAGTTCAGCAGGGGCGCAGTTACGCATCGCCTGCCACATGTAAGTCCATGGGGATCGGTCCGGGTACAAAGTTGCTGCAGGGAAAGACTAGGAGATCAGTCTGGGGCAGTAGTTCCCAACCTGTGGTCGGGGACTCCTGGGGGTCTGCAAAGCCGAATCAGAGGTCCACGACTGCTTAGAAAATTAAATAATATCAATAGATGTGGTCCCCAGCTTTCAATAATGACTTAATGGGAGGTCCCCGGATTTCAATAATGATTAACTGGGGGTCCCTGGGTTCCAGTAATGGTAAAGTGGGGGTCCACAGAAGTCAAAAGGTTGGGAACCACTGGTCTAGGGGAACTCATAGGGGGGCTCAACCCTTGAGGTCCACAGGTTCTCCTCGGTCCAAAGCAGATGGGTGCAAAGATGTCCTGAGGCATTGGATCTTTGTCTCCTGGTCACTTGCGGTTGCAGGGGGGTCTGCAGAAACAGGTTGCAGATGCCTTGGGGAAGTCCACGGTGGGACCACTCAAGGTGGGCTTCGTCTCTGGAGGGAAGGACTATGCTGACACCGTTGACCCACCTCAGCAGGGGCTAGGTGGCTCAGGTATAGAGGTAGCGTCCAACGTTGGGTTTTTGCGGTCCCAGTTCTCTCAGTTCTTTCTTGGGTGCCTGTGGATGCAGGGGGGCAGCTCCTCTACTCCAAAGTAGTTCTTCTTGGTGATCTCTGAAGCACTGACAGCTCTCCCAGTTTCTTGGAGGCTGCAGCGCACAGACAGGTCAGTTGCTCCTCGAGGGTCGTGTGCAGCAGGTAGGCCAGCAGGGTTGGCGCCCAGTCAGTCTTGCTCCTTGGATCGCAGGTTCAGCAGGCTTCTTGCCCACTCCTTCTTTTGTGTCCAGTGAAGATCCCCAGATCTGGTATCAGGTCCCCTAAATACTCTATTTAGGGGGCGTTAGGAGTGAAGGGTAGTAGCCAATGCCCTACTCACGCTTGGGGTCACTACACCCCCTATATCACCACTTCCTGTGGGGAGTGGGTATCACCCTGTCCAGAGTTCCTAAATTCCACCACACACAAGACGGTGCATGTATTAATAAATCCATCACTAGAATCAGTGAGGGTTTATTAATACGAGATGTTTGATACCAAAATCCCTCCTTTCAGTGAAGCCATCATGTCGCTGGGGAACTCGTATTGACCAGTGTCCAGCACATGTATTTCAAATGGTTTCCATGTTCACTTAGTATGTCTAAGAATCGACAAAGTCATAGCAGAGGTGTAGGGAGCTGGCTCTGTAATACTATATCAAAATGAGATATAGTGTGCACAGAGTCCAGTGGTTCCCCAGAGGCTTAACAAAGGCTAAAGTAGATAATACTAATGCCCTCTTTTGTGGAAGTGTGGTCGAGCAGTTAGACTTATCAGAGGGTAGTGCAAAGAATTTCTTGTACACCCAGACAATAGAAGAAGCACTCACTCAATGACTTAACTCCAGACCAATGGTTTTTATATATCAAAAATATATTTTCTTAGTTTATTTTTAGAACCACAAGATTCAAATTGCAGGTAAGTACATCAATAGATTCATATTTCACACATGTACCAACAGTACTTTGTTTGAAATCGATAAGTTATACAGTTCTTGAAATATTAGCAATAATCTGTTTTAAAAAATGGACACTGCAATTTTCACAAACAGTTCCTGGGGGGAAGAAATGTTAGATCGTTTTGCAGGTAAGTACAACACTTACAGTTTCAGGCTCTGGGTTTTAGGAAGTCCACCGGTTGGGGTTCAGGTTAACCACAAACACTAACCACCAGCAACAGAGGGCCGGCCGGGTGCACAGATCAGAGATGAGAAAATTTAAAGTGGGCTCCTATGAAGACAGGGAGCACTCGGAATCAGGTCTGCCTGCAGCTAAGTACGCGCGACTCAGAGGGCAGACCGGGTGTTTGGGGGGGGGGGGGGTTGGGGTTAGAGGAGCACTGGAGGGGCCACAAATAGGCACCAAACACACACCCTCTGCGGCACATAGGCGGCCGGGTGCAGGGTGCAAACAGGATGTCAGATTTCCAATGCTGGTCTATGAGGGGACCCTGTGGGTCACTCAGAGGCTGAAAGCGAGGTCCAGGGTGGTGTCTCGGACACACCACTGGTTGGATAGGGAGAAGGGCCGCCTACTGAACGTAGCTGCACCGGTTGCCGATTTCTCCAAGGCCTCTGGGCTGCAGGTGCAGTGCGTCGGATAACTTCGTCCGAGGCTTTGCAGTCTGGGGGGTCCCTATGTAGGCGTCGTTGTGGAGGGGTAGAGAGGTCAACCCAGGGTGGGCACTTGCTCGCAATCACTAGCTGGGTGGACCACCTAGTCACAGGCCGTGGGCGTTGGGTGCAGAGTGGTCAGGACTCACGCACCCGGAGTGAGGTGGGAGTCCTTAGTTGTTGGTTTTTCTTAGACAGGGTGACTGTCTTCGGGAGTTCTTGGTCCTTTTGGATGCAGGGCAGTCCTCTGGAGCTTGGCAGAGGTCGCTGGTCCTGCTGGACATGTCGCTGTTCTTTTGCAGGTTCTTTGAAGCAGGCGACAGGCTGGTTGGGCTGCGGCCAAAGCAGTTGTCGTCTTCCTTCTTCTCTACGGGGGGCTTCAGCTAAGCAGCCCTTCTTCTTGTAGGTCACCAGGAATCTTGTGAGCTGGGTTCAGGGAGGCCCTTAAATCCTAGATTTAGGGGCGTTTTAGGGGTCAGACGGCAATAGCCAATGGCTACTGTCCCTGAGGGTGGCTACACCCTCCTTGTTCCCACTCCCTTTGGAGAGGGGGGCACAAACCTAATCCTATTGGTCCCTGTCCTCCAAACCAAGATGGAGGATTCTGCAGGGAGGGTGTCACTTCAACTCTGGACACCTTATGGGTGGTCCTGGCTGGGGTGGTCACTCCTCCATGTTTTCCCTAATTTTATCTCCGGACTTGCCGCCAAACTTGGGGCTTTGTCCAGGGGGCGGGCTGCTCCACTAGCTGGAGTGTCCTGGGGCACTGTAATCCAAGGCTTGAGCCTTTGAGGCTCACCGCCAGGTGTTACAGTTCTTGTAGGGGGGAGGTGTGAAGCACCTCCACCGAAGACAGGCTTTGTTTCTGACCACAGAGTGCACAAAAGCACTCACCCCATGTTGTGAGACAATTGTCTGAAAGTGGCAGGCTGGCACAGAAAGGTCAGTCCTACACTAGCATTTTGGCTAACATACAGGAGACATCTCTAAGACGCACTCTGTATCCATTTTTCAATAAATCCCACACTGGCATCAGTGTGGGTTTATTGTGCTGAGAAGTTTGATACCAAACCTCCCAGTATTCAGTGAAGTCATTATGGAGGTGTGGAGTTTGTAATGACAAACTCCCAGACCATATACTCAACATGGCTACACTGCACTTACAATGTCAGAGGATGGACTAAGACACTGTTAGTATAGTGCACCCTGCCTTAGTGATTTAAGGCCGGCTAGAGGGGTGACTTACCTATGCCACAGGCAGTGGTTTGTGGGCATGGCACCCTGAGAGGGGTGTCATGTCGACTTTGCTTTGTCTTTTTCTCCCCGCCAGCACACACAGGCTGCCAGGCAGTGTACATGTGCTGGGTGAGGGGTCCCCTAGGGTGGCATAATACATTTTGCAGCCCTTAGACATCTTCGCTGGCCACAGGGCCCTTGGTACCATGGGTACCTTTTACAAGGGTCTTAACTATGTGCCAGGGTTGTGCCAATTGTGGAACCAAAGGTACAGTTATTGGGAAAGAACACTGGTGCTGGGGCCTGATTAGCAGAATCCCGACATACTTTCAATCTTTCAAAGTTGGCATCAACACTAGGCAAAAGGTGGGGGTGGGGGGATAACCATGCCAACAGTGGCACTTGCCTCCAAGGGGGATTTCTGCTTGGGCAGATATGTCCTCACATGTTATATATTGCACCCTGCCTTAGGGCTGTAAGGCCTGCTGTAGAGGTGACTTACAAATATTACATGCATGTTTAGGGGACATGGCACACAGTGTGTGTACCATGTTGTGTTTTCACTTTTAGGGAGCACCTTGTCACACAGCCTGCAATGGCAGTCTGCATGAGTTTGGTGCTGGGTCCCTTAAAAGTGGCACAAGTTATGCTGCAGCTCTCAGGGCCGCTCTTCAGTACTCATGCCCTAGGTAACAGTGGTGCAATTTACTAGGGACTTACGGAGCTGCTAAAGGGCCTGGCCACTTGGGGATCAAGTGACCAGGTGTCTTATTTCGGGAAAGGAATACTGGCACTGGGGACCTGGTTAGCAAGAACCCAGTGCACATAAATCAAAATTGCATCAAAAACCCAGGCAAAAAGGGGGGAGGGGTACTGCAACTAGCACCCAGCTTCCTACACCCTCCTTTTTTCCAACTCCCTCTCCACCTAAGGAAGAAGTGTGGCACATCTTGGATGCTGTAACGGCAGTGAAAGTCTATTTGTCAAGAACACAGGATTTCAGACATATGCAAGAATTTGTTTATAAATTTTGGTGTTCTCCGTCATGCTCAGAAGGCATCCACTCCTACCTTAAGTAGATGGATTAGGTCTCTCATTTCTTTTTATGTCTCACAAAACAAGCAATTGCTAAGTGGGGACCAGGGAAGATCTACACATGGAATGGCGGCCTCTTGGGCTGAAACTGCTGGTGTTTCTGTTGTTGACATCTGTAGAGAGGCCACTTGGCATCCCCATCTACCTTTGTTTCCCATTATCGACTGGAGGTGGCAGACGCTCTATTTTGTGGTACAAAGATCCTGGCTGCCATTCAGCCTTGAACACTCTGCTTGCTGTGTCCTCTCTCTGGTTGGCAAAGAATAAAGAAGTTTCGATGGCATTATCCAAGAGCTGATTTGTTCTTTAGGATTCAGGTTGTCCTTGTGTGGCTTTGGTATATCCTCATTTTAGTAAGTATTGGTAGGAGATACAGGTTGAGCAGGTAATGATTCAATTACATACCAGTAATCTTCACTACTCTGAATGCCTTTTTCTCGTACCATCACTTACACTCCAGGTCCCCTTTTCCTAACCTGAATCCTCGGGTGGGCTTGTGCACATACTGGAAGTGTTGTGGGATCCATCCCCTTTTATCACCAGAGGCCTTATTACGGAAGTACCCCGCAGGGGCAACGGCCATTTGTGCCTGCTTTGCGCACCTCCGGGCACTTTGGTATTACAGAAAGGGCCACAGATGCTTTTGTAATATCAATAGTGCTCGCGAACATAAAGCGCCAGCGTTATCATCAGAGGCTGTTCCTTCATTTGCATGGGGGTGTGGAATGAGGGAATCCCTTTGCCTCTGCATCCACGCCGTATCATATATGCAGGCGCAGAGGCGAACAAGCTGTCAGGAGGTAAACTGACAATGCGCCACCTAAAAGATGTCAGGCACACTGTCTGTGTGCCCCCAGATGGCAGCCCTCTAGAGGGGGGAAAAGGGGTCCAATGGACCCCTCAGACATCCCCTTGCATGCGGGTGCAGTCACTTACTGCACCCGCCTGCAATGGGATCTCAAATTCCTCCCCACCCCCAAAAGTGCAGGCAGGTTCCCACCTGCACTGTGAAACACGGAGTGGCTTCAAAGCAGCTGTTCCTTTTTTCACATTAATGCGCTGTCCCAGGGCAGCGCGAGTTCGCGGCTGTCCTGGGAGCAGTGCATTCATTCTAATACAGCGCATTTTCCTTGTTTCCGCCGGGCACACCTTTTAAAAGGTACATCAGGCGCAAACAAGGAAAATGCGCTTTATAGGGATACTGCCTCGACTGGTGGAAGGGGTTTAGAGATGTGGGGGGGCATCATCTCTAATTTCAATCATCAAAACAGAAACAAAATAATTTTAGGACATGTCTCTTCCATCAAATTGCCATCCGGATACCAACCACAGGCCCTTCCATAAACATCTTAAGACCCACCTCTTGCTGCCATGCATTTGAGCTTTAATGTCTGGATTGCAGCTTTTGGGCTCCTCCTCTCCCTTTCTGTTCTTTGTGCGTTCTATAGGTTCCACTGATCTCAAAAATCACAGAAATAAAATAAAAAATCTGCCCTCACTGGAGCAGGGTCGCTTGCCCCCAGACCTACTATGCTATATAAAAACAGCTGCCAAGAAGCCACGTCACCTGAGACACATTTAGGGAGCCTTGCTTTCAGCCTGCAGCATTTCCTTACTCTGATAATTTAACTAAAATGGGAAATTCAAGTCCCCAGAATGCAAAGTGTTGCTAGTTCACAAGCGTGGGCTTGCTGAAGGTGCCAAACGTAATATGAGCTATTTTCAGCGCCTGGATACCCTAACGGGTGACAAGCAGTGCTCTGTACATCCACCTTACATTATATGTGGAACATTGGTCTCCATTCCACGGGACCACCCACCACAAAGCCACGGACTTCAGAAGGTTAGGGACTCAGAGGACTGGGAGATATAGGGGATTGAAACAATCCACTGTCTACATGTCTCTGAGCTACCTACCACCTTACTCGATCTGAGCAGGTGACCTGTGGCTTACACTGATCTCCGAGAAAATCAATGAACCCACTGAGTTATCTGACTTCGGTGAAGCCTCAGAGTCCAGCCTGACCCCCAGGTACCTGCATTGATACTGACATGAGCCCCGCTGAGACCAGCTACCCCCGACCACCCCAATTTCCGCTGCGCTAGAAAACTCTCTCTTACCAACAAATTGAAGATTCGGAGATCGTAAATGGGGATGCAGCTTCCTGGTCCCGGAGATGTAAAAGAGAAACTGAAAGAGCTGTCTTCTGTCTGAAAATGGGGAATTCTCCATCCGCCTGAAGGGGGCGGCCATCTTACATGAGTAATATTCACACCAACTTTTTCACCGTGTGACTTTATGTTGCCAAATCTACGATGAGGATACTTTGCCCCCGCATTGAGTCAGCAATCTCGGATGTGATCAGTCATCTGAAGAGCTGTCGGCTATTACGAAATGGCGAACTAGGCGCAGGACCGGCTTTAGCGCTGGTGGCGCCCTTGCGAGTCTGTTTTGGCGCCCCCACCCCATGACCACCTCCTCGGATTCCCTCACTACCAACCGGCAAAACTGCCTCTCATCTTTCCATAGCCCCCTTTCAGGTATACATTCATTTGTTTTAAATCGCTTGTAAAGACTGGCTTTACCAATCCACTCAGCTATCCACATAAAATATAATTATTTTCTTTGCAGCAGGCATATTAACCCTACGCAACTTTATGGAGAGTCAAAGCTGCCCCAAAACTCCCATCTGTCTCCCTAGTAGGAACATTAATCACAAGAGGTATCTTGACATTTTAATTGCTTCCTGAAGGCTGGGAGGAACTTTTCAACAGGTGCTTTTAAATCACAAGTTTTGTAAGTTATTGCTAAACACAGCAACCCCCTGAGGTCAGTGCCCCCCAATCCAGGTCAGCACCCACTGCAGCCGCACCGCCCTAAAGACGGCCCTGACTAGGCGCAATTCAACTACTACGTTTTCAGGTTGTTTTACATGCACTTCTGCTTTCTGGTAAAGTAGCTCACAGCGCCTGGATACCCTCACGGGTGATTATCCAACTATACAAATAAACATAACACTGACTTAAAATGTCCGCTGGTGAGCTCTGTATTTCATCTGCAGGACAAAGGTTTGAATCCCAGCAGGGTTGATTCCATCTTTTACCCTTCCTACTGTGGTATCATCCCGCCAAAGAAACCACATAGAGACCAGGTGAGTGGGTGCTGGTGGCAGCCTTTATTCTTCCTCTGTATGCATGTAATGTAGTGTCCGCTTCCCGCCTCCCATTATATATATACCCAGCCCCTCACTCACCAGAAGTGGTGTCCGGTTCTTGGTCTGGTCGGCGGGCAGAGGATGCATGGTCCTAATGCCTCATTCCGACATCTCCCACTTTTATTGACAGAATATGCACATTCCCCACCTTTTTGTTTGCAACCTGACATGAGTGGATATAGCGAGAGAGAGAGAGAGAGAGAGAGAGGCAATGATGCGGTCATCATAGCTCTTCAATCAGTCTTTTGGGGTTCCGGGTTGTTCGCATTGGGCGTGATGTCCCTGTTTCTTGGTCGATGTCTTCAGTTGTGTCTTCATCCCAGGGATGGCTGTCCCCAGTTGTCGACACCGTTTCCTCTGACCCTCCAGGGTCTGCACTTGTAGTCTCCCGTCCGGCACTGGGCCATAGTTCTCCTTCCTCATCATCCGACATCCTGAAGTCCTTAAAGTGAGAGCTGTTTCTGTTGGATGAAGTAGGGCCCAGCCTCCGCCGTGATCATTGACCCTTTGATCTTTGTTTTTCTCAGAAGCTGGCTCCAGAAAGGGCTGTCCAATTTCCATGCCTGTCTTTGGTGCACAAGGACCCAGTCTCCAAGTTGTAGTCCAGACCCTGTAGCATGACGACGTGCATCAGCGTAGCGTTTCATTTTCTCCGTGGTTTCTCGGTCACGTGCAGCAATGTTGTCATGATCTGTTGGTGCCTTGGCGTCTAGTTGAGACAGACGAGTACTACTTGTTCTTCCGACCACTAGTTCTGATGGGGATCGCCCTGTGGAACTGTGTTGGGTGTTAACAGTAGTCCCAAAGTACTTGGCACAATGCTTGTCCTAGAAATATTTTTGTCAGCTTTGCTCGCTGTATAGCCTTCTTTATGGTGCCCATGAACCTTTCCACCATGCCATTGGCTTGAGGCCACAATGGTGTTATCTTCTGATGATGTACTCCTAGATATGCCATGAATTTGCGAAACTCGTCCCTTGAAAATGGGGGTCCATTGTCTGTCTTTAGTGTCAGCTGGGCACCCCATGCTGCCAAAATGTCATCTAGAATCGGTAGGGTGGCGGTGAAGTTGATGACACTTGACGCAAAAAGGGGAAACAGGAGTATTCGTAAATAACGACCAGGAGGTAGTTCCAAGTGTCCATGGGACCATAGAAGTCCACAGCTAACGTGGTCCATACGGCCTCAGGAAGGTCAGACATGCGCAGTTGGCTTTGGTGGTCTTCCTGTGATTTGACAGAGATGGCAGTTCATGATCATCTCCTCCACTAGACAGTCAAGTCTCAAGAACCATACTTTCTCTCTCATCATTTTTTGTGTTGCCACCATGCCTCGATCGGACTCATGGGCAAGGCTAACTCTCTGCTGTCACAGTGTCTCCTGTATTATTATTCTGGTACCACAGAGCAATATCCCTTGTTTCGTTGCTGGCAGTTCCTCCTGCACTTGCTTGAAAAATAATAGTTCCTCTTTCTTGACCCCTTCGCCTACTGCACTGTTGGTGGTCACATGTCCCCACCTCTGTTGTTGCATTAGTGTTTTGACCACTTGTAACGTTGCGTCTGTAGTGGTTTTCTGTGCCAGTTGCGCCATCATAATCGGTGTGTTCTGTCGGAGCATGAAATTGAGGTACTTCTTGGCTATGGACAGTGTTTCTGGTGCCCAGGGGCAGAGGGTGCAGAGACGTAGTAGGCCGGGTTGTGTTCCTTCCCTGGCTTATGCACTATGTTGAAGTCATAGTCCATCAGGCGTATCCACCATCATTCTATGCATGGTGGTATTTTTGCGTTGGGGTTGCCCTAAATCGTGACCAGCGCCTGGTGGTCTGTGACTATGGTGAAATGTTTTCCGTAGATGAACATGTGGTAGTGTTCAAATGCCCACACGACTGCTAGACTTTCTTTCTCGGGCTGAGAATATGCCCTTTCCACATCCAATAGACTTCTACTTGCATATGCAACAATGTGTCGTGGTGAGTCTGTCCTGGGCTTCTGTTGGGCGAAGATTGCCCCTGGCCCTACTAGGCTGGCGTCTACTGTGAACTCTATGCATAGGGACGCTTCAAAGTAAGTGAGGTTATCTACGCCTGTGGCATCCCTTCGGATGTCTTCGAACGCCCTGTCATATTTTGCGGTCCAGAGGAATGGTTGTCCTTGTTTGGTCAGTTTGCGAACTGGGGTACTTACAGTGGCAAAGCCCTTGATGTATTGTGCGCAGTAGCACGCTAGATCCAGAAAAGACAGTACTTCTGCCACGTCCTCTGGAGGTTGTGTGTTGCATAGCGTTTCTACCTTGCTGGGATCTGGCCGCATCCCTTTTCTGGAGAAGATGTGTCCAAAGAAAGAGTCCTCTTTTTCCCAGTTCACATTTTCCTCATTCAGTGTCAGCCCAGCTATTGTTATTGCACACCTCCTACAGTGCACAGTCATGTTCTTTGTTTGCGCGACCAAATACTAGGGTGTCCTTGCTGAAGTTTAGACAGTTTTTATGGGTCTAATTACCCGTCTCACTGTCTCCTGAAATGTTTCTGCTGCCGATGACACCCCAAAACGTAGCTGCTTGTAGCGGAACAGTCTAGTTCCAACTGATGGTAGCCTTTGAACAAGTTTAGCTTGGAAAAGATGCAGGCTCCAGTGAGGCAGCTGATCATATCATTTAGATGAGGGCCTGGGTGTCATTCTCTTTCTATGGCAGTGTTCAGTAGGTGCATCTCAACACAAATTTGTATCTCTCGCATGTTTTTCTTTGGTACAGCCAGGGTGCCGGTCCTTCTGCTAGCATGATGATGTCCTGTGCTAGCAATCTTTTCAGTTCTTCTACCTGCAGTTGGAGGTGTATAGGAACTCTGCTGTGAGTTTGAGGTACCAGTTGGACTGCTTTGTTGATGCGCAGGGTGACTTGCGCATCTTTTAGCTTTCCGAGCCCTTTCAGAAGCGCAAGGTATTCTTTCAAGATGTTTTGACGGTCAGCAGTGCCATATGCCATGGCGAGGAGGCCCATCACTTGCACTGTGACATTGCTGAGCAAACATGGCACTAGGACGTCTGCCTGTACGACATTCATCTCTTCTTGCACGGACATGTCGTTGTAAGTGAGCGTCTCCACAAACTTTCCCATGTTCACTACCGGTTGCCTCGCTCCCCAAGTGAACATGACGACGGTGGAGGGCAGGCGTGACAGTTTGTGTTTAATTTTTTCGTATTCCAATACGCAAATTATGTTGCATGTGGCTCCACTGTCAATCATGTGATGTGACTTCCGACCTGAATCTCCACAGTTGCCGTCTTCTTTATTTGTTGTTTGTCCACTAGTTGGACATGTTCAGATGTGCGTTCCTGCATCAGGATGTCTGACATGAGGTATAGACGTTCATTTGTATCACATGAACTGGCAGCATCAGAGTCAGCAGAGGAGCTGCGATTTTGTGCTTCCACGTGCCGTGCGTGGCGACTCACTGTCACGCGTGGTTGAGCAGGACGACCCCTCTCCACCTTGATGTGTCCACTCATGCAGACACTCACAAAGTGATTGTCCTACTGTAGTTGCATTTCCCACATTTGTGTCCCATAGCTGGACAGGCGCCAGCATGCAGGTATTCCAGGCCGCAGGGGTAGCAGGTCCATCCGTGTTTCTCTTTCAGTAGCAGTGGTGGCGTGTCTTGTCTGTTATAGCCTCTGGCCATGCGAAGAGCCTTTTCCATTGGCACGGTCTTCCGGTTTGTCAAATTCACAGTAGGTAACTAGTTTGCACAGCTGCGTTGCAAAATCATCGACGGATTCATCTGTCCATTGGCAGGCTGTGTTGAAAGTGTAGCACTCAAAGTGAACGTTTCGTTGCTGGTCAAAGCTGTCTGTGAGGCATTTTATTAGGCCTTTGTATGTGGTGATTGACTTCAGTGGGAAAGTTACGAGCAGGTCTTCAACATCATCCCCAACAAGGTTTAGGAATAAGTCCCTGGCCTGTTCATTTATGTGACCTTTGCAAGTGGCACTTAGAGATCGTTCAAATCGCCTGATACATTTTTCCCATCGAGCACCTTTCATTTGGGAGTCAGCGAGATCTAACGGCAGCAGGCGCCTGAAGAATGCACTTGGAAGTGTGCCTTCGTTGTTCTCCTCCATCATGATCGTAGGCATGTAAGGTTGGGTTGCAGATATACTGTACTTGGCGGAGTCTGAATGGGTTGAAAACTCCTTAGACAGCATATTGGCTATGACTTAATTGTATGATCAGGTGTTCAGTGATTTTCCGGCCTACATATGCTTCTGACGGTGTACAGTCTAGTTATTTTCCACTTTCGTGCAGGGCTTGACCCTAAAATGGCTACCAGGGCATCCCTTCAGCCTATTTGGTCATGGTGCTTGAATCCAAAATGGCCACATGCCTGACCCTAAAATGGCCACCAGGGCTTCCCTGCAGCCTATTGGATCATGGTGCCTGATCCTAAAATGGCCACCCCTCTGATGTCACACAGAATCTAGTCATGTGAGACCTCGCTGTAGGCCGAGATCCGCACAGGAGAACCAAAGTAATGGGGCACAGCAGCGCTTACCATGAAGTTGTTGTGGGCACGTGTGCCATCTTTCAGGGGCAGCAGAAGAGCAAATCAGGGTATGGGCCGATTGGAGGTCCTAAACCAGGCAGCAATGGGCAGGTCAGCAGGCAGCAGTTGGCGTGCACACCAAGCAGGGCGCCAGCCGCAAAGCTTCCACAGGCGATCTAGCGGTGGCTGGGACTGAGGAGGCAAGCAGGTGTACGCAGTGATTGGCTTCAGTGTCCAATTACCCACCTTCGTCGCCATTTGTAGTATCGTCCTGCCCCATCAGAAGAAAGCACACAGATACCACGTGAGTGGGTGCTGGTGGCAGCCTTTATTTTTCCTCCGTATGGATGTAGTGTAGTGTCCGCTTCCCGACTCACAGTATATATACCCAGCCCCTCACTAACCAGAATTGGTGTCCGGTTCTTGGTCTGGGTGGCGGGCAGTGGAAGCGTGGTCCTAATGCCTCATTCCAACACCTACCTTGATAAAAAGAGTAACACTTTTGATCAGGAGACCCTAACTTTAACTGTATCTAAAATGTTCTATGTGTATCCATATTTGAGAGTAGACAATATATAAATACAAAATAGCATTATTTTTTGTGGATCTAAAAACAGCTAGATTTATCTTTTTTTGAATTATTTTCTCAGCAACTATCCCAGAGTTTATTTTCAAGTTGAAACTGAACCAGGAATAGAACTCTTATGCAATTTACCATACATAAGTAAGAATAACACACACAGACCAGCCCACTTTATAGCTGCCAAGTTTCCCAAAGCCATGCCATATGTTCTACTCCAGTCCAGGTTTTTTTTTTTATTCTGGAACTTGTCCTATTTTAGATTAGAATGAACAAGACTACAAGTCCCAGAATCCTAATAAATAACATGGGCCAAAGCAGCACATCACCCATGATCTTGGGAAGCTTGACAGCTATGCCAGTCATAAGAGTGTACAGATATCCAGATACCTATGCCCACAGAGTCTCCAGCACACACAGACATCACACAAACAGGCACATAGACATATACCATTGTTGAGCTGGAGAAAGGTAAACATTGTGTGGTATCCTCCCTTAGGTTATTACGTGGAGCATTATGTTTTTAAGGTTCCACATGTTCTGAGAATGTTGAGTGGCATCATTTTTTTTTGCGGTTTTATATAGCGGAAACTCGACCCTAAGGTATTAAAGCTCTTTACATGAGCACCAGTTACGTTATACAAGGACACACTCATTTTCGGTAGGTGCAGGGAGATTAAGGCCCTCATTACAACCCTGGCTGTAATACCACCAACAGGCCGGCAGTAATAACAGTGAAATTATGACCACGGCAGGAACAGCTCAGACAGACAGCCACTTTAACACACCGACCGCCAGGGCGGAATCAACAGGCACCACGGAAGGAACCGCCTACAGCCAGGCGGAAGATAATGTTCCGCCCACTGTATTATGAGACAGGAAAATGCCACTTTTTCCGGGGCGGTACCAACGAACATCAAAAGCCTGGTGGAAACACTGCACAGAAGGGAAACGACTCACCTGTGGAGACTCTGGGAAAAACCACGCCGCCATGGAGCCCGAGTTGCATGTCTTCCCCATGCTCTTCTACGTGCTGCTCCACTACGAACACCAATGATGGCGAAGACGACGACGGTGAGTACTGCTGCCTAGCACACAGGGGAGGGGCAGGAAAAAGAAAGTGACACACACATGCAACACACATCACCCCACCCAAACACCATACACACAAGCAGATGCAGAAACATAACATATTGACCCCGTACCCCTCAGGAATAATGCAAGGACAACTACAATAGAGTAAAAAGAGTGTAATAAGATAAATATAGCAGTCATCCAAATCAAAAAGTATATACATTTTACAAATCAAGGGGCACTGCCCAGTCCTCAATGTTCGTGGGCCACAGGACCACATCACAAAGTCCAAGGCCCCACCTCACTCCTGCAACAACATGGAGAGAACACTGCAGGGGCATCAGGTCGAAAATAGTCAGGCACCTCAGGGGGGCGGGGAACGGGGGCACCTCAGCCGGAAGATGGTACAATGTCATTGGTCCTGGAGGGGGCAACATGCCCATCACTCTGTCCTGGGGAGTGCAAGGCCAAAGTCTCTCAAGTGGGTGACTTGCCCACTGGATCTGGAGGGGGCAACATATCCTGTGCTTGGTCCTGGGGAGTGCAAGGCCACAGACTCACAAGTGGGTGACTTGCCCACTGCTCTGGAGGGGGCAATATGCCCTGTGCCTGGTCCTGGGGAGTGCAAGGCCATAGTCTCTCAAGTGCGTGATTTGCCCACATGTTCTGGAGGGCCCAACATGCCCTGTGCTCGGTCTTGGGGAGTGCAAGGCCACAGTCTCTCAAGTGGGTGATTTGCCCACATGCTCTGGAGGGGGCAACATGCCCTGTGCTCAGTCCTGGGGAGTGCAAGGCCACAGTCTCTCAAGTGGGTGACTTGCCCACATGCTCTGGAGGGGGCATCCTGCCCAGTGATTTTCAACCTGTGGAGGATGGGGTGAGTGGATGTCTTCTCCACTGGTTCTGGAGGGGGCATCGTAACCAGTGAGCTTCATCCTGTAGAGGATGGGGTGAGTGGATGACTTCTCCACTGGTTCTGGGGGGCATCATGCCCTGTGCTCTTCATCTGGGGAGGCTGGGGTTGGTGGGTGTCTTACCCACTGGTTCTGGAGGGGGCATCGTGCCCTGTGATGCAGATCTTGGGGAGTGCAAGGTCACAGTCTCTCAGCTGGGTGTCATACCCACAGGATTTGCAGGGGCCAGGCCGCACAACAGCCCATGGACGCAGGACTACACACTGTCCGCCGGCGGTGATGGCTGTTCAGTGGTGGCAGTGCTGCTGCTGGTAGTGGTGGGGGGAGGCTCCAGCCCATCCCCTGCAGCCTCGGACGGCTGCCCACTGGGGCTGCTGCTGGTAGTGGTGGGGGAGGCTCTAGCCCATCCCCTGCAGCCTTGGACGGCTGCCCACTGGGCCTACTGCTGCTGGTGGATCTGGTAGTGGTGGGTGGAGTCTCCAGCACATCCCCTGCAGCCTCGGACGGCTGCACCACCACGGTTGGTGGTGGCTCGGACTGAGTCCCAGCACCAGGCCCCTTGTCTCTACTGCCTGCTGTTGCAGGCCCCTTGCCCTTCTTTCCTGCAGCTGGGGCTGGCTCCTTGCCCTTCCTTCCTGCAGCTGGGTCTAGCTCCTTGCCCTTCCTTCCTGCAGCTGGGGCTGGCTCCTTGCCCTTCCTTCCTGCAGCTGGGGCTGGCTCATTGCCCTTCCTTCCTGCAGCTGGGGCTGGCTCCTTCCCCTTCCGTGAAGCACTTGGGGCAGGCACCCTTTCTGTCTGGCTGGCTGGTGGCCGGGATCCTTTCCTACCTGGAGTTGCTGGGGACACTACTGTGCCCGTGGACTGGGTAGCTGAGGTGCTTTCCTAGGTTTTGTCCACCCTGGCCTGACGTGAGGGACGGGAGGTTGAGGGCTAGGGAAGAGGTCAATGGTGGCGAGGAAAAGCTTCTTAGGGACATTGGGGCAGGAAGAGGGAGATGGTTTGGGAGTGAAGGAAGAGGAAGTGGTGGTAGGAGGTGTCAGTCTGCTGTGTTTGGGTGCAGGTGCATGGGCTGGATGCTGTTGTGAGGTGGATGGCTGTTGGGTGTCTGAGTGCTTGCGTTTGTGTACTTTGGGAGGAGGGGGCACAGACACAGTGGGAGAGGACACAGGGGACGTGTGCATGGATGTAGGGGTGGTGACTGCCAGTGAGGGGTGTGTACTGATAGGTGTGCTGGGGATGGTGGTAGTGGCTGAGGATGTAGTGCATGCAGGTGTGAGTGGAGACGCTACTGGGAGGGAGGTGGACGAGGAGGAGGAGGGGGCCACAGTGGAGGCAGTGGATGTTGTTATGTCTGCTTCTGGATGGTGTTTGTGTGAGTGCCTGTGGGATGAAGTGTGGTGCTTTTGTTTGCCATGTCCACTCTTGTGTGTTGTCCTGGGTGTCTGCTCGTCTGACCGTGTGCTTTGGTTAGGTTGGGGTTGAGGGGAATGGGATTGGGAAGAGGAAGTTGGAGGGGGGAGGGTGGAAACAGGGACAATGGCTGCCATCAAAGAGGAAGCCAGAGCCTGGATTGATCTCTATTGGGTCGCCAAGCCAGTGTGAATGCCCTCCAGAAATGCATTGGACTGTTGCATTTGGGCTGCCAGCCCCTGGATGGCATTCACAATGGTTGACTGCCCAACAGAGATGGATTGCAGGAGGTCAATAGCCTCCTCAGAGCAGCAGGGCTAACTGGGGCAGGGCCTGAGGTGCCTGGGGCGAAGGAGATGCCTACCCTCCTGGGTGAACGGGCACGGGAAACTCGCTGAGGGGCTGCTGGGAGGGCAGTGCTAGTACGGGGGTGGCGGCTGTACCTGTATCTGGGGTGGCCACAGAGGTGTCCGCCACCACCAGGGAGCTTCCATCGGAGGAGGTATCCGTGTCCGAACTGACCCCTCCAGTCTCTGCCATGGTGCTCCCCTTGCCCTCCGTCCGACTGGTGCCCTCACCGTCGGTGGATTTGGCCTCAAGGGTCCTGTGGGATGCAGCTTCCTCTATCGCCAGTGCCTCTGCTCCTCCGCCAGATGATGCTAATGCACATAAGGACAGGGTGACAAAACAAAAAGGGGGTGGGAAGAGACAAAGGATACACTTGGTCAATGGCGGCACCAACACCACCGTTGGTGTACACGACACACTCACACACTGGGAACAGCCCTACGCATTAGGTAATGCACTGCCAGTCACAATGCTAGTCACCAGCCCATGGATAGGGACACCTAACACAAATTGCAGCATACCTGAGACCCACAGACCCCTACCCAGTAATGGATGCCTACTAGCTTGGTTGGAGGACTTTCACATCAGAACCCTGCCAACATGGGACCTACTCTGCAATGCCAGGCCTGGCCTAGGGGCACCCACAGGGCCCACTCCCCCCACCTGGATACCACCCCACCAGGTGTAAGTTGTAATGTAGGGCACTGTGCTCACCCCCTTGTTGCTGCTGTGATGCCCCCAAGCGCCCATCTAGCTCAGGATAGGCTACCACCAGTATGCGGGCCATCAGGGGAGTCAGGGTTCGACGGGCACCCCTTCCTCGTTGGGAGGCCATCCCCAGCTGGGCCTCCACCGTCTTCTGTGCCCAGCGTTTCCGGTCCTCCCACTGTTTTCGACAGTGTGTGCTCTGCCTGCCGTAGACCCCCAGGGTCCGCACGTCCTTGGCGATGGCATGCCATATACCCTTCTTTTGATGGGTGCTGACCTGCAGGGAAATAGACACAGGAAAAGGTATTAGTCCGACCGTCCTGCCTGATACACTTATGGCCCACCATGCCCCTACCGATCCCCATTAGCACAGACATGGCCCAGCATACATGCTGCATGCTGCCCGGGGCCCATCCACCAACCCCCCACACTTGAGGCCTTCACACACAGCACTCCATGCATTCACGCCCCATGCATCCTACTCACAGTGTACTCACCTGTTGGTCTGGAGGCCCATACAGCAGTTGGTACTAGGGCAGGATCCCATCTACCAGTCACCCCAACTCTGCTGAGGGGAAGGCAGAGGCCCTTTCCCCAGTAACACGAGCCATGGTCGGTTCCAGACACAGGTCACAGCAGCATATGCAGTGTCGGTCCTCTCCTGTTGAAGGTCAGGTAGTTTAGTGAGTGAACAGATAGAAAATGGCGGTCACGTCCGCGGCGGTGCGTACCGTCACCGCCGGCATACATCACCATTGGCCACTGTACCCCATAGGGCCCAATGATAACTAATGAGGAATTGCACGGCGGTTCTCGACTGCCTCCCGCAACAGCGCACAACGTCAGCGGAATTACCTCATTCCACATGTCCCTCCATACAGGACAGGCAGACGCCATTTCAGGGGGGGGGGTTGCAGGCCATGGATCCTAACTGTGTCACAGTACACAAATTTACATTTTGGATATATCCCACCAAAATAATGTTACAGTCAAAACATGCATTGAACTATAGTGGTTAGAATGTACAGATAATGACCAGCTGCTCACTCTAGATTGCAACTGCTGCGGATGAATAGGAGATGGAGACATCCGCCCGTGTACAGACCCCTGGTGGATTTGGCAACAATGGAGGACAGGCACATTATCCTCACCTATAGACTTGACGGCCACAATCACTGAGCTGTGTGCCCAATTGGAGCCTGACCTACTATCTGCTATCCGTCACCCCACCGGGATCCCTCCCTCTTTTGCAAGTCCTATCAGTGCTTCATTTCCTGGCAACTGGTTCTTTCCAAGTGACAGTGGGCTTGGCAGCAGGAATGTCACAGCCAATGTTCTCAATAGTGCTGAGCAGAGTGTTGTCTGCCCTGATTAAACACATGTGCAGCTACATCGTTTTCCCCCAGGTGGAGGATTTGGCCACAGTGAAAGCTGACTTCTATGCAATGGGACATATCCCCAACATCATTGGGGCAATAGATGGAACACTTATTACATTTGTCCACCCCCCCCAAACCCCCCCCCGGCTAATGAACAGGTGTTCAGAAATTGAAAGAGTTTTCACTCCATGAATGTGCAGATTGTGTGCCTGGCGGACCAGTACATCTCCCACGTCAATGCCAAGTATCCTGGGTCTGTGCATGATGCCTTTATCCTGAGGAATAGCAGCATCCCAAATGTGATGGCCCAACTCCAGAGGCACAGGGTGTGGCTAAAAGGTGAGCCCTGGTTCCCACCCAGTGGATGTTGGTGTATGGGTATGTTGTGGGCCCTAAGGGTGAGTGTGTGGCTAACAGTTGTCCCTCGATATTTGCAGGTGACTCAGATTACCCCAACCTCTCATGGCTACTGACCCCTGTGAGTAATGCCAGGACAAGGGCAGAGGAATGTTACAATGAGGCACAAGGGCAAACAAGAAGAATTATAGAAAGGACCTTCGGCCTCCTGAAGGCCAGGTTTCAGTGCCTCCATCTAATAGGTGGATCCCTGTGCTACTCACCCAAGAAGGTCTGCCAGATCATCGTGGCATGCTGTATGTTGCACAACCTTGTCTTGTGATGCCATGTGCCTTTTCTGCAGGAGGAGGAGACTGGAAATGGCCGTGTGGCAGCAGTGGACCCTTTGGACAGTGAAGATGAGGAGGCAGAGGATAAGGATGAGGACAACAGAGGTGCAGTTATTTGTCAATACGTCCAATGAAACACAGGTAAGACAGTGTTATTTCACATATAAATGACAGTTTGATGTGTGACGTTGTCACTGGCAGGCTGTGAATTCCTACTTCTATGCCCACTCACTGTACCCTTTGGCATCTCTTTTTGCAGATGTTGGTGCCCCACCATTGCTCTTGGTGTGTTCAGTGCAGCCAACTACAGGTCTTTCCTATGTAAACATTACTGTATAGTTGAATTGCAATGTTTTAACCTGGTTAAATGAACGAAAACATTTGACATACACCATACTTGTATTTTTATCAAAATGTGTTTATTGCAGTGCTCTGAAGAAGAGGGGGTACTACAATGGGCTGGGGTGATGATGGAGGAAAGTCTGGGTTAGAGTCCAGTCTATTTGTATCACAGGTGCAGTGTCCAAGGGGACATAGGAAGGGTAGCAATGGCAGTTCAAGGTGGACAGGTTGACAGAGTGGGACACAAGGGTGACAATCAGGAGAGTCTTCTTTCCTGGCGGGGGTCTTGGCAATAGTCTCTGGCTTCTGCCTGGATTGCATGGAACATTTGCGGGCAGGTTCTCCTTCTGCAGGGGGAGGGATGCTGCTGGCTTGTTGGTCGTGTGGCGGGGCCTCCTGTCCACTAGCAGAAGCGGAGTTGGAGGGCTGTTCAGTAGTCTGGCTAGTGTCAGGGGCCCGCTGGTGTGCCACTGCCTACCTCATACTGTTGGTCATGTCTGCCAGCACCCCTGCAATGGAGACCAGGGTGGTGGTAATGGCCTTCAAGTCCTCACTGATCCCCAGGTACTGTCCCTCCTGCAGCCGCATGTTCTCCTGCATCTTGTCCATGATCTGGCCCAGCGTATCCTGGGAATGTTGGTATGCCCCCAGGATCGCAGTGAGTGCCTCCTGGAGGGTCAGTTCCCTGGGCCTGTCCTCCCCCTGTCACACTGGAGTCCACCCAGCTTTCCTGTTTTCCTGTGCCTCTGTCCCCTGAACCGTATGCCCACTGCCACAGACCCCAGGTCCCTGATTGTCCTGTGTTTGTGGGGTGGCCTGGGGTCCCTGTAGTGGTAGACACACTGCTGATTGATGTGTCCTGGGGACAGAGGTATGGGCCCGCTGGGTGGGTCTGTGCTGGTGTTTCCTGAGGGGGGAGGCTCTGTGGTGGTTTGAGACTGTGGCTGGGCAACCGACAGTCCGGAGGTCCCTGATGGGCCAAGATGGTCATCCAGATCCAGGCGAGGAGAGCTGCTGTCATCACTGTGGGCCTCTTCTGGGGGGGGAACTGGATGTTGCTGGCACCTCTTCGCCGGTGACATTGGCTGGGTTACCTGTGGGGATGTAAATGCAGTGTTATTGATTCTGCGTGTGACGTATTAGGCATGGGTGTGTTATTGGCCTGCCAGCTTTGCCTTGTGTGAGTTGTTATTTGGTGGGCTAGGTGATTCTCTCTAGTGTGCATGCCGTGGTGATAAGTGTCCATGCAGGTCTGTGAGTGGTGTCCATGCATTGGTAGATCATGCAGGGCTTGGCATTGGGATGAGTGAGTTGTGATGGTGGGGTGTGTGGGAGGTGGTGGAATGATGGGAGTAAGGGTGAGGGTGGGGGTATGTGATGGCATGCAGGTGGGGGGTGATAGTAATAGAGAATTGACTTACCTCCTGCTACTCCTGCCAGGCCCTCGGGATACATGATTGCCAAGACTTGCTTCTCCCATGTTGTTAGTTGTGGGGGAGGAGGTGGGGGTCCACCGCCAGTCCTCTGTACAGCGAGTTGGTGTCTTGCTGCTATGGAACGCACCTTCCCCCGTAGGTCGTTCCACCTCTTCCTGATGTCATCCCTTGTTCTGGGGCGCTGTCCCATGGCGTTGACCGTGTCCACGATTCTCCGCCATAGCTCCATCTTCCTAGCAATGGATATCTGCTGCACCTGTGATCCAAATAGCTGTGGCTCCACCCGGATGATTTCCTTCACCATGACCCTTAGCTCCTCTGCTGAGAACCTGGGGTGTCGTTGTGGTGCCATGAATGTGGTGTGAGTGGTGTGTGTAAGGGTGTGTAGGGTGATGTGTTGGGGTGTGTGATGGGTGCGTGGGTGGTGTTTAGGTGTAGGTGGTGTGTGGCTCTGGTTTTGTCTGGGGTCGTGGTGTCTGTCTCATGCCAATGGTTTGTATTCGTAAAGGGTTGTGGGTGATGTAGGTGTGTGATTTATAGTGGTGTGGGTGTGGTGTGTGTATGTGTGTCACGTGTGTGTAGTTTGAATTGTCCAATGTGATGTTGTTTTGTTAGTGGGTGTGTATTTTGACGCGGCGGTATGTACCGCCATTGAATGTCCGCCGTGGTGATTCGTGGGTCATAATGTTGTGGGTGTAGTTCTGTTGGCGTAACGGTGTGGGTTTTGATACCGCCAGTTTATCACTGACCTTTGGGCTTGTGTGTGTGGCTGCATAGTGACGGATTGGTATGTGTGTGTCATAATATGGTTAGCGGATATCTGCCGCAGCAGCAGTATTTGGCGGCAGTCGGCATGGCAGTAAGTGGAATTTATGCCAATGTCATAATGAGGGCCTAAGTGATTCGCCCATAACACACACACTTGGACCACTCCTGACCTTGAATAGCTTCCAGCAATTATACCTATGAGACATGTTATCTTTGTGGAAAAACATGGCAGCCTTTTATTTTTTGCATGCATGATCATCATTCAACTACTGGTTCATAAATCATCATCCTGACAGATCATAAATCAAGCGACGGTGTCATAAATCACTAAGACATGCAGATCATAAATCATCAAGCAATATTGTAAATCACAGAGGCACCACCAGTCATTGTGACATAACCATAAAACATCTGCCATTGTCTGGTGACAGGACCATAAATAATCTTGGACATGTCAGGCAAGTCATAAATCATAGTTGTCATGCATCCTTTTATTACTCCTGCCTGTTGTCCGGGCACTCATACAGCTAAACATACAACTGTTTGGGGGTTATCAGATCTGTGTTTGTTTCCATTTTTTGTGTGGGGTAGCTTCTTTTTGGTGTTTAGGCTTAGCTCGCTACCTTTGTGAAGCAAGACTCAGCGCAAAAATTCATCCAATTGTAAAAGAGGGAAGATCTCCTTAAATATCTTCACATCCTTAAGCAATACTGTGTATTTATATTATTTCATCAACCACATCTTCTTTGAACATTGATAGTTTTATTAGTTCACTTGTGAATATCTATATGTAACTCAATGTGCAGTAAAAAATGCCATAGCCAATGCGCTTCGTCCCACAGGACTTCTTCAGGGCTAAAAAGATACAAATATAAATAACCATAAATTTATAAAAAAGAAAAAAAAAAACTATACAAAAAAAATAATTAAACACTACCTTGTCCGTGTGCTTTATGCCTGTCCGTCTGGCGGGTCTGAGCTGCGAGTGCCGTGCTCCACTTACTCCCCCTATGGGCCGGATCACCCTGCCATAAGGCATCCCCAGGTGAGTGGCCTTCTTTCTTGGCACACCGCCTTGTCGTGAGCCTCTTTAACCAACGGATGTCTCCTCAACCAACCGATGTTCCTCCCTTGCTACCCACTCAGCATTGCGACATCTGCGGTACATTAGTGTGGGTGGATGCATTTTTCTGATCGCCGCGCTGCCCCTGCCTCCACGTGTGTGATCCTGAAAAGAGGGGAGGGGCAGCGTGCATAGCCTTATATACCCCCGCCAACCTACCCTTCCAGCTTCTCCTATTGGGGGGGTTCAAATGCTACCTGTGCCCCATTGGTCTTCTCCTTTGCGCCAAACTTGGCGCATTCACTGCTCTTCCTGGGTAAGGGTTGGGGGGGTTGAACCCTTTTGATGAGGCCACCCAGGCAGCCCCAAACTGGTTAAACCGGCCCTTCCAGGTTCCAGGGCAGATGTTAAAGCGCCGGCCCTCGAGGCTCCTTCGGGGGCGGCCTTGCCAGAATCACAGGATGTTGATCCGATGCCGAGACTCGAGCCTGGCTTCCCAGCTCCAAGGTCGGCAGCTCTGGCCGTTAGAATGTTAGGATTAGAATAGCGCAGAAGTTGGAGAAGTTACTGGAGCATGGAGGCTGGGGTGTTAAGATGTATCTTGAAATAAACCTTCCCATCTTTTTATGAGGAATAGACCTACCTTTTTACATTGGTGATGACTGATAAGAACCACCAGCACCATGTTCACCTCAACTCTCATTAAATACAGCTGTGCACAAGTAAGCGTCTTTCATTGACTATTTACACTCCAAGGAGTCCTAGGTGTTACACAAAATTTTAATCTCTGGCTCAATATAACTCTGTTTACCGCAAGTATTTTACTACAGGACAGATTAAGCTCACAACAAGCAGGAGGGGTGAGGCGTAGTGCGCAAGGGAATTAAAGCGATCGTAAGCAAAGCACGTATCCAAGCTCATGAAGTATATAGAGCAGGTGTGCTGATGGCAGGTTGACATTGCACTCGAAATACAGGCGGCGCATGCAGTGTACGGCGTATGCATGGAGGTCGTGCGCCTGTTTCATATTTCAGACGAGATCTATGAAATCAATTACAGTGGCATTTCAGTGAAAATGTATTTCAATGTAGCGCGTACAGGAGCACACGTTTCACGACAAGCCACATAACAGAGGCATGTTTATTAGCGGCCATCTTGGTTTGGGAGAAGAATAAGAAAACAGTCACGAATGACATCCAACAGCATGTCTTTCTCTATGGCGAAAATGATAGCTGTCATCTTTCATCGGGTGATAAAAATTAAAGTCATCAATACAAGAGGCATTAGGAGTGTGAAGGACAGGAGAGGATTGCTTCCACCATACATCTCCAGTATTTCATCAAATAGCCATTTCTTTTTTTCTCGTCTTGACGATCATTGTAGGGGGAACTGACCCTTCCTTTCCTCCATAGTAATTTTGATAAAGACTTTATTGGTCACACTGTTTAGGTATGTCCCTTACTTTTTTGTTCTATTTCTAGGTAAATTTCAGGTATCTGTTGGATACCCATGAAATGTTTATAGTGCAAAATTTAGCTCCTCCCCCATTTTTGTTGATGAGTCCCGGTGAACCTCCAATCAAATGGGAGAGGTGGAAGAATGTCTTTGCGCATTATGCACGTGTTTGTGGCACTTCTTAAAGTGTTGAACATAAAACATCCTATTGATGCACTGTTTAGGCCAAGAGGGGCAGGAAGTTTTTAAACACTTGTCTAATCTAACTGAAGCAGAGGCACGCAATTTAAATGAATATGAAGTATGTCTTAAAAAGTTAGATTTGCGTTTCTTGCCAAAAGTATCAACGATCTTAGAAAGACATAATTTTGGGGAAAAAATGCTGAGGGTGGGTGAAATAGTAGAGGGATACTTCTCAGCATTAAATAAGTTAGCCTCGACGTGCAACTTTGAAGGAAATAATGAGGAGCGTTTGCGTGATCAATTCAAGCTAGGATGTAATAAAGAGTAAGCCAAAGAATTCTGCTGGCAGAAAGATAATCCATCTCTTAGCAAAGTACTCACCTTTGCTAAGACTTATGAACTTAGTATAGCAGGTGTGGATGAATTAAGAAAGGGTAGAATTAATAACACAAACAAAAGTAGCATTCACTCAGTACAAAATGTTAGCAAAGTGAAAGAAAAAGAGGCTCTACAGAAGAAACGGAAAGAACAAAGTAGTAGTAAAAACTACAAGAACTTACAGAATACAGACATGTAGCCAATAACAAGGAGTGTATTGGATGAAAAGCCACATGTAAAATATGTGGACGGAAGGGACATGTCCAAATGTTGCAGGAGTGGTAGTAAAAAATAAATGAGAGAAAAAAACATATCATGAAGAGAGTGAAGAAGGAGAGATAGTATTGCAAGTGATGGGAATGGATGGCAGTGGTCCCTTTGAATCAGTATTAATAGAACATGTCTCAGTACCCATGCTATTTGATTCTGGGGCAAAGATAACATTGATTCACTGTGATGTGTATATTAGAGAGTTGAAAGACAAGCTTGTTCTCGATAAGCCTGACATACATCTCAAAAGGTATAGGGGGAACAAATAAAACCTTTAAGATGCTTCACTGGATGCATTAATTTTAATGATAGATATACGGTAGGTAAAATTTATGTTCCAGTGAGAGGGGACTCACTCATCAGTCGGTTTCACCAGAAAGAGTTAAAATTATCCTGGATCATAATGCATGTCCCGCTGTAAGACTCAAGATGACACAGCATGATTATGAGAGTCGACATAAGGACCTAGAAGAACAACTGTATCAACTTGATGTGAGTAAGCCTGAGTACGAGAAAGAGTTGCCTGATGGTTTCGTGACAGACAGACTGGATATGTCCACAAGATTATATTGAAGAAAAGATCCATCCCAGTTGCAAGTAAAGTAAGGGGTGCACCTTTTAAAGTGAAGGAAAAAATGACGGAAGAGTAGGAAAAATTGAAGAAGAATGGTATAATTGAGGAGGTTGAAGCATCTGAGTGGTTGGCACCTGTGGTTATGCACAAAAAGTCAATGAGGAGGGTAAGTTATGTGTGGACTTAAGAGAGCTCAATAAGTGTATAGCGGCTGATCATTATGCACTTCCTAATATTTAGAAAATGTTACTATCGTTGAAAGGGGCAAAGTATGTCTCATCCATTGACCTCACTTCAGTGTATCATCAAGTGAAATTATATCATGACTCACAAAATTTAACAGCTTTCGCCATATCTTTTGGAACTTTTAAGTTTCTAAGGATGCCGTTTGGGCTAACGTCTGCCATGTCGGTGTTTCAAAGAAAGATGGAGAGTGTTCTACAGGGAGTGATTGGAGTGAGGATATATCAAGGTGACATCTTGGTAATTGAATGCAGTAAAGAAGAACAAAATCAACATGTGAGGGAGGTCTTGAGAACATTGAAAGAGAATGGACTGACAGTGAAAGAGAAAAAGTTTACGTTCAATCTAACAATAGTAGAATATTCAGGACATAAAGTAATGTCTTCAGGCAGTGAACCGAAGAGTGAGTTAGTGGGAACCATGTATGCAAAGAGGAAGTGTTCAAATTACCAAGCAGGTCAGGATATTACAGCAAATTCATGCCCAGATTTGCTGAGAAGACACACAATATGAGGTTGTTGCTGAAAAAGCGTGTGTCGTTTTCATGGAATTCTGAATGTGAGGAAGAGTTTAATGTGGTAAAAAGGTGTTTGTTAAGAGCAACTTCATTTCAAAGATTTGAACATGGTCAAGACATTATAATTATAACTGGTGCAAGTTTGGTAGGCCTAGGGGCCGTATTACTGCAGCAGCAGGATGGAGTAGCATGACCATATTATTTATTTCTACAAGTCTGAAAGGAGCAGAGTTAAAATATTCTGTGGTTGAAAAAGAGGCCTTAGCTGTTTTCTGGGCTGTATGGAAATTAAGGAAGTTTGTATGGGGATGAAATTTCAAAGTTAAAAGTGACCATAAACCACTTGAAGAATTTGTTTTAAAAAAAAGGCATGGATAATGTTTCAGCAAGAATAGGAAATTGGGTTGTATCACTACAAGAGTTCCAGTTTGAGGTAGATAATGTGCCAAGTGTGAAGAATTACTTGGCTGATTGCTGACGTATGGTAGAAAGGAATGCAGAAGATGAACTAGCTAGTGATGAAGATGAAAGTGATCACTATGTGGCATGTCTTATCAGAGATAGAGTGATCAAATAAGATGAGTGGAAATTGGAATTGGCTAAAGATGCAGATTTGCAAAGGGTGATCGAGAGCATTAAAGGAGGTTGGAAAGAACAATCTAAGATGCAAGAATCATTAAAAGCTTTCCGGAGAGTTAGAAGTGAACTTGCTTTTCAGGATGGTGTGTTGCTGCGTGGAACAAGGTTAATTCTGCCTTGTTCTCTAAGGGCCAGATGTAGGAAAGTTTTGCGAGTCGCAAATGGCCCAAATCGCTATTTGCGACTGTGCAAAATCGGAAATGGGATGCAAAAACCCCATTTCCGACTTGCAAAAAGCGATGCGAGCCGTTAGCGACTCGCAAAATGTGCGACCCCATTTTGCGACCCGCAAATAGCAAGTCGCAATTTGCGAGTCACAAACCATATGCAATTGCAACTCGCAAATTGCGACTAGTCGCAAAAAGCCCATTTTGCACTTGCAATTTACCACTAACTCAGAGCAGGTGGTAACCATAACCAAAGTATAAAAGGAGACCCAGAAGTCACCTGGGCCACTCAAGATGGCGGAGATATACCTGATAGCAGTGAAGAGGAGAGCCCACGCTGCCCCGCAGAGGAGGAGGAGGGGCCACAGACAGGAGAAGATATATAGAACAAGGCAGACACTTTTTCAGCAAACTGAGGAAGAGATATACGACAAATACTGCCTTAGCAGCTCAGCCATACTAGAATTAATAGATTTACTCAAACCACAGCTAGAGCACCAGACTCTGCGTGGCTGCGCCATCCCTACGCATGTGCAAGTGCTATGCTCACTGCACCTCTTGGCCTCAGGGAGCTATCAGGGGGTTATTGCTGTGGCAGGTGGGGTATCTCAAAGTGCAGTGTCAAGGTTCCTCAGGGCATTCCTAGATGCCATACTCACACACAGGTCTCACTTCATATACCTACCCAGGAATGAGGCAGAAATCAACAGCACCAAGCTGGACTTTTACCGGATTGCCAACTTTCCCCATGTCATAGGATGTGTAGATGGGACACATATTCAAATATGCCCCCCTGCAAACCTGGAACATCTTTTCCGCAACAGAAAGTGTACCCACTCATTCAATATTCAGGTTGTTTGTGATGCCCATTATGTCGTCACTGACATTGTAGCTAAGTTTCCAGGCAGTACCCATGACTCCTACATTTTTAGGCACAGTGGGATACACCAACGCCTGGAACGTGGGGAGTTTGGAGACGGATACCTCCTAGGTAGAGCTGCATACACCTCGTAGACATACAGACAGGTCACTGTGCACACCAACCAGGACTTTCTAGCAGTGTAATGTTTGTGCCCAACAGGTGACAGTGCATATGCTCTACGGCCATGGATTATGACTCCGTTCTTAACACCCAGCAATGAATGTGAGAGGAGATACAACAATGCACATAAGAGGACCAGGAACCTTATCGAACGCACCTTTGGATTACTGAAAGTAAGATTCAGATGCCTCCACCGCAGTGGAGGTGCCCTCCAGTATACCCCCAATACAGCTTTCAAAATTGTTGTTGCATGCGCCATCCTTCACAATATAGCCACCCGACGTGGGCTACCTCTCACCCCTGCAGACCCAGATCCTGAGGATGAAGAGCAACAGCAACCACATCGCCATCATGGGGATCGGAGTATAGCTAATCAAGGCAGACTGAGACGGGAACACATCGCAAACCAATACTTTGGAAGGTACGTGTCAACTCCAACCATACTCACCTTTTGACCAAAAACTCCATTTGTTAAGTGGAACAAAAAACTATTTAATTTGTGCAGAAATACAACTATTTACAAATAATAACTGTTCATGGTCATCTAAATGCAAACCATGCATGGGGCACATTGATGTCATGTGCCACATCATCAGGGACAGGGTTATGTCTATGTCCTACGGCGGCCCCTGCCAGCCTGGCTGGTCCCTGGTGGTTCTGCAGTGCTCTGCCTGGTACTCCCACTCCGGAGCACCCTAGTGTCACTGGCAGAGACACTGCTCACTGTAGAGCCCTCCTCGCTGTCCTGGGGTGTGTCCCCTGTGCCCCTGGACAGATGCCGTGCCTCCATTAAGTCAATAACATGTGTGATACGGCCCAGGCCCCTAGCCACATCTCCAGCAAAATGGCCCATTTCGACCTGGAGGCCAACTGTCCTTCTCGACAAGCCAGTGGTGTTCACAGCCAGTCTGCCGATTGATGTGGCCATCCTGTCAAGCCTCTGTAGGAGCTGACGGTCCCTGCGCCGCCTACCCTCGCCCTGTGCCAGTAGTCCTGCCACCAGATCCCTCATGGACAGGGCTAGGTCCCCAGTGTTTGTGGCAATAACGTCAATTCTGGAATTTAGATGCTGCATGCTGGCCTCGTTGTTTCTGACAAAGCGGTGCAGCACACCACTAATCCGCCCTAATATATTGTTTTGCAGGCGCTGACCACGCAGCAGCTGTGCCTCACTGTTGGTGGTAGGTTGACGGCCGGACGCAGCCTGCAGCCCTGATCTCCTGTACCTGTGTCACCTGCGCAGCGGTGGCTGCCCTGTGTGCTCAACTGTGCCACTCCTGCCTGTTGCTGGCGCAGCCTCCTGGAACACAGTTGCAGCAGGTGTGGACATAACAGAGATGGTGTTGGTCGTGCAGGTGGGAGTGGTGGCGGCTCCTGTGCTGTCCTGATGGGGCTGGCTGCTGTGGGTTGTGGCGGTGTCTTGTGGGAGACCTGTGGGACATGGGGAACACAATGTCAGTGTCTACTATCTGTTGCACACTTCCTAATAAACATTTGCCTATGAACTGCCTACTTGACTACATTTCCCATAATGCATCATTCTGGTGTTTGCAACCCTGAAATGGAGCTATCTTGGTTGAGCATGCCCCTGTGTACATGGTGGGTGGGGGTATGGCATTGATAGGGGTACAGGCATATCACATGGTACTCACCGGTTGATGTAGTGGGCTCAGAGGTGTCCAGATCTCCAAATCCTGACACTGCCTCCTGCTCCAGGGTCTCCTCCACCCTTTCTTCCAGGGGTGTGGGTGGTGGTACTGATGATGGTCCCCCTCCTGTGCCTCCCATCTCCCGGAGCCTTTCAGCCACCCTCTCCTTGGTCCGGGAGCGGAGGTCATACCACCGTTTTTTAATCTCTTCCACACTCCTGTGGCTCACCCCCAGGGAGTTGATTTTTTCCTGGCTCTCCTGCTAGAGTTGTCTTTTGGTGGCTTCTGGCACATTGAGGGCTGCCTTTCCAAATAGTTATCATAGTGCTGACAGCATTCGTCTGTCAGCACCTCCAGCTCCTTCTCTGAGAATTTTAGTTTTCTTTTTCTAGGAGTTTCTTCCATTGCAGCTGCTGTTCCTCCTGTGTGCAGTTCAGCAGTTTAAAATGGGTGTGGTCCTCCCTCCTCCCAGGTGTATTAGTTAACTTCCTGGCTGTGATGTCATCATCATGTGCCAGGAAGTGTTTCCAGAGTGTTCTGGAGTGGTTTCTGGAGTGTTCTGCAGCACCTGTAATCAATTTACATAGTACTCGCAATCTGCGACACCCACTCGCAAATTGCGAGTTCGTTTTTTGCGCGGTCGCAAAAAGCGACCTCGCAAACAGCGGACTCGCTCTCTGCGTTGCGACTCCGGGTGCGAGTCGCAATTTCTACACTGACATTGTACCTGCATTTCTATTAGCGACACGCAATTTGCGAGTCGCACTTACTCGCAAATTGCGAGTCGCTAATTTTTTCGTACCTACATCTGGCCCTAAGAGAGCACTTAATAGAGTTTGCACATGAAAGTCATCCAGGCTTTTTAAAAACCATGGAATGGTTGAGGCAAATGTATTGGTGGCTAGGGTTGGATATGCAGGCTGAAAGAGCTGTGAGGGAGTGTATAGAATGCTTGAAGTGTGACAAAATCCTGAAGAGCAGATTACAACCTATGGTTCTGAGGAGGTTACCCAAAGAACCTTGGAAAGAAGTGGCCACAGACATTTTATGTCCCATCAGAGTGTCCAGTGTAGACTGGTATATAATTGTACTAATGGAATTGTACTCAAGATGGCCTGAAATAGAGGGAAACAACTTCTGTTGAGACAAGAAACATGATTGCATTTCTTGAACGTGTTTTCAAGCAGGAAGTCTTTCCATCTACTTAATTGCCAGACAATTGAGTACAGTTTGTATCTAAAGAAATGGAAACGTTTCTTGATCAGAGAGGTATTACACACAAAAAGACAGCATTATATCACCTAGAAACCAATGGTATACTCGAAAGGTTCAATTTTGTTTTGAAATAATCTATCCAAAGAGCTGTTCTAAAAGTCGTGCTGGAATACAAAACATTTCAATAAAATTGGGAAGTATAGAGTTACACCACACACAATGACAGAGAAGACACTTTTTGTAAATTAAAATGTAAATTAGCACTTGTATACTGCACTACTCACCCGTTAGGGTCTCAAGGTGCTGTACTCATACTGCTATGGAACCCCTCCTGGCTTTTCCCTGTGAGGCGCCCACTCCTGAGCACCCCCAGGGTGAAGCCAGGCATCCAAGTGCTGTTGTGGAGATTAAGCAAGCTATTGCCCAGAGTTGGACCCATGAATTAGATTAGGCACCGAGGCGAGAATTATCTGGTCAAGGGGAATTGAGCCCAAGACCTGCCGAAGCAGGACTTGAACCCTGGTCTTGAGCCAGATCTCTGCTTCAGGGTCTGCCGCTCTAACCATTGAGCCACACTTCTCCACTTTTTGAATCATTTCATAAGAGGAGCACTTGTACCTTCGTGTGTTCTTCTTGGCTGTAGGAAAAAACTAAAATTGGAGTAGGTATAGAAAATGAAGGCTCAGATAAAATGTAGTGAAAAAATGCTGGCAAACAAAAAAAGTTATGAGGTACGCAAAACTGTCAAGGAAGTGTTTGTACAAGTGGGTGATATGGTAAAAATAAAATACCCTCACAAAAGGGCTACATTTTTTGGTTCAAAATACTTACCACCCTTGAGAGTGAGGAAAGTTTTAAAAAATGTGGTGAGAACAGAGGATCACAGAGTATGTAATCTTAACAGGGTGGCAAAACTACAGAGCATGACAGGAGTCTGTAATGGTGATGAAAGTTCGGGGGATAGTGAGAGTTTGGATTACAAGAAAATTATCTTAACTGATGGTGGTAAAGTAAGAAGAAGTGAGCAGTACCACCTCAAACCCAAGATTTAAGAAAAAGTACGCACAACTGTGCAATTGTGTGTCAAAATATTTTATGCCGGTTAACGACATTTCCTTGCCCCATCCGTGCATCGTATTTAGAAAACGACACATCATGGTGAAAAGGAAAGGTTAAAGTTAAAAAAAAAGAGGCTAACCTTTGCGACATGTCATAACGAAAAACGACGCTAATGCTGCAAAAGTTGTGTTGGCATGATTAGCGGCACGTTTTTTGAAGCTAATCGTCAAGCTAGGGAGCCAAGATGGAGAATGCAGGCCAGGAGAGACCCCCGAGAGATCCCAATCAGCCCAGTACAAGCCGGAATGGACCGGGAAATTCCCAGGAGAAGGAGAATAGGAAGCGAAGTGTCGCTTTAGTGAGGAGTGGAATTACATCTTGGTCAAAGAGGTGACGGAGCACCAGCACAAGCTCTTCACCACCTCCAAATTGCTAATAGGTAGGAAGGAGGCCATATGGCAGGCAATAGTAGATAAAGTCAACTGTGTGGCAGAGGTGAAGAGGGCTGTTACCGATTGTAAGAAGTGCTGGCACGATTGCAAGCGCAGAACTAAAGAGAAACTGTCCAGAAACCGAAAGGAAGCACTGCAGACTGGAGGTGGAAGTCCAGAGCCCCAGGAGAACCTGGATGACCTGGAGGAGATGGTGGCAGCGGTTATCCCAGAGGAGCTGGTCACTGGAATCGCAGGACAGCAGAGACTTCCAAGACCTACCGCAAATGCACGGTTAGTTGCAGTGGGGTGCAATCTGGAAATTAACAAATGGCGGGGGCACATAGAACACACTCAAGGCATGCAAAAGGGTTGCATCAGGAGACGTAGGCCCTCATTAAGACATAGGTGGTAAATGCCGCCTACTGCCACGGTGACGACCGCCAAAAGACCGTCACCGTGGGTACCAGCCGACCGCCATATGATGACCGTAGCTGGAATTTCACCAGAAGGCTGACGGAATTCCGGCTATGGTCATGGCGGCGGACCGCGGTAAGGTGGCAGCAGCAGCACCATGCCAGTAGACCGCCGCAGACCGTATCATAATCCATGATACGGCCTGGCGGTGTTCTGCTGGCAGACCCTGCTGCTGACAGCAGCGCCCCGTCACGTCTCCTGCCGGAGGACCCCCTGCAAGCAGGTAAGTCGGGTGCTCTGACGGTGGTGGGGGGTGTTGTGTGTGTGCGTGTGGGGGTGTGTGTATGTTTCTGTGTGCATGCATGCGGTGAGGGGCGAGTGGAATGCGTGTGTGCATGAATGGATGTGAGTGTGCGTGTATGTTGTGTGAATGGATGTGTGCTAGTATGTATGCCAGTGTGTGTGGATGTGTGTGTGCATGGATGTATGCATGTGTGGGTGAATGTGAGTATGTGTGTGTGTATGCGTGTGTATGTCTGTGCGTGTATGTCGGGGGGTGTCGGGAGGGGTTGGGGCAGGGGAGATCCCTATCAGTGCCAGGGAAGGAATTCCCTGGCACTGATAGTGCCTACTGCCATGGTTTTCGTGGCGGTAAGAAAGCCACGGAAACCATGGCGGTGGGCGGGGTCATATTCCCATGGGCGGCCTAGTGACGGCTGCCGGTCTGGAGACTGTAGTCTACAGCCCGGTGGTCGTTACCGCCGTGGTGGTCGGTGTGGTACATTGGTGGTTTGGCTTTTGCCAAACCTCCAATGTCATAATATGGCGGTATGTACCACCAGCCTGTTGGCGGTACTACCGCCACTATTACACTGACTGCCGGGGTCATAATGACCCCCATAGTGCCAGAATCAAAAGGCCCTATCGCTACCGGAGCGTCACTTTTAGTGATGCTCCGGTGGCGCTTTGCACTCTGCCATATTTACAATGTGATGTTAATCCACTTTTTGTGGCTCAACACCACCTTGTAACTATGGCCCCTTCACACACAGTACTTTGCCTGGAAGGGGCGTGCAATTGATGTTGCTGTGGGCGTGCCACAACAACACCCATTGCATTTTGTCATTGCCCCAGATTTATGAGTTTTTATAAACCTGAGGCTGCCCCAAAATCTAACACCACCCCAGGGGTTACATTAGCATTGCAGAACAAGGAGAAATGCTTTCATTCCAGCACACATAGAAAGTGCAAATGGCCACAGAAGATTGTTTTTGTGCAGGAAGGTGTCCCTTTCTGCACAAAAACAATCTCCCCCACAGCTCAGCCATTCTTGCACCATGGCGCAAGGTTGTCGCATTGGCGCTCACCAGTAAAAAAAGCGCCGGCACAGGTGCCAACACAGGGGTGCGCCGTCAATGCTTTAAAACGTGCATCCCTGCAAATTGAAAATGATGGAGTGCAAGGCTGCCAAATGTGGTACAGCATTGCACTCCGTCATTTTCCCTGAAACATGGGACATAATATCCAAACACTTCAGATGTGCCCACACCTTCCTCCCTATATGCATCAACCATTTCTCAACCATCCCAGCAATCACTTCACTGTTGCCACTGATCCACCTGCCCATGTGTAACACTCAGTGGGAAACATGTAGTACGCTTGTTGCACAAGGTGGCCCAATAAGAACTGCCACCCACCTCCATGCACCATTTGGGAATGGGCACAAAAGTGAACATATACAACATATGGGGCATGTCTGTGATCATCATTTGTGCTGCTGTACAAGCAGATTCCATTTCACCATGTACAAAGGATGCCTATGTTGTGGGAATGGTTAGTGTCGTGCACAAAGTGACACCTTCATGCATAACAATAGCTACAAGTGGTATCAATGTCGCACAAGGGGCTGACAATCCATAAAGGTTGCACTGTGCTATCTAATAACCTCATGTGTGAGGCCTGCCAAAGGTAGATGACAAAGTGACGCAAGCATTGTAAGCAATGGACCTCCATGTGCTTTGATGCACTAGTGCCATCATTTATGGTGCCAATGCAGTATAGCACCAATATAGTGACAAAACTCATAAGACAACTGTGGGAATATCGACCATGGTGACCAGTAATGTCAGTAACATGCTTCCATGATGTCGTTGGCTGGGGCAGATCACAAATATACACATGGAATGCCTAATACATGCAGTGTCAGGTGTGAGACGGGCACATGGAAAATACACTAGGATAAGATATGCAAGGTGCCTCATCTTGACATGTTAAGTGTGACCTTTCACTATCCACCACTTGAGTAGAAGTAAAAAAAGAATACGCTTGGGTAAAGCACTGTGATGTCTGTGTCTGGATATACTGGCACATAATTACCTATATATGAAGAAACACGCAGTGCAACAGCTCAGCTTGCTCCGCTGTGCAGCATCAATTCAAATGTGCAGGGATGTGTACTTGTCACAGATAGTCAATGTATCCCTCTACTAACCTTGGTAATTCCTAAATATATGACGGACCTCACCCACATTGCCACACAACCTTCATGGTGTAGGGGTGTCCCTCTTGCTGGTCCTAATGCACATTTTCAGGAAGGAACACATCCTGCTAAATCTACTAACAGGAATGCTGTCTGCCACTTACAATGTTTGACGATGATTGCAACACACATTGAAAGTAGTCCACAATAGTATGACTACAATGTCTGTCCTTAGTACCACAACTACAATGCCAACGCTGATGTTGAGTCCCAACATGAGGCATCCACACATCAACAAGCCGCAAAATGTATCTGGTCCGAATCCCACCACACATGTATTGACAGAGTGGAAGTGGATGGGCTTTCCACATGCCTCCTCCTAGTAACTTAGGCCTAGAATTGTGACAAAGTGGCGCAGCACGGTGCTGCGCCAAAAAGAGCAATGCTCCGTTGTGCCACTTTTGAAATGCAGGGATGCGTCAGATTTACAGGAATACAGGAACGGCCGCTGTAACACCCATTCCACACCCCTCTGATGCAGGAAACTACGACGGAGGGGCCCATATTTACAAGAAGACATAACGCCACAAAAGTGGAATCATACCTCCCTGTAAATATGGAGCAGTGAAAAGTGCCACTGGTGCGTTGCAAAAAGTGACGCTCCAGTGGTGATAGTGCCTTGTAAATCTGGCCCCTAGAGTCATGTGTTCTGCATCCTGCACCACACAACATAACAATGAACCATCTTGTGTGAATGTGTGCAAACAGGAAGGTCTACCTTCCACCAAGACTACACTCAGTAGCAATGCAGCCATCCTTGCAGCTATGCAACAAGGAAACCTGATATGCACAGATGAGTGTTGTCCTGCAGGAAGGGAGAAAATCCTGTTTGCTCACATACACACAATGTGGTTGAATCTCACAATGGGGGGTGTGGGATGCTGGACACACCACTCAAAGTGGCTAGGAGGATGCATGTGGGCAGCTCACTCCCTACCATCACTCCAACAACACAAGTAGGGTGGCAAATGAGTCAGTTACTGACTCAAATATCTGTAAGAACAAATTCCAAGTATTTCTGCACATCCCCACTTGTGAACACATATCTAGAACAACCCCGATGGCTTGCAAAATTAACACAGTCAAATCAATAAAAAGGGTACATATGCCAAAGACCATGACTAAACAATCAAGGTGAGTGTAGCACACTGGGAACTGTGGACTGGAAGATTGTGCAAAGGGTGACTACACACAAATGATGTTCAGGTGGCACAGTGCGCCATTAGGGGTCCACAAATGTGTACCTTGTTATGGGGCTCTGTACCATTTCACTGAATGATGAGCCATGTCAACAGCCACTACAGTCAAATATTGACCTTTCACTATCCCATTGCAGAGGATGATGCCTTACCTCCTGCGAACTTGCCTTTCCTGGTTTCTACCGATGATATGGATGACCAGCTGCTGACCATCAAATGCTGACACTCTCCAGGATGAGCTGGGTTCCTTCCAGACACCACCTCCAGTCACAGGGAGGACACACAGTGTTGTGGGGCCTCAAGACGAACCACCCTACTACCAATACACAGCACCGACCAGTCCTGCCACAGCCCTGTATTCTGAGGACCCAGACATTACCTTTCAGAGGACAGCAGTAGGAATCCAGCAGAAGATGGCACAGCAGGTGCGGGTGAGGAGACTATGGCGGGTAGCGTAGAGGGAGTGCAGAGGTGCCTCAGTCCGAATAAAGACAACTCAGCTGCCATCAGAGGCACCCACTCCCCGCTACGTGGACTCCAGCAGTCCCTGGCTGACATAGCTGCTGTCATGAGGCAGAGGCTTGACCAACTGCCCTTCCAAAGTGCCAGCAGCATGATTTATAATGGGCTGGGGGCTATACAAAATGCTTGGAGTCCCTACAGCAGGATGTGGCCTAACTCAGTGAAAACATGGCTTCCAACCACTGTGATGTAGCAGCAATGTTGCGAAACCAGCAGTTCCTCCTTGCTGCAGTGATGCCTTATGCATTCCCAGAAATGGCAGCTGCCAGGACCTTTGATTACACATCTCTATCCCCTGATGTGTGTGTGTGTCCCTCAAATTCAACAACAGTACCACCCATGGCACAGGAGGCACCACACGCATCAGAGGATGAAGATGTGGAAGGAACATATTTCACACGAAAAACCACCTGTTAGCTCCAGTCTGTGCCACATGGACAGTATCTCTTTAGCTCTGTGCTTAAGAACATGCCAATGTTCTGACAGCAGGCAATGTGCCCTCTTCACTCTACCACTGTTGACTTATCATGTATGGACTGTCATTGTCTCAATTCCTACCTATTGTCAATTTGGACATCTCCTCACTAATGCACACCTCTACTGCAAATGTCCCATGACATGTCCCTCACCATTGGACTCTGACTGAACATTCAGTGGCTTGGGATCTCTCATGGGGTCAGTGAACAGTACATTGGACATCATTGGAAACAAAACTTGCACATGTAAATAAATCACCAAAAGCACGTGCGCTGCTTTTTTTCAGTCTTCCATCAACTTCTACAAATGTATGCCCTGTGTGAAGCTATGTTGAAAAGTACAGAACCAAAGGACATGTTTGGCTTACAGTCAGAGACAAAGGCACATACTAGGATTCAAACATGATAAAGGTGACCAATAGTATTGTGGACTACAACCAACTTTTTGAGGCTTCAAAGCATGTATTAAACAGAAATCCAAGCAAGTTGACATATGGCATGTGTGGTCGAGAACACATGTCTGGAAATGTCCCTGATGATTGTCCCTGTACAACAAATATGTGAAAAACAGAAGAGGCATATGTTGTTAGTGTGCCAGTATCCATTCCCCAAATAAGGTGGAGCTTAATATGCTAAGCTTATCAAGAATGATTGTTACAGACTAGCGATGACAATTGATGTTGCATTATTACCTGTCAAAGAATTTGTATCCATACAAAATCCGAGTGTCAGGAGCTGCGTCGAAACCTGTCTTGAGTAGCTGATGTCATGCTGCTGCCAATCAGACAGCTCCTTGGTCATAGGAGATACATATAGTCATACATGTAAATCAATACTGAACGCATACCCTAAGGCATTTCTCTGACATGGCCAGTGCAGACATGAGAACGCCCAGTCAATCACCATGGAGACCTTATTGTCTAAAACTAACCTACACTAAGCTAACCTATGCTAACTTATCTTAACTTACCCCTACAGCTATCTATTCTAATCTAAACTTATCTTATACATGTAAAGCCATACAATAAACCTTGTTCCCTCACTCCCCTTAAGAGACAATAGGCGAGTAGGACAACATTAACTAAAGCTACACTTAGACTAACTAAACCTATTGCCTAAACAAATATATCAAATATATATATATTTTATATTTTTAATCATATATATATATATATATATCTTGTTTTTTTACATAGAACCCCATACATAACCCCCACCCAAAAAACACCAAAACAAATAAAAACAAAAACCCACCCCCAAACTATACTATGTCCTATGTCCTACAACAAACCTAATCTATGCCACCTAACCTATAACTACCAACCTAAAACCCACTAAAACTATTTACAATATAAAATAGTGGAAGGGGAGAAACTGGGAAGCTTTCCATTTTTGCATTCATAGCTTTTTTAGCTTTTTCTCAATGTATTTCAATTGTCTTGCTCCAGTTTTGCCAACCTGGCCTTTACATCAGGCATGTCCCTTCTCATTTCAGCCTCAAAGGTGGAGCCTGTGGCAGCTAGTGGTGGGTGTTGTTTGGCCGCTGTCAAAGTTTGTGCTGTGGATGTGGAGGGGGTGGCACCTGCTGAGGCACACCTGACCCTTGGCATAGAGCTTGATGTTTCTTGCTGATGGTTGCTGCCTGTTTAGGTGTTCCTCCATATGGAAATGCCAGCCAAGACCCTGATGACTTCTCCCTACGATACCTCTTGACCATCTTGCGGTAACCTGCTTGCACTTCCAATATGTGGCAGAAATGCTCGGCTCTCTTTTCAAATGCACGCTTCTGTGCTGGGGTCATGGTGGCTGCTAAAACATGAGGAGAACATGACATCAAAAACTGCAATGAGTAGAGGCAGAACAACCATGCACTGTATACAGCATCTTCAGATGACACATGTTGTCCACCAGACATACTACAGCAATGTCAACATCCAAATCAATACAAATCTGCCTACCAGGCATATACAGTATCATGTTCATGTCACAGGGTTAAAAGCTATGTAATGCTGCACATGAGGGCTCGGATTTAAGTTGGACTAGCGCCTCCTTGCGCCACATTAGCGTCGTCAACAAGGCCAACATCCCTGTGCCATAGTAACAAAGTGGCGCAATGCATGCACTGCACCACTTTGTCACCCCTTGTGCTATCTTATGCCTTGGCCAGGCATCATGTATGCAAGGTGGGGTTCAACCGGTAGGGAGGCTGGAAAAATGGCACTGGGGATTTTAAGAGATTCCACAGCGTCATTTATTTTTCCTTCTTTTAACACCTGCTCAGAGCCAGGCGTTACAAGGTGTCACACCAATGCTTACAATAGGCCCCTATGTACAGTTCATGGTTCGTGTCAATATATTTTACACTAAGCCTGAACAGTAGATCAATAGTGTCTGCACATTTTACCCTATTGCCCCCTACCCTGTGGCATGGTGTACCGAACTTCTAAGGTGGTGCACACATGGCAGGGGTGCGCTAAGGGGCACATGAAAGGTGGCGCTGCACTGGGTGCAGCGTCACCTTTCTTAAATATTAACATATTTGTGCACTTGCCTTTTTACATCTCTTAAGTAACAGGTAAACACTCACCATGCACATCTCATACACATGTGATGTGACCATGCTCGCTCACAGTTATCATGATGGGTAGATCATGTAGGTGAATCTGCACGCATCTTGTTTGCTACAATCTGTAGAAATGACCCACATCCACCTGGAGAAGACCTGAAATCTATATGTGTACTCAACTCACTGTTGCCCATCACAAAAAGCTCCTTGAACGGCCGGTGCCTCACTTCATTTCTGAAGAGTAGTGAAGCACCAGTGGCACAAGTATCTTAACGTTAAGCCCCTTAGAGACCTCAACACATGTACATAAACTGTACCATGTCCAAAGTAAATTACTGAAACGTGTGGCACACAGTGGAGCAACATGGTCTGACAAATATGTTGGCAACTTCCATGCAATTCTAGAAGCCAGCACCTCTGACACATATCTTGACTGACATCACTGTGTTTGTGGGCATAATTACCTTTTCCTAAGACTCACAATTCCATTGCAGCACACGTTTGCACCTGTGCATCAATCAACTCATTCCACATTCTCAACATAACATCAGACATGATGTTGATACCCAAGCATAGATGATGGTATCTTAACTGTCACACATGCCATTTTAACATGAATTTGCACACATCATACCCTCTCACACACAACCTTGGATCTACACATGTGACATACAAGGTGACAATTACTGGCTGCATCGGGGCCTTCAATCTGGGAAATCTCTCCAACAGTGTAGGGTGGAGGTTCACCTGCAAGACATGACAGAAAAACATAGCTTTGTGATTGGTGAACGAATAAAAGCATGGACCACTATTACACATTCAACTTGTTTAGCTGGGTTAGCTAGTCAACTTAGTGTTATGAATGAACAACTGCTAACTATTACATGTCTGTCAGAAAGACAAAGGGCCAGATTTAAAAAGGCCCGAACGCCACCAAGGCATCACTTTCAGTGACGCTCCAGTGACGCTTTTCACGCCAACCATATGTATGAAGAGCTGTAATGCCACTTTTTGTGGCGTAACGCCTCCATGTAAATATGGACCACTATGACACAGTTTTGTGTGTTAGGGGGGCCTGCAATGGGTGTTGCAGTGGGCATCCCATTGCAACACCCAAAGCTATTGACGCTGCCCCACATTCAAGAGATATCGTAACTTAGTGGCAGCGCCAAAAACAAACACCACCCCAGGAGTGGCGTTATCATTGCAAAACAACGAGGAATGCTTTTATTCCTCCTTGCTTCTTGGTTTTTCTATGTGTGCTGCATTCTGCAGCACACACAGAAGAAGCAAAATGCCATGGATGATTGCTTATGTGCAGAAAGGTGTCCCTTCCTGCATATAAACAATTCTTTATAAATGACACTTTGGCACTTCTATATGTGCTGCATTCTGCAGCACACATAGAAGTGGCAAATTGCCATTGTATATTGTTTATGTTCAGGAAGGGATACCTTCCTGCACATAAACAAACACTTCCCTCAGCGCAGACACACTTCTACTACTATGCAAGTATGCCTGTGTTAGCGCAGGCAGCTTAATTAGGAGCAGACGCAGGGCAGCACCGTACTCTTGTAAATACGGCACAGCCCTGTGTTTAAAAACTGCCACGGAGCTGCTGATGTTGGCACAGCACTGCGTTGTGCCAGTTTCTTTAATATCTGGCCCATAGCTAGCCAACAAAAACATGCAGAGATATGGAATGCAGACACATATACATGTTTCAGATACATACGTTTCATATTTTTGGGGGACAGGATACTGTCCATTGGCAGAAGCTTAGAATTCTATAGTTAATCTATGTGAAAAAGCAGCAACCACTCAGATGCTTGACTCTAAAAACCCATTCTACCACCACATAACTCCATTGTGTGTGTGCCGTATGTAGTATATGGCACACCATGGCAGATGTAAGGACACTGAAGTTAGAAAGCGTCCTAGCATGTTTTGCACTATACATGCAGGTGCTATACCTGCAAAGTGAAATTAGGCATTTTGCTAACAATGGAACTGTCATGTTACCAACCTGCATTATGCACAAATACAAGTTAACTCCAAAAAAGGCACAGTGTAACCAAGTTGATTTAAAGGCCCTTTTTTTGTGTGCCACCTACGCCAGGAATACACACCTTGCATTCCTCAGGCCTGGTGCTGCCATCATGTAGCACCTGCCAAAATGCTTGCATTGACCAAATATTGATTGACATATGGTTAGGTAATACTTGCCTCCATCAGCAACATTACCTCTTGTCATGTCACTCTGCACATACATGACTCAAGGCACACACACACACACACACACACACCCATGACTAAAAATACTCCTGCGTCATGTTTGTCATCACTGTAAAACACTATTTACCACATTTCCACAGTTGTAAAGCCCGTGATGGACATGTACATTTGTGCCTGGGAAGCATGAACCCTTGCACCATTGCATGTGTGTATGATTTTTGGCACTTTATCATATATGTAATACACAAGGTACACAGAGAGGAATGTGCAATTTGTCTGCAACCGGTGCATTGCTGAGCTCTCATAAATGCAGGTTGGTTGAGACACAAAACTTGGTTTCCTGACCCTTGTCATTACATGCTGCAGTTATCCTTATGTTCTACTGTCATGTACATGCAAATGAGGATGTTGCAATTTAAAAGGGGTACTTAAATGTTATTCTCCAATCTGAATCACCAGGTGATCCAGGAGATTTCCTTCACAGGCAATGAGGTCTGCCCAACAGTCCGTCTGCTCCACCGAAAAGATCCTGCGAAGCTGGTAGAGCACATTGCCCAACCACAGCTTCCTTGCCTCCGTGGGGTAGCCCTTAATGACCTGGCCACCCATAGCCATCATGTTGGGGGGGGGGGGTAGTGGCACAATAACCATATGAACCCTCCCAGTTCATCACCACTCATACAATGGGCTCTCCCATTCCCCAACGTTTTGGAGGTTCCCTCCACTGAAAAAATAATAACCTCCCAAAAAATAAACAGTACCCCTCCTAACCCCAAATACCTCAACAAACTACAATACCCCAAGATAAACACCTGACAATACAAATACAATAACAGGACAATAAAGTACAAAAAACTTACAAATATAACACATTGAACTTGACACAGACAGGACACAGCACACAAGTCTGATAAACCACCACTCCTCAACCAGCACAAGCTCCACACAAGCTCTCACAACCACAGATTAGAAAACTGTAAAGGAAAATTTAAAGTAAATTCACTTTACCATGTGTGCAGCAAGGAAGTCCTGTTACATCATTTCCTGGACGGAAGGACAATGATATGCGTCAAAATGTTTAAGCATACAAGGCATGCATGGATTTTGGAGGGGAGACTGAGAAGGCAAAACAGTTTAAATACTCATGGTGCCAGGTGTCATTTTAGTGATTTGTGATGTATGGAGAAGTATTGTATGTGTGGAATTTTTTTTTGACGCATAACAGCCATGCGTGAATTTTGGTGGAAAGGCTGCATGTGCACCCAGATTCACATACCTTGTTACAGGGGCTATGTATCTATTTAGTTTGTATGGTATGGCTACATGTGTGTGCATGTGCATTTCAATGTGTACCAGTAACATAGGAATGTGTTACCATATGTTTGTATGTGTGTGTGGTGCATGCGAGAACTGATACTGTTTGAAAATGTGCATGTGTATGAAGACTCTTTGCCACCTACATGTTTACACATGTGTACTGAGTGTACATATCTGATGCTACTCAAATTGTGGGTCAACCGCATTTTCACGTCAGAAGTCCGACTGTACGTTTCAAAACACAATATAAGATGGGAAGTGCCATGTACAATACATGTTCAGGCATATCATACTCTTAACAAGTCTTTATCAAAGGATGCTGTTGACTAAGGCTAGGATAAGATCCTGTAAGCTATTACAATGTGAGTGCACGTATAAGCACACTCTGGTGTGTTATAAGGAACAGACTTAATGATGCAAATCAACACATGTAATTATATAGTGCCCCATGCATGCAAAATGTTGGAGATGGTGTGCTGACGTGTCATTTTAGGTATATATGTGACATGTTTGTGTGTGAAAATAGATGTATCATGTCTGATAAGTGATGCATGATACAGTGGTGTGTTTAGGGATTAGACACATTCCAATTCTGGATTCCAGCTGAGTTATATGTAGGCCATTGTCTCTATGCTGTGCACTCATGTCAGTGTAAAATATGTTTCACAATGTGGGGACATTTACACTGGTCATAATGATTGGTAAGCTATCATGTGACACATACACATTTTATCATGTAAGTTGTACTCATTTGTCCATCCGTAAATAGACAGCACCAAGCCTGCTCCACCTAGCTTGAACAAATTAGGTCTTATGTGTTAACAACATACATTTAGAATGTTCAATGACTCAAATTTTGTTGTTAGTGAAAGACTGATAAACTTGAATACGATCTGTATGGCAGGGCTGCTCTCATGCAGTGATGGCACCCTAGTCATCAGTGCTCCTGTGGCACTTTGAATGGCCACACAGGCCCATTGTTGCATGTATTGACACAGGTTGACTGTGGTCACTTCAGCTCAGTTCACTGTGCACAATCAGCAGGCCTATAACTGTGTCAAGGGTCAATGTAGCCTCCTCTGGGGATTGGGGGGGGGTGTTGAGTGGTGATCTGCCATTCTCATGATGGGTCATCAACACGCCGATGCACAGTCCCCTGCAGACATACACCTGCACATTTGTGATCTCATGGCCACATATGCTTTGTTTCCTTGGGGGTTCTTGATGTCAGGCTTGCCCTATCATATACTGGGAATTGGCAGCTTCTTTGTGTAGGAATGTCTCATAAATTCCCATTGTTTTAAATGACTTGTCATAAAAAGGTGAGATTATTCCTAGGATGCTTGGTTAGGTCATTGATAGGTTGTGGAACTGGGTCATGTCTGTAGATCCATGGTACAGATAGTGTCCTCTCTGGACTTCCCTTCTTTGTGAATGACCACTATGGAAGTCTGGCACTGGTCTAACGGGACTACTCCCTCCTTCTGGCTCTCCTCATACATCTGCTTCAGATGTGAGGCAAGCTCAACTTATAGAGTTCTATTGGTATCCCATTGGGCCCTGATGCTTTGCCTGGCTTCACATCCCTGATGGCTTGTACAATTTCCTCCTGGGAAAGTTTGTCTTCTAAAGTTTCCCTATCTTCTTTAGGGAGGATTGGGAGGGGGATGTCATCCAGGAGCTCACCTGTTTTGCTTTTTGTAGTGAAACACTTTGCATAATAGATTTTCCCATAGTAGTAGGAAAACGTTTGGGCTATGGATTCTCAACTACAAGCAAGTTCCACTGACTCCTTCTGGATTCCAGGAACCCATTTATCTGCTGCCTCCTACCTGTCCAGCCAGGCCAATAATTTTCCTGTCTAGTCCCCCATTTCATTGATGTGGTGCTATGTTGCCCTATGGTGCAATTTATCAGCTTCCTGGGCCACGTCTCAGTATTCTTTTTGCTTAAGGGTAGGATGTGGGCTCCCTCTGATCCCTCCTCATCTGGTAAGCCAGCCTCAAGGAACAATAACTCACATTCAAGAGCCTTCAATTTGGCCATTTTAGTTATTTTCTTTGCCCCATAGTGTAGAAACCCACCCCCTTGACGACTGTCGCATAGGCCGCCCACAACGTGAGTGCAGACTCAACTGAAGTGCTGTTTTCCTGAAAATAATGGTCTGTTGTGGCTAACATACTTCTCTAGTTTTTGGCATTTTAAGGTACCAAGGGCTCAATATAATGCGGCTGGTGTTCGGTCTCTCTCCCCGACCACACACCAGCCACAGGGGAGAATGGTCAAAAATACACTTGGCTAAGTTAGTAATCTCCCTGACTGTTAACAGCTGGAGAGTCGACTACCATGCACCCCCAAGTAAAAGGATAAAGTGCTGGGGTGCTGGGTTAAGGGTACACCATACATCTGCCAGTCCCTGGGCAGTGAGAAAGTCTGCAAATGGTCGTCTAACTGAGTTCAGGGGTGTGGGGGGATGTTGGTGAATGCTATCACTCAGCATTGCGTTAAAATCCCCTCACATGATCAATTCCCCATGTGGAAGATTGTGTTCAGGGCTGGTTTTACCGAGTTGTGATGTCATATTGGGATATATACAGTATGCTGAAAGTATGTTTATGATGCCCCCCTTCCAGGTCCCAGAGAGCTCCACATTGTGACCCAGCTGATCTGGCCATATTTGCCAAATGACCAGGGGCAGCGTTCTCCGCAACAAGATTACTGCTCATCTAGAGGAGGTGGTATGGCCCACATGAGCAGCCTTTTTATATCCCCAATGGTCCAGGCGTGACACCTATTACCTAGGAGGTGGGTCTCTTATACGAGAACTCCCATTTGACTTTGTTGCCTAGGCCATTGACATTCCAGCATAGTATCCTTAGGGTTGACATACTAACTTTGGACATCCCACTGTATGGTTAATGTACCACACCAGAGGGGTGCCGGGCCAACACTGGGTGGGGTTCAGACTGTGAGAGTGAATGTCCTGTGTGCCACAACTATGTTGACTGACCGTATGTATCTTGCCTAAACATTAACTACAACAATAATCCAAACCCCTCTTCAATCATGAATCCCCCCTTCCCACCTCCCTGCTACACTGTGCTGCGGTATCCAAACTGCCCACCTCCCCAACTGGGCATAGCACCTGTTGCTCCAACTAAACATACTGCTAAATAGAAAGCATCACTATCATCTTCTGGCCCCCACCGAGCAGCTTACTGGAATGTCTTTACCAAGTTGGTTTCTCATATCCTCAGTCTCAATCTTGCCCCCAATCACCGATTTAGTACCATCAAGGGCTGCTCTCAGCCCACCCACAAGACGCTCCGGGTGCATCTTCAGTGTCACATTTCCAATCCCTTAAACCCCTCTTGTCTTCCTGTCGGTCCTAAGATCCATTCCAGGGATCAGGACGATGCCCCGGTCTGGGCGATTCTTTTTTGCCCCTCATCTCCACTTCAAGTGTATCACAATTCTCCTTTGTGGTGCTGCCACCCTCGCGCCTCTTAGGGTGGTTGCAGTGTCTTGACCCTCCTGCCACCTGACATCCATCCAGCCAATCCTCATCAGCTTCTGGACTTGATAAAAAGTGAGTTTTGCACACTGCAACTTATCAAAGCTGCACCAGAAAAAATCATTGAATACTTGTTGTCCAGTTCCCTCAGAGCCTTCTTCACCTCGAGGAAACTGTGGCACAGCCTCTGGACCCAAAGACTGAAATTGGGGAAGAAGATAACTTGAGCATTACCTATATGCAATGGAGAGGCACAGTGAGCTGCATGGAGAATCACTTCCCGGTGTCGCAAGTTGACGATGGGCAGTGCAGGGGCCCCCATGCAGAGCCCTGTTGCGCAGGTCACTGCCCGTGATCTGCGCGAGGGGTGCTGCTGCACCCGCCGCACATCGGCATTGATGACGGGTCCATGTCCCGGCCTAGCAGAATGTTACCTATTCGTCCGGCGGGGTCTCAAGGGGGCTGGCGGTCTGTGATAAGACCACCAGCAGGAACACGGTGGGGATTCCCACCGTATTCATAATGACCCCCTTAGTGACCCTTTGCACTACATTATGGCTGTGTAAGGCATCAAGTATGTAAGGGGTGTGTTCCCCCATTAGGGCAAATGCAAAAATGGTGCAGAGGAATATAAGAGATTCCAATACGTCATTTTGATCTGATACTTTTGATGCCTGCCCAGAGCAGGCGGAACTATGGGGCACATCATTGCTTTTTATGGGACCCTGTATACTGTGCAGGATTTGCACCATAACTTTGGCAATACTCCTACACAGTCCATCTATGGCATCCATTATGTTGACATTTTGGGGGTAGGGGGGCACTAAGGGGTGCAAGTGTAGTGGTGCTGCTTTAGATGCTGCCCAACTTTTCTGATATATGGCCCTTAGTGCCTTAACTTTAGACCTGCGGAAGAGTGATGTTGTGGAAATGTGTACCTATTTTGTGTGTTGTGTGCCATGTAACAGGTTAGGGCCCTGTGTGTTGCATGAGAATCCCACCCCTTCGCCCTTGAAACACCTTCCTTGCACAAAGTGATGTGTGTGGCAATTGCTGGCTGGCATACGTATGTGCATGAGGTTTATATCCCCAGTGTGGCACAGTTATATAGGATGTATTGTGATGCATGCAAGATTTTACAGACAGCTGTGAGACAGGACAGGGCATGCTGCACTTTTCAGCACTGCCCTGCATCAGGAGTACATCACTGCTAAGTTCCATGTATCCTCATTCATATGCATTTCTGGCCTCTCCCTGTACATTGTCAGTAGTTCATCTGCCACAGTCCACTGTTGGTACCCTTGTATCATGGTATGGAGATATGGGATTTACAGGTATGTTTGTTGGTGCGCTGTGAGGTGTCCAGTCCTGCATATGATCATTCACGGATGGTGATGTATTCAAATGTGTGCTGCACTATGCACCACGCAAAGGAAAGTTGAACACAATGAGTATATCTGAAATGTTTTCTGATATGTAGATGGTGATGGGACAACTCAGGTGGCAATTGATATCGGTGCTGCCTGACGTTTCCACAGCATGGTAAATATGGGGCAGTGGCAATATGTGAGTTGTTTGATGGTTGAATGGCCGATGCAATTCACATAGCAGAACGATTCCATGGTAAGTGGTGTGTGTGAAGGATCTGTGTTTTGTTGTCAACCTGTGGACACATGTAGTTGTTTGAGACCTGCTTTTGTATTCAAAGGGGACATTGCTCCACTTGTCCGTCCAGTGATGTGTCAGTAAAGTGGTGCCAGGGACTTGTAGATATGCGCATATGTGAGGGTGATGTGCATTGAATGCAGTGTAGTGTGGCATATGGCATATGTGCTGTGGTCTATCCATCTGTGTATAGTGTGGTGTTTGTATTGTTTGTACTACAAGTTTGTTGTGTTGTCTGTGTTATGATTTGTATGCTATCTTACCTACAAGTAGGTCATTGCCATATTGTCCAACCTGGAAATGTTAGTTTATAGTACAGTGCCTGAAGATGTAAGCATCATGGATGCTGGACGGATATTTTACAAGGATGTTTGAGATACGTCCACGGTGGTCCACAATGGCCCACACATTGATGGAGTGGATATGTTTGAGGCTCCTGCTGAGGTGTTCGGTTTGCTGCAGGAGGGACAAGCTGGACATGGGTGCAGTCCATTGTACACAGCACATGCGGAAAGCCAACAATTTGATAGAAACTTTGCTTGGTCTCCTGCTGCAGTTCCTAGTTGTTGGTGAACCAGATGTGGTGGGGTGTGAGTCTGATGATAGCGTCCAGGACCTTCGGAAGGAAGGCAGAGATGGATGGTTGGAAGATCCCACCCACTTGTGCCGCAGTCATCTGGAATTAACCTCATGCCAGCAAGTGGAGGACAGCCAGGGGTTTGGTCATGGGTGGTAATGCTGTGTAACTCTACACCCTTGCTGTGATGTCTGGCGCAATGTGGTGGAGCAGACGTACAATGTACTCCCACCTCAGACGGTAGGGTCTGATCACCTCTTCTTCCCTGAGGGCCAGGATGGTTGAACGCTGGTGAAAGATCCTTTCCCGCCTTCTACACTGCCTTGTGGCTGCTGTGGTGGTGTTTGCGGTTGCTGCAGTGGTGGTGGAATTTGGGATCATTGCTGTTGTCTTCTACAGGTGCCTAGCTGTAGCAATAACAGGTCCATGTTGTCCCGTTGCTTGCCAATGTTCCTTCTGTGTGTTTCTCTTATGTAGTAGGGAGTGGGTCTCATTTTAACGCCTGGTCTGACCGGCGTTAACATTTGACGCTAATCGGACTTAGCATAATTTTGTGGACCCAGTCCCTTGCGTGGGTTGTTTTTCCGCCACGATTCTAAATATGGCGCTAGCAGCCTAGCATCATTTTTTAGGACGGAATGCCCACCTTGCATATCATTGTCGTTAAACGACACAAGGTGAGGTGGCGCTCCCCAAAAAATGACGCTAAGTCAAAAATGTTGACGCTAGACTGCTCTAGTGACAAAATATAAATATGGCATTGAGTTTGTGCCTCTTTTGCGCCAACAAAGGCAGCGCTAACTTTTCTTAAATCTGGGCCGATGTTTAAACACTATGGTGGTCATTCTGACCTCGGCGGTAAAAGGCGCCTACCGCCGGTCAGAAATCCTCCATAATCCCGCCGCGGTCGCGGAAACCCGCCACGGTCATTCTGACCCGCAGAAGGCAAACCTCCGAAAATCCGACCGCCACAACAGACCGCCAGACCAGCGGTCGGCGGAAAGGTGGAGGTGACCAAACCTCCACCGCCACGCCAACAGAAATACGCCCATGCCATTACGACCCACGAATCCACGCGGCGGTCTTTCAAACGCGGTATTCCATTGGCGGGACACACCGGCGCGGTCAGAATACACACAAACGAACAAAACTCACCCACATTGGACGATTTGAATCCCACACACCTGATACACATACACACACCACTCCCACACACACAATACAATATAAAACACCCACCCACATCACCCACAAACCCCTACGCTTAAAAATTCGTAAAGAAGGCAAGAGCGAGACACCAGCATCCAAAACATAACAGCCACAGCCACTCAACACCATCACCCACACACTATCCACACACAAAACAACACACACCACCACACTCAACTCACTTAAATACACATACTCCACCCCACACATCATACACACCACCCCATGGCACCCCAAAGACAACCCCGCTTCACAGACGAAGAACTCAGGGTTATGGTGGAGGAAATCGTTCGTGTAGAGCCCCAGCTGTTCGGCACACAGATACAATACACCAGCATTGCCCGGAGGACGGAGCTATGGCAGAGGATTGTCGACAGGGTGAACGCAGTGGGACAGCACCCCAGAAATCGGGAAGACATCAGGAAGCGATGGAACGACCTACGGGGGAAGGTGCGTTCCATGGTATCCAGGCACAACATCGCCGTGCAGAAGACTGGCGGAGGACCCCCACCTCAACCCCCACAATTCACATCATGGGAGGAGGAAGTCTTGAACATCCTGCATCCTGACGGCCTCGCAGGAGTCGGCGGAGGAATGGATACTGGTAAGTTGAAGCTTCAATACTGCTTCCCCCCCACCTGCATGCCAAATCAGACCCCAACCCTCACCCCCATCCTCGAACCCCACCCTCACCCCCACCCCCATCCTCACCCCCACCCTCACCCCCACCACCATCCTCACCCCCACCACCATCCTCACCCCCACCCCCAGCACACCTATTCCCCGCCAATGTCTCACCATCACAACCCACACATCCCAAAACCTAGGCCTGCATGCGTCCACTAAGCATGGACACCCATCACCAAAGCATGCCCAATGCATATACACATCCCCCCCACAAGCCACCCTCACCAAAGCCCCCACACACGAATGCCAGCACTTGGGGACACGGGAACCCACAGATACACCCATATGCCACACATTGAAACTATAACCATACCTCTATACCCCTGCAGGACCCGACCGTCAACACACCGCGGCGGAGGGGCCAGAATTATCCACACCCCCCACCCAAGAGGCCGTCAGCGATGACAGCAGCTCTGTCGATCTGGACACCGATGACCAGCCCGGACCATCGGGGACCTCTGGACAGTCGGTTCCCCTCACACAGGCACAGGCCACTATAGACCCTAACCCCTCTGGGAACACCAGCACAGCTCCCACCCAGCGGGCCCATGCCTCTGTCTCCAGGGCGCGTCAATCTGCGGTGTGTCTACCACTACAGGGCACCCAGGATAACCCACCACCCCAACAACAACAGGGACCTGGGGGCAGTGGTAGTGGGCACACCGGCCAGGGGGCAGAGGCCCAGTGAAACAGGGCAACTCGGCGGGCAGCTGTGCGACAGGGGGGGGAGGAGAGGCCCAGGGAACCCACTCTCCACGAGGTCCTCACCACCATCATGGGAGCATACAACCGCTCCCAGGAGACGATGGCGACGGTACTGGCCCGGTTCCAGGAGATCCAGGTGCTGCAGGAGGAACACTATCGGGGGTACAGGGAGGACATCCGAGCCATCAACACCACCCTGGTTACCATGGTAGGGCTGCTGCAGGACCTCGTAAACAGCAGGGCGGACACTGAACAACACCCAAGGGCCCCTGCCACTAGCCTGGACCAAGAACAGCCATCCACCTCCGCCGGCGCTAGTGGACAGGAGGCCCCCGCACAGCAGCAGCCCACCAGACCCCCACCTCCTGCAGGAGAAGAACCACCCCGCAAGAGGGCCCTGAGATCTCGCAAGACAGAGTAGGATGTCAAGACCCCCGCCAGCAATGGATACCACCTGATGTCATCCCACTGTCCCACATTGTCACCCTGTCCATCCTCGAACTGCCCATGCTCCATCTCTCCACAGGCCTCTGGACAATGCACCTGTGTGACTGTTACTCTGGACTCTGCCATGGACATTCCTTCACCATAGCCCCCACCCACTTGAAACCACCCATCCCATTTTGAGCACTTCAATAAACACCTATTTTGCACCAAAATATCAGGAGTCTGGCTGTGATTTCAATAGATTGTAATTGACATGACAGTGCAAATAAGTCCTTGTACATGGTGAAGTCAACAAACAGCTGCCACAAAGCTGTAGTCCATGGGGAAACGAAGCACAGGACTCGTAGTGGGGACCCCAGATCTGAAATAGGGAGGGAAAAGCCAAAACTCAGTCATCATACACTGGGGCAAATAGACAGGCAGCAGAGATGCTGCAGAGTAGTTAACATTTACTAAATTATCTTTGAAATGTTACCTGTGTCCTATTGGAAGTACTGTTCAATGATTCTGTCCCTGTTGTCTGTTTCAGCCCCGTCGTCTTCCTCCTCGTCACTCTCCTCAGGTTCCACCGCTGCCACAACACCACCGTCTCGACCATCCTCCTGCAGGAAAGGCACCTGGCGGCGCAAAGCCAGGTTGTGAAGCATGCAGCAGGCCACGATGATGTGACACACCTTCTTAGGTGAGTACATTAGGGATCCACCGGTCATATGCAGGCAGCGAAACCTGGCCTTTAGGAGGCCAAAGGTGCGTTCGATCACCCTCCTAGTACGCCCATGGGCCTCATTGTACCGTTCCTCTGCCCTGGTCCGGGGATTCCTCACTGGGGTCAGTAGCCACGACAGGTTGGGGTACCCAGAGTCCCCCACTAGCCATACACGGTGTCTCTGTAGCTGTTCCATCACGTAAGGGATCCTGCTATTCCTCAGGATGTAGGCGTCATGAACTGACCCTGGGAATTTGGCATTTACATGCGAGATGTACTGGTCAGCCAAACACACCACCTGGATGTTCATTGAATGGTAACTTTTTCTGTTCCTGTACACCTGCTCCCTGTCTCTTGGGGGAACCAAAGCCACATGGGTCCCATCAATGGCACCAATTACGTTGGGAATATGTCCAAGGGCGTAGAAATCACCCTTCACTGTAGCCAATTCGCCCACCTCAGGGAAAATGATGTAGTTCCTCACGGATTTCATCAGGGCAGACAACACTCTGGATAACACCTTTGAAAACATGGGCTGAGACATCCCGGAAGCAATTCCCACGGTTGTCTGAAATGACCCACTTGCCAAGAAATGGAGTACTGACATGACCTGCACCAGAGGGGGAATCCCTGTGGGTTGGCAGATGAGGGACATCAGGTCGGGCTCCAGCCGGGCACACAGTTCATGGATAGTGGCACGGTTAAGACGGTAGGTCAGGATAATGTGGCGTTCTTCCATTGTCGACAGGTCCACCAGCGGTCGGTACACGGGAGGATTCATCCGTCTCCTCGCCCAACCCAGCGGACGGTGCCTAGGAAGGACAACATGGAGCACACAGTCAAGCAACCCACAGGTACGTACTCACAGCTAGCACAGTATACGATTCTCTATGCAGTGAATGGCGTGTCTGAGTGGCTACGCAAGGCCTAGGCCTGTGTGACGCAGTTGAAATTGAGCCATGTGGGCCCTGGAAATGGCGGCTGCCTGACCTGTGAAGTGTGACAATGGGATGTGAGGTCAATGCGCTGGCGTGGCACACCGCGGCGGGCGGCGGGCGAAGACCGCGGCGCGAAGCCGCATTGGTTAACATTGAAGCCTATGGGTTTCAGGAGCCAATGGCGAAGGGCGCCGGCGGTGGCGGGACGCACCGCCGCGGTACGCACCGCCGCGGACGTGACCGCCATTTTCTATCTACTTATCCACTTGCGACTTGAACTTTCACAGGAGAGGACCTATACTGCAAGTGTTGCTGTGACCTCGGTCTGGAAGGGACAATGGCTGCTGCGACTGGGGAAAGGGCCCCTGCCTTCACTGGAGAGGAGTTGGAGAAACTTGTGGATGGGGTCCTCCCCCAGTATGCGCTACTCTACGGTCCTCCAGACCAACAAGTGAGTTTAATTCAATCTGGATTTGGGGCCACTGGCTGGCTTGGGGGCCTGGCGGGGATGGGGGGCATGTTGGGGCTGGCGGGGGGCCTGGCGGGGGGCCTGGCGGGGATGGGGGGCATGTTGGGGCTGGCGGGGGGCCTGGCGGGGGGCCTGGCGGGGATGGGGGGCATGTTGGGCCTGGCGGGGGGCCTGGCGGGGATGGGGGGCATGTTGGGGCTGGCGGGGGGCCTGGCGGGGGGCCTGGCGGGGATGGGGGGCATGTTGGGCCTGGCGGGGGGTCTGGCGGGGATGGGGGGCATGTTGGGCATGGCGGGGGGCCTGGCGGGGGGCCTGGCGGGGATGGGGGGCGTTGGGCCTGGCGGGGGGTCTGGCGGGGATGGGGGGCATGTTGGGGCTGGCGGGGGGCCTGGCGGGGGGCCTGGCGGGGATGGGGGGCATGTTGGGCCTGGCGGGGGGCCTGGCGGGGATGGGGGGCATGTTGGGGCTGGCGGGGGGCCTGGCGGGGATGGGGGGCATGTTGGGCCTGGCGGGGGGTCTGGCGGGGATGGGGGGCATGTTGGGCATGGCGGGGGGCCTGGCGGGGGGCCTGGCGGGGATGGGGGGCGTTGGGCCTGGCGGGGGGTCTGGCGGGGATGGGGGGCATGTTGGGCATGGCGGGGGGCCTGGCGGGGGGCCTGGCGGGGATGGGGGGCGTTGGGCCACTGGAAAGGAAAATGCTGAGTAACTTGAACGTGGTATTTCTCCCTCCCTGTACGTGTCACATAGGTCCGCGCCCATGAGAAGATCGGGATTTGGCGTGCCATCGCCAAGGAAGTCCGGGCCCTGGGGGTCCACCATCGACGGGGCACCCACTGCCGCAAGAGGTGGGAGGACATCCGCCGCGGGACCAAGAAGACCGCCGAGTCTCTGCTGGGGATGGCCTCCCAACGTAGGCGGGGTGCCTGCCGTCAACTGAGCCCCCTGATGTTCCGGATCCTGGCGGTGGCCTACCCTGATTTGGATGAGCGCGTGAGGGCAGCACAGCAGACACAAGGGGGTGAGTCCAAGCATTATCTACTCTGTTGTCGCGCAGTGGAGGTGTCTGGGTGGGGGAGGAGGGCTGTGGGTCCCCCTAGGCCAGGGCGATATCTGTAGGCTGGGCACCCCCGTAAGCCCCTGTGTCCCCAGCCACCCCCCTCAGTAGTTTGTCAGTACAGCCATCCCTGGGCCGTGTCATCCATGGGTGCAGTTGTCAACTCTAGGCGTGTAGGGCATGTTCCACGGAATGCGTAGCGGACCCCAAGTGCGCAACTTAGTGCAGGGGGCATCTGTGTCTGTCATGTCCGCTAACTGTACCGGAGATCCATGTACTCAATATCCCTTTATTTCTCTCTCCCCCCCCCTTTTTGTTTGTCTTTCTGTGCTTGTGTGCATCAGCATCATCAGGCGGAGGAGAAGTGGCATCGGGGCAGGAGGGAGCTGCATCTCACATGGCCCAGGAGGGCCATGCCACAGAGTCAGACTGGACCAGTGAGACGGAGGGCGAGGGGAGCTCCACGACGGGGACGACTGGAGCCTGCAGCGACACGGACACGTCCTCGGAAGGGGGCTCCCTTGCGGGGGTGGCACCATCCGTGCCCCCCGCCATTACAGGTACAGCCGCCACCCAGCGCACCATCTCCGCCCTCCCAGCAGCCCCTCCGCGTTCGCCCCGTGCCCGCTCTGCCAGGAAGCCGGGCATCTCCTTCGCCCCAGGCACCTCAGGCCCTGCCCCTGTTACCCCCGCTGCCCTCAGTGAGGAGGTCATTGACCTCCTCCGAACGCTCATTGTTGGGCAGACTACCCTTTTGAATGCCATCCAGGGGGTGGAGAGGGAGGTTCATCGCAGCAATGCGTACCTGGAGGGCATTCATTCGGGTCAGGCTGCCCATCAGCGATCGTTCCAGGCTCTGGCCTCAGCACTGACGGCAGCCATTGTCCCTGTCTCCTGCCTGCCTCTACTAACTCCCTCCTCCCAGTCTCCTGTTCCTCTGCCTGTCCCACCCACACCATCAGACCAGCCTGCACACACCTCAACACCCAAGAGAAGCTCATCCAAACATAAGCACCACAGATCACGCAGACATTCACACACGCAACATTCCGATGCAGACATGCCAACAGTCACTACCACCTCTGTGACCCCCACCTCCTCGTCTCCCTCCTCCCTCCCTGTGACGTCTACACTCACACCTCCATTCACCTCACCATCAGCCAGTGTTTCCAGCACACCCTCCACTCCAGTCCGCACACGTGCAGTCACCACCCCCACTGCCATTTACACGTCCCCTGTGTCCTCTCCCACTGTGTCTGTCACCCCCTCTTCCACACCACACAAACGCAGCCACCCACCCACCCAACAGCCATCCACCTCACGACAGCCTATCCCTCCTGCACCTGCACCCAAAGACAGCAAACGTGACTCACCTACAACCACATCCTCTCCCTCCACTCCCATTCCCACTGTACCTACCACTCTCCATTGTCCCAAGAAGCTCTTCCTCGCCACTACTAACTTCTTTCCTGACCCTGAGCCCCCCCCTCCTTCTCGTCGGGGTAAGAAGAGCACCTCAGCCACCACCAGCCCTGCAGCCCCCTTGACAAGGGTGCAGGGGTATTGGAGCCCGCCAGCCCGCATGTCTGGATCTTCGCCCAGCAGCAAGGGGACAGCCAGCCCACCCCCTGGGAAGAGGAGCAGAAGGCGGAAGGGGCGCCGCAGGAGCCCGCCTTCTACATCCCCCCCAGACACCACCCAGAGACAGTCACCAGCCACAGCTCCAAAGGGAGGAAAGGGCCACAGGCCGACGACTAAGGAGGGCAAGGGCAGCAAGTTGGAGAGGTCAGGCAGCAGGCCTGCTGGCCAGGAGGAGCCCACAACCCCCATAGCCGCTGCCCCGGGAGGAACCGGCACAGCTGCCCCGGGAGAGCCCACCAGCCCCATAGCCGCTGCCCAGGGAGGACCCAGCCCAGCTGGCCAGGAGGGCCCCACCACCCACAGCCCAGGTGGGCAGTGAAGGAGCACCATCCCCGCTGCCCAGGAGGGCACCACCAGGCATTTAGCAGTTGGCCATAGACCGTCCGCCGTCTCAAGAACCGCTGAACTGGGCCCTTCAAGGCAAGAACCGCTGAACTGGGCCCTTCAAGGCAAGAACCGCTGAACTGGGCCCTTCAAGGCAAGAACCGCTGAACTGGGCCCTTCAAGGCAAGAACCGCTGAACTGGGCCCCGCCGTCTCAAGAACCGCTGAACTGGGCCCTTCAAGGCAAGAACCGCTGAACTGGGCCCTTCAAGGCAAGAACCGCTGAACTGGGCCCCGCCGTCTCAAGAACCGCTGAACTGGGCCCTTCAGGGCAAGAACCGCTGAACTGGGCCCTTCAAGGCAAGAACCGCTGAACTGGGCCCCGCCGTCTCAAGAACCGCTGAACTGGGCCCTTCAAGGCAAGAACCGCTGAACTGGGCCCTTCAAGGCAAGAACCGCTGAACTGGGCCCCGCCGTCTCAAGAACCGCTGAACTGGGCCCTTCAAGGCAAGAACCGCTGAACTGGGCCCCGCCGTCTCAAGAACCGCTGAACTGGGCCCCGCCGTCTCAAGAACCGCTGAACTGGGCCCTTCAGGGCAAGAACCGCTGAACTGGGCCCTTCAAGGCAAGAACCGCTGAACTGGGCCCCGCCGTCTCAAGAACCGCTGAACTGGGCCCTTCAAGGCAAGAACCGCTGAACTGGGCCCCGCCGTCTCAAGAACCGCTGAACTGGGCCCTTCAAGGCAAGAACCGCTGAACTGGGCCCTTCAAGGCAAGAACCGCTGAACTGGGCCCCGCCGTCTCAAGAACCGCTGAACTGGGCCCCGCCGTCTCAAGAACCGCTGAACTGGGCCCTTCAGGGCAAGAACCGCTGAACTGGGCCCTTCAAGGCAAGAACCGCTGAACTGGGCCCCGCCGTCTCAAGAACCGCTGAACTGGGCCCCGCCGTCTCAAGAACCGCTGAACTGGGCCCTTCAGGGCAAGAACCGCTGAACTGGGCCCTTCAAGGCAAGAACCGCTGAACTGGGTCCCGCCGTCTCAAGAACCGCTGAACTGGGCCCTTCAAGGCAAGAACCGCTGAACTGGGCCCTTCAAGGCAAGAACCGCTGAACTGGGCCCCGCCGTCTCAAGAACCGCTGAACTGGGCCCTTCAAGGCAAGAACCGCTGAACTGGGCCCTTCAAGGCAAGAACCGCTGAACTGGGCCCCGCCGTCTCAAGAACCGCTGAACTGGGCCCTTCAAGGCAAGAACCGCTGAACTGGGCCCCGCCGTCTCAAGAACCGCTGAACTGGGCCCCGCCGTCTCAAGAACCGCTGAACTGGGCCCTTCAGGGCAAGAACCGCTGAACTGGGCCCTTCAAGGCAAGAACCGCTGAACTGGGCCCCGCCGTCTCAAGAACCGCTGAACTGGGCCCTTCAAGGCAAGAACCGCTGAACTGGGCCCCGCCGTCTCAAGAACCGCTGAACTGGGCCCCGCCGTCTCAAGAACCGCTGAACTAGGCCCTTCAGGGCAAGAACCGCTGAACTGGGCCCTTCAAGGCAAGAACCGCTGAACTGGGCCCCGCCGTCTCAAGAACCGCTGAACTGGGCCCTTCAAGGCAAGAACCGCTGGCCCTTTGGCAGACGTGCCAGGGCAGGATCTATCTCGGGCAGGGCTGCAGGATGTCCTCTGGCCAACTTGCCTCCTCCAGTGGCAGTGGGGTCTGTTATGGACTGTATGGACTGTGGCTTTGCTCTCCCAGGATGGCCCAGTGGGCAGGCCACCCACTGTATGGACTGTATGGACTGTGGCTTTGCTCTCCCCAGGATGGCCCAGTGGGCAGGCCACCCACTGTATGGACTGTTTGGACTGTGGCTTTGCTCTCCCCAGGATGGCCCAGTGGGCAGGCCACCCACTGTATGGACTGTATGGACTGTGGCTTTGCTCTCCCCAGGATGGCCCAGTGGGCAGGCCACCCACTGTATGGACTGTATGGACTGTGGCTTTGCTCTCCCCAGGATGGCCCAGTGGGCAGGCCACCCACTGTATGGACTGTGGCTTTGCTCTCCCCAGGATGGCCCAGTGGGCAGGCCACCCACTGTATGGACTGTATGGACTGTGGCTTTGCTCTCCCCAGGATGGCCCAGTGGGCAGGCCACCCACTGTATGGACTGTATGGACTGTGGCTTTGCTCTCCCAAGGATGGCCCAGTGGGCAGGCCACCCACTGTATGGACTGTTTGGACTGTGGCTTTGCTCTCCCCAGGATGGCCCAGTGGGCAGGCCACCCACTGTATGGACTGTATGGACTGTGGCTTTGCTCTCCCCAGGATGGCCCAGTGGTCATGGAGTCCCCTCGTGGATCTGGCGTCGTGTACTCAAGTGGCTGAGGTGCCCCCCCTTCCCTTCCCCCTGAGGTGCCTGTCCTATTTTCTTTCTGATGCCCCTACAGTGTTCTCTCCGTGGAGTTCTTGTCGTGGGACTGGGCCTTGCCCCTTTGCACAGGACCCCTGTGATCCACGGACAGTGGTTGGACTACATTTAGTAGCTGTATATATTTTGTACATAGTTTATTTATTTTTTGGGATTAATGGCGTACATATTTCAATATATCTGCCCGTTTATGATCTCTTCTTTTGGTCTTTGCATTATTTCGGAGGGGGGTGGTTTGTGGGTTGTGACAGTGATCTGTGGGAATGCATTGATGTGTGTGTTGTAGTGGGTGTGGGTGGGTGGGTGTGTGCCGGTAATCTTTTCCCTCCCCTGTGTCGTAGGTGCAGTACTCACCGATGTCTTCCGCGCCGCCGGGCGTGCTCCTGGTATATGAGGAGGAATAGGAGTGCGGGGATGACCTGTAACTCTGGCTCCATACTGCCGGAATCTCGCGTGGAGTGCGTAGAGGTGAGCGTTTTCCCGTTCGTAGTCTGTTTCCGCCGTGTTCTTATCGGCGGTGCTCCCGCCCCGGAAAAGGTGGCAGATTGGTGGGTCGTAATAGGGTGGGCGGTACTTTGTCTGCCGCCGGGCTGTTGGCGGGAACCGCCGCGCTGTTTGTTTGTACCGCTGTGGCGGTCGGAGTGTTAAGTTGGCGGGCTGTGTTGGCGGTTCCCGCCAGGGTCAGAATTGCATATTTTAGACCGCCGGCCTGTTGGCGGCTTGGCCGCCGCTTTATCACCGACCGCCAGGGTCAGAATGAGGGCCTATATGTAAGTGGAGAAATAAAGTCAAGACATATTTGTTTAAATGTAAATGTCATTATTTGAAGATCTTTGAAAGTTTGGTGGTAAGCAAATGTAAATGTCACTCTATGAAGAACTTTGAAAGTATTGATGTAATGTGCTACATTTCTTATAGTGTAAATATGTGTATATATCCAAAGCTAGGAATAGTCCCATTGGACTTTGTTGTTTTGTTGTTTTGTTGTAATGGGAAGGGAGATGTGTGGTATCCTGCCTTAGGGTCTTAACCTGGAGGTGGGGCACTGACCTCGGGTGGGCAGTGTGTTGAGCAATAACTTGAGATTTAAAAGCAGCTGCCACAGAGTTTCTTGTGTGTCCAGCTTTCAGGTAGCAATAAAACGTTCAAGATAATTCTTGTGATTAATGTTCTTGGTAGAGAGAGAGAGATGGAGTTTTGTCTAGTGGCAGTTTTGACTCGTCATACACTAGCACAGAAGGTTAAGATGCCTTCTGCAAAGAACAGATCTGTATTTTATGAGGATAGCTGAGTGGATTAGGAAAACCAGCTTTTGCCAGGGCTTTAATTTATGTCAGAGGGGGCTATGGAGAGATGACGGGCACATTTGCCTGGAAGTAGTAAGGGAATGCGAGGAGGAGGTCATGGGGGAGGGCGCCAAAAAAGATTGTCGCTCTAGGCCCCACCAGTTGTAAAGCCGCACCTGTGTGTGCCCCTGCCTCGTGTTCCCTATAGCAAGTTGTAGACTTTTGAGCCCACCCTCTGCACACATGGCAAGCTTGCCTGTGCACTGAGGCCTTTCCAGAATATGAAGTGAGATCCAGAGTGGATCTCTGAGGTCAGAAAGTCACACCATGGGATAGATTTACAGATTTTTTGCGTTGGGTTAGCACCACAAAAGTGACGCTAACCTGCAAAAAATTTGTTTTTTACTAATTCACTTTCCAGTGCAAAAGTTGTTTTGCTCTGGAAAATACCCTAAAAGTAGCTCAAAGCAGAGCAAAGCACTACTTAGCGCCAAGGGGGCGTTACATGGATGGTACATGGACATTCCCTTGCAAGTATCCATGGGGGTCATTCCGACTCCCGCCGGCAGCGGTAACTGCACGCCCGGCGGGAGCCGCCGAATGACCGCACCGCGGTCAAATGACCGCGGCGGCCATTCTGGCTTTCCCGCTGGGCTGGCGGGCGACCGCCAGAAGGCCGCCCGCCGGCCCAGCGGGAAAGCGCCTTCAACGAGGAAGCCGGCTCCGAATGGAGCCGGCGGAGTTGAAGGCGTGCGACGGGTGCAGTGGCACCCGTCGCGATTTTCAGTGTCTGCTTGGCAGACACTGAAAATCAATGTGGGGCCCTGTTAGGGGGCCCCACGAAACCCGTTACCGCCATCCTGTTCCTGGCGGTGAAAACTGCCAGGAACAGGATGGCGGTAAGGGGGTCGGAATCCCCATGGCGGCGCTGCAAGCAGCGCCGCCGTGGAGGATTCCCTGGGGCAGCGGGAAACCGGCGGGAAACCGGCGGGACACCGCCGGTTTCCCGTTTCTGACCGCGGCTGTACCGCCGCGGTCAGAATGCCCATGGAAGCACCGCCAGCCTGTTGGCGGTGCTTCCGCGGTCGTTGGCCCTGGCGGTCACCGTGACCCCCTATGTCTTTTGACGTGAAACCCTATCCACAAACAAAAGTAGGCAGGGTTTAGTGCCAAAAGTTAACAGCATTGGTAGGAGATATTAAAAAGATAATTTTTTTTATTTTGCCTTTCTCTTCTGGCTTTGCATTGGTGCTGCACTGTGCAGCACACATACAAAGTAGGAAATGTTTTTTGAGTGTGTCTAAGCATATGATTGTGTTCTGAAAGGGTACCCTTCTATGCTAGGCTCACACACACACCCTTGCACTAAGGCGCCAAGGTGTGTGTGGGGTGCACAGCAGCTAAAATCAGCCCTGGCACTAGGGAGAGGAGAGGGAAGTGCCATAGCTCTGTAGATAAGTTGCTCTGTTGCTCCCTCCCTGTCACACAATGCAGAGCAGCATTTTTGGCTGCTGTGCTGCGTTCTGTGCCTTTTCTGTAAAACTGGGCCCATGTGTGCTTTCCTTTTGGAAAGAGAGCCTGTCACCTCATGAGGCTATATAGGCTGACAGCAGTGGCACTGATGATTATAGCAGTAGGGAAGCTCAGCTTCCAGCGTGGATGCAAAAGCATTTCTCCTCCGATCATGTGGAGGGGCCGAGAGAGGCATCAAAGGAAAGGAAAGGCCGCTGCGATCGGGCAGCAGAAATGCCACTAGACACCAGGGAGTTTATTATTTTTTTTATTATTGGGCAAGGGCCGCTCTCCAGGGGGGCAATTTATTTTTAGGCCATTTCTGTCCCCCCCTGGGCGCAGATCGGACTATTGTAATTAGGCCGATTTGCCCCGGGGGGACAGAAACCGCTAGACACCAGGGATAATTTTTTTTGTTTGTTTCTTTTATTTTTTTTATATTTGGGGAGTGACCCCTTCGGCAAGGGTCGCTCCCCTGGGGGCAAAATGAACTCTAGGCCATTTCTGTCCCCCTTGGGGGCAGATCGGCCTATTTTAATTAGGCCAATCTTTTGTGAGTTTCACATGAGGGGAGCGACCCCTTAGGCAAGGGTCGCTCCCCTGGGGGGGGGGGTCACATTGGTTTTAGGCCCCTAGACACTAGGGATTTTTTTTGTCCTTATTTTATTGTTTTATATGTGGGGAACGACCCCTTAGGCAAGGGTGGCTCCCCTGGGGGACAAATTGTGTTTAGGCAATTTCTGCCCCCTTAGGCAAGGGTCATTCCCCTGGGGGGCAAATTTATTTTAGACCATTTCTGCCACCCATGGGGGCAGATTGGCCTATTTTTATTGGGCCTATCTGCCCCAAGGGCCTATTTCTATTATGTTGATCTGCCCCCGGGGGCAGCAGAAACCACTCAGGCATCAGGGATTGGTGTGTGTATGTGTGTGTTTTGTTTGGGGGGGGGTAGCCACTTGGGCAAGGGTCGCTCCCTATGTGGGCACATTACTGTTTTCCATATATGCCCCCTTTGGGGGCAGATTGGACTATTTTTGGAAGGCCCATATCTGCTCCCGAGGGGTCAGAGAGCCCACCACAGACCAGGGAAGATTTTTATTTCAAAATAAGAGGGTGGGGGTACCCACGATCCACGCCCGGGGGGGGGGCAGAAAGTCTACTAGATGCCAGGGCAAAAAATATATATATATATTGTGGGGGTGGCTATCAACCAGTATGGGCATGATAATGCCCCCACCCCAACTAAAGAGGGTAACAGTCTTTCAGCTCTCCCCCCACACACTAAAACATCTTACCCCATGGCAAGCGAGAGGACATTTGATTATTTTGGGTTTTGGTTTTACATTTGAGCCATGAGAGCTTGGATAAAAATTGTCCCACTTGGAATGGTGAGGGTTGCACTTTTTGGACTTTGGGATGCTGCCATGTAGAAAAATCCACAGGACCTAGACACATCTAAAAACTAAAGATCTGGGTGAGTCCAGGGTGGTGTGCTTCACATGCACCCCACATCATTTTCTTACCCACAATGCCCTGTAAACCTCCAACTTTCCTACCTCCCAGCATTGTCTCATCTATACTGATAAAAATTCTGCTGCACTTGTCAGCCTAAAAATTTTTTTTTGTTTTTAACTGCCCTTTGTGACCCGCTTTGGTTCCCCCTCAGTTTCGACATGTTTTTTGGCTCTTCCCTGTCACAGGCATTCAGCCCACCTACACAACTGAGGTATCATTTTTACCAGGAGACTGAGGGGAACGTTGGATGGTAGGAAATTTGTTCCAGTGTGGTGATCTCACACAGAAATGTTGGAAAATGTGATTTTTTAGCTAAATTTGAGGTTTGCTGAGGATTCTTGGTAAGAAAATATTGGGGGATCCACACAAGTCACACCTCCCTGGATTCCCTTGGGTGTCTAGTTTTCAGAATGGTTTGGGTTTGGTAGGTTTCCTTATATGGCTGCTGAGCACAGGACCAAACATGCAGGTCCCCCCCCCCAAAAAACAGGTAGCTTAATATTTGATAATTTTGATGTGTCCACATAGTGTTTTGGGGCATTTCCTTTCGTGGGCACTAGGCCTACCCACACAAGTGAGGTACCATTTTTATCGGGAGACTTGGGGGAATGCTGGGTGGAAGGAAATTTGTGACTCCTCTCAGATTCCAGAACTTTCTGTCACCAAAATCTGAGGAAAACGTGTTTTTGGCAACATTTTGAGGTCTGCAAAGGATTCTAGGTAACAGAACCTGGTGATAGCCCCACAAGTCACCCCATCTTAGATTCCCCTAGGTGTCTAGTTTTAAAACATACGTAGGTTTAGTAGGTTTCCTTGGTGCCGGCTGAGCTAGAGGCCAAAATCCACAGCTAGGCACTTTGCAAAAAACAGGTCTGTTTTCTTTGGGAAAATGTGATGTGTCCATGTTGTGTTTTGAGGCATTTCCTGTCACGGGCGCTAGGCCTACTCACACAAGTGAGGTACCATTTTTATCGGGACACTTGGGCGAATGCTGGGTGGAAGGAAATTCGTGGCTCCTCTCAGATTCCAGAACTTTCTGTCACCAAAATGTGAGGAAAAAGTGTTTTTTATCCACACTTTGAGGTTTGCAAAGGATTCTGGGTAACAGAACCTGGTGAGAGCCCCACAAGTCACCCATCCTGGATTCCCCTTGGTGTCTAGTTTAAAAAAATGCACAGGTTTGGTAGGTTTCCCTGGGTGCCGGCTGAGCTAGAGGCCAAAATCCACAGCTTGGCACTTTGCAAAAAACAGCTCTGTTTTCTTTGGGAAAATGTGATGTGTTCACATTGTTTTTTTGCTGCATTTCCTGTCACGGGAGCTAGGCCTACCCACACAAGTGAGGTACCACTTTTATCGGGAGACTTCGGGGAACACTGGATGGAAGGAAATTTGTGGCTCCTCTCAGATTCCAGAACATCTGTCACCGAAATGTGAGAAAAATATGTGTTTTTGGCAAACTTTTGTGGTTTGCAAAGGATTCTGGGTAAGAGAACCTGGTGAGAGCCCCACAAGTCACCTCATCTTAGATTCCCCTAGGTGTCTAGTTTTCCAAAATGCGTAGGTTTAGTAGGTTTCCCTAGGTGCCAGCTGAGCTAGAGGCCAAAATCCACAGCTTGGCACTTTGCAAAAAAAAGCTCTGTTTTCTTTGGGAAAATGTGATGTGTCCACGTTGTGCTTTGGGGCATTTCCTGTCATGGGAGCTAGGCCTACCCACACAAATGAGGTACCATTTTTATCGGGAGACTTGGGGTAACACTGGGTGGAAGAAAATTCGTGGCTCCTCTCAGATTCCAGAACTTTCTGTCACCGAAATGTGAGAAAGATATGTGTTTTTGGCAACATTTTGAGGTTTGCAAAGGATTCTGGGTAACAGAACCTGGTGAGAGCCCCACAAGTCACCTCATCTTAGATTCCCCTAGGTGTCTAGTTTTCAAAAATGCGTAGGTTTAGTAGGTTTCCCTAGGTGCCGGCTGAGCTAGAGGCCAAAATCCACAGCTTGGCACTTTGCAAAAAACAGCTCTGTTTTCTTTGGGAAAATGTGATGTGTCCACGTTGTGTTTTGGGGTATTTCCTGTCATAGGAGCTAGGCCTACCCACACAAATTAGGTACCATTTTTATCGGGAGACTTTGGGGAACACTGGGTGGAAGGAAATTCATGGCTCCTCTCAGATTCCAGAACTTTCTGTCACCGAAATGTGAGAAAAACGTGTTTTGGCCAAATCTTGAGGTTTGCAAAGGATTCTGGTTAAAAAGAACCTGGAGAGAGCCCCACAAGTCACCCCATCTTGGATTCCCCTAGGTGTCTAGTTTTCAAAAATGCGCAGGTTTGGTAGGTTTCCCTAGGTGCCAACTGAGCTAGAGGGCAAAATCCACAGCTAGGCACTTTGCAAAAAAACAGGTCTGTTTTCTTTGGTAAAATGTGATGTGTCCATGTTGTGTTTGTGGGGCATTTGCTGGCACGGGCACCAGGCCTACCCTCACAAGTGAGGTACCATTTTTATCGGGAGACTTGGGGAAACACTGGGTGGAAGGAAATTTGTGGCTCCTCTCAGATTCCAGAACTTTCTGTCACCAAAATGTGAGCAAAAAGTGTTTTTTTAGCCAAATGTTGAGGTTTGCAAAGGATTCTGGGTAACAGAACCTGGTGAGAGCCCCACAAGTCACCCCATTCTGGATTCCCCTAGGTGTCTAGCTTTCAAAAATTCACAGGTTTGGTAGGTTTCCCTAGGTGCCGGCTGAGCTAGAGGGCAAAATCCACAGCTAGGCACTTTGAAAAAACAGGTCTGTTTTCTTTGGGAAAATGTGATTTGTCCATGTTGTGTTTTTGGGGCATTTCCTGTCACCGGAGCTAAGCCTACCCACACAAGTGAGGAACCGTTTTTATCGGGACACTTGGGGGAACATTCGCTGGAATGAAATTCATGGCTCCTCTCAGATTCCAGAACTTTCTGTCACCAAAATGTGAGCAAAAAGTGTTTTTTTAGCTACATTCTGAGGTTTGCAAAGGATTCTGGGTAACAGAACCTGGTGAGAGCCCCACAAGTCACCCCATCTTAGATTCCCCTAGGTGTCTAGTTTTCAAAAATGCGTTTCCCTAGGTGCCGGCTGAGCTAGAGGCCAAAATCCACAGCTTGGCCCTTTGCAAAAAACAGCTCTGTTTTCTGTGGGAAAATGTGATGTATCCACATTGTGTTTTGGGGCATTTCCTGTCACCGGAGCTAGGCCTACCCACACAAGTGAGGAACCGTTTTTATCGGGACACTTGGGGGAACATTAGGTGGAAGGAAATTCATGGCTCCTCTCAGATTCCAGAACTTTCTGTCACAGAAATGTGAGGAACACGTGTGTTTTTGGCCACATTTTAAGGTTTGCAAAGGATTCTGGGTAACAGAACCTAGTAAGAGCCCCACAAGTCTCCCCATCAAAGAATCCTCTAGCTGTCTAGTTTTCAAAAGTGCGCAGGTTTGGTAGGTTTCCCTGGGTGCCGGCTGAGCTAGAGGCCAAAATCCACAGCTAGGCACTTTGCAAAAAACAGGTCTGTTTTCTCTGGGAAAATGTGATGTGTCCACGTTGTGTTTTGGGGCATTTCCTGTCACGGAAGCTAGGCCTACCCACACATGTGAGGTACCATTTTTATCGGGAGACATGGGGGAACGCTGGGTGGAAGTGTGGGAAAGAGCTTACCGGGCAGGCCGCAGTCAGGGGGAGGCTTCGGATGAGGCTGCATGCATCGCTTTGGAGTCCGGCAGGGGTCAGCCCTCCATGGACTCTTGCTCAGAAGCAGTGGGGATACTCCACAGGACTGGTGGGCCACTTGGACTCAGGCGTGGGCGTGGGGTGCAGAAGTCGTTCCAGAGCCACTTTCTCGGTTCCCCAGGCCAACTTCTTCTTTAAAGCTGGTTTCTTTTGGGCAGGTCCACTGTCTGTGAGTAATCTTGGTCTTTTCCTAAGGCAAGGGTCGCATTTCAAAGGTGGTATAGCCTTTGAAGCTTCCTGCCTGAGCAGGGTGCCTGCCTGGGGAAGAAAAGGCTTTGTCTTTTGGCCCAAGAGAGCAAAGGCTCTCACCCAAGGGGTCCAGAATCCTGTCTGGTCGTGGCAGGCTGGCTACGACCAGTCAACAACAAAGCCAGGGCTCTAAGCTGCCCTCTGGGTACATTTTTTAATACATCCAACATTGCCACCAGTGAAGATTTATTATGCTGAGTTGTTCGATACCAAATGACCCAGGGTTCAGAGAGGCCATCATGTAGCTGGAGAACTCATAGTGACCAGTGTCCAGCACATGCACTTACTATGACTTCTCTGTACACTTACTATGTCTAAGAATTGACAAAAACACATTAAGGCAATATTTGCTCATGCACATATGCCCTTACATGTAATATAGTGCACCCTTCGGGCTGTAAGGCCTGTTAGAGGGGTGAAATATCTATATTGCATGCAGTGTTAGTGGATATGGAACCCAGACTGAGTGCCATGCCGTGTTTACAATTTTGGGGACACCTTGTCATGCAGCCAGCAATGGCAGTCTGCATAAGGCTGGTGTGGGGCCTCTCACAGTGGCATAATTGATGCTGCAGCTCTGGTGGGTTTTCTCCAGTACCCATGCTGTAGGTATCAGGGGTACCACCTACAAGGGACTTACAAGGGTGGCTGAAGTCGCCCTGGGAACCTGTTTAGCAGGGGCCTAGGGCACTTACAGTTTATAGCCACATCATGTTCCAGGCAAAAGGTGGTGGCTAACCATGTCAAAAGAGGCACTTTCTCACAAGTGGGAATAGTAAATATCACCCATTTACTGTCCAACACGTTCCACAACTTGGTATAGATTGGAGCAGTGTCAATTCAGGTTTCTTTCAAATTACTTAAGTGACTGAGGAGTAATCAGGGTTTACTGAAATTTATGGGGTTTTACTCGCATTAACAGTCCAGAGTTTAATCCCTTTTTCCTTAATCGTGCGTTTCAGGTCAGCATGCAGTGGTGTAACAATATCCCAGCAGCTGCTGTGGTACGAGGGTCCCCCGAGCTCCAGGGGGCCTTCTCTGGCACTGTGCACAGGTGACGGGCCCCTGGCCTGACAGCTTCTGACTGGGTCAGGAGTGGGGGGGGGGGGGAGCCTTCATGAATTTTGCAAGGAGCCCCCCTCAGTTTTCGTTATGCCACTGTCGGTCTGGTATTGCACTTGACTCAATTGGGGGTTTATACATCAAAGGAATTCATCCTGAGATCTCTTCTTTCTTTCCTTCTAGGCGGTATGTGTCCTCCACAGCTAGTTCTCTTGAAAAGAAAAAAGGTGAGGATTTAGAATATTTAATTTTTCCTTTTCCCTTTCTTTTCTTGTTTACTCTTTTCTATAGGGTCTTCCTCTGGTTTTAGCTTTCTTTTATTTTCTCTCTTATTCTGTGCCTGTCCTTCTGGTTTAGGATTAGGATATAGCTCCTGTTGGTTTATAACCATTTAGGGACTTTACTTAATTCCCTTTAATTATAAGGACTTTTCTTTAACAAACTTTGTTTTCTATGTTAACATAACAACAAAATTAATTAGAACCTTCAAATAAAATTTTAAAAAACCTCAAATTGGGCACCAAAACATTCATTTTTTTGGCGATTTTGAAGATTATTGTACCTTTGGTGTAAGGTTTTACAAGCTATTTTACTTGTTAAATCTGGCTTTATCCGTGCCCTTGATGCCTCTTTTCCCTTCAAAACCTGCACCCTATCACCAGTGCTTAATTTGTAAATTAAGAGGTGCCGGTGCTCAAAGCCCTTCTCTTAAACACGAGGCTGCTGTAATTAAATCTGCCAGCACTGAATACTGAGGCAACGTAATACTGAAGCCATCTCGGGCCTCTTCAATCCATTTACGGCCACTCCTGCCCCTTCAGCTCATCCTGCAACTTTCTACTTTCTCCCTTCATGACCCTTTTTAGTTTTTCCTTCTTCCATCTTTCACATATGTGTCTTTTGCTCGCAGCAAATGGTTGAGGCATAAGAATAAGCACCGGTCCTCACAAATAAGTGCCGGTGCTCAGCACCGGAATCAACAAGCACAAATTAAGCACTGCCTATCACGCACCCGTTTAAGCCACACGCCTTCTGGGGTGTGACGGGTCTGGTAACTTCCCCAGCGGGATCCGCCCTCTGATTCCGCTGGAGACCCAGCTTCGGCCGGCTCTGCTATTCAGGAATCCCTTGTGTTTCTGGAGCGACCTCGGCTTCCTCTGGGTTTCCATCATTTGTTCTCTATCCCGAACAGGACCCGCTCTGACACCCAGCCTCCTGTTTCTCTTTCTCAGTCCTTGAGCGATGGGCTGTTTCCGTTCCTTCCATCTTGTGTGTTTGTCTCCATCTCTCTTAACATCGATCTGCCTGCACCTCCGTCTTCCTCCCTGTTTGCAGATGTATGTCCTTCGTCTCTCTCTGTGTTTCTTCTGGTCTCCTGAGAAATGAAAAGTCCTTCCCTTCTTCCTCGTGCTATCACATTTCCTGTTTGTTTCTTTTGTGCTGTTTGTATTTTTAATAGTTTCTTTTAAAGGTGGTGGTGTCAATATGGACTTCCGGAAAGTTTTCTCATAATTTTTAACGTCTTTGGGGGCCCACCTTTTTGACACATCCCCTCCCTCAGATTTTCATGACTAGGAAAAAGGGGGAATCTGGCACCGAAATCAACATTACTCTGATTTCTACCCTTTTGATGGTGCACCTCAAAATTGAAAAGTTTGAAGAGACACAAACCATCGGAGAACTCTAGTGTTATTCCCTTTGTTTCTGTGTAACCAAGTTAGGGGAGGATGATCAGTATATAAAGAAAACGGTCATCCTTCTGCATGATAACGGAGTTTCTCAATTGCCCATTTAATAGCTCAACAATGTTTTTCGATTACAGGATAAGACCTTACTTACGACTAATTAATAAAATGGGTTTTTTTTCACCTGAGTCTGTCTCTTGGGATAAGACAGCCCCAATGCCAATGCCAGAGGCATCTGTATGAAGAATAAAGGCTTATTGAAATCAGGCGAATGTAAAACCGGTTTGGGGGCAATTACGTTTTTTAACTGATTGAAAGCATTAAGGCCCTCATTCTGACCCTGGCGGTCGGCGGAGAGACGGCGGTCGGACCGCGAACAGACCGGCGGTATTAAAAATGGCATTCTGACCGCGGCGGTCCCCGCCGCGACCGACCGCTACTTCTCCACTCCGACCGCCGCGGCGGTCATGACCGCGGGGCTGGAGTTTGCGCACTCCGGCCCGGCGGTCGTCCCAAGACCGCCAAGGGTATTATGACCCTGCCTACCGCCGCGGTTTCTTGCGGGCGGGAACCGCCGTGCGAACCATGGCGGTAAGCACTATCGGGGCCAGGGAATTCCTTCCCTGGCACTGATAGGGGTCTCCCCCACCCCCCACTACCCACCCGAGTCCTCCCCCCACACCCTCCACCCCCCTGCCACCCCCCCAGAGGTGGTACGAACCCCCTCCCCACCCCCACCCCGACATGCACATACATGTACCCCGACATGCACACACCCCCAACATGCACATATACACACCCCCTACACACACATACACAACGGGGACACATACCCGCACACATACATGCCGACATGCGCACCTGCCGAACAGCACACATTACCCATAGACACAGCAGCACCCCCCGCCCGCATACACGCACTCACACACCCCCTCTACACACTCACACGCACACCCCCATGCACGCCCACATCACACAACACCCCCCCACCCCCTCCCCTCACGGACGATCAACTTACCTTGTGCGTTGGTCCTCCGGGAGGCGACGGGAGCCATAGGGACGTGACCGCCAACAGAAGACCGCCAACAGAAGACCGCCACACAGAAATGTGGGTCGTAATTCTGTGGGCGGTGTTCTGCTGGCGTGGCGGTGGAGGTTGACCAGTCTCCACTTTCCCGCCGACCGCCAGTGTGGCTGCTGGCGGTTTTCCGGCGGAACGCTCCCAGCGGTCAGAATGCGCACAGCGGCACACCGCCGCGGTCGGCGGTCTTCACCGCGGCGGTAACTCAGCGGTCTTGCGAAAAGACCGCCAAGGTCAGAATGAGGGCCTAAGTGTCAACTGGGATGGATGTTTAAAATCTTTGTTGCTTGAAGGAGGTCAGTTATAGGGGCAGACAACTTTGAAGATTTCAGGATAAATCTACAATAAAAACCTAGAAGACCTAGTAAAGCTCTCATCTCTAATTAATTTGTGGGAAAAGGTGTTTCTGTAATGACTACGGGTCTTATTATGAGTTTGGCAGTCCCTACCGCAGGACCATTAAACTCACGGGGAGGACTCCATGGTCATGGCGTCCCCCCTGAGCGTATTACAATGTTTCTGCCGGGCTGACCGGTGGGAACATTGTAGTACGCGGTTCCCGTCTGGCTGACTGGCGGGAACAGCGCTATGATGTAGTGCCACTGATATGACTGCACAGCTGGGAATATATGAGTCTCTGAACAGACCTTCAAGTGCCAAGATATTCAGACATCCTATAGCAAGTTGACGTTGAATGGAACTGATCTGTTCCCCAAATGTCAGGTCTCTACAGTTGAAAGCAGGTGTGCCTGTCACATATGGGAAAACTGCAAAGCCAATGTGTACGTGGCCTTTATCAAATGTCATTGAAAACTGTTGGAGGTACATGTCACAATACAACCTGTAACATTCTGTCTCTCACTTCAACAGGTATACCTGCCACTGGGAACACTGCCACCACTCAATAGACTGCCAAGCCCCCCATTGATTCAGCCCTCCGTGAGGATACCACTCCTGCACGTGTGGACGATAAAGATGGCTCTGGTCCATCTGGGAAACCTGGTCAGACGACACCTGTCAGACTCGCCCTGACCACATCAACTCCTACCAGCCCTGTTGCATTAACATCTAGGGCAACCAGTCACCCCCAAACCTGTGTCCCGAGGACAGTAAAACAATCTTGTTCCCCCAGTCCAGACACCTCTGACGATGATGGACCTGGAACCAGTGTTAGGGGGCAGGCTGTGCCAAGGGCGCAGGCACATGGGGGTAGGGTGCGTGGGAAGGATGGTGTGGGCCAGTGGCATGAGGTTGGTGGGGATGGGTCTGGCCAGGACACCATCACCCAAGTCTTGGGAGCTTACCAACAATGGTCCAGAATACCTCAACCACTGCCAGGAAGTGACCTCTTCCTGATGGAACCCCTTTGTGGGCCACAGATTCACTCTGTTGACTTGTTCTTCAAACACTTTCCATTTTCCATGATGGTAAGACATTGGACATTGGACTTCACATGTTTTGGCATCTACTCTAATGATTACATCCACCGTAACTGATCCCTTCACTGTTTTATATTATTGTTTTTGATTTCCATCTTTATGTGCTGTGAACATGTAAATAAGCACAAATAAACACAACTAACACACAATCAATGTCTACCAGTAAATCTTCATCATTGTGAGATGTTAAATGTGAAATTCATGTGATGCAAATGAGGTTCTCATAAAATGGTAATGTAAGGAGGAAGATGTCACAGGTAGAGTCATGCTGAGGATTACTATCAACACAATGACACAAGTGGTCACTCACACAACACCTTTTATTTACGCTGTACAGCACATAGGCTGCCAAAATGTCTGTACTGTTATTGCTAAGAATGACAAAACATTGTTGCTTATGGCTAGATAACTCAAAGTACCATCCCCCTATCCACAGAAGAAAGGTCTGTCCTATAGAATAGGCTAACAGATTGGTGGAAGTTGCCACCAGCTTGACACTTATCACATACCAAAACCAGGTCTACCAACTTAACATACCCGTGACACAGACATAGGACAGTACAACATTACCTAGTCAGAGGCCTATCCTATTACGATGGTCAGGCATCTGGTGGCATGTTACACACCTATGTCAGTGTTGTGGCACAGGTACTGTGGCCTGCAATGAGGCAACACATTGACAGCTACATACAGGTCATACAGGATCATTATCAACACAATGTGAAGGTAGTGGGAAGGGATTGCATAGGACAAGGTTACATGATCTCACACATGAAACCATTGGACCAAAATATCAGGGCAAACAGGTCTATTCTGTAACTCAGATAACTGCCCTCCCACTGTCCAGGCATCCTGGCCATGGGACTCATTAACCCCAAATTTGCAACAAATTGTACCTAGATTATTCCATGTCCACTTAACATGTCAGATCAGCAACAGCCACCTGCCAATGACACAACTCTGAAAAACATTTTCCAAATTATGATGCATCAAAAATATTGTGTAATGGCATTCCATGACTCAAAAATGGCGGCTCCCAGACTTACTCCACTGGACATTAGGGACTGCCCGCGACCGCCGGCAGAAGTCGTAATAGTGGTAGGTGGGTGCTACTGTGACAGACATTGCCATAGGATAACATTGCTGCCTGTGGCGGTCTTAGGCCAATGGCAATGTCCGCCAGCGGTGACGGTCATGTACGTGGCAGACATGACTGCCATCTCCTGCTCAATGTCTGACTTGACTCCTGACACTGCTGCCAGCAAGACCCCCACGACCTGAGCTGCTGTGTACCGCCTCTGGGAGCAATCATGCCACGTCCAACAGGGGATATTCCCTGCCTTCTCAACTGAAGAGCTGGCGAAGCTTGTGGAGGAGGGTCTACCCCAGTATGAACTGCTCTATGGTGCACCAGAGGATCAGGTAAGTGCACCATGTGCACAGTTTTCTCTGTACCTCTATTTATCTTAGCTTTAGTTAGCCTAGGCTTAGGCCCAGTTTGTCAGATTGTGTCCTCAAAGCCCTGTAGGTGCTGTCAGTGTGCATCAATGGGCATGTATCTATGACAAGTGATAGGTCTGGAGTCCTGAGACAATGTGGTGAGTGTGCATTGAGTGTTCCCTGACCCAACTTGCAGTTGATGCACATGGCTTGGTGAGATGCCATGACAGCCATCCCCAGGCAATTCTTGCCAGAAGAAGTTTGTAATGTGTTGTCACATGTGGTTGCATGACAGCAGGAGGGGTGAATGCATGGTGTATGTGTTGATTGCTCACCATTTGAGCTCTTTCTGTGTTTGCACATTGATCTCCGGCCACATCTCGCCTTATTGGACAGTTGTTCTGAAGCCAGGTAATGCCTCACTATGCCTCTCAGATCTGCACATACACACCCAATGCAATTGGCTGTAGGTTACATGATGTACTGTGAGGCCTGTGATTTGTTGGACATGGTGTATTGTATAGGTCTTTCTGCTCACTGTGCAGAGAACAGGGTCTATCCATTTTTGCTCACTGCAAAACGTGAAATCTGGGATGGTATCAATTCCCTTTTACACTGCAAGTGTGACACTGTGGCCACACGCTGTATCCCTGGACAGCATGTGATTGTGCCAAATCATGCCTCACTGCCAATAGGCAGCTTCTTGAGCTCTGTCCACTGATTACTATGGGAATTACATTGCGGGCAGGGTGGTAACCTGTAACTGATGTGCTCATATCTACTCAGAGAATGTGTGTCACATAACCTTGAAAGATTTCTTTATCCCACAACCCTGTTGTCTCTTTCATCCAAATTGAATGTGTGCTGTGCAGGCTCTGTACATTTTGGACATTGTACATCTGCAAATATTGTGTTGTTCACCAATGTGCCATGATTTTGGACTCTCTGCTTTGGGCATAAACCGGGATGGCCAGGTTTCTCTTACAGTACTATGGGTTTTGTGAACACACCTGTTTGGATGTGTGTATTTTAATGTTGATGTGACACACAGACCTCCGCCCCATGAAGTAGCCGGTGCCTGCATCTGTATCAGCACATGTCCACACATGGACAGCCTTGCCTCTTTGTGTGCTCAACATGTAACTCCCTTCAATGTGTTCCAAGCACAATGAGTCTGTCTATAGGCTTGCTGTGACATGTAAGTAATGCATGCAGTGGGTGACATTCAGAGGTAGTGGATGTTTTTGTGCATTTTTTGCTGTGTGTTTTACCTGTGACTTGCCACTTTCTGTGATTTGTTGCATCATATTCCTTGTCAATGTCATGTGGTTAGCTCATGTCCCACAAAAGTCACTGTTTTTCTACGTGGTCATTGCAGAGCCTGAGTTGGGGGGTATAGGGCACTCTATTGGGGAGTGTTTGCAGTCATGTCCCTATTTCCAATGCATGTTGTGTGCCTCAGGTGGACAGGATGGTCAAGAGAGGATGTTATTTGCTTAGTGCACTGACATGTGTTACTCAGTCATTTTGTATGGAACTGGTGGACATATTTTTTTGTCTTGTCATTTGCATCCATGCAGATCATTGACCATCAGAAGAAGGGGATTTGGAGAGCCATCACCAAGAAGGTGTGAACCCTGGGGGTCCAGAGCAGTCAGAGCGGCCACTGTCAGAATAGGTGGGAGGACCTGAGACACTGGGCCCAGACTACCGCAGAGGCCCAGTTTGGGATGTCCTCCCAACGAGGACGGGGTGCCCTTTGGACCATGACCTCCCTAATGGCCCGTATTTTGGCAGTGGCCTACCTGGCCTTGGATGGGCATTTGAGGGTAGCACAGCAGCCACCAGGGGGAAATCATGCTTGACCCCTAGCAGGTGATTGAGTCAGGGACAGACTGCTCCCTCTAACAATGTGGGATTGTCATGTTCCACATATCTTCTGGGATCAAATTGGTGTAGATGGGTCATGTGTTTCCAACTGGTGGGCTCATCCTTTTGGCACTGGGACCTAGGACTAAACTAAGGGGAACCCTCAGTCGAATTGCACAGCAGGGAGCACATATGACTGTGTTTGGTGTTCAAATATTCTGCTTTAACTAGCCTGGTGGGTGGTAGTTTCCACCAACAGATCACTCCTGCCAAATGTCACAGTACAAAGCTAGGTAGAATGTGACTCACTGTCCTGTCCTCTGCCATGTATCTAGGGATATGTGTAGTTTGACAATTTGAAGGCAGGGGCAAGTTTTCTCCATTGTATGTTGGGTGCTGGTGTCTCACAGCAGTCTGTGATGCATGAGTGTCCATTATACATGTGACAAGACTTATATGGCAAAATCTTGGCAGCTGTAGCAAGGCACTTTCCCTTGGCAAGTGGGGAACGTGCATTGTCATGGGTGATGTTTCATTAGTACAGCCAACATACGTTGTGCCTGCGTATATGCAAGTGCTGAATTCCCATGAGAATACATATCTATGCATTAGATATAGGCATGTGCTAGCCATGCAGAGGGTATGATGTCTGAAACCTCTCAAATATATGTCTGTGGGGTCCTGTTGTCATTATGATACATCTGCAGGGGTTACCCATTTACTGTGATACCCCAGACAGGGCTGTGTCACCATCATATGTAGTCAGACAGATATATTCATGCCTCATTGTATATAATTGGTCATGTGTTACTGCAGTAGCTATGATGGACAAGTCAGGTAGGGCCAGGTTGTGGATCCACTTCATGATCATTTATACCCTTGATGTGGAATGTTGGTTGTAGGTGCACAGCACCTGTGTGATGATTAGAAATTGTGCCCTGACTGTCAGGATGCATCATAGATAGACTTGTAGTGATGTTTGTCCCACATATGTTTGGGGTCAGGGATTTATCCACAGACAGATGCCATGCTTGCATTGTCTCAAATGTCAGTAGTGATGTTGCTTCTCACTGTACAACAATTTGGTGTCCTCCTGACAGTGATTAAAGGGTCTGTCTCTCCTTCCTGCACAATACAGTTGTTTACTACAAACACACTCAGAAGTAAACATGGAATTGGGTGTGAGACATTGGTGGGCGTATCCAGGACCTAACAGGGCTAGTCTTGTGTGTTTTGTGGAGAAATCTCTAAATGATATTTAGGACCTGACTTCATTGTTGTTCCTTGCAACACCACATGTGGGACACGTCTGAGTGACTGTGCTACTACTTCCTTGACTCATTTTGGGCAGGTGTGACTTGTAGAACTGTACATTGTTGGGATGTGTCCATAGTGAAATGGATGTTTCAATATCACCTAATCCAGGTAGGACATGTTTGTACCAGTTTTGTCTGCCTTTCCGTAGCAAAATCTGTTATTGTTGATACATTACATCAATGCAAGATAGATGTGTGCATAGGCTTGTGTCAGTGTAATTGATAAGGTACCTTACAATGGGATTCAGTTGTTGGCTACTGCTTCACTGGGGTGTGCTGTATGTGGCACAGGTTTGAGGGGAATGGTCACCTAGTTGTGGTATGGATAGTGTGGTAGCTAGACTTCATCCATGCTATTGTAGTTATCTGAGACCAAGCTCATGTGTTACCTTTGTTAATCCAGATGACATGCATGGTTTTGTATTGGCACACAATGGTGCCACTTTGCATGAACTTCATGTGGGGGACCACTTGACTTTGACTCTCAAAGTTGTGATTGATGTATTATCATGTACATATTATGACCCTACTTCACTTTCTTTTTGTAGCATCAAAACCGGTAGGCGAAAGGACAGGGGGCCCAGCCAAGTGGGGAAGCATCAGGCCGGTACCTCAGGCCATGACACCAGGGACCCAGTGGCCTGGAGGGTGAGGGGAGTGCCACAGGGAGATTGGATCTGCATCATCATCCTCAGATTCCTCCTCCAGTGGGCACTCCCTAGTGGTGGCAGACCCATTGGGGACCACCCTAGTACCATCTAAGTCCGCCACACCCCATTATATCACCTCCCTCCCTGTTGCTCCCCACCCAGTTGGCTGTGCCTGCTCACCCAATAAGGTGGGCATCTCCTTTGCTGCAGGCAGCTCTGCGCCCGCCTATTAACCCTTCTGCCCTCAGTGCAGAGGCTATTGACCTCCTGAGGTCAATCTCTGTGGGTCAGACAGCCATCGTGAATGCCATCCAGGGTTCCCGGAGGGCATTCATGGTGCAATGTCTGGCCTACAGAGATCTTTTCAGACTCCGGCCTCCACACTAACGGCAGCCAGTCACCCCTTGTCTTCCGTCCCCCATCCACCTTCCTCTTCCCAGTCCAAATGCCCCCTACCCCAACCCACCCAAAGCACACAGACAGACTCGCATGCATTCACCTCAACAAACAATGGTAGCGCACACAAACATAAGCACCACAAGACACACCACTGGCACGCACACAAACAACATCCACCCGCAGGGCACAGCAACAGTCACGACTTCCCCTGACCACCCTCACCCCCAGCATCACACACACAACATCTGGCACACCTACAGACCGCACATCAACAGTCACTGATACAGCCACCACACACCTATCCTACCCGCAGTCACCACTCCAGCAGACCCTCAGACATCCACCCCAGTCACCACTCCCTCAAACACCATAACTACTGACACCTAAATGTAGTACATTCACCATACCTGTAGCCACCACCCTAACAGACACCCACTCATCCATCATGGTATCCCCCAGCACCTTCACCCACCTCAGCCCAAAACACACAAACACCCTCATTCACCCACCCAACAGACAACCACCACAAGCACACCTCCCACAAACATGCACCCAAAACATCCACACCTACACGTCAAATAACTACTCCCTCACCTTCCAAATCCCGACCCCCTTCTGATAACGGACCCTAGGTGTTTAAGAAAGTTTTCCTTTGTGACCTTGACCTTACCCCTGTTCTCCCCCTCCTGACCACTCCAAAAAGAACCTTTCTCTCTCAATGACCATCCCTTCCACCTCCAAGGCTTTCCCCCCCTGCCAGCACCCATGCCTCTCCCCCTGCCAAGAAGTTTCCCCCGCTCCTAAGCCCAAACCCAACCACCCCAAGTCCAAACCCAAACCCCCCAAGTCCAAACCCAAACCCCCCATCCTTTGTGTAAAAAGCCCAAACCCAAACCATCCCTCCTCCACCCTGATAATGTCTGAGGTGTCTGCCTGCCCTCGTGATACCCCTACCTGTGGAGGTTACATAGCAGTCAGGAGTTGAGTTAGAGACCCATTAATGTGCCTTTTGGCCATATGACTATTTGGACTGGCTTATGGCCTTGGACTTGATTTTGAGTTGTGTTTATTACAATTAAATCCAACCTGTTGTTGGTTTGTTGGTTACACCTTTGTCCTGCATTTCCTTCCCTAGGTTGCTGTTGTTCCTGGCTGATATTGGTTGTGTCCCTATAGTTGTGTTTGTTCGCGCTGCTTGCTGCTCCATGTGTTCTTTTTTTGCAGTATGTGAGTTTGTGTGCAGTGCTGTTGTCCCCCAACGGTAGGGTGTGTGTTGTGGGTATATGTATGTAAATTGAATGATGGTGTCATGGCATTGTGTTGTGTTTCTTGTGATATGTGTTTTTTTTTTGTGTTGTGTGATGTGGGCATGTATGGTGTAAGACTTGTCCCCTGATATGGGTATGTATGTGTCGATTGCAGTGTTGTTTGATGGTGGTGTTGTGTGTGTGCCGTGGCACATGGATGCATAATTGCATTGTATGTGTGGCAATTCCCTGGCCAGTGTTCGGTGTGAGTGTGTGCAATATAATTGTATGTGTGCAGTAGTTGTGTTGTTGTTGCTCTGTGTGTGTATGTTGTGTGGCCTTCAGTGTCCCTGGGCCTGTGCTGTGTAGCCATGCACATATGTGTGGTATTGCTGTGCTGTGTGTGTGTGTGTGGTGTGTGTGTGCTGGCTGAAGTGTGCGTGTTGTGAATGTGTGGATGTCCGTGTTGCAGTATGTGATTGTGTGTGTTTAGAATGATAGGTGTAGCTACTGCCCGTCGCCCCCCCCCCCCCCTATGATGTGTTTGCTAGCGGTACATGTTTTTAAAAAGTATTAATGGTACAGGTAGGTGTGTGCACTTACGGTTGCTGTCGTAGACGTTAGCATTGATTTTGTTGGCTTTCGGCAAGCAGGAGCACCGGCATGACAATTAGGAATGGCTCCATGACAGCTCCATACGTGTAGGGCTGTCTGCAGGTGAGTGACTCCATTTATACTGTTAATTTCCGCCTCCAACCATGTGGTGATTGGACCGCCACTGTCACATTGGTGGTGTGCTACCTCCTAATAGGCCTGGCAGAAACATAGGCCCTCATTACAACCTTGGCGATAAATCCCGCTTACCGCTGTGCTGATGGCCGTCAAGATACCATGGCCGTGGAGGAAATCCGCTACAGGTATTACGACCCACATCTCGTAATCCGCCACAATACAGACACCCACACAAGTCCGCCACACCAAAGGTCAGTGATAAACTGGTGATACCAAAACCTACACCGTCACGCCAACAAGAATATGCCCACACTATCACGACTCACAAATCAACGCAGCGGTCTTTCAGCCGCGACACACAACACCATCAGTTATACAACATTCACGCACCTCAAGGAACACACACCAACACAACACATCACACAACACAACAAACATCACCTCACACATCACCCACACCACATTATGGCACCCCAAAGACACCCCAGGTTTTCTGAGGAGGAGCTCAGGGTCATGGTGGAGGAAATCATCCAGGTAGAGCCACAGTTATTCGGATCACAGGTGCAGCTGACGTCCATTGCAAGGAAAATGGAGCTGTGGCGGATAATTGTCGACAGGGTCAACGCATTGGGACAGCATCCAAGAACACGGGATGACATCAGGAAGAGGTGGAACGACCTAGGGGGAAGGTGCGTTCCGTGGTATCCAGTCACCGGGTAGCAGTACAGAGGACTGGCGATGGACCCCCACCTCCTCCCCCACAACTAACAACATGGGAGGAACAAATCTTGATGATCATGCATCCTGAGGGCCTTGCAGGAGTAGCAGGAGGACCGGACTCTGGTAAGTAAAATCTTTACTACATTATCCCCCCCACCCTACCTGCATGCTATCACAAACTCCTAGCCCAACCCTCACACCCATCACCCCAACACCCCACAGATACCCCACTTTCTCAATCCACAGATCCCAAAAGCAAGGCCTGCATGTTACACCAATGCATGGACACCCATCAACAAAGCATGCCCAGTACAGATACTCACCCAGGCCCCAAAATCACCAATAACACAAGGGCAAAGACATTAAGCCAAGCACAGGAGTAGAGGGTAACTCACACATTGCACAAGATGGCACACACAGATACAATAACTATGCATTTACATTTACACCCCAACAGGACCCCTACCCAACGTCACCGGACAGGAGGTGCCAGACATATCCAGTCCCCCCACAGAAGAGGCCCACAGTGACAACAGCAGCTCTGCACACCTGGATCAAGATGACCAGCCCGGCCCATCAGGGACCTCTGGACAGTTGGTTCCCCTGCCACTGTCTCAAACCACCACTGAACCTCCCCCCTTAGGAAACACCACCACAGCACCCACCCAGCGGGCCCATCCCTCTGTCCCTAGGACACGTTAATCAGTAGTGTGTCCACCACTACAGGGACCCCAGACAAACCCACTAACCCAAGACAACCAGGGACTTGGGGGTCAGTGGCAGTGGGCACACAGTTCAGGGGACAGAGGCAGATAACAGGGAAGCTGGGAGGACTGCTGTGCGACAGGGGGAGGACAGGCCCAGGGAACCCACTCTCCACGAGGCACTCTCCAACATCATGGGAGCATACCACCATTCCCAGAATACCATGGGCACGGTACTGGCCAAGTTTCAGAAGACCCAGCGGCTGCAGGAGGTACCTGGGGATCAGGGAGGACTTGAAGTCCATTAACACCACCCTGGTCACCATTGAAGGGGTGCTGGCAGACATGGCCAACACCATGAGGGACACAGTGGTACTCCAACGGGCCCCTGACACTAGCCTGAATGATGAACAGCCCTCCACCTCCGCTGGCGCTAGTGGACAGGAGGTCCCACCACAGGACCAACAGGCCACCAGCACCCCACCCCCTACAGAAGGAGAACCAGCCCGCAAACGGTCCCTGAGATCCAGGAATAAGACAGAGAACATTCCCAAGACCCCCGCCAGGAAATAAGACTCTCCTGATTGTCAACCTTCTGTCCCACTATGTCACCCTGACAACCTTGAACTGCCTTTGCTCCACTTCCTATGCCCCTTTGGACAATGCACCTGTGATACCAATAGACTGGACTCCACCATAGACATTCCTCCACCTTCACCCCAGCCCATTGCACAGCCCCCTCCACTAATTAGCACAGAAATAAACACCCTTGAATCACAAATCAATCTGGAGTCTGTCTGTACTTTCAGAAATGTGTTATTGCAGCCTCTCAGAAAAAAAGCAATGTCAATGTTAATTTCCACATACCAATGTTCGACAGTTGTTAGGCAGCAGTAAACATAGCAGAAGGCAGAAAGTGGTACCCAGATCTGTGAAATGGAAAGCCAAAGTGAACTGTCAGTGTCCATATACAGAGGTAAAAAGGCAGAATCATGCAATGTCCTACTGCAGTATGAAATGAGAGGAGCAGTGGCAGTCTCTTACCTGTGTCTCACTGGAAGTATTGCATAATGATGTTGTTTCGGTTGTCTATATCTTCTTCTTCTGCCTCCTCTTCTTCACTGTCCACAGGCTCTACAGCTGCAACAAGACCAACATCAGGCCCATCCTCCTGCAGAAAAGGCACCTGGCGTCGCAAAGCCAGGTTGTGCAACATACAGCATGCCACGATGATCTGGCACACCTTCTTCGGTGAGTAGTATAGGGAGCCACCTGTCAGATGGAGTCACCAGAACTTGGCCTTCAGGAGGCCGAAAGTCCGCTCTGTTATCCTCCTAGTTTGCCCATGTGCCTCATTGTAGCATTCCTTTACCCTTGTCCTGGGATTCCTCCTCACTGGGGTCAGTAGCCATGACAGGTTGGGATAACCAGAGTCACCTGCAAATATCGAGGGACAACTGTTAGACACACACCAACCCTTAGGGACTATCCCATACCCGGACACCTATGTAAACTGTGTGGGAAAGTTGGGATCACCTATTAGCCACACCCGGTGCCTCTGGAGTTGCCCCATCACATAAGGGATGCTGCTATTCCTCAAAATGTAAACGTCATGCACTGAGCCAGGATATTTGGCATTCACATGGGAGATGTACTAGTCTGCCAAACACACCATCTACACATTCATGGAATGGTAGCTTTTGCGGTTTCTGTACACCTGTTCATTCCTGCGTGGGGGGGACAAATGCCACATGTGTACCATCAGTGGCACCAATGATGTTGGGGATATGTCCCAGAGCATAGAAGTCACCTTTCACTGTGGGCAAATCCTCCACCTGAGAGAAAACGATGTAGCTGCGCATGTGTTTCAGCAGGGCAGACAACACTCTGGACAACACGTTAGAGAACATTGGCTGTGGCATCCCTGATGCCATGGCCACTGTTGTTTGAAAGGACCCACTGGCCAGGAAATGGAGTACTGACATGACCTGCACTAGAGGGGGAATTCCTGTGGGATGGCAGATAGCTGACATTAGGTCTGGCTCCAACTGGGCACACAGTTCATGGATTGTGGCACAATCAAGTCTGTAGGTGATAATGATGTGTCTATCTTCCATTGTCAACAGGTCCACCAGGGGCCTGTATACTGGGGGATGACGCCATCTCATCATCTGCCCCATTGGACTTGCCCTATGGAGGAGAAGGGTGAGCAGAGGGTCATACACCACATAGGTTTCACAAGGGTGTTTTGGGTGTTGCACTGTCTGTCCGTACTCCTGCACTAAAGTGATGTGACGCAGCTAGTTGCCCTGCCATGTGGCCCCCTGAAATGGCGGCTGTCTGACCTGTAAGGAGGGACAAGAGGAAATGAGGTAAATGCGCTGGCATTATGCAGTGTCGCGGTAGGCGGACGAAGACCGTGGCGCAATTCAGCATTGGTTATCATTGGCCCCTATGGGTTCCAGGTGCCAATGACGATGTATGCCGGCGGTGACGGTACGCACCACCGCAGACGTGACCGCCACTTTAGATCTGTTCACTCACTTGATACCTGACCATCAACAGGAGAGGACCTACACTGCAAGTGCTGCTGTGACCTGAGTCTGGAAGCGACAATGGCTACAGTGTCTGGGGAAAGGGCCCCTGCCTTCACTGCGGAGGAGTTGGACAACCTGGTGGCTGGGGTCCTCCCCCAGTACACGCTACTCTACGGTCCTCCAGACAAACAGGTGAGTACACTGTGAGCATGATGGATGGGACATGAATGTATGGAGTAATGTGGATGGAAGATACAGGGGTGGGCAGAGGCCAGCATGTGAGGATGGTCAGTGTATGTGCTTCTGGGCCAGGGTGGGAAGTTGTGGGCAATGAGTAAGAAGAACCGGACGGGGGAGTAAAATCCATTCTTACTTCACTTTTTCTCTAGGTCAGCGCCCACCAGAAGAAGGGTATTTGGCGTGCCATTGCCAAGGAAGTGCGGACCCTGGGGGTCTATCATAGACGGAGCACCCACTGCCGCAAAAGATGGGAGGACCTGCACTGCTGGAGCAAGAAGACGGCGGTGGCCCAGCTGAGGATGGCCTCCCAGCGTGGAAGGGGTGCCCGTCGCACCACGACCCCCCTGATGTACCGGATCCTGGCGGTGGCATATCCTGAGTTGGATGGGCGCTTGAGGGCATCACAGCAGCCACAAGGGGGTGAGTACAGTCTCATTCAGCTGACTCTGCTCGCTTCATGAGCTTTCTGGGTGGGGGAAGTGGGCTGTGGGTTCCCCTAGGCCAGGGCAAACGTTCCAGGGTAGATCCATTGTTAGGCAGGTTCAGTGGCACTCCAACCCCAAAAGTGGTAGTGGCCATCTACACCTAGTAAGGCTCGTGTGGGTTCCAGGTGTACATCAAATGGGTCTAGGCACAGTCCCCCATGGGCATGTGATTATCCCCTGAACTGTTAGTGCATGGCCTAGTGCAGAGAGCTGTCCCTGTGTGTTGTGTCCGCCAACGGAGGTGTTGTTGCAGGCATTGACCATGTGTCTCTCCTGTCTTTCCTCCCCTTTTTGTTTTGTCACCCTGTCCTCATATGCATTAGCATCATCTGGTGGAAGAGCAGTTGCACCAGAGCAGGAGGAAGCTGCAACCCACATGGCCCAGAAGGGTGAATGTACGGAGTCTGAAGGCACCAGTGGAGCGGAGGCCGAGGCGAGCTCCACGACGGGGACAGGAGGAGACACCAGTGACAGCGACTCGTCCTCTGATGGGAGCTCCCTTTTGGTGGCGGGCACCTCTGTGCCCACTGCATTAACAGGTACAGCCGCCACCCCCCACCAGCACCGCCCTCCCAGCAGCCCCTCAGCATGTTTCCCGTGCCCGCTCACCCAGGAGGGTGGGCATCTCCTTCGCCCCAGGCACCTCAGGCCCTGCCCCAGTCAGCCCTGCTTCCCTCAGTGAGGAGGCTACTGACCTCCTGAGATCCCTCACTGTTGGGCAATCAACCATTCTGATTGCCATCCAGGATGTCAAGAGGCATTTGCAGCAAACAAATGCATACCTGGAGGACATTCATTCTGGCGTGGCAACCCAACAGAGAGCATTTCAGGCTCTGGCCTCAGCACTGATGGCACCCATTGTCCCTGTGCCCAGCCTCCCCCTCCATCTTCCACTACCCAGACCCAATCCCCTGTACCTCAGCCTATCTCAAGCACACCATCAGACCAGCATGCACACTCATCAACACACAAGAGTGGACATGGCAAACATAAGCACCACACATCCCACAGGCACTCACACAAGCACCATACCCATGCAGACACACCAACATCTACTGCCTCCACTGTGTCCCCCTCCGACATGTCCTACTCCTCCCTTCCAGTCTCGTCTCCACTCACACCTGCATGCACTACATCCTCAGCCACTACCTCCATCACCAGCACGCCCATCACCACACACCGTTCATGTGTAATCACCACCCCCACTACCATTCACACGTACCCTGTGTCTTCTCCCAGTGTGCCTGTGAGCCCTCCTCAATAAGTACGCAAACTCCGGCACAAACCCACTCAACAGCCATCCACCTCACAACAGCCTCCAACCCCTGCACCTTCACCCATACTCAGCAGACGTACACCTCCTACAACCACTACCTCTTCCTCCACTCCCAAACCCCCTCCATCTTCCCATCCCAGTGTGTCTAAAAAACCTTTCCACGCTAACATGGACCTCTTCCCTACACCTCCCCCCCTGTCCTTCCCTTAGGGACAGGATGTCCAGATCCCAGCCCAGCACCTCAGCCACAAAATCCTCGGGCACTGTGGTCACTGCAAGTCCAGTAACATCACGGGCGGCACCCATCAGGGCAGCTAGTGTGCCACCTAGTGAGACCAAGGATCACCCTATTCTGCCACCTGCCAAGGTGAAGAAGGGGCCCACATGCCGTAGGGACAAGCCGCACCAACCACCCAGCAAGGCCTCCTCCAAGACAAAAGAGGACAGTGCCAAGGTCCCAGCAGCGACTTCCATGGTGGGGCACGGACATAAGGCTAAACGGACGTCAGCTCAGGGCACGGAGCCTCCGGGTGAGGGACTGGTGTCACCCCTTCTGCAAGACAGAACAGCAACCTGTACGGCGGTGGCCACCGCCGCTACCACCGCCACCTGCACTGCCACCTGCGCCGCCTCCTGCACCGCCACCTGAACCGCCACCTGCACCGCCACCTGGACGTCTGCTGCCTCTGCTACCGTCCCCAGCATCATCCCCAGTGGGCATCGCCACCTGCGCCACCTCCTGCACCACCGCAGCCACCGCCGCAGCCACCGCCACCTGCCCTGCGACGTGCTCAGTCAGTGCCACCACAGCCGACATGAACATCATCCCCAGTGGGCAGTCGTCCGAGGCTGCAGGAGACATCCTGGACCAGCACTGGCTGTACCAGCAGTTGGCAGGAAAAGTCGCCACAGGGTGGAGTGTGTCTCTGCCTCCATGGAGTATCATGCTACCTGTTCCCAGAAAATGTCGTGGCTCTGACACCCAGGTGAGGGAATGGGAACTGCCACACACCATGTGCAGCACTCTGGGCACCAAGCCCCCTCCAGAACCAGTGGAGAAAAGCATCCACTACACCAGTCCTTGGCAGGATGAAGCATTCTGGGCAATAAGCCCCCTCCAGAACCAGTGGAGAAAAGCATCCACTCACCAGTTCTTGGTAGGATGAAGCACTCTGGGCACCAAGCCCACTCCAGAACCAATGGAGAAAAGCATCCACTCACCCTGTCCTTGGCAGGATGAAGCACTCTGGGCACCAAACCCCCTCCAGAACCAGTGGAGAAAAAGATCCACTAAAGAGACTGTGGCCTTGCACTCCCCAGGACCAATCAGTGGGCAAACCACCCACTTGAGAGACTTGAGAGACTTGAGAGACGGTGGCTTTGCACTGCCCAGGACCAATCAGTTGGCAAACCACCCACTTGAGGGACTTGAGCGACTGTGGCTTTGCACTCCCCAGGAGCAAGCAGTGGGCATGGAGCCCCCTCAAGGAGCAGTGGTGTCGTCCCATCATCCGGCTGAGGTGCCCCCCTCCCCTATTCCCTGAGGTGCCTGTTTTTTTCCGACCTGATGCCCCTGCAGTGTTCTCTCCGTTTTGAGGCAGGTATCATGTGTGGGCTTCGCCCATGCATTTTGGGACCAGTGGTCCACGGACAATGAATGGAACACTATCCAGACTTGTGTAGTTGCTGTACATATTTGTATATATTGATCTTGTACAGACCTGTTGCCCTATCTGGATGTTTGATGATTATACTTGTTACACTCATTTCATTTGGTCCTTGCGTTCTTCCAGAGGGTTACGGGGTGTATATGTAATGTTGATGCATGTATTTGTGTGTATGGTGTTGTGGGTGAGGGTGGGGGTGGGAGTGTTGCGTGTGTGTGTGTGTCACTCTCTTTTTCCTCCCCCCTCCCCTGTGTGCTAGGTGCAGTACTCACTGTGGTCGCCGCCGCCGTCTTTTATGTTCCTGGTAGAAGAGGAGGTAAACCAACACTGGTAACACCTGTAGTTCACGCTCCATGGCGTCCTGGTTGCTTGTTGTGTGTCGAGAGGTGAGTGGTTTCCATTCCAAAGACTGTTTCCGCCGTGCGTTTGTTGGCGTTGGTACCACCCCGGAAAATCTGGCGGATTGGTGCCTTGTAATGCAGTGGCCAGTACATTGTCTTCCGCCTGTCTGTTGGCGGTTACCACTGCGGTGTTTGTTTCTACCGCGGTGTGTTAAAGTGGCTGTCTGTGTTGGCGGTTGCCTCCATGGTCGTGATTCCATTTTTTTTTACCGCCGGCCTGTTGCCGTTATTACCGCCGCTTTAAAACCGACCGCCAGGGTTGTAATGAGGGCCATAGCCTCTGCCGGCCTGGTAATGCCTCCAGGAGACCATGGCGGTCTGTGCTGCTTGGTGGTGGCAGTGGACCGCTGGCGGTCTTCTATTTTTTCCACTGCCAAACTCATAACCTGGCGATCTGCTCCTTCAGCCTATTGGTGGTCGGATCACCAACATGGCGGTCCTCGGACTGCCAAACTAGTAATCAACCCCTATGTCTCCTCCTCAGCTGGTTCCCTCAAAAAGAAAGACACAGGTGAGTTTTGATTTTGTTTTAGTATTTTTGATTCCATTTTTCCCTTTTTTTTGCTTGTTTATTCTTTTCTTTAGAGTCTTTCTCTGGTTTTACCTATGTTTTATTTTCTCTCTTATTCTGTTCCTACCATTCTGGTTCAGGATTAGGATATGGTTCCTGTTGGTTTATAACCTTTTGGGAACTTTACTTTATTCCCTTTATTTCTTAAGACTTTTCTTTGTCAAACTTTGTTTTCTACGTTAACATAACAACAGAATAAAACGTGGAACCTTCAAATCAATTTTAAAAAGCCTCAAATTGGTCACCAAAACATTCACTCTTTCTAATCATTTATTTTTACTACTATGATGATTATTCTACCTTTGGGTGTAAGGTCTTATAAGATGCTTCTGTTAACTCCAGCTTTATCAGTGCCCGGTTGTGTCCGTTTCTCCTTTAAAACCATCACCTTATCACACACCTGTGTAAGCCACACTTGTCCTGGAGCATGGCGGGTCTATTAACTTTTCCAGTGGGGTACTCCCTCTGATTCTGCTGGAGTCCTGACTTCGGCTGGCTCTGCTTTTCGGGAATCCCTTATTGTTCTGGAGGTGACCTTGGCTTAGTGTTCTCCCTTCCCGAACAGGAAGCTGCTCTGACTCTCAGCTTGTTGTTTCCCTTTCTCAGTCCTTAGTTGATGGGCTGTTTCCGTTCCCTTCGTCTTGTGAATCTCTGTCTCCCTCTCTCTCTACTTTGAACTCCCTCTGTCTACATCCTCCTTCCAAATTGTAGATGTACGTCCTTTGTCTCTTGCAATGTTCCTACTGGTGTCCTGAAAAAGGAATAGTCCTTTTCTTTCTAGTGCTTTTATCTTTGCTTTCTTTTCTCCTGTGTTGTTTGTATTTTAATAGTTTTGTGTCTTTCATTTATAAGTGGTGGTATCGACATGGGCCACTGAAGGATTTCGGATCCTTTTTCTGTCATTGGGGACTCAACTTTTTGACAAGTGGGAACAGTAATTGTAACCCTGTAATGCCCAGCACCTTCTCCAAATTGGTTTGGATTGGAGTGTGAAAAGTAAATGTCACCCGGTGAGTGTCCAACACCTTCTTCCATTTGGTTATATTGGTGGGGAAATAGTAAAGGCCACCCCTTTAGAGTTTCACAGTTTCATGCAAAAAGGATTCTGTTGGAGTGTGATTATTTAGTTCTATAATTTTAGAGTGAAAACCTTTGTTTAAGTTTTATTTGTATGTAGGAGTGATCGTTTGTGTTATTTAATTAGTATTGTTGATGTTTAGAAATATAATAAAAAATAGTTTGTTGGATGATTATAACAAATAAAATAGTATTGTTAGTTACATATTTATATATGTTTTTAAAAATGTATTTAATTAATTGGTTTACATCTTAAACATATATACTTCAAATAAAAAATAAACATATATACAGAAAGAGAAAAAAAAAGAATTAATTTTTATCATTAAATAACAAATGTAAATATTGAAATAATATTGTATGTTGTACATTTTACACTTTTTCCCCATTGTTTAACATTTTTAAATATTTCTTAAATTGTTTCATATACATATTTCCAACATCATTTTAACATGCGTTTTTTTTCAGCATATATTAAATAATTGTATATATTTTGTTCATTTATTTATACTTGACAATTTAACATTTTTGCAACATTTGTTAACATGCTTTACCTATTTAAAACATGTTAACATTGTCTTCATTCATTTATTCAACATTTTAAAATTATTTTACATTAATTTCTAAGGAGAGATAGTCTTTTTTTAAGTTTCATTTAGCGGCCATTTGTTTACCACTACCTTCTATTTTGTAATCTGTGAGGAAGTCTGAGTCAAGGTTTGGGTTTGCAAGGTATTCTGGGTAAAAAAAAACCTGGTGAGGGCACTCGAATCTCCCATGTGTCTAGTTTTAAAGTCTAGTTTAAAAAAAATTTCAGGTTAGTTTCCCTAGGTGCCGGCTGAGCTAGGGCCCAAAATGCATAGCTACCCACTGGCATTTTAATAACATATGCACATTGGACATAAGTAACAGCATACAAATACAGTGCCTAGTAGTCTCAGACCTGAGAACACGTGTGGTTAGCAGAATAATACAGACATACACTGGCAATCTTCAGTAAAGAGCACCCTGTGAAATTCTGTGTGGTTGCTGTCTTCAGGCATTCGGTAAACATAGATCCGCATATCAAGTCAGAAATTAGCAACTAGCTCAACCAGATAGTAGTATGCATGTGTAGGCCATATCTTTATGGGAGGGGAGAAAGGTCGTAAGTCCCCACCTCTATGGAAAAAAGGGGGGTTGTGAGGGCAGGGGGGCGGGGTATGTACCGGGTAGCAGGGGGCAAGTGGAATGAAAAGAGCAGGCCAGCTGGGATGGTATTGGCATTGGGAAGGTGTAAGTACCAGAAAAAAGGGGGGAAGGGTTATGCATGGCAGGGCGGCCAAAGGCAGGTGGTGGGGGAGGGAACTGCACCATACCTCTGGCAAGGGGAGCTCACCGTCAAGAACTGCGGTGCCCTGTGGGATTCACAAAGACCCTATGTGACACCCTGGTCAGGATAGTCTCACGTCTGATTTGGCTTCCACTGCTGCAAGGTATCGGTTCTAATCTAGGGGTCTGGCCATCCCTCCCCGTGCCAGAGCCAGCCTGCATTGCCATCCCACTTGGCTCATAGTCCAGAGCACAGGTCATTAAGCCAAAGCTGTTTAGGTGGCGGCAGGCGAGATTTCCAACCCATAGCCATGTACCTCTTGGCCAGTACGAAGGCCAGGTCAATAAATTGGTGATCCCAAGTATACAATGCAGTGCATCTTTCGGTGGCAGGATGGGTGTGCACCTCGCCCCAATAGGAGGGACATTCCTACACATTATTATGGATAATATCTGCTTCAGCAGAATCACAGCGTGGGCATGCACCCGCAGTCCCGGGATATATCTGTGCTATCCTTGCAGGAGTGAGGTAGGTATGATGCAGATAGTTAAACTGTGTATACTTAAGTTTGGCATTGGCAGAGATAGGTTTGGCCATTCCTATGCATTTCTCCCATTGTTTGTCTGCCAGGGGTGTGTCTAATGTTGTCGCCCTTTAAGCCTTCAGTGATATAGAATGGTGTTGCATTGTCCATGCACAAGGTGCCATAGAGGCATGTGATGGCCTGTCTGAGCCCCCCCATGTGTGAGCAGTGTTTGCAAGATGTGTGAGAGATCTGGCTCATCATGAGTTCTATGTCAGACCCAATGTAGATGTCTTGTGAGTGCTGCAAAAATCAGGAAGAAGCCACAGGGGAATGTCATATGCTTCGGGTAGTGAGGCCTGCCTTTATCCACTGTCATTGACGGAGTGCAGTGCAACCAGGCATCGCCCAGGGGGCAGGTCAGGCACATAGGGTGTGAACGAGTGACATTTGGTGGTGTAAGAGGACCAGCAAGTTTTGACCATTCGCATGAGGATGTGGCCTTCCCCTTCGGGAACCACCGCTTCAGAGCACAGCAGCCACTGCAATATCTCTGGCATGGATGGCCTACTGAACCAGTGTCCCTACTCCAAAGCACCACAGCCAGCCAGTCGGTGTGCCAGCCACTGCAGCTGGGCCGCGGCATAATAATATTCATAATTCGAAACCACTAGACTGCCTGCTGTCAAAGAGGCATACAATCTGGAGATCATTACTCGACGCTTCCTTTTGCCCCATATCAATGTGATCAAAAGTGAGCAGAGTCCTATAAACAACCACTTGGTGAGCAAAACGATAATGGCACAGAAGTAGAGCAGTTTTGGGATGGGGGCTGTACAATCTGTGGGCAGTAGTAGTTTGCATGTTCTGATTTCTGCCTCTAGGTGGAGCAGTTCTCATGCAAACCTAGTTTGGAGCCATAGATCAAAATGGCCAGGGCACGGACAACCACCTTGAATGCATCCCATTCAATCTGAGTGTTCAAAGTGGTACCCTCGATGCCCTCAAAATAAATTCTATGTATTCAGAAAGGGTTGTTATGAATGCCATATTTTGCAGGGCTTCTACAGGTAGACACTATGTGGGTATACATGTCCGCCTGTGACCCCAAGACAAGGAGAGGCAAAGTGGATTGTGGTCAGAGGAAGTTTGTTTGAGGTACTCGGCCTTCGCTACCTTAGAGATTGCATCATGGCTGCAATAGACTAGGTTTATCCTAGTATGCAGATCATGTAAACTTGAGTAGTACGAGTATTCCCTGCTCATCAGATGTAGGCTGCAACAGACTTCCAACACTCAAGTGTGAGTCTCCAAATGTTGCAGGTGTTTTGTCAGGGAGAGAGACTGTGTACTGAGAACCGGTAAATTAGAGCAGTCTAATTCTGCCTCCGGGATGCAGTTGTAATCCCCTCCCCAGAAGCAAGGGGTCAATTTATCAGTTAATAATGTAGGGGTCAAGGAGTTAAGAAAGGACCCTGGGTTAGAGTTATAAGCGAATAGGGATATTAGGGATATGGGGAAATCATCCAGTATACCCTCCAGCACCACATATCGCCCTTCAGGATCAGTTTTTGAATATTGCACAGAAAGAGGGACCGCTGAGGCAACCTATATCAGGACCTCGTGGCATAACTGGAGTAAATTGTACCTGGCACTGTTCGGCACCACCATCTGTGCACCCTCTCCAGTGCTGCATAGGAGAGGTGGGTCTCCTGAAGGAGGGCACTCTTCACCCCTCGCCTCTACAGGTGTTGGTGGATACAATACCATTTGACATAACTGGCCATTCCACATACATTCCAAGTAATAAGCTGGTATTGTGCACTAGCTGATCGATTAGTACTCAGCATAGTGAACATAGTACAATACTAACCCTGGCACAGTATCCTCTCATGTCTTGTGCTCCACCCCCCCCCCCGCACTCCCCCACACCTCCAGGTAAATGAACAGCACACATAGGGATGAAGAAAACAAAGAAACATAGGCAACTTTCCAACTCCCTCTCCCAGGCCAGATTGTCAACTGGTGTCCAGGCGTCCGGGCAGCATCACTCATATGCAGGCGGGCCTGAATGTAAAACAGTCTACTAGAACGGGGTGTTCCAACAGTATGACCGAAGTCTTGGTATGGTGCATCTACTGTACGTAGTCCTATAAAGGTGCCCCGCTGGCCAGTCCATTGTTAGCAATGAGGGTGTCACACCATCAACATTGTTAGGTATTAATTCTTACATCACCCTCTGAAAGTGTGGCCACACGCTCTGCAAAGGTAGACATTGGTTTATCTCATGAGCAACCTGCCAGGAGTTCGGGAAGGGTAGTTTAGAGCACGTCCTCTGCCAACATAGAGGTGAGAACTGTCCCCCTCCAGCAGAGCATCCACCAGGGTCAGATCACTGCTGGAATGTGGTCCTTTAGTTTGGTCCCACCTGAAGGAGGGGAAGAGGATGCACTGTGTCGCTCTTCAACTGCTACCGCCTGGGCCCGCTCCTTGGCCGCCTGTTCCTAGACAGGTCCCGTCTTCTGCTCTCTTCCTCGAGGCCTACAATGCCTTCTCACCTGCCACCGCCACCCTTGTCCTCAGGTGGATCGCAGCACCTCGACCCTCCAGCCAGGACCACGCCTCTGCCAGTGTTGAAAAAAGGTGGTGCGACCATCATGTATGATCTTTAGGTATCTTTAGGGTAGCTGGAAATTGCAGAGCGGATTTTATATTCAGGGTACGGTGCTGCCGCTTCACATCCATGAACGAGGCACTGCATCTCTGAACATCTGCAGTGTTATCCAGAATTTTTTTTTCAGAGGAGTTGTCCACTGCCCAGGGTCCCCTTGCCAGCATCACTTGCAGGATACGATCTCTGGCTCTGTAATTAAAGAAGCAGATGACCACTGGCCTTGGAGGTACCTCAGGAGGGGGCAGCCCTCCTGGTCCCTTTGTGCTCACTCCACTGAGAAGAAAGTGGAGAATTTTCCCCTTAGCACCATCTGGGAAAGCCACTTCTCAAACAATTCTGAGGCCTCCACTTGGTCCTTCACCTTCTTATGGCCCTCTCGCATGACGCCCATATCAATACCCGATGCATCGATCCTGGGTTCCAGGAAAGATTTAATTTTCAAGACTGCCTGCAAGATCTCATATCAAACTTTTGCGAATGGTCCGAGAGTGTGTGCTCCCCCTCCCATCCAAGTGGCACCACCGGTATCCAGTGTCCTTGCAGAATGTTTGTCTTGTTTGGGCCAACCAAGGGGGTCAATTGGAGGGACAAGCACTACTGCAGGTGGGATGGTGCATGAGGCAAGACCCCCACCAATTACCACAAGCCCATATAATAATAGGGGCACAGTACCCTGAGGCCAGCGGAGTCTGCCAAGGACCATCGTGCAGCGTTGAGGATGGAAAACCCAGCAGGGGTAGGCACTGATAGTTGAATGAGCGCAGAGTGGGGCCGAGGGCAGAAGGGAGGATTAGTTCACCCCGGGTCTGGTAACCCCTGACTGTGGGGTTATATTGGCAAATGAGGCAATGCAGACATTGAGGTAAATCCAGGGATCAGTGCTAAATGAGTCGCCCAGTGCCCGCAGCACAGCATAGAATGGCAGCCTCCGGGCTCTCAATATGGAAGAAAATGCCGGTCCCCTCTGGCTTCAGTATGTGATGAAGTGGACAGGAGCCGGCCTCGCAGCCCAGAGCCCCAGCCTTTCATGAAGGAGAGGAGTTGCAGGCTCAGTCAGGCTGCTATGTGGTATGTTCAGGTTCCTCCCCAGTAGATCATTCAGTTTGGGGGAGCAATATCAAAGGCAGGTGGGGAGTGGGAGGTTAGTTTGTGCCTTCTATACTGCTCACCGCTGAGTCCAGGGAGCGGCCATGGTAGTCCTGAGCAGCGCTGAGTAGATCAGGCACCACCTTGCAGGCAGGTTCCTTGTAGCTCAGGGCCCAGGCCCCGGGGCGCTTAAATGGTACAGTGCAATCAGCACTGACCCTGAAGAAGAGCACAGGTGGTGGGCCTCGTCGGCACCGGCTGTGGTCATGAGTGAAGTATTCCCCTGGCAAACGGGCTAACTCCACTGAAGGGATCAGGAGGCTCAGCATGGTTGCGGGCCCCACCTTTCCACCAGCTTGCCACATAGAGAGCGGCTGCAGGCCTCGCTCCCGCCAGACCAATTCCCTTGTAGGACGGAGGTCGCTCTCCTGTTCCACGGTTACTGAAGGCACTGGGAGCGCGGGAGGGAACGGCCTCACTGGTGTCGAGGAGCCCTGTAACAGCAGACTGGGATTGCAGAGCTCGGTCTTACATGTCTCACCTGATCGCCATCTTGGTCATGCTCCCATTTTGATCTGTTTCTGTTGCCGACTCGAAGCCCAGGCACACAAGTGGTGCAGTATTTTTATTGGCACAAGTAGGGTAAGTGCTGGGAATTTTGAGGATTCCTGTGAATTTTGGAAGGTTCCATCACAGAAATGTAGGAAAAATGTGTGATTTCAGGCAAAGTTCGAGGTTTGCAGGGCATTTTGGGTAAGAACACCTCATGGGATCCATGCATTCACACCACCTTAGAAACCATTAGTTGTCTAGTTTTCAAAAATGTCTGTAGTTCACAGGTTTGCATAGGTGGTGCCACAGCATGGCCCTAAATACTGCAGCTACCCTCATTGCTTATCTATCAACATATCACTTTTGGCCCTTTTGTTTCGTGGTCGCTTTGGTCACCACACATTGTTATCGGTAGACATTAAAGAACTCAGGGTGATTGGAAATTTGTGGCTCTCCACAGATTTCAGAGTTTTTTTCACAGAAATGTGAGGAAAATGTGTGTTTTTAGTCATATTGTGAGGTTTGCAGGGCATTGTGGGTAAGACAGTATTGTGGGATTCACACAAAGTATACCACCCTGGACTCTTCCAGATGTTTCAGAACTGTCTGGGTCTAGTAGGTTTTCCCAGGTGGCAGCCGGGACGATCATGGGAGTTGGCCACAATCTCTTGGCCCCTGTGTATAAAACACACCCAAAAGAATCAAATGCCCTCTCCCTTGCCACTGGGATGAGATGTATTTGTCCACAGGGGAGCAGAAAGACTATTGAGCCTTTAGGGGTGAGGGTGGGCCTGATGTTAGGATGGGCCAGACCCACACCATTATTATATTAAAATATATATATTCCTGCCATACAGTGGGCTTCCTGCCCCCACAGGGGCAAATTGGAAGAAACCTCCTGCCTACCCCGGGAGTGGGAGAGCGGAAAGAATTGTTTGTGGCATTTGGTGTGGGTGCTGTGACTAATGTTATAATGTAACACCTGCACCACTTTCTTTTGGCGTAAAGGCACACTCTTGGGCCCATATTTATACTTTTTGACGCTAAACTGCGCTAACGCAGTTTAGCGTCAAGAAAATTTGCGCCGTCTAACGCCATTTGGATGCGCCATTCGGGCGTCAAATTTATACTTTGACGTACGGCGGCGCAACCAACAGGTGGGAGTCATTATTTCGTGACGCACACAGAGTCGGTCTGTCGTAAGGGAAACCAACGTAAAAGCAACGCAAATCACTGTGGGTCGATTTACGACAGCGCAATCGTGAAAACGCCGGTTTTTTTCACGCTATTGCGTGACATTTTTGCGCGAAAACTGCACTTTCAGGAGAGGAGACCCAAAATGGATCCTAGATGCCCCAACAGACCCCAGGAGGATGAGAGCAGACCAGGAACCAGCCAGGAGGAAGCATACAGGAACCAGGACATGTTAAAGAAAAAAAGAAAGTGTCGCTTCAGTGCAGAGGAGCAGGAAATCCTGGTGAAAGAGGTGACGGAACACCAGCACCAACTTTTCATATCCTCAAAATTGCCACTCAGTAGGAGAGAGGCCATCTGGAAAGAAATTGTGGACAAGATAAACAGTGTGGCTGAAGAACGCCGGACAGTCACCGAGTGTAAGAAACGCTGGCATGACTGTAAACGTAGGACCAAAGAGAAAATGGCCAGGAACAGGAAGGCAGCAATGCAGACTGGAGGGGGGAGTCCAGCACAACAGGAGGCCCTGGACCACATGGAGGAGATGGTCGCAGCCGTCATCCCGGAGGAGATCGTCACAGGGATACAAGGACTGGACAGCGCAGACTACCACGACACTAAGCACATGCAGGGTAAGTCGCATGGGGAATTACAATGCAATAATGGGGACTGTAAGCAGGGAGGGATACCTACTACACAATGCATGTAACTTAGCACATATATGAAGTGGCATGGGGAAAGGGGCACGGCAGGGGGGAATGCCCAGTACTGACCATAGCCGGTGCACGACAAAATACTGCCACAACTACAGTCCCACGGGGACATCCTGTAATTACAACAAGAGAGCCAAGGGAAACCAGTGACAGGTGGGAAGGACACTACCCCGAATCCACATCCAGGCACTTGTTTTGCACAAACTATTCCCCATCAACTAGGTCCCTACCTGTAATGCAGTAGCAAATACAACAACTGCAACTTAACTGCCACCACAGTTGACAATAACACCTCTCATCTCTGGGCAGCTATAGTACCAAATGGCAGGAACCCCACCCTGGAACATACATACCTAAATTAGGGGGTGAGGATGACATCTGCAACTACTCCTAGAAATAAGACAAAGGTACCAGTACACTTAAATGCCGAATGTCCATAACTGACACATACATAAGCCTAAGTAAACAGCAATAGGAGCCACACAGCACTAACGACACACACATGCTGCATACGTCAGTGTCCCTCACGTGCCTGCCTAACAATGCTACATCATAAATGTCATACTGCTCAGACAACAACATTGACGAGGGGACACAGGCAACTGGTCAATGAAACACATCTGCACAGTCTAACCAAAAAATAGGACATTCATACGATAAACAGGCCAATCCAGTAAGACACACATGAGACCCCATCAGATACAAACATCAACAATGTTTACATCCATACCACATCCTAACATTGACATACATAGGTAATGCCACCTAACATGTACAGATCATGCAATGTGAATAAAAAGTGTATGGTGCAGGGCCTGAGAGGCAAGTGTGCTGGCAGGGCAGTCACAACACCCACAGTCAGTCAAAGTGTAGCGTGGCAAGTGAAACGTATACTTTGCGCAATAGCCTCAGGCTGGAGGCCTTTGTGCATCTTACCCTGAATGTACTTATACTCATTTGCTCACATCTAAGTGCCTCAGAGCACTTTGCACTAAATGAATCTCATTGCCCTTCCTATCAGTTAATGTAGCAAATAGTCAGTCCTAAGGTGTTGGCAATTAGTCAAATCACCCTGTTTAGCCTACTTCTGCACTGGAGTTTGCCAGAACATATTCACTCTGTGCCCCAGTCAAGGATACCGTCTGGTACGTTGATGATAGATGTGGTAGGGGTTAAGGTTTGCCATTCCTGCGTAGGGAAACTTTGTCATCACAATGACATATGTCTTTTAAATTCACTTCCTCGTCCCAAGACACGCATGGGGGAGTTTACAAACAGAAAATCACAACTAGATGCTGCCTGCCTTGCTGCTGATGCACAACCAGATCCCAGCCCATTCCTCTGATATGAGGGATGATGTCTCCCCTGTGATTCAGACAGCCAAGCTCCAAACTTAACATGCTGTGCTATACATAGAACAAGCAGAGGGAGAGTAGAAACTGTTAGGCACCATGATAGCTGTGTACTAATGTATTACTCTCCTGCGGACTATTTCAGTTCTAACTGTGTGTATTGTTTGGGTTATTGGGGCTCACACCTAAATTCCTACAAGTCAGTTGTACAATGAAACTTCATATCAAACAAATACTGTCTGTGTCATTTGTGTATGGGAACATACCGGAAAAGATAGAAATGTGTAGGACCTGAGTGACCACCACTTCCCTGAGAAGTTCCAAAGATGTCATGGGCTTGGACTTCTAAACATTCCTCTGTTGTGGGAGACCAGAGGCACTGCTAGTCTGTCTGAGCTAAATGGAATATCTGGGTGACAGAGTTATTTACAAGTGGGTCAAACTTAGTCCCCCACACCATTAGCTATCCTGCTGCCTAGAAATCCAAGAATCACATGTAGGATAATGAGAGCCCACCCAAACAAATGTCCCTCCATAACAATAGTGAAACACCGAGGGAGGAGTAGGACAAAAAAATGCATATTCCGAAATAATTACAAAGCAACACCTAGAGATGACCTGGCAGGCATGTATGATAGCTCCATATCATACATGTGACACACAGGTGGGCCATAGGCCTACAACAATGCCCTATGACGGACAGCAGATACCAAGACAAAAACAGAGTACAAAGTTAAGGCATCCAAAGGCTTGTATCTTAGTGCAAAATGATCTCAACACAGACACACTAATTGTACCCTGTTTCTTTGCAGAGGAACACGGATCTCCTGCCGATATGCCTGTCCATGAGTTCCCTGATGACATGGATGACGAGACCATCAACCTCACACAAGAGACCATTGACATGGTCCTCAAAAGCCTCCAAACCCCCCCTTCAGTAACAAGGAGGAGCCAAGAAGAAGCAGCCACCACAGTAGAACCACCCGCTACCCCAATTGTAAGACCTGCCAGCTCCAACACAGCTGAGGACTCTGACGACACTGGCACCAGCTTCGAAAGAACAGTCGTTGGGGTCCAGCGGGAGATGGCCAAGGAGGTGCGGGTGGGGATGCAAACTATGGCAGCCAGCCTTGAGGGGGTGCGTTTGTGCATGTTGTCAACTGCTGATCAGGCAGCTGCAATGCAAGCCAGAACATCGCCGTTGGAGGAACTTTTAGTAACACAGAAGGCAATCTGCACAGCTGTCATCCAGTTGACCAAACAACTCCAACAGCAAGCCAGTCAGCGTGTCAACGAATGCAACATCGAACCCCTCAGGGCCGACCTGGCTGCCTACCATCGGGATGTGGCTGCCATTCTGAAAAACCAGCAGGCCCTCCTTGCTGCAGTACTGCCCTTCATAACTGGACAGGGATCAGCCCTCGGGATGTCTGCCTCCATGTCTTCTGACACTGAGGTGTGTGTTGCCCCTTCACAACCAACAACAACAAGGACACACCAGGCAACACACACATCAGAAGAAGAAGACATGGAACAGATAACATTCACTCGCAAGAGTACCCGGAAGCCCTAGTCCCTGCACCATGGCCTACTCTGACCAAGGTCCTACGTTTTGACACATGCCAGCCTCACTCCAACTACCCTCAATGACTGTTCGGCAATCCACTGTTTAACTTGTCCACATTGGCTGTGAATGTTTCTCTCCTACCATTTGGCAATTCCTGTTCCTCTGCACCGTCTGTGACATCACCCCAGCATGTCAGGAGCATCATCCACACCCTGTAAATAGGATCACCATTTAAGAATGCACCAGAACGGACTCACCTAACATTGTTAATGGACTTTTTGCACTACTCCACCTAAAAATAAATATCACTTGCACACCTATTGTGTCTCTGTGTCATTTCACACTTTAACTGTGCAGTACATAACTCCAAAGTGGCTGTGTGGCAACCATGTCGATTCTCTATACTACTGTCCTGATTTCATGTATACTGAAACATCTGTGCAGTGGCCAGGATTGCATCATAGCTTTACTAGACTGAGGAAAATAACTGATGAAGGGACTAAGCACACACAATCATGCTGTGTTGGACAGAATGATGCCCAATCCATAGCTATTCTAGACAACTAATGGTGGCTGAGAAATGTAGGCATCTTGCAATACTAAAACAAGAAATTAAGCTGTAAAATGAAAGGAATGATAACCAAATTACACTGCATCAATCACCCTTACAGCGTATACTACCATGTTGTAAAGTCATGCTCAAGCAGTACACACATGATGTAGGTCAGCAATGACAGCAACAAGACAAGAGTGTGAACAAATACTCATCTACAAAGCTCTCCCTGAACTTCACAATGCTGTCCGACCTATCTATTTACCTACAAAATCAACTCTGGAAGCACTCTTTGTGAAGTAGGATACATACCAACCCCAAATCTTGATGATCAATGCACACTACCAATGGTGGCTCTCCCACATGGTGGATACTTACCAAGTTAGCACACGGGTAGCTGGCATGTTAAACCTCAATAGCCTGGGGATAGCGAGCATAGGACACAAATGTCATACTAAAACTTTCTGCTACACTGATGTCAAGGCCATGAAAAGGTAGCACCTAACGCATCAGGTAAAGGGTTAACAAAAGTTTTATTTCCAAGTAGTAATAAAAGAGGCAACTAAGGGAAAGATAAACCTACACTAATCTAGCCTGACTACTACTAACCCACAACTGTCCCTAACTAACCTAAGCTAAACTTACTCTACACATGTAACGAAACGATCTAAACATCAACCCCCCACCCACCATTATGAGACAAGACACATGCAGGACAACACTTACTAACCTACACACATACTACACTATCCTAAACAAACATATTTTTTTGATTTTTTTTTTATATAATTTTTTTAAATATTTTTTTTAATTTTTTTTTTAAACAGGAATCCCAACATTGCCCCCCACCCACCCACCCACACAAAAAGATAAGATATAAAGAAGAAGGACCCCCCATCCTCTTACCTAACACTAACTAAGCTAATTTCCTACACTTATCCTATAACTAACCCCCCAAACCCAACTAACAGTATGAAATAGGAAAGAGGTGAGAGGGGAGGGGTAAAAGTTCTGGAGGGCAAAATGTCTACAGATTTGCCCTCCGTAGTGTTCGCCGGATGGAGCGCACCTTCTTCTTCACCTCAGCCATGTCCTCCGTCAGGGTGTCAACTTTGCCAATCAACCTGTCCAATTTCCTTGACAATGCGTGGAAGTCCGCTGGGTTGATAGGAGGGTCAGTGCAGGTCTGGGTGCCGGTGGAGGTGGATTGTGTTGGTGGAGTGGTGTGGGCACGGGACTGCCCTGCTCCCACCACACGGCTGGGTCCAGGTCTGGATGAGGATGCCTGGTCCGTTGCTGGGTCCACTTGGCCAGACCTGGTGGATGTAGTGGCGGGGGTTGTTGGTGGCACCGTTGGGGGAGCCTGTGGTGTGGCATACCACGCCCCGGAGGCCCGTTCCGAATTGTATCTGCGGGCCATCCTCCGATACCCACACTGCACCTGCAGGATGTGGCTGTACCTCATTGCCCGGCGCTCAAACTGGTTGCGAGCTGCGGCACTCAGGTTTGCAGCTGTGAAGAGAAAAGGCAAATATTGAGCATAGAATTTACAGTGGGTTGAATACCACAATGGCTAATTTGTCCATTACTAGCAATGTATTGGTTGCAGCAATTGTTACAACATAGTTCACGGGAAGGCTCAGAGGAAGTACATGTGAATCATGCATACTGAAGGGCATATCACACATAGCATATCCATGTCTCTACATGATGGATGACATCACCCTAAACTACTCATACAAATCATACCTAAGGCATTAGACATTATGGCACCAGCTCGTCCGCATACTGACTTCACTACATATGTCATTCTATGTGATAACAATCACACTCCTCACTCAATGGCATTTCGAAATAGTTGTGTGCTAAGATTGAACCCCTGGCTATGAATCATATGTCGACACTATGGGCCAGATGTAGGAATTGATGGGAAATCAACTAGCAAATTGCAAAGCTGAACGGTGTCTCTGACACCGTCTGCGAGTCACTATGGGGTCCCTAAATCCCACCTCATGAACATCAATGATGTGGGTTCCAACTTGCACCACCTTAGCAACTATGGGCACTCACGGGGATGGAGGCCTGCTGGGAACAGCAGAACTCCATAGACGTGACTGCTTTTAAATGAAGCAAGTTATTTTTCACCAAGTGTAGGCCCTTTATCTGAAAGGAAAATGAGCTGCTATTTGTTTAAATTCACAACAATTGATTTTTCGTAATTTACACAATAATTATTGCTCCCTTAGACCACTGGCTGTTTTGCGCAGGAGTATTTTGGTCCACTCACAAAGGTGAAGGTTCACAATGAGGACCCCTTCCAGTCAGCAAGTTGGTTAGCATCCACTTCAAGTGGATGATAACAGCTACTCACTTTGCAACCACGTACTCGTTAGCAAATGGGATTGCCTACCACTGTGATTTGCAAGTAGGGCTGGTAAACTCCTTTATTTTTTTCATTTAGAAAAGCATTTTGCTAATATGTACATGACCACCAAAAACATTTAGGATTAGGAAACAGACGTTTGCAACTCACTAACATCAAATTATGCGATTTGCAATGTGTAGACATTTTGCTACATCTGGACCTAGGTACAAACTCAAGTCACAAAAGGTGTTAAGTACGTGTAACATACTGGTTGCTACAGTCCTAGGTACCCTGTTTCACAGTAACATCCCAGTCTTTGTGGGTGGTGTGGGAAGAACAACCAACAATCCCATGATCAATGCACAACCAGGAGTGTACAGAAAGTTCAACAAGCATGTGCCTTCACACACAACACCTATGAAGGGCTAGCAACACGTTGGAGTCAGCCCAACCTTGTCACATCCCAGGTCCACACATGTCAAAATGATATGACTTAGCCCAACATAACATACTATTAGTGAGGCATGTTTTACAACACACACAGAGGAGGTAGAACACCCATTCACATGATTGAACAGAACACCTAGGCCATTGCACTCAAGTCACACACACTTCGAGGTCACCTTGTGGAAGTACATGCCCCCGGAAGATCCGACCTACAGTGTACACAGTCCATCCTCAACTAGGAAGAAGCACTTGTCATCAAAGCCATGTGCCTAAGCTATCTGGGAGACTGTCAGTCTGATATGCTGACTCAGTTAATGGCAAGTTCCTGACCAAGTCTAACATTGACCAGTGTATTCAAAATGAGTCATGCCATTCCCAATTGTCGCACTAATTGAATGACCTACTGCCCCTCAATCTGAGAGATGACTAGGTATTGCTTTACAGAAACATTATTCCAATTTGATATCACACCAACACAACAAAGCCAATGAACGGCCAGCACATCAAATCATGAATTATCCTGAACACACAGTAATCCATCATGCTTCATTTCCAAACAATGAAAATAGCACTTAGGCAACACTCACTGTAGGTATTGGGGTCGTCAAAATGGGCCACCTCACCAACGGTGTACGGGGCTGGTCCACCTGTAAAGCATGAAAGGAAGATTATACTCAGACTGGGTGAACAGACAAATAATTTCTGTTACAATGACACTGTGTGAATATTACATGGTAATGATACACTTTCACACATGCTCATCCTGCCTGGCTGACTTTGTATTCAACATTATCATTGGATGAGTCTCCTGCTCCAGTGACACACCCTACTACACTCATGCAGTGGCCAGGACAGTCATGTGTCGTCCAAGTTAATCCTCCATTAGTAGGCCCCAACAATCATGTGATCCATACATCTCAGCATGTGCATCCCAGAGAGAAACATTCCACAACTGGTTCCATGAGGACTGCATGACCACTCACAATCAAACAGGCTATGTGGACAGGTTCAACACACAGCAACCAGACACACATGTGACATATGTGTGGACAACATGACTAACTTCATGTGACGTGAAGGCAACACACATGTGTAGCATCATCATGTGTTTGCAATTTTCGGTCTAGCTATGGAGTCTACATATGTAGGTATGTTGTTTCTACATGACGTACTCACTGGCCATTATGACCAGTAGAGTACAAATAGAGCAGTTCACGTGTTGCTTTTCAGACACAAATGCAACAGTACATTCCATGCAGCTACAGCCATCTGGTATGTGTTGCAAAAATGAGGCATCGGCCTGGTAGCATAGGTCTTCATACACATCCTGCAACAAATACACATTTGGACACATATGTATACCTTTGTAGCGCAGCATTTGCATCATTTTGTGACGTAGAGAGGGGGCTACTTAGCAAAATACAAATAGATGTTGCATTTTACTGCTGTTATTGGGTGTACATGTGTAGCAAAAATGGGGATTTATGTGTATACCCATGGGCCTAGGTTTCCCTAGCATAACACGCAGTCAGCTACTTATTTTGCAGATTGGCTACCAATCATCACATGTTCACACACACATTCCTATTATTCCCATGTAATTGATTAGTACTCACCAACATAGCCACCAATCCGGAGTCCCAGGTGGTCCAGCAGGTCCTGTTCCCTGCTGATCAGATCTGCCCAGCGGTGCTTGAGTTGATGTATATTTCTCAGACTCCCGTAGACCCGGACCAGGTGATGGCGCACCTTCTCCCAACGGATTTTCCTCGCCTCCGTGTGATACCCCTGTATCACACGGCCCCCAGCCTCCAGCATCAGTGGGAGGAAATGGCTTACGAGCCATATGAAGCCCCCCAATTCGTCCTCACCCATCCTGGACAGGCGAGGCCTACCTGACATGATGAGAGGTGTAAAAAAGTACAAAAGAAAAATGAAAGAAAAAGTGGGAAATGGGGAAAGGTAGAGGTGTGAAAGAAAATGAAGAAGGAGAAAAATAGCCCAACTAACCCCCCAAACTATGCTACCCACAACAGACTCCCACAGACAATACAAACTATCACAGGTATAGACAAAATAACACTAAACAGACTGAGACAATGTTAGACAACAATAAAAGATTGACACAAAGACAAAATACAAGGCACACAGGACACTAAAGCAGTAAAACACAGGACAACACCTTTCACACAACCACACAGTCTAGATAACTCTGAGACTGCAAAGTGAAAGTGAAAGTCAACTCCCAGTATAGATTTGGTAAACAGGATATCCTATTACATCACTTCCTGCATAAAATGGCCGCCGTTTTTATTTTCGCGTAATGCGTCATATTTTCACGCATACACAGATGTGCGTCATATTTTTTTGACGCATTACAGTGCACATGATGCGGAGTGTAAAAATATGATATGAATATTAATATTTCAAATTGTACATGAGATGACCAACATATTGTCCATGTAGCGTCATTTTTACCACGCATACATCATGGGCGTCATTTTTTTTACACGTACAGTAGTGCACATGATGAGGAGTGAAAAAAAATTATATGAATATTAATAATTTTAAATGTACATGACATGACAAACATATTGTCCATGTAGCGTCATTTTTACCACTCATACATCATGGGCGTCATTTTTTTTACACGTACAGTAGTGCACATGATGAGGAGTGAAAAAAAATGATATGAATATTAATAATTTTAAATGTACATGACATGACAAACATATTGTCCATGTAGCGTCATTTTTACCACGCATACATCATGGGCGTCATGTTATTGACACGTACTGTAGTGCACATGATGCGGACTCAAAAATATTGTGGATGTAAATTATACTTTGAAGGCAAAATATTAACACAGTTTTGGATACATTTGTATTTGACTCTGCATTGTGTGCACTCATGTACGTGTACAAATTAAGACGCCCATGCTGTATGCGTAGAATTTGGTGCACATTTATCCTTATGTCTTCATGTTTTTACCTTTGGAAAGGTGACTTGTCATGGTCAAACGGTGCGATGTGATACACATTTGTGTTTGGATATGACACATGTCCGTTGTTTTATGTATGGAAGGCATTCACACTGTAATGTTTGGGATACGTTAACTAATGTATTGACCATATTTGACTATATATTTGGTGTAATTGTGGATGGCTATTTTGAAATGATGGATGGGATACCATGATGTATTCCTTCTCCAAATTGTGTCCACATTTATGAGGGTGATGCTTTTATCTGTAGTCCTAACAGGGAGTGGAAGAGTCACTTACAGTTTTGATGGGGCTAACCATGTTCCATCATGATTTTGTGTTTCCGATTTGGGTTGGACTTATGACATGGAGGCCACACATGTGCCTTATGCATGTGTTTAGTTCACAAGTACATGATTCTTTTATGTTTTGGGGGCGGTAGAGGTGGACTTAGGCCCCCAGCACCCTAGGATTTGACCATCCAGAATAGCTACTGTATCCATGGAGTATATTTATTATCTCATGGCAAACCTGCAGCAGCAGGCTAATGTAAGGCCATATGGTATGAATGACTGTTGACCATTCATTCATCTCATTAGCCCATTTGACATTTGCAGTAATGATGAATTGGAGCTAACTTGCATTCCATTTCCCTATGACTATGTTTGCAAGACTCTCAGCGTTCCCAATGTGATAATGAGAATAATTTATTTGTTGTCTGTGTCCCTTTCTGCATAAACTGGTTTAGTGTCAAGTTTCAGTCTTCCTGCTAGGTTCTTACTGGGACACAACTGTGATGGTCTACTTTCAAATATTAGGTTGATTGTATGACATATGTGTACATGTGTGTGGGAATGTGGATCCACTATCACCTGTCTGGGTGTATGTTGTCACTGTAACTTCAAGGTCTCCTCCTGAGTTACTGGCAGCTGATGTTGTACCAATTGTGTATTGGTCATATCACACACTTGAGAGAAGCCATTGATGACATGGTCACGTACACATGGATGGTTCCACCCTGTCTCTGAACACGTGTGATGTGACTTTCCAAAGATCTCCAATTTTGGTCTGGATGAGAGACTGTTTCAGTTGTTTGTATCCGGCATCTGTACTTGTCACATGTGTACTCTTGTCGGGCTCTGTGTATGGTAATGTATCATGTCACATCCTGCCCTCTGTGCATACATTTTTAATGTTTATTTTTGTTGTGATGAATGTTATAGCATTCTTGCTCAATGAGACGACATTCATCTTCAGCAATTTCAAAGTAAAGATGGTCAGAAATGAATAGGCCACAGCATGATGTGGTGTTTGTTATCTGTGTTTATTTACAAATGTGAATACAAGTGAATATTATAACTTATGTAAAAAAATTGTTGACAAGCTGTTGGCGCCTACGCACTCCTGCTGCCGTGTTAAGTTGTTCCCCCTCCTGTTGCAGGCCAGCATCCTCCTCATCATCATCCTCAGGCATGTCTGGGTCCGGTTCAAGGAGGGGAATGTTCCTTTTCACACAAATATTGTGTAATATGGCACAAGTGAGTATGATCTTGCAGACCATCTCTGGGGAATAGAGTAGGCTACCGCCAGTGATGTCAAGGCAGCGGAACCTTGACTTTAGGATCCCAAAGGTCCGCTCCACAATGCTGCGTGTCCTCTTGTGTGCGTCATTGTATGCCCGCTCGGCAGCAGTATTTGGTTTCCCATATGGTGTCATTATCCAAGGCTGGATGCCATACCCCTGATCAGCTGAAAGAGAAACACAGAATGGTATCAATTAGATGTAGGAAGAACTGTTGTACGTATCTTGGATGGCAGTAGTTGTGTTGTGTTGTCTGTGACTCTTTTGTGTACTAATGTATCAACCTATGGTTGTTGGTGAAAACTTTGGCATTTATTTTTTTTCCTTGGCTGAGCAAGTGTTTGTTGGCTAACTGTTTGTCAGCAGGATGTATTGGTTTCTCAAGTACAGTGTGCCCTCCCTTGCATTGTGACTTGTGACACAGGTGTCCGTGTGTCCTCACTGGGGGTTTGATGATAGTTCCATGCAGAGTTGAAACATGTAAGTGTATTAGAAACGTTCATATGTACATACCCAGGCCATCCCATCCCTTAAAAAGTATGCATTTTATTAGTGTACAGGTTATTGTGAGCCTTCAAATTTTCAAGGTGACTTTTAGGCAAGCACAGTCATTTATGTCTTCACACTAAGCTGTAGAGTACATTCCAATGTGTGAGAGGTTCAATGGTGACTTGTGAGACATGGCTAGTGATGTGAGTACCTCAGTGTGTTCCTGTCTAGTTGTTGCTATTGTGGTGTATGGGTTGTTTGTCCTAGAGGGTTGCTGTGCAGTGAGTATATAAGTAGAATTTTGTCCTTACCAACAAGTAGTCCATTGCCATACCGTCCATCCTGGAAGTGTTGGTTGATGGTGCTGTGACGGAAGATGAATGCGTCATGTACACTTCCAGGATATTTAGCCACAATGTTGCTGATCAATCCTTGGTGATCGACTATGGCCTGCACGTTGATGGAATGTGTGTGCTTCCTGTTGCGGTAGAGGTGTTCCGTCGCAGCAGGTGGCACAAGGCGTACGTGTGTGCAGTCGATTGCACCAAGGACATGCGGGAATCCACTGATGGCGTAGAACCCCTGTTTGGTTTCCTGCTGCTTCTGCGGTGTGTTAGGAAAGCAGATGTGGCGGGGTGTCAGTCCAATGATGGCATCCAGTACTTTCGGCAGGAATGCAGAAAAAGATGGTTGTGATATTCCCCCAACCAGGGCACCAGTTGTCTGAAAGGAGCCACTTGCCAGCATGTGAAGTACGGCAAGCAGCTTTGTTTCTGTTGGGATAGTACGTGGAGTCACATAAGTGGGGGCCAATTGCTGTTCAATATTTCTGAGCAGCTGCTGAATGGCCTGCCAGTTCAACCGGTACCTCTGGATGATGTCCCGTTCCCTGAGGCCATTCAGGGTTGTTCTTGTGCGGAATATCCTCTCCTGCCTTCTGCGCTGTCTTTGGGGTCCCTGCTGTTGTTGTTGTAGCTGCTGTTGTTGCTGCAGGGCTCTGCGTCTACGTGCACGCTGAAGAAAAATCACCTCCATTTCTCCCTGTTGCTGCTCTGCTGCTCTGCTGTTTGTTCTGTGTGTTCTGATTAAGTACAGGTGTGTTTGCACCATTTTAACGCCTGCCCTGACCCAGGCGTTAAAATTTCACGATATTCGTGTTGTGCGTGATTTTTTTGCGCCGCCTGCCGCGCGGGAGTGATTTTTGCCCGGAAGCATAAATCCCACGCACCGCTGTGTGCGTCAGTTTTTGGACGGGAACGCCTACCCTGCATGTCATTAACGCAGGGCGGGGTGCCGCTTCCAAGAACTGGCACACATAGCGCCATTTTCCTTGTGCGCCGGATCGGGCGTCAAGGTTTAAATATGGGGCAACGTTTGCGCTGAAAGTGCGTCAAATTTTTTGATGCAATTTCGGCGCAATCGAAGTATAAATATGCCCCTTAGTGTCAAGTGGAATTTCTACCCCTCGGGATAGATTTGAGGCATCCTTCCCAATTGCAACATACCTCCTATCTGCTCCCACAGGAGCAGAAAGCAATAATGCCCCTTCTGGGGCAGGGGTATGGCTTGATACCAGGGTAGACCACACCCTCCTTTTTTGTTTTGGTGCAATTTGAAATCCCTAGGCTTTTTGCCCCCACAGGGGCAATTTGAAGGCAAACACCCTCTCTGGCCCTGGTGGGGCAGGCAGAAAAATTGGCATTGGCTGCGTCCCCACTGCAAATGGGACAAGCCAGTATTTCTGTCTTCCCTTCTCCCAAGGGCCAGACAGGGGTTTTGCCTTCAGTTTGCCCCTGCGAGGGACAGACATACCACTACACAGAATTCAAAGTGCTACCCGTTTGGGGCTACCTTCCCATTTAGGACAAACCTACCTGTCCCCCCTGGGTCTGGAAATAAACTATTGTCCCTTCTGGGGCAGAGTGTGGCTTGATGGAAGGGTAGACTGCCCTTTCTTTAGAGTGTTTTGGCTTTCAAATTCCTGGTGTTTAGTGGGCTTTCTGTCCTCGGGGGGGGAAGGGCAAATTACAGGTAATTGTCCCTATCCAACCCCTGGTGGGGCGCAGAAACACTGTCTGTGCCATTTTAGGGTGGGGGCATGTTCATGCACATGGTAGGCAGCCCTCATCCCTGTAAAAAAAAATTGCAAAATTTCCCATGATGTCTAGATCTATATAACCCGGGAAAGACTGCAGAAAAATGGGAAGATCCCACACCTCACCTGTCTGGACGGTAGAACACGCTAGGTCATTCTACCATACCATATGGGAATGCTCAGAGATACAGAAATAATGGTTGATAATAGTGACAGAGTTGGAGGCCATACTAGAGGAAGAGGTAACGCTTAGCCCTCAATTTCTGCTTTTGCAAGTACTGGGAGATACCAATATGCCCTGTAAGAAGCTATTGTTTTTCTCACTGGGCTTGGTGGTGTCCAAGAGGACTTAGCACAAGTGTGGGTCATACAGGGGAACCTGTTGCTGCCTCCGGCTGTACTTATTTCCTGGTCATTCATAAACTCTTATACATGAATCTCCCTATCCAGTGTTTGGGGTGTACGGTGGCTCGACCAAAATTGTCCATGTACATTTTTCCATGTAATGTGGGAAGGCTCTTTTTTTAGGTTTATGCAAGAAAATGTGAAAAAAGATTAAAAAACCCTGGTGTCTATGGTGCTTTGTGCCCTCCTCCCGGGTGTAATCACCCCTATCCACCCGGGTGGAGGGCAGAAAGACTGATTTCAAATTTTTTTCAGGTGTGAGTATGGTCATGCCCATGGTGTGCAGCCTCCACCCCTACATTTTCTTGTTTTAGAAATTTCCTTCGTGTGTAGTGGGCTTTCTGCCCCCTGAGGGAGCAGATTGGGGATCATTTCCACATACTTTCCCAGAGGGGTGCTTCCACCCCTGTACATTTTTTTTGTTTGCAACCTTTCCCTGGTGTCTAGGGGGAGAGATTAGGGGTACTCACCCGCATCGTCCCCCCCGGGGAACAGAAAGATTGATCCAGCATTTTTTTGGGGTGGGGGCATGGTCATGTCCATGGTAGGCAGCCCCATACCTACATTTTCTTTTTCTTTTTCCCCTTGGTGCCTAGTGGGCTTTTTGCCCCCAACTTCCCAGGGAAGTAATCACCCACATTGGCCCTCCAGGGGTGACAGAAAGACTGATGCTGCACTTTTTGGGGGTCGGGCATGGCCATGCCTATGGTTGGCAGCCCCTAACCCTGAATTTTCTTTATTTTTCCATGGTTTCTACTGGGCTTTCTTCACCTCCCGCCTGGGGCGGGTGTGGCAGATTGGGGTAATCATATCCATCCGTTCCCCGTGGGGATGGGGGGGGGCAGAAAGACTGACATAATTGAGGGTGATGGGGGAGCACCCCCTTTGCTGCTCCCCCATGTCCATTGGGCCTAGTGGGTGGATCCCTGCTCGGGGATCACTGTCCTGTGGCAATCCCCAAGCAAGGATCCACTAGCAGAGGTATCACTGAAAAGGGGAGATTCTCCTCTTTCCAACTATACCTCTCCCGAAGCAATCAGTGCTCAAGGGGCTGAGGTATGCCCCCAAGCATTGATGCAGTGAAAATAAAACAGGTTCATCTGCTCATTTTACTTTCATTTTGTTGTAATGATGTCAGCGTGCCCTGCGCACTGATTGTCGTTACAGCAAAGAAAAAAAACTCAGGCTGCTCAGGAAGCTGTTCCCAAGCAGCCTGGGTTTAAAATAAAATAAAGGGCTCCCCTGATGCAACACACCAGAAAGACCTTTACAAGCCTCCCCAGTGTGGGGAAGTAGTACAGGTGTCGGCCATTGGCCAACACCTGCACGTAGTGGGTTAAATGTGATGTTAAATGTGATGTATATCTTTATTTTCGGGAATATAATGTATTTTACTGGTAGGTTTTCTTGTTTAAGTTACAGTTTTCAACTATGGTGTCCTATGGCCAGTGAGAGTTACTTTTTCTTTTAAAGGAAATCACTTTTAGTTTCTAATATACCAATATTTGTTGTTTTGATGTCCTTTTTTCAGGTTTCAAGGAGCGTTTCTTTTTTTTCGAACACTTTTTCTATTTTTTTATGGTTCCTAGATACTTTGGATTGCTTGGATTTCTTTGAAGGATCTCTATTGGATTAGTTATAGTTTTGCAATTGTTTTGGGCTGTTTGGACAGTGTTTTTCCCATTTTTGGTAGATTGTTATTTTTGACTGGATACAAAGAAAGATATGCAGCTACAGAACAGTAAGTCTTATTTATTTCATTTCTTTTGGATGGGAAATGCTATATTATATTGTCTGTGTAAATATTATATGATTGTTATTTTGAATTGTGTGATTTATGTGTTGTATTTCTTTTATGTGATGCATTAATTCTGTTCTTTGAGGTTTTTGATTGGTGAGGTTTACATTTTTGTGTAAATAATTCATGTGTTCTTTTATTATCTCATTTCTAATTAACATTAGAGTTTTATTTAATGTTTAGACTGATGTCATAGAACATCATGGGGGTCATTATGACCCCGGCGGTTGGTGATAATGTGACCACTTCCTGATGTCACTCCTTTGTGTGCCACAGACTCACTATGTTGACTGTTCCTTAACCACTTTCCATTTTCCATGGTAGTAGGATACTGGACTCTGGACCTCAAATGTTGTGGCCTCCACTCTATAGATTGCATCTACAATGACTGATCCCTTCACCTTATCAATTTTAGTTTTTTTCCATTATCACTATTGAGTTCTGTAGTAATGTAAATAAACACACCTGGCACTAAAACACTGCCTCCTACCTCTCTTTTCAACTGTGTACATGATTAAGACATAAGAAGACAATGGATGGAGGGAGAAGTCCCAGGTAGTGTCATGCTGAGGACGACTAGCAACACACTGTCACAAGTGTCTGGTCACAGCAAATGTTTTATTGTACTGTATTGCACAGAAGGTGTTAAGAATGTCTGCACAGTCATAGCTAAGATCATCCTAGCCATGTGGAATCAGGCCAGATATCCTATTATTACTGTGCCCCAGACCACACCAGTAAGGGCTTGTAAGACCTTGTCTCGTAGTGTAGGATAACAGAGTATGGGATTGTAGCAAAGTACCATCTTGCCTCGCATGTTACCCCCATATTTCACTGTATATATGTTGTTTTAGTGTATGTGTCACTGGGACCCTGCCAGGCAGGGCCCCAGTGCTCATAAGTGTGCCCTGTATGTGTTCCCTGTGTGATGACTAACTGTCTCACTGAGGCTCTGCTAACCAGAACCTCAGTGGGTATGCTCTCTCTGCTTTCTAAATTGTCACTAACAGGCTAGTGACCAATTTCACCAATTCACATTGGCATACTGGAACACCCTTATAATTCCCTAGTATATGGTACTGAGGTACCCAGGGTATTGGGGTTCCAGGAGATCCCTATGGGCTGCAGCATTTCTTTTGCCACCCATAGGGAGATCTGACAATTCTTACACAGGCCTGCCAGTGCAGCCTGAGTGAAATAACGACCACGTTATTTCACAGCCATTTACCACTGCACTTAAGTAACTTATAAGTCACCTATATGTCTAACCTTCACCTGGTGAAGGTTGGGTGCAAAGTTACTTAGTGTGAGGGCACCCTGGCACTAGCCAAGGTGCCCCCACATCGTTCAGGGAAAATTCCCCGGACTTTGTGAGTGCGGGGACACCATTACACGCGTGCACTGTACATAGGTCTCTACCTATGTACAGCGTCACAATGGTAACTCAGAACATGGCCATGTAACATGTCTAAGATCATGGAATTGTCCCCCCAATGCCATTCTGGCATTGGGGAGACAATTCCATGATCCCCCAAGTCTCTAGCACAGACCCAGGTACTGCCAAACTACCTTTCCCGGGGTTTCACTGCAGCTGCAGCTGCTGCTGCTGCCAACCCCTCAGATAGGTTTCTGCCCTCCTGGGGTCCAGCCAGGCCTGGCCCAGGAAGGCAGAACAAAGGACTTCCTCAGAGAGAAGGTGTTACACCCTCTCCCTTTGGAAAAAGGTGTCAGGGCTGGGGAGGAGTAGCCTCCCCCAGCCTCTGGAAATGCTTTGATGGGCACAGATGGTGCCCATCTCTGCATAAGCCAGTCTACACCGGTTCAGGGATCCCCAGCCCTGCTCTGGCGCGAAACTGGACAAAGGAAAGGGGAGTGACCACTCCCCTGACCTGCACCTCCCAGGGGAGGTGCCCAGAGTTCCTCCAGTGGCTCCAGACCTCTGCCATCTTGGAAACAGAGGTGCTGCTGGCACACTGGACTGCTCTGAGTGGCCAGTGCCAGCAGGTGACGTCAGAGACTCCTCCTGATAGGCTCCTACCTGTGTTGCTAGCCTATCCTCCTTCCTAAGTAGCCAAACCTCCTTTTCTGGCTATTTAGGGTCTCTGCTTTGGGGAATTCATTAGATAACGAATGCAAGTGCTCATCAGAGTTCCTCTGCATCTCTCTCTTTACCTTCTGCCAAAGGATCGACCGCTGACTGCTCAGGACGCCTGCAAAACCGCAACAAAGTAGCAAAGACGACTACTGCAACCTTGTATCGCTGATCCTGCTGCCTTCTCGACTGTTTCCTGGTTGTGCATACTCTGGGGGTAGCCTGCCTCCTCTCTGCACCAGGAGCTCTGAAGAAATCTCCTGTGGGTCGACGGAATCTTCCCCCTGCAACCGCAGGCAACAAAAGACTGCATCACCGGTCCTCTGGGTCCCCTCTCAGCACGACGAACGTGGTCCCTGGAACTCAGCAACTCTGTCCAAGTGACTCCCACAGTCCAGTGACTCTTCAGTCCATGTTTGGTGGTGGTAAGTCCTTGCCTCCCCAAGCTAGACTGCATTGCTGAGTACCGCGTGATTTGCAGCTGCTCCGGCTCCTGTGCACTCTTCCAGGATTTCCTTCGTGCACAGCTAAGCCTGGGTCCCGACACTCTAACCTGCAGTGCACAACCTCCTGAGTTGTCCTCCGGCGTCGTGGGACTCCCTTTTGTGCCTTTGGGTGAGCTCCGGTTCACTCCTCTTCGAAGGGCCTGTTCCGGTACTTCTGCGGGTTCTGCCTGCTTCTGTGAGGGCTCCCTGACTTGCTGGGCACCCCCTCTGTCTCCTCATCCAAGTGGCGACATCCTGGTCCCTCCTGGGCAACAGCAGCATCCAAAAACCCTAACCGCGACCCTTGCAGCTAGTAAGGCTTGTTTGCGGTCTTTCTGCGTGGGAACACCTCTGCAAGTTTCTTCACGACGTGGGACAACCATCCTCCAAAGGGGAAGTTCCTAGTCCTCTTCGTTCTTGCAGAATCCACAGCTTCTACCATCCGGTGGCAGCTTCTTTGCACCCTCAACTGGCATTTCGTGGGCATCTGCCCACTCTCGACTTTGTTGCGACTCTTGGACTTGGTCCCCTTATTCCACAGGTACTCTCGTCCGGAAATCCACTTTGGTTGCATTGCTGGTGTTGGTCTTCCTTGCAGAATTCCCCTGCCACGACTTCTGTGCTCTCTGGGGAATATAGGTGCACTTTACACCTACTTTTCAGGGTCTTGGGGTGGGCTATTTTTCTAACCCTCACTGTTTTCTTATAGTCCCAGCGACCCTCTACAAGCTCACATAGGTTTGGGGTCCATTCGTGGTTCGCATTCCACTTTTGGAGTATATGGTTTGTGTTGCCCCTATACCTATGTGCTCCTATTGCAATCTACTGTAACTTTACATTGCTTGCATTACTTCCTTTTGCTATTACTGCATATTTTTGATATTGTGTACATATATCTTGTGTATATTTTGCATCCTCATACTGAGGGAACTCACTGAGATACGTTTGGCATATTGTCATAAAAATAAAGTACCTTTATTTTTAGCATATCTGTGTATTGTGTTTTCTTATGATATTGTGCATATGACACCAGTGGTATAGTAGGAGCTTTGCATGTCTCCTAGTTCAGCCGAAGCTGCTCTGCTATAGCTACCTTCTATCAGCCTAAGCTGCTAGAAACACCTCTTCTACACTAATAAGGGATAACTGGACCCGGTACAGAGTGTAAGTACCCCTTCGTACCCACTACAAGCCAGGCCAGCCTCCTACAGGGATCATGTCTCCAGTTTGACCCTTATCACATACCAAAACCAGGCCTGCCAACTTAACATATGCCATGGCACAGACAGGGGGCAGTACAACAGAGCTCCCATAAAAATGAGCAAGCACCTGGCGGTCCCAACCTGTTTCAGTGTTGTGGCACAGGCACATTGGACTGCAATGAGGAAACACATTGACAGCCAATAGCAAGTCATACAGGATCAATGTCAACACAATGTGAAGGTAGAAGGAATGGAGTGCACATGTTGACATGTTACAAGTCCACATGATCACACACATGAGACGATTGGACCAACACACCACGGCAAACAGGTCTATTGTGTAGCTCAGATTCCTGCACCCCACTGTCCAGACAGCCTACTCTTCCACTGTCCAGGCATTGGACTTATACACCCCAAATCTGCGATCAGCATCATCTGGATCAGTCCATGTCTACTTTACATGTCAGACCAGCAACAGCCACCTGTCAATGACACCACTCTGAAATGCTCACATGAGGATGGCATAGTGAAGGCACCTGGGAGGAAAAGGTGACATACATGGAGTTTAGGCAGGTAAATGCATACATAAGACACAAACCTCATTTCAGACAGTGCACTGTGACTGCCCCAAACAAAGGAGATAATCAAGAGAGTCACATCTTCAAGTCTGATGTAGCCAGAAAACCTTGGCTGTATGATGCATAGCATGAGATGCCCTTTCTCATGGTGAGAGAGATACCCTTCTCAACAAATTCTGACCCCTACAGTACCCCATGCAGTCACAGCAATCACAGAACATCACATACTTACATTCAAGTGAAGTAGTGATTGATGAGACCTGCCCGCATGTCTCCACCTTCATCCTCATCACTGTCATCCTCACTTGGCATTTCCAGAGGATCTCCCGGTGGCACTACCAGCTCCCCTTCATCTGCTTCTCCCAAGGGCAAGGTTGTGGAGCATGCAGCAGGCCACAATTATTTTACACACCTTTCCGCATGAGTAGAGGAGGGCTCCACCATTCTTGTCAATGCAATGGAATCTTGCTTTCAGGATCCCAAAAGCTCCACGACACAATGTGTCCTTCTATGTGCCTCATTGAAGCAGACTTCCCTGGGAGTAGTTGGGTTCCTCACCGGTGTCAACAACAAGGGACGGTTTAAGTATGCAGAGTCCCCTGTAAGGGAATGCGACAAAGATCTTTTGAAGGAGTCGGAGGGTGTGGAACCATGACGACAAGATGGCATTGACTTGCCGGGTCATGGACAGAGGGGAAACTAGGATGATGCCCAGATTGCATGCGTGGTCCGTGGGAGCATTGGCATTTCCCAGTGCAGTAGGCCACCAGGAGTTGTCCCAGGCGGAAGGGGTGGAGCTGATTACGAGGCTCTCTGTCTTGCTTGAGTTGAGTTTGAGGCAGCTGGCCTCCATCCAGGCGGCCTATTGTGGAAATTTCTTTTGGCCTTTACAAGGTCATCAGACAGGGAGATGATCAGTTGGGTATCTTCGGCATAGGAGACGATGTTTAGCCATATTGTTTGATGATCTTGGCTAGCGGGGTCATGTAGATATTGAAAACATCGGGCTGAGTGATGATCCTTGGTGCACTCCGCAACATTTATCTTTGGGTTCTGATGTGAACGGCAGTAGTCTGATGCTCTGTGTTCTTCTGGTGAGGAAGGACCTTATCCATTCCAGTGCTTCACTGTGGATGCCAGCATCATAGAGTCTGGCGCAGAGGGTGGAGTGGGAGATGGTGTTGGATGCAGTGGAGAGGATGTAGGAGGATGAGTGCCACTGTTCCTCCATGGTCTAGCATGGCACGTATCTCAACGGTGGCTGCTAGAAGTGCTGTTTCAGTGCTGTGGTTTTCTCCTGAATCTGGATTGGGATGGGTCTAGGATTTGGTGTGTGTCAAGGAATTTGGTGAGTTGCTGGTTGACAGCCTTTTCCACTACTTTGGCTGGGAAAGGGAGCAGAAAGATGAGTCTGTAGTTTTTCATCTCTCTCGGGTCGGCGGTGGGTTTTTTGAATATCTAGTTTATCTCAGTGTGCTTCCAGTCTGAAAGAAAGGTGGCGCTCTCAAAGGATTGGTTGATAGTTTGGCAGAGCTCAGGTGGTATGGTGGCACTGGCCAGGTTGAAGATGTGATGAGGGCACAGATCCGAGGGTCCTCCTGAGTGGATGGGGTTCATGAGTCTTTGGGTGTCCTCTTTGGTGATGGGGTTCCAGGAGTCCAGGATCTGGTGGGGTGCTGGGTCCGTGGTGGTATTTGTGGGCAGTGCAGGTAGTTTTTGGTTCTTAAAGCCTTCGTAAATGTCCTGGATTTTTAGGTGGAAGAAGTGGTGAGGTCGTCGCAGAGGTCTTGGGAGGGAGGGATGGATGAGGTGTCTGTCCTGGGGTGCGTGTACTCTTAGACGATGGTGAAGAGCTCTTTGCTGTTTTGAGCATTGGCGCTCAGCCGTTCTTGAACGGCCGCTTTTTTGGCAGCTCCGATGTTCTTGTGGTGGGTGGTGACTGACTTCTTGTAGGCTATGCGGTCTTCGGTTGATTTGCTGTTCCGCCATTCCCGTTCCAGTCGTCTGCATGAGCGTTTGGACTTTGTAGGTCTGTTGTGAACCATTTAGGTGTTTTGCTATGTCGGTTTCCTACGGGTTTCCTGAGGGGCGCTACGCTGTTGCTGCATTCTGATAACCAGCGGTGTAGATTACTTGCGGCCTCATTAGCGTTCATTGCTTCTGATGAGGGGGAGTGGCTGAGAGCGTTGGTAAGTTGTGTTTCTGTAACTTTGCCCCAGCAGCTGCTGGAGATGTGGGGGGCATAGTGGTGTGCAGTGGTCTTCATGACGATAAAGTGGACGCACTTGTGGTCGGTCCAATGGTGTTCGGAGGTGTGAGAGATGGTGATGTTGTTCCCTGCTGAGAAGACGTGGTCGAGGATGTGTCCGGCTCTGTGGGTGGGGACGTTGACGAGTTGTTTGAGGTTGTGTGTTGCGAGGTTGTCCAAGAGGTTTGTGGTGTTGGGGTCATCGTGGATATCAAGGAGGAGGTTGAGGTCACAGAGTAGGATGTAGTCAGAGGAGGCAAGCGCTGGGGGGGTGATGAGGTCGGCGATGTCTCACAGAATTGAGGTCGGGGTCCATGTGGCCTGTAGTTAAGTATGCCAGGGAGGGAGGAGTAGGGGTTGGTCTGAATCTGGAAGTGTAGGTATTCATGGGTTTGCTGAGACTGTGACACATTGGTGGTGTTCAGGTGGAGAGTGTTCTTGTAGACTATGGCAATGCCTCCTCCAGGCTGTTTGGCTCTGTCCTTGTGGATGATTTTGTAGTTGCCTGGGATGGCCATACTGATGTCCAAGGTCGAGGTGGGGATGGTCCACGTCTCCGTGAGGAAGGCGACGTCCGGGGCAGTCGAGTCGAGGAGGTCCCAGACTTCTACTGCATGCTTGACAAGGGAGCGTGTGTTGAGGAGTATGCACTTGAGGTGGTCGTCCATGCTTGGTTTAGGGTCGTGTGGTGGTCGGTGGAGGGGCATGTGTGCACGAAAAAGGTCCATGAGTATTTATTGGGTCGGCTAGGTGGCAGGCTGAGGATCTTCACGGGTCGAGGGTGCAAAGTGTGTTGGAGTTGAACCAGCGGATGGAGCGAGGATTAGGGTCCTTGGCGCTAGGCACAGTCCAGGCACGGAGGGGCGCATATGGGATTGCTTTTGGTGCTCTAGCGGTGAGGCCCACATTAAGAAGAGGGGGAAGGCAGGGGGTACAGTCAGCTGGGAGGGTGGGAAATTGCGTCGCAGGCAGAGAGGGAGGTGGGGCCACAGGGGGAGTAGCGGCTCCGGAAAATGCAGGGAGAGTGAAAGGAGAGAGAAAGAGACAAGAAGGAAAGAAAAGCAAAATGAAATAAAAAAGACAGAAAAATCAGCAGAAGTAAAAAACAGAACTAAAAAGCGAAAGTAAAAGCAGTAGTAAAAAGCGACAGCAAGATACTTACATGCAGATGGCCATTAGGCCACCAGGGATGAGGCGCAGGCAGGAGCCTGCGGGTGGAGGTGGGCCTCAAAATGAGAGTCAGGCAGGCTCTCAGTTCACTCACAGCAGAGGCAGCAGTAAACAGGTGGAGCTGCACAGAGGAGGGCAAACAGACGCTGACCAGGAGATCCGAGGAGTCGCCCTCTCAGTGCGCAGCGGCTGCCATTAAGAAGGGGAGGGAGACGGGGGTCCAGTCAGCTGGGAGGCTGGAGGCTGGGAAAGTGCTTTGCAGGGAGGGAGGGGGACTGGGTCACAGGGGCAGCAACGGCACGGGAAAAAGCAGTGAGAGTGAAAGGAGAGAGAAAGAGACAAGAAGGAAAGAAAAACAAAATGAAATAAAAAAGACAGAGAAATAAGCAGAAGTAAAAAACAGAAGTAAAAAGCAGAAGTAAAGAGAGACAGCAAGATACTTACATGCAGATGGCCACTAAGCCACCAGGGATGAGGTACAGACGGGAGCCTGCGGGTGGAGGTGGGCCTCGAACTGAGAGCCAGGCAGGCTCTCAGTTTGCTTGCAGCAGGGGCAGCAGCAGCAGTAACCAGGTGGAGCTGCACAGAGGAGGGCAAACAGATGCTGACCAGGAGGACAGAGGAGTCACCTAATGAAGGTATCATAAATTGAACCGGGTAAGGGGCACATACTTGGGAAATGTAGAGGTCCGCCAAACAAACTATTTGGACATTGATGGAATGGAAGTTCTTTCTGTTTCGATAGACCTGTTCGTTACCATGCGGTGGAGCAAGGCTACATGGGTACCATCAATGGCTCCCACAACTTGTGGGATGTGTGCCAAACCATAGAACTCAGCCTTCACATGGGCAAAATCCTCACGTTGAGGAAACCGGATGTAGCTGTCCAGGTGTTTCAACAATGCTGTGAGGACATCCTCAAGGCCAGGCTGAACATAGGCTAGGACATCCCAGCAGTTAGGGCCACCGTATGTTGGAAGGACCCTGTGGCCAGGAAGTGCAACACTGACATGAATTGTGCAATAGGTGGTATGCTGTTTGGATGATGGATGGCTGACATCAGATCTGGCTCCAATTGACGACAAAGATCCACGATTGTTTCCCAATCCAGGAGGTGTATCTGGATTGCATATATGTCCTCCATGGCCTGCAGATCTGCCAGTGGACAGTCACAGGAGGTTGTCTGATCATTTTCCTCCCAGGATAACTATGTGGGACATAAGGAGAATATGGCCATCATTCATTGTGTCCCTGGCAATTTGCATAATACATGTCCTATACGAAGTGAGTCACTGAAAACATGATACACAGCACACATCACCACTAAGAATTACACATGAGTAACACTTTAACCCCTTCCTTTTCCAAATATGCATACACATCATCTATCTGGACAGCAACAATATGTGAATGTAACTTGCAACTCGGACTGAGATTCAATGCCCCAAATCCCTTGGGGGAGGGGGTGGTGGTGGTGCCCCCAATTATGTTGTCATATGTGCTAGACCACATACCAATATGATTACTAAAACAATTGACCTACATGACAGGACAAGGCCAGCGTTCAAGAATCTCCAGGACAACATTTTCTGAATTGCGACACATCAAAAATAGCGTTTATTTGCATTGTATGCCTCTAAAATGGTGGCTGCCTAACCTACTCCACTGGACATTAGGAACCTCTCGCGACCTCCGGCGAAAGTCATCATAGCAGTAGGCAGATGCCACCGTGGCGGACATTGCCATAGGATAACAATGCTGCCTGTGGCAGTCTTGGGCTAGTGGCAGTTTCTGCTGGCGGTGACGGCTGCGTATGTGGTGGACATGACCACCATCTTCTGCTGAATCCCTCACTTGACATCTGACACTGCTGCCAGCAAGACCTCTACTACCTGAGCTGCTGTGTACTGCCTCTGGGAGCAATCATGCCATGTCCTACAGGTGATAGGGCCCCTGCCTTCTTGCCAGAAGAGTTGGAAACTCTGGTGGAGGAGGTCTTACCCCTGTATGGACAGACCTATGGTGCACTAGAGGAGCATGTAAGTTCCCAATGTGCACACTTTTCTCAGTACCTTTACTTACCTTAGCTTTAGTTAGCCTAGGCTTAGGCCCAGTTATTCAGATTGTGGAGTTGACAGTGTGCATTAATGGGTGAGTCAAAGGGCATGTTTCTATGTCAAGTGACAGGTTTGGAGCCCTGCAGCAGTGTGGTAAGTGTGTATTGAGTGTTCCCTGACCCACCTTGTGCTTGATGCACATCACTAGGTGAGGTGTCATGACAGCCATCCCCAGGCACCTCTTGCCAGAAGATGTTATCAATGTGTGGTCACATGTGATTGCATGACAGCACGAGGGATAAATGCATGTTGAATGTGTCGATTGATTGCTATTTGAGCTCTGTCTATGTTGGTACAGTAATCTCAGGCCACAGCTGTCCTTGTTGGACTGTTGTTTGGAAGCCATGTCATGACTCACTATGCCCCTCAGTTCTGCACATAGACACCCAATGGCAATTGGCTGTAGTCTACATGATGTACTGTGATGCTTGTGATTGTCAGATTTGGGGTTTTATGTAGGTCTGTCTGCTCAGCCTGCAGAGACGAGGGCCTGTCTAGTGTTACTCACAGTATACGTCAAAATCTGGGCTGGTATCTTTTTGCAATTCAAGTGTGACAGTGTGCCCACACTCTGGATCCCTGCACAACATGTGATGGTGCCAAATCATGCCTCAGTGCCAATACGCAGCTTCTTGAGCCTCTGTCCACTGATTAGTATGGGAATTGTCCCCACAGGTCTCTTGGCCCCACAGCCTTGTTGTCTCTTTAATCCAGCTCTAATGTGTCCTGTGCAGGGTCCTTGCATGTTGGTCATTGCACATGTGCAAACAGTGTGTTGTTAACTGATTTGCCATGATATCGGACTCTGTTGTTTGGGCATATACCGGGACATGTACAATGCATGGCCAGGTTTCTCTTAAGGTACCCAAGGTTTAGTTAACACACATGTGTGGAAGTGTGTATTGTAATGTTGGTGTGACACTCCTTGAAGTAGCAGGTGCCTGCATCTGTATCTGCACATGTGTGGTGCCACCCCTTGAAGTAGTAGGTGCCTGCATCTGTATCTCCACATGCCCACTGTTGGAAAATGGGTTATTGGTAAGGGCAGGTAGGTACCTACACTTAGCAATAGGCCACTAACCTCCACTAAGGTCCAGTTAGATCTCAGTAAATTAAACCCAGCTCAACCCTTGGTAGATTGGCAACGAGCGTCAAGGCTTAACTTTGGAGACAGAGGGGGTCATTCTGACCCCGGCGGTCTTAGACCGCCGGGGCCAGGGTCGGCGGGAGCACCGCCGACAGGCCGGCGGTGCCCCGCAGGGCATTCTGACCGCGGCGGTAAAGCCGCGGTCAGACCGGCAACACTGGCGGTCTCCCGCCAGTGTACCGCCGCCCTTTTGAATCCTCCAAGGCGGCGCAGCTAGCTGCGCCGCCGAGGGGATTCCGACGCCCCCTACCGCCATCCAGTTCCCGGTGGTCCGCCCGCCGGGAACCGGATGGCGGTAGGGGGGGTCGCGGGGCCCCTGGGGGCCCCTGCAGTGCCCATGCCACTGGCATGGGCACTGCAGGGGCCCCCGTAAGAGGGCCCCTACGAGTATTTCACTGTCTGCTTGGCAGACAGTGAAATACGCGACGGGTGCAACAGCACCCGTCGCACCTTCCCACTCCGCCGGCTCGATTACGAGCCGGCTTCATCGTGGGAAGGACGGTTTCCCCAGCCCAGGGGAAACCTCAAAATACCCACCGCGGTCTTCCGACCACGGTACGGTATTTTGGCGGCTCCCGCCGGGCGCGCGGTGACCGCGCCCGGCGGGAGTCAGAATGACCCCCAGAGTGTAAAGCATTCAAATATCACAAAACAGTAATTAAATAAAACACAGGAAACAGTTTAAAAATCCCAAACCAATTTATAAAAATAGATTATATTTGTATCTTTAAAATGACACCAAAACGGATAATATCGGATAAGGGGAAACGGAGATATGAATTTTTTAAGAATTATTATTTTTTTAGCTCCTAGAAACAAAAAGCGCCAATCGGGTCATCTGGTTGCACCTCGACCGGGGCAAAGTCAAAATTTAAGGCCGACCACGATGGAGCCCTGCTCGGCTACAGGCCGCGGGAGGCCTCGGTTAAAAGTTTACCTTCACACTTAGGGGGTCATTACAACATTGGCGGTAAAAGCCGCTTACCGCGGTGCAGAAGACCCCCAATACACCGCGGCGGCGGGAGACCGCCACAGCTATTATGACACACATCACAGAATCCGCCGAAATTCAAACACCTACACAAGTCCGCCACACCAAAGGTCAGCGATAGATATGCGGAAACAAATCCTCCACGCCAACAGAAACACGCCCATGCTATTACGACCCACGAATCCACACGGCGGTCTTTCAACCGTGGTATTCCATTGGCGGTACACACCACCGCGCTCAAAATACACACACACTTACAAAACACAGCCACATTGGACAATTCCAAATACACACACCTGATACACATACACACACCACTCCCACACACCCAACACAATATAAAACACACACCCACATCACCCACAAACCCCTACGACCACAAATTAGAGACGAAGGCCAGAGAGAGACAGCACAGAATAGATAACACCATCACACAGAGGCACACTACACCATCACCCACACAACATCCACGCACAAAACACCACATACCACTACACTCACCACACTCATCAACACATACACCACCCCACACATCACACACAACACCCCATGTCACGCCAAAGACACCCCCGCTTCTCTGAGGAGGAGCTCAGGGTCATGGTGGAGGAAATCCTACGGGTAGAGCCACAGCTATTTGGCTCACAGGTACAGTACACATCCATAGCCAGGAAGATGGAGCTATGGCAAAGAATAGCCGACAGGGTCAACGCTGTGGGACAGCACCCAAGAAATAGGGTGGACATCAGGAAGAGGTGGAACGACCTACGGGGAAGGTGCGTTCCACGGTCACCAGGCACCACATTGCGGTACAGCGGACTGGCGGCGGACCCCCACCTCCTCCCCTACAACTAACAACATGGGAGGAGCAAGTCTTGTCCATCTTGAATCCTGAGGGCCTCGGAGGAGTCGTTGGAGGAACGGACACTGGTAAGTCAAATCTTGACTATCATATCCCCCACCCTACCTGCATGACATCCCACACCCCCACCCTCACACCCTCCCCTAACACCCTAACTCCTCACTAATCTACCCATAACACCAACCACCCATCCCAACCCCAAGACCTGCATGACACAACTAAGCATGGACACCCACCACTAAAGCATGCCCACTGCACAGACCCACAACACCCCCCAACCATCACCACACAAGCCCCCACACAGGAATGCCTGCACTGGGGTTCACGCACACCCAACCATTGCACACCATGAAACACACACATGCAATAATCATGTACTTATAACACCGCAGGAACCCGAAGGAACGTCACCATACCAGAGGGTCCAGACAACACCACTCCACCCCCAGAAGAGGCCCACAGTGACGACAGCAGCTCTGCCCTACTGGATCTTGATGATCAGCCCGGACCATCGTGGGCCTCAGGACAGTCGGTTCCCCTTGCCCAGCCACAGCCCAACACAGAACTGCCACCCTCTGGTAACACCAGCACAGCACCCACCCAGTGGGCCCATACCTCCCTACCCAGGACAGGTCAATCAGCGGTGTGTCCACCACTACAGGGCACCCAGGGTAACCCCCACCCCAACAACAACAGGGACCTGGGGGCAGTGGTAGTGGGCACACGGTCCAGGGGACGGAGGCACAGGAACACCGGGGAACTGGGAGGGCTGCTGTGCGACAGAGGGAGGACAGGCCAAGGGAACCAACTCTCCACGAGGCCCTATCCTCCATCATGGGAGCATACCACCACTCCCAGGAGACGATGGCAAAGGTCCTGGACAAGTTGCAGGAGACCCTGTGTCTGCAGGAGGAGCAGTATTTGGGGTTCAGGGAGGAGCTCAGGACCATCGGCTCCGCCCTGGGCACCATCGTAGGGGTGCTGACGGACATTCAAAAGACCTTGAGGGACACCTTGGCACTCCAAGGGGCCTCTGACACTAGCCAGGACGATGAAATGCCCACCACCTCCGCCGGCGATAGTGGACAGGACGCCCCGCCACAGGACCAGCACACCAGCACCCCACCCCCTGCAGACGGACAACCACCACGAAAGCGGGCCCTGAGATCCAGGAACAGGACAGAGCAAGATGGCAAGACCCCCGCCAGGAAATAAGACTACCCTGATTGTCCCCCCACTGTCCCACTTTGTTACCCTGTCCATACTTAAACTTCCCCATTTTTATGCACTTCAATAAACACCCTTGAAACCTTAATAATATTGGAGTCAGTCAATGATTGTGAACTTTGTATTGTCAATTACAGTGTTAAAAAAGGTTACCCATTGGAAGGTCAACATACCAATGTCACACATCACAAGCCTTTCAAGGGTGCAAGCTGTTGACACGTAGGTTACCACATTACTGAAACTGAAATGGAAGGGGACAACTCAGTTACCAAATAGGGAGTGAAATGTAGGTAGAGGATAGAGGTAGACGTGTGAAATGTAATATAATGTGAAACATGAAATTGTACTCACCTGTGTCTCATTGAAAATATTGCTGTATGACTGACTCCCTGATGTCGTTTTCATCTTCATCAGCTTCCTCCTCATCACTGTCCACAGGCTTCACAGGCTCACCCGCTGCAACAACACCGTCATCTGGATCATCCTCCTGCAGAAAAGGCACCTGGCGTCGCAATGCCAAGTTATGGAGCATGGAGCAGGCGATGATGATGTTGCACATCTTCTTCGGTGAGTAGAATAGGGACACACCTGTCATATGGAGGCACCTGAACCTGGCCTTCAGGAGGCCGAAGGTACGCTCGATCACCCTCCTAGTCCGCCCATGGGCCTCATTGTAGCGTTCCTCTGCCCTGGTCCTGGGATTCCTCACTGGGGTCAGTAGCCAGGACAGGTTGGGGTAACCAGAGTCCCCCAATAGCCATACACGGTGCCTCTGGAGTTCACCCATCATATCAGGGATGCTGCTATTCCGCAGGATGTAGGCCTCATGCACTGAGCCAGGGAACATTGCATTTACCTGAGAGATGTACTGGTCTGCCAAACAGACCATTTGGACATTCATCGAATGATAACTCTTCCTGTTCCTGTACACCTGTTTATTCCTGCCGGGGGGACCAGAGCTACATGGGTCCCATCAATGGCACCTATGACGTTGGGGATATGTCCAAGGGCATAGAAGTCACCTTTCACTGTAGGCAAATCCGCCACCTCAGGGAAAATGATGTATCTCCTTACGTGTTTCAGCAGGGCAGACAACACTCTGGACAAGACATTGGAAAACATAGGCTGGGACATCCCTGATGCCATGGCCACTGTTGTCTGAAAAGACCCACTTGCAAAGAAATGGAGGACTGAGAGCACCTGCACATCAGGGGGTATTCCAGTCGGATGGCGGATTGGTGACATCAGGTCTGGCTCCAACTGGGTACATAGTTCCCGGATTGTGGCACGGTCAAACCGGTAGGTCACGATGACATGTCGCTCTTCCATTGTCAACAGGTCCACCAGCGGTCGGTACACCGGCGGATTCCGCCATCTTCCAATATGTCCCAACTGACGGTGCCTAAGAAGGACAACAGCAAAAAATCTGTTAGCATTCCTCCAGGTATGTACCCACAGTCACACACAAGACTACACCAGACAATTAACCCATCCGGGAAAGGTTTTGAGTGTAGGCCTCGGTATGTGTGACGCAGTAGTAATTGAAGCCATGTGGGCCCCTGAAATGGCGGCTGTCTGACCTCTAAACTGGGACAATGGAATTGTGGGGTAACTGCGCTGGCGTTGGACACCGTCGCGGTAGGCGGTCGTAGAGCGCGGCGCAATGCTGCATTGGTTAACATTGGACCCTATGGGTCCCAGGAGCCAATGAACAGGTGCGCTGGCGGTGATGATGCGCACCGCCGCGGACGTCACCGCCGCGGACGTCATCACCATTTTCTATCTGTTCAATCACTAGATACCTGACCTTCGACAGGAGAGGACCTACACTGCTAGTGCTGCTGTGACCTCGGTCTGGAAGCGACGATGGCTGCTGCGTCTGGGGAAAGGGCCCCTGCCTTCACTGCACAGAAGTTGGAGAAACTTGTGGATGAGGTCCTCCCCCAGTATACGCTACTCTACGGTCCTCCAGACCAACAGGTTAGTACACAGGGAGCACATTGTATGGGCTAGGCCTGGGTGGAGAGGGCTGGGTGGATGAGGGAAGGGGGCAGAGTACATAGAACAGTCATGCATGGGGATGAATGGGCCACAGGGATAGAGTTGGAGGGGGCCAATTACAACGACGGTGCTGTAGGTAATGACTGTTCCTCTTTCCTTGTGCTTGTCATGTAGGTCAGCGCCCACCAGAAGAGGGACATTTGGCGTGCCATCGCCAAGGAAGTCCGGACCCTGGGGGCCCACCAGAGACGGGGCACCCACTGCCGGAAGAGATGGGAGGACATTGGCCGCTGCAGCAAGAAGACGGCGGAGGCTCAGCTGGGGATGGCCTCCCACCGTCGCACCATGACCCCCCTGATGTTCCGGATCCTCGCGGTGGCCTACCCGGAGTTGGATGGGCGCTTAAGGACATCACAGCAGACACAAGGGGGTGAGTACAACCTCATCCTATGGACTTTGCGTGCAGTGGAGCTGTCTGGGTGGGGGTGGTGGGCTGTGGGTGTCCCTAGACCAGGGCGAGTTAGGTAGGCAAGGCCCCTCCGTTATGTAGGCCATGTGGCACTCTACCCCAGCTAAAAAAAAGCCAAATTGATGTATAGTTGCCCCTTTGCCATCCATGTGGGCAGATTTCTACCATTGCCATGTAGGCCATATCCCAGAAATTGCATTTGCAGAGGGCAGGAGCACGGCGTAATGCAGGGGGCTTCTGCGTTTGTCTTGTCCGCCAACGGTAGCGGTATGCCATGCATTAAAACTCTCTTTCTTCTGTCTCCACCCTTTTACTGCTCTCCCCGTCCTTCTGTACATCAGCATCAACAGGCGGAGGTATAGTGGCACCGGAGCACGAGGGAGCTGCATCCCACATGGCCATGGAGGGCCACACCACAGACTCTGAATTCACCAGTGGGACGGAGGGCGAGGGGAGCTTCACGTCGGCCACAGGATCACCAAACAGCGACACGGACTCGTCTGCCGATGGGAGCTCCCCTGTGGTGGCGGCACCATCTGTGCGCCCCACTTCTACAGGTACAGCCGCCACCTCCCCTACCAGCACCGCCCTCCCAGCAGCCCCTCAGCGTTTGCCCCGTGCCCGCTCACCCAGGAGGGTGGGCATCACCTTCGCCCCAGGCACCTCAGGCCCTGCCCCAGTCACCCCTGCGGCCCTCAGTGAGGAGGCCATTGACCTCCTCAGGTCACTCACTGTTGGGCAGCCTACCATTTTGAATGCCATCCAGGGTGTAGAACGAGAGTTGAAACACGGTAATGCATTCCTGGAAGGCATTCATTCTGGTCAGGCTGTCCTTCAGTGAACCCTGCAATCTCTGGCCTCAGCACTGATGGCAGCCATTGTCCCTGTGTCCAGCCTCCCCCTCCAACTTCCTCCACCCAGACCCAATCCCCTGTACCCCAGCCCATCCCAAGCACACCTACAGACCAGCATGCACACAAGTCAACACACACAAGTAGCTCAAGCAAACATAGGCACCACACACACCACAGGCACTCACACAAGCATCAGACCCATACAGATACAGCAACATCTACTGTCTCCACTGTGTCCCCCTCCTCCTCTTCTCCCTCCTCCCTCCCAGTGTCGTCTACACACACACCTGCATGCACCACATCTACAGGCACTAGGACTCGCACCAGGACACCCAGCACCACAAGCCGCTCACCTGCACTCACCACCTCCACTGCCATATACACGTCCCCTGTGTCCTCTCCCAGTGTGTCTGTGACACCCCCTCCCAAAGTACACAAACGCCGGCAATCACTCACCCAACATCCATCCACCTCACGACAGCCTCCAGTACCTGCACCCAAAACAGCTAAAGTGACACCTCCTACAACCACCTCCTCTTCCTCCACTCCCAGAGCCCCTCCAGCTACCCATCCCAGTGTACGTCAGAAACTGTCCCTATGTCAAATTGACCTTTTTGCCCCCACCCACCCCTCCAATTCATCAGTCCCGTCGTAGCGCCTCAGCCAAAAAGCCTCCAGTACCAGTGGTGTGTGTACCAGGTTTTTGGAGTGCCCCGTCTACCAGGGCAGGCAGTAGGACCCGGAGCCAAGGCACTGTCAGCCCACCCCCTGTAAAGGCTCCGAAATTGGAGAGTGGACGACGGGACCGTGTCAAGACTCCTGGTGGGACTAACAGTGAAATGGGATCCAAGGCGATTGGTGAGTCATCTGTAACTCAAAAGAAGGTGGGGAAGGTCCCAAGGAAGTCTCCCCAACCTGTTGTGAGTGTCACGGCGGAGAAGTGTGCCATCATTTCCGGCGGTCCAGACACAACCACCAGCACCGTTGTTACTGGTCAGGAGACCACCGCCAGAGTCACAGCCCAGGATGGCCCAAGTATCGTCACTGGGCAGGACACCACCGCCACCGCCGGAGTCACAGCCCAGGAGGGCTCAAGTATCGTCACTGGTCATGAGACCACCGCCAGAGTCATAGCCCAGGAGGGCTCAAGTATCGTCACTGGTCCAGAGACCACCACCAGAGTCATAGCCCACGAGGGCTCAAGTATCATTACTGGTCAGGAGACCACCGCCACCACCGGAGTCACAGCCCAGGAGGGCTCAAGTATCGTCACTGGTCATGAGACCACTGCCAGAGTCATAGCCCAGGAGGGCTCAAGTATCGTCACTGGTCCAGAGGCCACCGCCAGAGTCATAGCCCAGGAGGGCTCAAGTATCGTTACTGGTCAGGAGACCACCGCCACCGCCGGAGTCACAGCCCAGGAGGGCTCAAGTATCGTCACTGGTCATGAGACCACCGCTGGAGTCACAGCCCAGGAGGGCTCAAGTATCGTCACTGGTCATGAGACCACCGCCAGAGTCATAGCCCAGGAGGGCTCAAGTATCGTCACTGGTCATGAGACCACCGCCAGAGTCATAGCCCAGGAGGGCTCAAGTATCGTCACTGGTCCAGAGGCCACCGCCAGAGTCATAGCCCAGGAGGGCTCAAGTATCGTTACTGGTCAGGAGACCACCGCCACCGCCGGAGTCACAGCCCAGGAGGGCTCAAGTATCGTCACTGGTCATGAGACCACCGCCGGAGTCATAGCCCAGGAGGGCTCAAGTATCGTCACTGGTCATGAGACCACCGCAAGTATCGTCACTGGTCATGAGACCACCGCCAGAGTCACAGCCCAGGAGGGCTCAAGTATCGTCACTGGTCCAGAGACCACCGCCGGAGTCACAGCCCAGGAGGGCTCAAGTATCGTCACTGGTCATGAGACCACCACCAGAGTCATAGCCCAGGAGGGTTTAAGTATCGTTACTGGTCAGGAGACCACTGCCACCACCGGAGTCACAGCCCAGGAGGGCTCAAGTATCGTCACTGGTCCAGAGACCACCGCCACCGCCGGAGTCACAGCCCAGGAGGGCTCAAGTATCGTCACTGGTCATGAGACCACCGCCAGAGTCATAGCCCAGGAGGGCTCAAGTATCGTTACTGGTCAGGAGACCACCGCCACTGCCGAAGTCACAGCCCAGGAGAGCTCAAGTATCGTTACTGGTCAGGAGACCACCGCCACCGCCGGAGTCACAGCCCATGAGGGTCCAGAATTCCACAGCCCCGCTGGGCAACGATGGAACGTCAAGCCACACACCAATGTCCAGTGTGGAGTTCGTCATGCCACACACCAACGTCCAGTGTGGAGTTCGTCATGCCACACACCAATGTCCATTGTGGGTGATGTGGGTGTGTGTTTTATATTGTGTTGGGTGTGTGGGAGTGGTGTGTGTATGTGTATCAGGTGTGTGTATTTTGAATTGTCCAATGTGGTAGTGTTTTGTACAAGTATGTGTATTTCGAGCGCGGCGGTGTGTACCGCCAGTGGAATACCGCGGTTGAAAGACCGCCGCGTGGATTCGTGTGTCGTGATAGTGTGGGCGTATTTCTGTTGGCGTGACGGTGGAGGTTTGGTCATCGCCAGTTTCTCGCTGCCCTTTGGTGTGGCGGACTTTTGTGGTTGTCGGGATTTTGGCGGTTTGCCTGTTGTGGGTCAGAATGACCGTGACGGTTTACCGCGGCAGTGTTATAGCGGTCTTCTGTCTGGCGGTAAGCGCCTTTTACTGCCGAGGTTGGAATGACCCCCTTAGTCGTTTTTTCAAGGTGAAAATCCTTCGACCAGGGTAAACCTGGATCTTGATCTGACGTCCATGGAGCCCTCCTCGGATACGCTGGCTGGAAGGTCCCGGTCAACTTTTTGCCTTCGGATTTAGGGGGTCATTACAACATTGGGGGTAAAAGGCGCTTACCGCCGTGCAGAAGACCGCCAAAACACCGCCGCGGCCACGGAATTCCGCCACAGCTATAATGACCCACATCGCGGAATCTGCCGAAATTCAGACACCCACACAAGACCGCCACACCAAAGGTCAGTGATAAACTGCCGAAAACAAAATCTCGACCGTCAAGCCAACAGAAACACGACCATTCTATCATGACACACGAATCCACGCGGCGGTCTTTCAACTGCGGTATTCCATTGGCGGTACACACCGCCGCGCTCAAAATACACACATTTCTACAAAGCACCGCCACATTTGACAATTCAAAATACACACACCTGACACACATACACACACCACTCCCACACACCCAACACTATATAAAACACACACCCACATCACCCACAAACCCCTACAACCAAAAATTAGAGACGAAGGCGACAGAGAGAGCACAGCAATAGACAACCCCACCACACAGGGGCACACCACACCATCACCCACACAACATTACACGCACAATACACCACACACCACTACACATCACCACACACATCAACACTTACACCACCCCACACATCACCCACACCACCTCATGTCACGCCAAAGACACCCCAGGTTTTCCAAGGATGAGCTCAGGGTGGAGGAAATCCTACGGGTAGAGCCACAGCTATTTGGCTCACAGGTGCAGCACACATCCATAGCTAGGAAGATGGAGCTATGGCAAAGAATCGTGGACAGGGTCAACGCTGTGGGACAGCATCCAAGAAATCGGGAGGACATCAGGAAGAGGTGGAACGACTTACGGGGGAAGGTGCGTTCAGTGGTCTCCAGGCACAACATCGCGGTACAGCGGACTGGCGGCGGACCCCCACCTCCTCCCCCACAACTAACAACATGGGAGGAGCAAGTCTTGACCATCATGCATCCAGAGGGCCTTGGAGGAGTCGGTGGAGGAATGGACACAGGTAATTTAAATCTCAACTATTATACCCCCCACCCTACCTGCATGCCATCACACATCCCCACCCCCTCCCCTATCACTCCAACTCCTCACTAATGTACTCATAACACAAACCACACATCCCAACACCAAGCCCTGCATGATACAACTAAGCATGGTCACCCCTCACTAAAGCATGCTCACTGCACATACCCATAACAACCCCCTAACCATCATCACACAAACCCACACACAGGAATGCTTGCACTGGGGTACACAAACACCCACCCATTGCACACCATTACTCACACACATGCACTAATCATGCTCTTATATCCCTGCAGGACCACTACGGAACGTCACCACACCGGAGGGTCCAGATAACTCCACTCCACCCACAGAAGAGGCCCACAGTGACGACAGCAGCTCTGCCCTACTGGATCTTGATGACCAGCCCGGAGCATCAGGGGCCTCGGGACAGTCGGTTCCCCTCACACAGGCACAGCCCAACACTGACCTTCCACCCTCTGGTAACACCAGCACAGCACCCACCCAGCGGGCCCATACCTCCGTCCCCAGGACACGTCAATCAGCGGTGTGTCCACCACTACAGGGAACCCAGAATAACCCACCACCCCAACAACAACAGGGACCTGGGGGCAGTGGTAGTGGGCACACGGTCCAGGGGACGGAGGCCCAGGAACACAGGGAAACTGGGAGGGCTGCTGTGCGACAGGGGGCGGACAGGCCAAGGGAACCCACCCTCCACGAGGCCCTCTCCTCCATCATGGGAGCATACCACCACTCCCAGGGGACGATGGCGACGGTACTGGCCAAGTTTCAGGAGACCCAGCGCCTGCAGGACAAACTGTATTTGGGGTTCAGGGAGGAGCTCAGAACCATCAGCTCCGCCCTGGGCACCATCGTAGGGGTGCTGAAGGACATACAAAAGACCATGAGGGACACCGTGGCACTACAAGGGGCCCCTGACACTAGCATGGACGATGAACTGCCCACCACCTCCGCCGGCGCTAGTGGACAGGACTCAGGAGCATCACACCAGCACCCCACCCCCTGCAGACGGACAACCACCCCGCAACCGGTCCCTGAGATCCAGGAACAGGACAGAGCAAGATGGCAAGACCCCCGCCAGGAAATGAGACCACCCTGATTGTCCTCCCCCTGTCTCACTTTGTTACCCTGTCCCGATTGGAACTGCCCCATCTCCACTTCCTATGCCCATATGGGCAGTGCACCTGTGTGACTAATGGACTGGACTCTGCCATGGACATTCCTCCACCGTCCCCCATCACCATATCACTACCGCCCTCCATTTGTGAGCACTGAAATAAACACCCTTGAACCACAAAACAATCTGGAGTCAGTCTGTGATTTGGTAAATATGTATAACCAATGACAGTGTCAACATGCTTTCCATTTTTATAGCCAACATACCTATGTCACACATCACAAGTCCTTGAAGGATGCAAGCACATGACACACGTTGCTAACGACACCTGTGAAACCGTAATGGAAAGGTACAACTCAGTGACCAAATACTGCTATGAAATGACAGACAGGATAGAGGTAGAAGTGTGAAAGTGAATGTAATGGTAAAAAGAAAACTGTTCTCACCTGTGTGTCACTGGAAATATTGCCGTATGACTGACTCCCTGTTGTCTATGTCTTCTTCCTCAGCGTCCTCCTCATCACTGTCCACAGGCTCCACAGGCTCCATAGCTGCCAAAACACCGCCATCTGGACCATCCTCCTGCAGAAAAGGCACCTGGCGTCGCAAAGCAAGATTGTGAAGCATCGAGCAGACGATGATGATCTGGCACACCTTCCTTGGTGAGTACAATAGGGAACCACCTGTCATATGGAGGCACCTGAACCTGGCCTTCAGGAGGCCGAAGGTGCATTCGATCACCCTCCTAGTCTGCCCATGGGCCTCATTGTAGCGTTCCTCTGCCCTGGTCCTGGGACTCCTCACTGGGGTCAATAGCCAGGACAGGTTGGGGTAACCAGAGTCCCCCAATAGCCACACACGATGCCTCTGGAGTTGACCCATCATATAAGGGATGCTGCTATTGCGCAGCATGTAGGCGTCATGCACTGAGCCAGGGAACATAGCATTTACCTGCGAGATGTACTGGTCTGCCAAACATACCATCTGTACATTCATCGAATGATAACTCTTCCGGTTCCTGTACACCTGTTCACTCCTGTGGGGGGGACCAGAGCTACATGGGTTCCATCAATAGCACCCATGATGTTGGGGATATGTCCAAGGGCATAGAAGTCACCTTTCACTGTTGGCAAATCCTGCACCTGAGGGAAAACGATGTAGCTCCTTACGTGTTTCAGCAGGGCAGACAACACTCTGGACAACACGTTGGAAAACATAGGCTGAGACATCCCTGATGCCATGGCCACTATTGTCTGAAACGATCCACTTGCAAGGAAATGGAGCACTGACAGCACCTGCACTTGAGGGGGGATTCCTGTGGGATGGCGTATTGGTGACATCAGGTCTGGATCCAACTGGGTACACAGTTCCTGGATTGTGGCACGGTCAAACCTGTAGGTGATGAGTAAATGTCGCTCCTCCATTGTCAACAGGTCCACCAGCGGTCGGTACACCAGAGGATTCCGCCATCTTCTCAAATGTCCAAGCTGACGGTGCCTAGGAAGGACAACAACGACCACAGAGTCACCAAAATCCCAGGTATGTACCCACAGATACACAGAACATGACACCAAAGACAAAAATCTTCCTGTATGTGTGTCGAGTGTAGGCCCAGGTATGTGTGACGCAGTTGCAAATTAAGCCATGTGGGCCCCTGAATTGGCGGCTGCCTGACCTCTAAACTGGGACAGTGGGATGAGGTAACTGCGCTGGCGTTGTACACCGTTGCGGTAGGCGGTCGAAGACCGCGGCGCAAAGCTGCATTGGTTAACATTGGACCCTATAGGTCCCAGGAGCCATTGATGAAGTGCGCCGGCGGTGATGATATGCACCGCCGCGGACATCACCGCCGTGGACGTGACCGCCATTTTCTATCTGTTCAATCACTTGATACCTGATCTTCGACAGGAGAGGACCTACACTGCAAGTGCTGCTGTGACCTCGGTCTGGAAGAGACAATGGCTGCTGCGTCTGGGGAAAGGGCCCATGCCTTCACTGCTTAGGAGTTGGAGAAGCTCGTGGACGGGGTCCTCCCCCAGTACACGCTACTCTACGGTCCTCCAGACCAACAGGTAAGTACACAGGGAGCATGTTGTATGGGCTATGCCTGGGTGGAGAGGGCTGGTTGTAAGAGGGAAGGAGGCAGAGTGCAGTGAACATGAAGGAGTGGGAATGCATGTGCTACATGGCAAGGGCAGGGATGGGGCCACTCACTTTGACGGTGCTCTTGCTAATGACTTCTCTTCTTCCCCTGTGCATGTCATGTAGGTCAGCGCCCACCAGAAGAAGGACATTTGGCGTGCCATCGCCAAGGACGTCCGGACCCTGGGGGTCCACCAGAGACGGGGCACCCACTGCCGTAAAAGATGAGAGGACATTCACCGCTGGAGCAAGAAGACGGCGGAGGCTCAACTGGGGATGGCCTCCCAACGTGGGAGTGGTGCCCGTCGCACCATGACCCCCCTGATGGTCCGGATCCTGGCGGTGGCCTACCCTGAGTTGGATGGGCACTTTAGGGAATAACAGCAGACACAAGGGGGTGAGTACACAATCATTCTGGGGACTTTCCTCGCAGTTGAGGGGTCTAGGTGTGGGAGGAGGCCTGTGGGTTTCCCTAGGCCAGGACGACTTCCATAGGCTAGGCCCCTCCGTAATGCAGGCCATGTGACACTCCACACCACCGCAGTAGAGTGCCTAGTACAGGTATACTTGCCCCTTTGGCATCCATGTGTGCAGATGTCCACCATAGCCATGTAGGCCATATCCCAGGAATTGCATCTGTAGAGGCCAGGAGCACGGCGTAGTACAGGGGGCTGCTGTGTCTGTATTGTCTGCCAACGGTAGCGGTATGCCATGCACTCAACCTGTCTTTCTTCCGTCACCCCCCCCCTTTTTCTGCTCTCCATGTTCTTTTGTGCATCAGCATCATCAGGCGGAGGTACAGTGGCACCGGAGCACGAGGGAGCTGCATCCCACATGGCCATGGAGGGCCACACCACAGACTCTGAATTCACCACAGGGGAGCTTCACGTCGGCCACAGGATCACCAAACAGCGACACGGACTCGTCTGCCGATGGGAGCTCCCCTGTGGTGGCGGCACTATCTGTGCGCCCCACTTCTACAGGTACAGCCGCCACCTCCCCTACCAGCACCGCCCTCCCAGCAGCCCCTCAGCGTTTGCCCCGTGCCCGCTCACCCAGGAGGGTGGGCATCACCTTCGCCCCAGGCACCTCAGGCCCTGCCCCAGTCACCCCTGCGGCCCTCAGTGAGGAGGCCATTGACCTCCTCAGGTCACTCACTGTTGGGCAGTCTACCATTGTGAATGCCATCCAGGGTGTAGAACGAGAGTTGAAACACGGTAATGCATTCCTGGAAGGCATTCATTCTGGTCAGGCTGTCCTTCAGTGAACCCTGCAATCTCTGGCCTCAGCACTGATGGCAGCCATTGTCCCTGTGTCCAGCCTCCCCCCTCCAACTTCCTCCACCCAGACCCAATCCCCTGTACCCCAGCCCATCCCAAGCACACCTACAGACCAGCATGCACACAAGTCAACACACACAAGTAGCTCAAGCAAACATAGGCACCACACACACCACAGGCACTCACACAAGCATCAGACCCATACAGATACAGCAACATCTCCTGTCTCCACTGTATCTCCCTCCTCCTCTTCTCCCTCCTCCCTCCCAGTGTCGTCTACACACACACCTGCATGAACCACATCTACAGGCACTAGGACTCGCACCAGGACACCCAGCACCACAAGCCGCTCACCTGCACTCACCACCTCCACTGCCATATACACGTCCCCTGTGTCCTCTCCCAGTGTGTCTGTGACACCCCCTCCCAAAGTACACAAACGCCGGCAATCACTCACCCAACATCCATCCACCTCACGACAGCCTCCAGTACCTGCACCCAAAACAGCTAAAGTGACACCTCCTACAACCACCTCCTCTTCCTCCACTCCCAGAGCCCCTCCAGCTACCCATCCCAGTGTACGTCAGAAACTGTCCCTATGTCAAATTGACCTTTTTGCCCCCACCCACCCCTCCAATTCATCAGTCCCGTCGTAGCGCCTCAGCCAAAAAGCCTCCAGTACCAGTGGTGTGTGTACCAGGTTTTTGGAGTGCCCCGTCCACCAGGGCAGGCAGTAGGACCCGGAGCCAAGGCACTGTCAGCCCACCCCCTGTAAAGGCTCCGAAATTGGAGAGTGGACGACGGGACCGTGTCAAGACTCCTGGTGGGACTAACAGTGAAATGGGATCCAAGGCGATTGGTGAGTCATCTGTAACTCAAAAGAAGGTGGGGAAGGTCCCAAGGAAGTCTCCCCAACCTGTTGTGAGTGTCACGGCGGAGAAGTGTGCCATCATTTCCGGCGGTCCAGACACAACCACCAGCACCGTTGTTACTGGTCAGGAGACCACCGCCAGAGTCACAGCCCAGGATGGCCCACGTATCGTCACTGGTCAGGACACCACCGCCACCGCCAGAGTCACAGCCCAGGAGGGCTCAAGTATCGTCACTGGTCATGAGACCACCGCCAGAGTCATAGCCCAGGAGGGCTCAAGTATCGTCACTGGTCCAGAGACCACCGCCAGAGTCATAGCCCAGGAGGGCTCAAGTATCATTACTGGTCAGGAGACCACCGCCACCACCGGAGTCACAGCCCAGGAGGGCTCAAGTATCGTCACTGGTCATGAGACCACCGCCAGAGTCATAGCCCAGGAGGGCTCAAGTATCGTCACTGGTCATGAGACCACCGCCGGAGTCACAGCCCAGGAGGGCTCAAGTATCGTCACTGGTCATGAGACCACCGCCAGAGTCACAGCCCAGGAGGGCTCAAGTATCGTCACTGGTCATGAGACCACCGCCAGAGTCATAGCCCAGGAGGGCTCAAGTATCGTCACTGGTCCAGAGGCCACCGCCAGAGTCATAGCCCAGGAGGGCTCAAGTATCGTTACTGGTCAGGAGACCACCGCCACCGCCGGAGTCACAGCCCAGGAGGGCTCAAGTATCGTCACTGGTCATGAGACCACCGCCGGAGTCATAGCCCAGGAGGGCTCAAGTATCGTCACTGGTCATGAGACCACCGCAAGTATCGTCACTGGTCATGAGACCACCGCCAGAGTCACAGCCCAGGAGGGCTCAAGTATCGTCACTGGTCCAGAGACCACCGCCGGAGTCACAGCCCAGGAGGGCTCAAGTATCGTCACTGGTCATGAGACCACCACCAGAGTCATAGCCCAGGAGGGTTTAAGTATCGTTACTGGTCAGGAGACCACCGCCACCACCGGAGTCACAGCCCAGGAGGGCTCAAGTATCGTCACTGGTCCAGAGACCACCGCCACCGCCGGAGTCACAGCCCAGGAGGGCTCAAGTATCGTCACTGGTCATGAGACCACCGCCAGAGTCATAGCCCAGGAGGGCTCAAGTATCGTTACTGGTCAGGAGACCACCGCCACCGCCGGAGTCACAGCCCAGGAGAGCTCAAGTATCGTTACTGGTCAGGAGACCACCGCCACCGCCGGAGTCACAGCCCATGAGGGTCCAGAATCCCACAGCCCCGCTGGGCAACGATGGAACGTCAAGCCACACACCAATGTCCAGTGTGGAGTTCGTCATGCCACACACCAACGTCCAGTGTGGAGTTCGTCATGCCACACACCAATGTCCATTGTGGGTGATGTGGGTGTGTGTTTTATATTGTGTTGGGTGTGTGGGAGTGGTGTGTGTATGTGTGTATGTGTATCAGGTGTGTGTATTTTGAATTGTCCAATGTGGTAGTGTTTTGTACAAGTATGTGTATTTCGAGCGCGGCGGTGTGTACCGCCAGTGGAATACCGCGGTTGAAAGACCGCCGCGTGGATTCGTGTGTCGTGATAGTGTGGGCGTATTTCTGTTGGCGTGACGGTGGAGGTTTGGTCATCGCCAGTTTCTCGCTGCCCTTTGGTGTGGCGGACTTTTGTGGTTGTCGGGATTTTGGCGGTTTGCCTGTTGTGGGTCAGAATGACGTGACGGTTTACCGCGACCGCGGCGGTGTTATAGCGGTCTTCTGTCTGGCGGTAAGCGCCTTTTACCGCCGAGGTTGGAATGACCCCCTTAGTCGTTTTTTCGAGGTGAAAATCCTTCGACCGGGGTAAACCTGGATCTTGATCCGACGTCCATGGAGCCCTCCTCGGATACGCTGGCTGGAAGGTCCCGGTCAACTTTTTGCCTTCGGACTTAGGGGGTCATTACAACATTGGAGGTAAAAGGCGCTTACCGCCGTGCAGAAGACCGCCAAAACACCGCCGCGGCCACGGAATTCCGCCACAGCTATAATGACCCACATCTCGGAATCTGCCGAAATTCAGACACCCACACAAGACCGCCACACCAAAGGTCAGTGATAAACTGGCGAAAACAAAATCTCCACCGTCAAGCCAACAGAAACACGCCCATGCTATCATGACACACGAATCCACGCGGCGGTCTTTCAACTGCGGTATTCCATTGGCGGTACACACCGCCGCGCTCAAAATACACACATTTCTACAAAGCACCGCCACATTTGACAATTCAAAATACACACACCTGACACACATACACACACCACTCCCACACACCCAACACTATATAAAACACACACCCACATCACCCACAAACTCCTACAACCAAAAATTAGAGACGAAGGCGACAGAGAGAGCACAGCAATAGACAACTCCACCACACAGGGGCACACCACACCATCACCCACACAACATTACACGCACAATACACCACACACCACTACACATCACCACACACATCAACACTTACACCACCCCACACATCACCCACACCACCTCATGTCACGCCAAAGACACCCCAGGTTTTCCGAGGATGAGCTCAGGGTCATGGTGGAGGAAATCCTACGGGTAGAGCCACAGCTATTTGGCTCACAGGTGCAGCACACATCCATAGCTAGGAAGATGGAGCTATGGCAAAGAATCGTGGACAGGGTTAACGCTGTGGGACAGCATCCAAGAAATCGGGAGGACATCAGGAAGAGGTGGAACGACTTACGGGGGAAGGTGCGTTCAGTGGTCTCCAGGCACAACATCGCGGTACAGCGGACTGGCGGCGGACCCCCACCTCCTCCCCCACAACTAACAACATGGGAGGAGCAAGTCTTGACCATCATGCATCCAGAGGGCCTTGGAGGAGTCGGTGGAGGAATGGACACAGGTAATTTAAATCTCAACTATTATACCCCCACCCTACCTGCATGCCATCACACATCCCCACCCCCTCCCCTATCACTCCAACTCCTCACTAATGTACTCATAACACAAACCACACATCCCAACACCAAGCCCTGCATGATACAACTAAGCATGGTCACCCCTCACTAAAGCATGCTCACTGCACATACCCATAACAACCCCCTAACCATCATCACACAAACCCACACACAGGAATGCTTGCACTGGGGTACACAAACACCCACCCATTGCACACCATTACTCACACACATGCACTAATCATGCTCTTATATCCCTGCAGGACCACTACGGAACGTCACCACACCGGAGGGTCCAGATAACTCCACTCCACCCACAGAAGAGGCCCACAGTGACGACAGCAGCTCTGCCCTACTGGATCTTGATGACCAGCCCGGAGCATCAGGGGCCTCGGGACAGTCGGTTCCCCTCACACAGGCACAGCCCAACACTGACCTTCCACCCTCTGGTAACACCAGCACAGCACCCACCCAGCGGGCCCATACCTCCGTCCCCAGGACACGTCAATCAGCGGTGTGTCCACCACTACAGAGAACCCAGAATAACCCACCACCCCAACAACAACAGGGACCTGGGGGCAGTGGTAGTGGGCACACGGTCCAGGGGACGGAGGCCCAGGAACACAGGGAAACTGGGAGGGCTGCTGTGTGACAGGGGGCGGACAGGCCAAGGGAACCCACCCTCCACGAGGCCCTCTCCTCCATCATGGGAGCATACCACCACTCCCAGGGGACGATGGCGACGGTACTGGCCAAGTTTCAGGAGACCCAGCGCATGCAGGACAAACTGTATTTGGGGTTCAGGGAGGAGCTCAGAACCATCAGCTCCGCCCTGGGCACCATCGTAGGGGTGCTGAAGGACATACAAAAGACCATGAGGGACACCGTGGCACTACAAGGGGCCCCTGACACTAGCATGGACGATGAACTGCCCACCACCTCCGCCGGTGCTAGTGGACAGGACGCCCCGCCACAGGAGCATCACACCAGCACCCCACCCCCTGCAGACGGACAACCACCCCGCAACCGGTCCCTGAGATCCAGGAACAGGACAGAGCAAGATGGCAAGACCCCCGCCAGGAAATGAGACCACCCTGATTGTCCTCTCCTGTCTCACTTTGTTACCCTGTCCCGATTGGAACTGCCCCATCTCCACTTCCTATGCCCATATGGGCAGTGCACCTGTGTGACTAATGGACTGGACTCTGCCATGGACATTCCTCCACCGTCCCCCATCACCATATCACTACCGCCCTCCATTTGTGAGCACTGAAATAAACACCCTTGAACCACAAAACAATCTGGAGTCAGTCTGTGATTTGGTAAATATGTATAACCAATGACAGTGTCAACATGCTTTCCATTTTTATAGCCAACATACCTATGTCACACATCACAAGTCCTTGAAGGATGCAAGCACATGACACACGTTGCTAACGACACCTGTGAAACCGTAATGGAAAGGTACAACTCAGTGACCAAATACTGCTATGAAATGACAGACAGGATAGAGGTAGAAGTGTGAAAGTGAATGTAATGGTAAAAAGAAAACTGTTCTCACCTGTGTGTCACTGGAAATATTGCCGTATGACTGACTCCCTGTTGTCTATGTCTTCTTCCTCAGCGTCCTCATCATCACTGTCCACAGGCTCCACAGGCTCCATAGCTGCCAAAACACCGCCATCTGGACCATCCTCCTGCAGAAAAGGCACCTGGCGTCGCAAAGTAAGATTGTGAAGCATCGAGCAGGCGATGATGATCTGGCACACCTTCCTTGGTGAGTAGAATAGGGAACCACCTGTCATATGGAGGCACCTGAACCTGGCCTTCAGGAGGCTGAAGGTGCATTCGATCACCCTCCTAGTCCGCCCATGGGCCTCATTGTAGCGTTCCTCTGCCCTGGTCCTGGGACTCCTCACTGGGGTCAATAGCCAGGACAGGTTGGGGTAACCAAAGTCCCCCAATAGCCACACACGATGCCTCTGGAGTTGACCCATCATATAAGGGATGCTGCTATTGCGCAGGATGTAGGCGTCATGCACTGAGCCAGGGAACATAGCATTTACCTGCGAGATGTACTGGTCTGCCAAACATACCATCTGTACATTCATCGAATGATAACTCTTCCGGTTCCTGTACACCTGTTCACTCCTGTGGGGGGGGACCAGAGCTACATGGGTTCCATCAATAGCACCCATGATGTTGGGGATATGTCCAAGGGCATAGAAGTCACCTTTCACTGTTGGCAAATCCTGCACCTGAGGGAAAACGATGTAGCTCCTTACGTGTTTCAGCAGGGCAGACAACACTCTGGACAACACGTTGGAAAACATAGGCTGAGACATCCCTGATGCCATGGCCACTATTGTCTGAAACGATCCACTTGCAAGGAAATGGAGCACTGACAGCACCTGCACTTGAGGGGGGATTCCTGTGGGATGGCGTATTGGTGACATCAGGTCTGGCTCCAACTGGGTACACAGTTCCTGGATTGTGGCACGGTCAAACCTGTAGGTGATGAGTAAATGTCGCTCCTCCATTGTCAACAGGTCCACCAGCGGTCGGTACACCAAAGGATTCCGCCATCTTCTCAAATGTCCAAGCTGACGGTGCCTAGGAAGGACAACAGCGACCACAGAGTCACCAAAATCCCAGGCATGTACCCACAGATACACAGAACATGACACCAAAGACAAAAATCTTCCTGTATGTGTGTCGAGTGTAGGCCCAGGTATGTGTGACGCAGTTGCAAATTAAGCCATGTGGGCCCCTGAATTGGCGGCTGCCTGACCTCTAAACTGGGACAGTGGGATGAGGTAACTGCGCTGGCGTTGTACACCGTCGCGGTAGGCGGTCGAAGACCGCGGCGCAAAGCTGCATTGGTTAACATTGGACCCTATAGGTCCCAGGAGCCATTGATGAAGTGCACCGGCGGTGATGATATGCACCGCCGCGGACATCACCGCCGCGGAAGTGACCGCCATTTTCTATCTGTTCAATCACTTGATACCTGATCTTCGACAGGAGAGGACCTACACTGCAAGTGCTGCTGTGACCTCGGTCTGGAAGAGACAATGGCTGCTGCGTCTGGGGAAAGGGCCCCTGCCTTCACTGCTTAGGAGTTGGAGAAGCTCGTGGACGGGGTCCTCCCCCAGTACACGCTACTCTACGGTCCTCCAGACCAACAGGTAAGTACATAGGGAGCATGTTGTATGGGCTATGCCTGGGTGGAGAGGGCTGGTTGTAAGAGGGAAGGAGGCAGAGTGCAGTGAACATGAAGGAGTGGGAATGCATGTGCTACATGGCAAGGGCAGGGATGGGGGCCACTCACTTCGACGGTGCTCTTGCTAATGACTTCTCTTCTTCCCCTGTGCATGTCATGTAGGTCAGCGCCCACCAGAAGAAGGACATTTGGCGTGCCATCGCCAAGGACGTCCGGACCCTGGGGGTCCACCAGAGATGGGGCACCCACTGCCGTAAAAGATGAGAGGACATTCACCGCTGGAGCAAGAAGACGGCGGAGGCTCAACTGGGGATGGCCTCCCAACGTGGGAGTGGTGCCCGTCGCACCATGACCCCCCTGATGGTCCGGATCCTGGCGGTGGCCTACCCTGAGTTGGATGGGCACTTTAGGGAATAACAGCAGACACAAGGGGGTGAGGACACAATCATTCTGGGGACTTTCCTCGCAGTTGAGGGGTCTAGGTGTGGGAGGAGGGCTGTGGGTTTCCCTAGGCCAGGGCGACTTCCATAGGCTAGGCCCCTCCGTAATGCAGGCCATGTGACACTCCACACCACCGCAGTAGAGTGCCTAGTACAGGTATACTTGCCCCTTTGGCATCCATGTGTGCAGATGTCCACCATAGCCATGTAGGCCATATCCCAGGAATTGCATCTGTAGAGGCCAGGAGCACGGCGTAGTACAGGGGGCTGCTGTGTCTGTATTGTCTGCCAACGGTAGCGGTATGCCATGCACTCAACCTGTCTTTCTTCTGTCACCCCCCCCTTTTTCTGCTCTCCATGTTCTTTTGTGCATCAGCATCATCAGGCGGAGGTTCAGTGGCACCGGAGCACGATGGAGCTGCATCCCACATGGCCATGGAGGGCCACACCACGGACTCAGAATGCACCAGTGGGACGGAGGGCGAGGGGAGCTTTACGTCGGGCACTGGATCACCAACCAGCGACACGGACTCGTCCGCCGATGGGAGCTCCCTTGTGGTGGCGGCACCATCTGTGCACCACACTTCTACAGGTACAGCCACCACCTCCCCTACCAGCACCGCCCTCCCCGCAGCCCCTCAGCGTTCGCCCCGTGCCCGCTCACCCAGGAGGGTGGGCATCACCTTCGCCCCAGGCACCTCAGCCCCTGCCCCTGTCACCCCTGCTGCCCTCAGTGAGGAGGCCATTGACCTCCTCAGGTCACTCACTGTTGGGCAGTCTACCATTGTGAATGCCATCCAGGGTGTACAAAGGGAGTTGCAACACGGTAATGCATTCCTGGAGGGCATTCATTCTGGTCAGGCTGCCCTTCATTGAACCCTGCAATCTTTGGCCTCAGCACTGATGGCAGCCATTGTCCCTGCGTCTAGCCTCCCCCCTCCAACTTCCTCCACCCAGCCCCAATCCCCTGTACCCCAGCCTATCCCAAGCACACCAACAGACAAGCATGCACTCAACCCCTCAACACACAAAAGTAGCTCAAGCAAACATAGGCACCACACATCCCACAGGCACTCACACAAGCATCACACACATACAGACACAGCAACATCCACTGCCTCCACTGTGTCCCCCTCCTCATCGTCTCCCTCCTCCCTCCCAGTGTCGTCTACACTCTCACCTCCATGCTCTACATCTACAGGCACTAGGACTCGCACCAGTACACCCAGCACCACACCCCGCTCACCTGCACTCACCACCCCCACTCCCATTTACACGTCCCCTGTGTCCACTCCCAGTGTGTCTGTGACACCCCTCCCAAAGTACACAAACGCAGGCACCCACACACCCAACATCCATCCACCTCACGACAGCCTCCAGTACCTGCACCTGCACCCAAAACACCTAAAGTGACACCTACAACCACCTCCTCTTCCTCCACTCCCAGACCCCCTCCAGCTACCCATCCCAGTGTTCGTCATAAACTCTCCCTCAGCAACGTTGACCTCTTTGCCCCCATCCCCACCCCTCCAATTCATAAGTCCTGTAGTAGCACCTCAGCCAAAAAGACTCCAGTACCAGTGGTGGGTGTTACAGGTGTGTGGAGTGCACCGACCACCAGGGCAGGCAGTGTGACACGGAGCCAAAGCACTGCCAGTCCACCCCCTGTAAAGCACCTAAAGTTGGAAAGTGCCCGACGGGACAGGGTGAAGACTCCGGGCGGCAAAACTGCTCACAAGGGTCCCAGGGGGATTGCAGAGTCAGCTGTGACTCCTCCAAAGGTGGTGAAGGGCCAGAGGAAGTCTGCACAGTCTGGTGAGAGCAGCACGGCGGAGAAGGGCGCCATCCTCCCCGGCTGCCGGGACGCCACCGCCAGCACCGTCGTCACTGGTCAGGAGACCACCGCCAGAGTCATTGCCCAGGAGGGCACGAGTATCGTCACTGGTCAGGAGACCACCGCCAGAGTCATTGCCCAGGAGGGCACGAGTATCATCACTGGTCAGGAGACGACCGCCAGAGTCAGTGCCCAGGAGGGCACGAGTATCGTCACTGGTCAGGAGACCACCACCAGAGTCATTGCTCAGGAGGGTCATTGCCCAGGAGGGCACGAGTATCGTCACTGGTCAGGAAACCACCCCCAGAGTCATTGCCCAGGAAGGCACGAGTATCGTCACTGGTCAGGAGACCACCGCCAGAGTCAGTGCCCAGGAGGGCCCCGGCTGCCACAGCCCCGCTGGAAAATGAGGGACCGTCATGCCACACACCAATGCACAGGTCAGAGACCGCCATGGCAAAGCACCACTGAACAAGGGAATCACTGTCATGGTGAAGACCGCTAAACAGGGCACAGCACCGCTGAACAGGGCAGAGAACGGCTGAACAGATCAGAGACCGCCATGGCATGGCACAGCTGAACAAGGGAATCACCGCCATGGTGAAGACCGCTGAACAGGGCACAGCACCGCTGAACAGGGCAGAGAACCGCTGAACAGATCAGAGACCGCCATGGCAAAGCACCGCTGAACAAGGGAATCACCGCCATGGTGAAGACCGCTGAACAGGGCACAGCACCGCTGAACAGGGCAGAGAACCGCTGAACAGATCAGAGTCCGCCATGGCATAGCACCGCTGAACAAGGGAATCACCGCCATGGTGAAGACCGCTGAACAGGGCACAGCACAGCTGAACAGGGCAGAGAACCGCTGAACAGATCAGAGTCCGCCATGGCAAAGCACCGCTGAACAAGGAAACACCGCCACATCAAGCATTGTTATCCCATGTACAGCTGGGACTGTGACGGTACAGGAACTGTCATGGGAGGTAAATGCAGTGTGGGCACCATTCCCCCTCCAGAACCGTTGGAGACTGTTATCCACTTGAGAGACTGTGGCTTTGCACTCCCCAGGATTGTTCAGTGGGCAAACCAACCACTGTATAGACTTGAGAGACTGTGGCTTTGCACTCCCTAGGATTGTTCAGTGGGCAACCCACCCACTGTAGAGACTTGAGAGACTGTGGCTTTGCACTCCCCAGGATTGTTCAGTGGGCAAACCAACCACTGTATAGACTTGAGAGACTGTGGCTTTGCACTCCCCAGGATTGTTCAGTGGGCAACCCACCCACTGTAGAGACTTGAGAGACTGTGGCTTTGCACTCCCCAGGATTGTTCAATGGCCAAACCACCCACTGTATAGACTTGAGAGACTGTGGCTTTGCACTCCCCAGGATTGTTCAGTGAGCAACCCACCCACTGTAGAGACTTGAGAGACTGTGGCTTTGCACTCCCCAGGATTGTTCAGTGGGCAAACCAACCACTATATAGACTTGAGAGACTGTGGCTTTGCACTCTCCAGGATTGTTCAGTGGGCAACCCACCCACTGTAGAGACTTGAGAGACTGTGGCTTTGCACTCCCCAGGATTGTTCAGTGGCCAAACCACCCACTCTATAGACTTGAGAGACTGTGGCTTTGCACTCCCCAGGATTGTTCAGTGGGCAACCCACCCACTGTAGAGACTTGAGAGACTGTGGCTTTGCACTCCCTAGGATACATCAATGGGCATGGAGCCCCGTCGTGGATCTGGCATGGTGCTGTAATTCGGCTGAGGTGCCCCCCCTTCCATTCCCCCTGAGGTGCCTGTTGTATTTCTATCTGATGCCCCAGCAGTGTTCTCTCCATTTGTGGACAGGTATCTATTGTGGGCCTCGCCCATGCATTTTTGGCCCAGTGGTGCACGGACATTGATATGTGTATACCTGCACTGCTTCTCGTAATGTATATACTTTTGAATGTGTATATATATATCTGTATATATTTGGTAACTGTATTTTGATACATTCCAATTTTTCGACTGATTTCCTTTGGTCTTTGCATTCTTCCGGGGGGGGTTGTGGGTTGTTACTGTGATGTTTTGACATGCATAGCTGTGTGTGTTATAATGTGCGAGGGTGGGGGTGGGTGTTTTGCGTGAGTGTCCCCCTGACTTTTGCCTGCCCCCTCCCCTATGTCGTAGGTGCAGTACTCACTGTTGTCTTCACCGCCGCCATTGCTGGTGTTCATAAATGAGCAGGAAGACAAGGGCAGGTAGGATTTGTAATTCCGGCTCCATGCTGTCCTCCTTCCTCGTGGAGTGTGTTAAGGTGAGCGTTTTCCCATTGCAAAAGCTGTTTTCGCCGTGTTTTTATCCACAGTGAATCCGCCCCGGAAGAGGTGGCGGATTGGCGGGTTGTGATACTGTGGGCGGTACATTGTCTTCCGCCTGTCTGTTGGCGGTGACCGGCGAGCTGCTTGTCTGTACTGCCGTGGCGGTCGGAGTGTTAAAGTGGCTGTCTATGTTGGCGGTTTTTCCACGGTCATGATTCCCTTTTTATGTCCGCCGGCCTGTTTGGCGTATTACCGCACTTTTAGCACCATCCGCCAGGGTTGTAATGACCCCCTTAGTCTCTTTTTCAGAGATTTTCTTTATCGGGACGAACCAGCAAATCAGGCTGGGTCACGGTTGAGGCAAGTCGGCTAGAGTTGCCGCGGCGGGTCGGTCCCTCAATGGAGCTTTTTTTCAAAAGTTGTCCAAACATCTCCAAACTTCTGGGGCTTCTCCCAGATGTCCTTTTAAGGTTCTTTTGAGGTCCACAGCTCACCCCAAGGGTCCAGAAGTTCTGAGATGGTCCTTGGGGGTGCAGACTACAACTCCCAGAATGCACCTGGCACAAACTCCTTTTTGGCCACTGGACAGTGGTCAGCTGGTCGCTTTCTTCAGGAGTTGGTGCAGTGGACTCTGCTTAGCAATTTTTCACCTGTAGCAAACAGGGAGTCCCTCCTTGAAGCAGTTGAAGCCAGGCAAAGTCCTTCTTGTGGTGAAGCCCAAGTGTGCAGCTGGTGCAGGTTCCAGGTGCAGGCCAGGGGTCCAGCAGGGCAGTCCTTCTTCTTCTGTTGTTCTTACTTGTTGGATGTGGTAGGGAACTGAGGTGTGGGTGCAGGTCTGCCAGTTTTATCCTTGCTCCTGGATGAAAAGCAGGGGGGTCCTGGTTCTCCAATCAGGTGCAGGGTCCTTCCCCCTGTGATGACCACTTCCTGGGAAGTGTGGCAAAAATCAATCCCAGGAGGCAACATTCTCTAAAAATCCATCATGGCTGAATCAGATTTTTGGAGGTTACATATGGCTGAGCCCACCCACTGGTGTGGCTAAAAATCATAAACACACCCCTCTCCTGCCCTCTCCTAATCTAATCAAGGGGGCACCTAGTTGTCTGGGGTTGCAGGATGTGGGGGTGTTGCTGGTTGCTCCAAATGTTCTTCTCTGCCTTTGAAGACCAGTTTGGCAGCCCTCCCCTTCCTGCCTCACCATCTGCTGAGGGGAGATTCCTTCCCACAGGCACATTTCTTTGTGTGAAGCCAGGCCACTTCACACCTCATCAAGGCAGCTTGGCCAAGCTGCTAGAGGCTGGCCAATCAGAGCACAGCAGCAAAAACGATGCAGGGCTGAAATTGGCAACTTTTCAGGTAAAGTTTAGAACTCTTTACCTGAACAAGTTATATTAAATCCCACAACTGGAAGTTGTGGGATTTATTACAACAATTAATTTGATACCAAATTCTTGGTAGGCATCATTTAAGGAGACTTTAAAAATTAAAATAAAGTCTCCCCATTCTAGCCTATGAAGGCCATTTACTACAATGAGGGAAAAACAAATTTGGCTGTTTTTACCTCACCAGGGCTTATAAAACTATTTTTATAAAGTCCCTGCTTATAGTTACATGGCACCCAGTCCTAGGGGCACATAGGGCACACCTTGGGATGACTTATATGTACAAATAAGGTAGTTTAAGACTTTGGAACTACTTTTAATTCCAAAGTCGAATTTGCATATAACTTTAATTTAAAAGCAGCCAGCAAGGCAGGCCTGCCTTTAAAATGACACTGGGCACCTCAGCAGTGCACCTATGGGTGCACTACCTATGCTGTGGTCCCTAAACCTACATGCCCGACAATATACTAGGGACTTATATGTAGGTTCACTTAGCCAATTATAATTAGCCTAATTTGCATATTGATTTTACACAGAGCACAGGCCCTGGGACTGGTTAGCAGTACCCAGGGCACCATCAGAGTCAGGAAAACACAAGCAAAAAGTGAAAAATGGGGGCAAAAGGTTATGGGGCCTCTGCAATCAGCCCTGTTTTCTCACACCCACACATGGACAGGCTTGACTTCTTGTGTGCCCAATATGTCACTCCCTTTATTGTGTTCCAAGCGCGATGGGTCAGTCTGTAGGCTGGCTGTGACATGTAGCGAATGTATGCAGTGGGTGACATTTAGTGGATGTTTGTGTGCATTGTTTGCTGGGTGGTTTAGCTGTCACTTGCCACTTTGTGTGATGTGTTCCATAGTGTTCCTGGCCAATGTCATGTTGCTATCTCATGGCCCACAAAAGTCACAGTTGGCCTACCTGGTCAGTGCAGGGCCTGAGCTGGGGGTGTGTAGGGCACCCTATTGGGGAGTGTTTGTAATAACTGCTATGTGCTGCAGGTGGACAGGATGGTCAAGACAGGATATTATTAGCTTGGTGCACTGACGTGTATTTGACTTGTGCACACAATATGCTGTCTTGTATTTGCATCCATGCAGGTCAACGCCAATCAGAAGAAGGGGATTTGGAGAGCCATTGGCAAGAAGGTGCAGACCCTGGTGGTGTACAGCCGGCAGAGCGCCCACTGTCGGAAGAGTTGGGAGGACCTGAGACGATGGGCCCGGGAGATCGCAGAGGCCCAGCTGGGGCTGTCCCCCCAACGAGAAAGGGGTGCCCATCAGACAATGACCCCCTGTAACAGCCTGCATTTTGGCGGTGGCCTACCCGGACTTGGATGGGCATTTGAGGGCCACAAGGGAGTGAGTACAAGGCACATGTATGCTTGACCCTTTGCCAGGTGATTGAGTGAGGGACTGACTGCTCCCCATGACAATGTGGGATGTGTCATGTGTCACAGATCATCTTGGATCAAATTGGTGCAGATGGGCTATGTCTTTTCAACTGGTGTGCTCATCCTTTTGGAGCTGGGGCCTAGGACTAAACTGTGGGGAACCTTCAATCCAGTTGCACAGCAGGGAGCACATATGGCTGTGTTTAGTGTACAAATATTCTGCTTCACTTACTCTGGTGGGTGTTAGTTTTCACCAACAGATCACTCCTTCCAAATGTCACAGTACAAAGGTAGGTATGATGTGGCTTACTGTCCTCTGCCATGTGTCTGGGGATATGTGTAGGTTGACATATGCCACCTTGGGGCAAATTTTCTTCATTGTATGTTGGGTGCTGGTGCCTCACAGCAGTCTGTGATGTATGGGTGTCCATCATACATGTGACATGACTTGCATGGCTAAATCTTGACAGCTGTAGCAAACTACTTTCCCTTGGTAAGTGCGGAATCTACATTGTCATAGGTGATGTATCATCAGTGTAGCCAACATTCCTTGTGCCTACGTGTCTGCATGTGCTCCATTCCCACTAGGATACATATCTATGCATTAGATGTAGGCATGTGCTAGCCATGCAAATTGGATGATGTCTGGAATCTCTCACATATATGTGCGTGGGGTCGTGTTGTTGTAATGGTACATTTGCAATGGTTGTTCATTTACTGTGATGCCCCAGACAGGACTGTGTCACCATCATATGCCATCTGACAGATACATTCATGCCTTATAGTATGCCATTAGTCATGTATACCTGCAGTAGCTATGATGGACATGGCAGGTAGGGCCAGCGTGTGTATCCACTTCATGATCATTTGTACCCTTGATGTGGAATGTTGGTTGTAGGTGCACAGCACCTGTGTGATGATTGGGAATTGTGCCGGCTGTCAGGATGCATCATAAATTGACTTGCAGTGATGCTTGCATCACATGTGTTTGGAGTCAGGGATTCATCCACAGACAGATGCATGCTTGCGATGTCTGAGATGTGGGTAGTGATGTTGCTTCTCATAGGACAACAACTTGGAATCCTTCTGTTATTGAGTGCAAGGTCTGTGTCACTCCTTCCTGTACGCTACAGTTTTCCACTACAAACACAGTCAGATATAAACTTGGAAATGGGTGTGAGACAGTGTTGGGGGCTATCCTGGGCCTTACCGGATCATTCTTCTGTGTATTCTGGAGACATCTCTCCATGAGGTGTAGGACATGAATTAATTGATGTTCCTTGGAACACCACATGTGGGGGATGTCTGAGTGACCTTGCTACTACCTCACTCATTTTGGGCAGGTGCCACTTGTGAAGCTGTACACTGTTGGGAAGTGCCCATAGTAGTGACATGGATATTTCCATGTCACTTAATCCAGGTATGACATGTTTGTACCAGTGTTGTCTGCATTTCTTTAGCAACATCTGTTGTTGTTGGTACATTACGTCAGTGCATTTCAGATGTGTGCATAGGCTTGTGTCTGTGTAATAGGTAGGGTAACTTACAATGGGATACAGTTGTTGGCTACTGGTTCACTGGGGTGTGCTGCATGTGGCACAGGTTAGAGAGGGAGTGGTCACCTAGTTGTGCTATGGTTAGTGTGGTAGCTAAACGTCATCCATGCTATTGTAGTTGAGACTAAGATTTGCTCATGTGTTACTTTTGTTAGTCCAGATGGCATGCATGATTTTGTATTGGCACATGAAGGTGCCAGGTTGCTGGCACTTCATGCTGACACTTCACTTGACATCATGGTATGTTTTGTCTCTCAGAGGTGTGCTTGGAATGTTATCATGCCCACGTTATAACCCTACTCCACTTTCTTTTGGCAGCATCAGCACCAGCATGCAAAGGGGACTGGGCTGAGCCGAGTGGGGAAAAATCTGGCTATGGGACCACAGGTCATGGCACCACTGACACAGAGGGACCCAGTGGCCTGGAGGGCGAGAGGAGTGCCACAGTGGGGACCGGATCTGCATCATCATACTCGGATTCCTCCTCCAGTGGCCACTCCCTAGTGGTGGCGGACTCACAGGGGACCCCTCTGTATGATCCTCGTCCACCACCCCCATTCTATCACTGCCCTCCCTGTTGCTCCCCACCCAGTTGGCCGTGCCCGCTCACCCAAAAGTGTGGGCGTCTCCTTTGCAGCAGGCACCTCTGTCCCAGCCCCTGTTGCCCGAGCTGCCATCAGTGAGGAGGTTATTGACCTCCTAAGGTCGATCCCGGTTGGTTAGTCCACCATTGTGAATGCCATCCAGGGACTGGCAAGCCAAGTCAATGAGAGCAACGCGTTCCTGGAGGGTATTCATGGTGCAATGGCTGGCCTACAGACTGATGGCAGCCAGTCACCCCTTGTCTTTCATACCCCCTCCACCTTCCTCTTCCCAGTCCAAATCCCCCCTTCCCCGACCCTCCCAAAGCACACAGACAGCCTTGCATGCCTGCACCTCAACAGGCAAGGGTAGCACACACAAACAAATAGGAGTCGGAACCACGAATGCTGGAACCACGCATGCCTAAACAACGCGGTCGGAACAACGACTGCATTGTTACCACGAATGCCTTAACAACGATTTTCGTTGTAAAGGCATTCCCGGTAAAGGCATGCGTGGAACGGCATGTGTGGTTCTAGTAAGCGACTCCCCCCATCCTGGCCCCCACCCCTAAAACAATCGTACCCCAACCCCCACCCCTAAAAAAATTCTACCAGTACCCCAACCCCCACCCCTAAAACTTAAACTACCCCGCCCCTAAAACTACTGCGACCCCCTAAAACCTAACCTACCCCGACCGCCTACCCCACCTTTAAAAATTAAAAATACCCCAACCACCCCACCCCTGTCCCTAAAACTACAGGAACCCCCCACCCCTAAAACTACTGTGACCCCTCCACCCCCCTAAAATCTCAACTACCCACCACTCCCACCCCTAAAAACAAAAAATACCCCGACCCCCCACCCCAACCCTACAGATCCCCACCCCTAAAACTACGACCCCCCACCACCGCCCCTAAAACTACCGGAACCCCCTACACCCGCACCTAAAAACTAAAAATACCCCCACCCCCTAAACTACCCAGACCCCCCACCCCTGCCCCTAAAAACTAAAAAAAAAACAATCCCCCACCCCACGCCTAAAACTACAGCAATCCCCCACCCCGCCCCTAAAACTACCACGGTCCCCCACCCCCCAAAACCTAAACTACCCCGACCCCCCATACTGCCCCTAAAAACTAAAAATACCCGACTTCCCCACCCGACCCTAAAACTACAACGACCCCGACCCTAAAACTAAAAATGCCCCCACCCCTAAAATGGCCTCAGCACCACTTACCTGATTGCATCCTCCGATGAAGCCGGCTCCCTTCTTCTGTGCCTTAACCACGCATGAGGCACCAAACAACGGTGTCGTGGTTAACGAAAGCGTTGTTCCGCTTTCGTTGTTCACGACTTCATTGTTCAGGAGTCGTGGTTGGGGATGTTTCCCCCACACAAACACAAGCACTACAAGACACACCAGCACACACACAAAGAACAGCCACCCACAGACACAGCAACAATCTTGACTTGCCCTGACACCCCCGCACTCCCAGCATCGTACACACATCTGGTAAACCTACAGACACCACAAAAACAGTCACTGATACAGCCACCACACCCATCCTACCAGCAAACATCACCCCAGCAGACCTTCAGACATCCACCCCAGTCACCACACCCGCAGACACCACAACCACAGACACACCTACATACAGCACATCCACCATACCTCCACCACACACAAGCATACCTCCCACAAGCATGCACCCACGACATCCACTTCTACACGTCAGAGAACCACTCCCTCAACCTCCAAACTTCAACCCCTTTCTGATTCCTGTTCCCATGTATCTAAGAAAATTTTCCTTTGTGACCTTGACCTTACCCCTGTGTGCCCGTACCACCCCTAAAAGGACCATTTCCCTCCCAGAGGGCATCCCTTTCATGTCCAAGGCTTCTCCTGCCCCCCTGCAAGCATCCATGCCCCTTCCCCACCAAGAAGAAGCCCCACCCCTCCCAAGAAGGATCCCCACCTTGCAAGCCCAAACCCAATCCCCCCTCCCAAGCCCAAACCCAAAATCCACCACAAGCCCCCCTCCACTATCCCCCCAAGATAATCCCTGCAGTGCCTGCCTGCTCCCTTGATGCCCCTACCTGTGTCAGTCAGGTGTTAAGTAGAGGCCTAACACTGTGCCTTTTGGGCCAACATTTTTGGACTGGCCTAAGGCCTTGGAATTTCTTAGACATTAGTTTAATAAACCCAACCAGTTGTTGATTTATTGGGTACACCTTTGTCCGGCAATTCCTTTCCTGGCTTTTGGTCGTTTCTGAGTGACATTGGTTGTGTTCCTGTAGTTTTGTTTGTTTAGGCTGCTTGCTACTCCATGTGGTGTTTTTGCAATATGTGAGTTTGTGTGAAGTGCTGTTGTTCCCCAAGGGAAGGGTGTCTGTTGTGTGATGGGTATGTGTGTGTAGATGCAATATTGGTGTCATGGCATTGTGTTGTGTTTGTTGTGGTATGTGTTTCTTTTTGTGCTGTGTGATGTGGGCATGTATGGTGCAGGACTTGTACCCCTGATATGGCTATTGTCTACATGTGATGTGTGTGTTCTTGAGCTTTGCCAGTGTGGACGTGGAGTGCGTTGAGTTGTGCTAGTTTGCTTTGCATTTGAGTGTGCATGTGTTCATGTAGGCGTGGGTCCCTTGCAGCTGATGGTATAGGGGTATGTCCCATGGAGTGGGAGTTGTGTGTGCTTTGTTGACTTACCCTTCTCCATTGTGTGGCTGTGCATGACAATTGGTTTTGGTATTGCTTGTCCCTGAGATCCAACTGGGGCCAATTCCTGTGCACATGTTGTTTGAGGCCCTGCTCAACATGATATGTGTCCCAGTGCAGCCTCCTTGCATGTATGGTCCTGATGCTCCCACCCCAGCTGAGCATGTATTGTGGTGTGCTTTGTCTCTTTTGGCTAATTGTCTCTCTATGTATTGTGCATGACACTGTGCTTCTATTGTACTATGTGTGTGTATGATGTGGGTGTCCATTGCAGGGTTGTTTGTTAGTGGTGTTGAGTGTGTACCATGGCACATGGATGTATATGTGTGTTGTATGTGTGGACAGACCCTGGCCAGTGTTGTGTGTGAGTGTGTGAAATGTATTTGTGTATGTGCAGTAGTTGTGTTGTTGTTGGTGTGTGTGTGAATGTTGTGTGGCCTTCAGTGTCCCTGAGCCTGTGCTGTGTAGCCGTGTATAAATGTGGAGTGTTGCCGTGCAGTGTGTGTGTGCTGGCTGAAGTGTGCTTGTTGTGAATGTCCGTGTTGCAATATGTGATTGTCTGTATGTCAAAAGATAGGTGTAGCTGCTGCCTGTGGCGTCCCCCCCCCTACGATGTGCTAGCCAACGCGGCATGCTTTTTTTAAAGGGATGAAGTAACAGGTAGGTGTGTGTACTTACAGTTGATGTCGTCTACGGCAACATTGATTTTCTTGTCTTTTGGCGAGCAGCGGCATGGCGTTTTGCGAAGGGCTCCACGGCTCCTCAGGATTTGTATGGCTGCCTGCAGGTGAGTGTCTCCCTTTATACTGTTTGTTTCCGCCTGCTTGTAGGTGGGGGTTGGACCGCCACAGTCACATTGGCGGTGTGCAACCCTGTAAAGGGTCTGGTGGAAACATGGTCTCCGCCGGCCTGTTTGTGCTTCCAGGAGACCGCGGCAGTCTGTGCTGCCTGGTGGGGCGGCAGACCGTTGGCGGTCTTATATTTGTTTGACCGACAGACTCATAAGACGGTCCGCTCCTTCAGCCCATTGGTGGTCGGACCACCAACACCAACATGACAGTCCTCGGACTGCCAAACACGTAATCAGCCCCTACGTCTTTAAATTGTAGCAGGTTCTATATTCTTTCGGTTTGTTTGCTACATTTAGGTACAATTTGGCTAATGGATTGCTCCATTCATAGTAGTTGGTAGCTTTGCTCTTTTTGTAATGCTACTATAAATTTATAGAGTGTAGGTTAGGTTATGCCTAGTGTGGATTGGAAGACATTGTGCCATCCTTCCACTGCGCTCTTTATTTTGCCTTCATTTGGGGCTTAGGTTGTCTTAATTTTGTTGGTAGAAAGGGCTTTCTATTAGTAATTGCAGTGGTTAGCTACCTCTGTGACAGGGATATAGCCTAGTGCTATCATTGTTTTTATTTCAAAGGCAAATTGGCTGTTCGTAGAATATTCTACACTTAGTGCAGATTGTTGGAGATGTCTCAATTTGCTTTGATTGAAATTATAGCAAGAGCCTTGCATGGCTGTGGTGGGGGAGGGGATACATTTTTTTAATGGTTTGAATCATGCTTCAAAGTCCATGATTATTTTTTGTGGGTAGTAGTTTTTGTTTCATATTTAAGATGGTTTAAGAGTTAGTAGTAAGCGCTGCTTTGTTTATTTGGTACTAGGGCATTTATAAAAACGATATATTTTTTTTAATACTCACCATATATGGTGTACATCTGAGTGAATATTTTGAGACACATTTTGAAGGTCCTATGTATCATCTTGGTTTAACTATTGCTTAGATCTAGTAGGTTATTTGCTGTAGAGAGTATTAGATTTGTTTATCATTGTTTAGATTGTGATTTAAAAGGAATGATTCCTCATGTGCCATTGTTAAATGTTCAGGTATTTCTATGTCTTAGTATCTTCTAGGAGCAGGAGGAGTATCATTGGTGGCTTTTGTAATTCATGCAATTAAATGTTTTAAAGTGGGTACAGGTGGTGGTTGGCCTGTGATGCGTTTGGGGACTTTAGGCGGTATATCTTTTAGAACTTTGATTGTGGGTTCATGGATGCTCGTGCTTGCCGCTCTTATCTCCTGTAATACCTCCCTAACTTCAATTTCTGTCACATTTGGGGGATAAGTGTGTTCCCTTATATTAATGACATAATCATCTTTCATAGTGGACCTCCCACAGCATACATTAGAATAATATTTGTTCTATTTCTAATTGACATTTTCAGCACTTTCTCTGTTGTAGGTGTAGCCCATGTGATTAAGTAAGTGTGGTACATAAGCATCAGGTGTGTTTTTCAGCTCAGGTAGCGATCTTCCATTCTGTCTTACAGAACCTCCCATGGTATTTTTACCTCCAGTTTCACAGTAGGTCATTCTTTCGGTAATCATGTTGAATTGAGTCAAAACAGTACAATACAGACACACACATAAGTCCGCCAGCCCAAAGGTCAGTGATAAACTGGCGGTTTCCAAACCCACACCGTTACACCAACAGAACTATGCCCACAGAATTATGACCCACGAATCACGGCGGCGGACATTCAACTACAGTAAACCATTGGCGGTACATACCTCCGTGCTCAAAATACACAGACACATACAAAACAACACCACATTGGACAGTTCAAACTACACACACCTGAGACACATACACACACCACCCCCACACACCCACACCACTATAAAACAAACACACACACACACACACACATTAGCCACAACCCTTTATGACTACAAACAATTGCCAACTGAGAGAGATAGACCAAGAGCACCCACAGAATCAGAGTCACATAACACCATCACCCATACACCATCCACGCACCTCACAGCACACACCCCAACACATCACCCAACACACCCTCACACACACCACTCACACTACACCCACGGCACCACAGAGACACCCCAGGTTCTCAGAGGAGGAGCTAAGGGTCATGGTGGAGGAAATCATCCGGGTAGAGCCACAGCTATTTGGATCACAGGTGCAGCAGACATCCATTGCTAGGAATAAGGAGCTATAGCGGAGGATCGTGGACAGGGTCAACGCCGTGGGACAACACCCCAGAACAAGGGATGACATCAGGAACAGGTGGAACGACCTACAGAAGGTGCATTCCGTGGTAGCAAGATACCAGATAGCAGTACAGAGGACTGCCATTGGACCCCCACCTCCTCCCCCACAACTAACAACATGGGAGGAGCAAGTCTTGGCAATACTGCATCCTGAGGGCCTGGCAGGAGTAGCTCTGTCAGCTTCTGGGGACCACACACATTTTTCTTTCTTTCTCAATAACTTGGTGATTGGCGCCACTGTCTGAGAGAAATGATTTATAAACCTGCGATTAAAGTTTGCAAAGCCCAGGAAGCACTGTACATCTCGAACATTCTTTGGAGTGGGCCAATCAGATACTGCTTGTTCTTACTTTTCTGCCATGACCATGCCTTGAGGGGTAAGGATGACCCCTAAAAACTCAACTGTGGTAACATGAAATTCACATTTGGTTAGTTTGCAATATAGGTGATTCTTTCGAAGAGCTGTGAGAATCTTCTTGACATGTTGTACATGTTCGGCTTCATTGTCAGAGTAGATTAAAATATCATCGATATAGACTATTGCAAATATATCTATATACTCTCTAAGGACGTCATTCAGGAAAAATTTAAATGCTGCTGGAGCATTACACAGTCCAAAGGGCATGACGGTGTATTCAAAGAGACCATATCTTGTCTTGAACGCAGTTTTCCATTCGCCACCTTCTCTCATTCTGACTAACGGGAAAGCACCTCGTAGATCGAGCTTAGTGTAGATTTTTGCATTCTTCACTTGATCCAACAAGACAGGAATCAGAGGCAAAGGGTATCTGTTCTCAGGGAGTGCCCCAACCAGAGTCCTGACTAGACCCGCACGCAACTGTGACATAACCCCGCAATTGAAATTCAAAAAGATCCTTTAAGCTAGGCTTGAGAGATAAGCAGGTTGAGATGATAGGTACTTTTGATTTGAGAATAGGTGATGTTGACCTTATGATTACCACTTATGAACTCCAAGAGGGCGGTAGAATTGATCCTAGTAACCTGGAAGGGATTTGGGGTAATTTGGGCATTGTATATGATAAGAGTGCTTACAGAAATTTCAAACCTAAATCTATTTTTACATCTGTATTATCATTTGATTTGGCAGATGCATTTCAAGGCAAAATGGTTTCTTACTTGAAAAACTGAGATGTAAAAGTAAGAAAATGAGGAAAAGAGAGAATATAATGTCTTGTCAACATACAGCAACTGAATCTCTAGTTAATGACAAGACTATCTTGATGATCCCTGCAGATAAAGGGGTCAACATAGTCATCATGCCTCTCTAGGTGTACATAAATGAGGCACCTGGGTGACAGCGAGTGCTTAATGGTCATCAGTCAAAGTGAACATATGAACACTGTGGATGAATATAAGGAACTCCTTGTATATTGGACAGGCTAAGATTGAACAAGAGGAATATGTTTTTTTGAGAAATACCCATGTACGTATATACCTGTTCTACACTTACAGCCTAAGGTACATAAGAATCAGACTGAAAATATTGTTTTCTAAGGAATAACCATCCCCATATACCTGTTCTATACTCAATTCCTAAGGTACATAAGAATCAGACTAATCCCCCGGGGAGTCCCATTATACTGACCATTTTCTAAGACCATTTGTGTCTGCACTACTCTGTCACTTTGAGGATACCAGAGATTTTCTTAAGAGGATTGCAGGTATACACTGGGAGAGTGTTTTCGTTAATAACACTTGATGTCTCTTCCTTATATACAAGTATACAACATCTAGATATAGTTGCAGCATGTTAACACTTTTTAAGGACTAGACTGATTTCTTACTATGCCCACAGTAGGATGTTACTTGAGATTATAATGTACTGTCTGAATAATATTTTCCTCCTAAATGGGACACTGTGCAGGCAGATCCAGGGGACACCATGGGTACATGCTTCGCCCCCAGCTATGCCAATCATCTGATGGGCTGGGCGGAGGAGCAAGTGTCCATGGCACACACATTTGTTCAGAATATGGATGTGCCAGATTTATTGATGACCTTTTCATCATTGGGTAGGGTGGAGAGGAAGAAATTAGTGATTTTGTGAACCGATTAAATCATAATGACCTCAACTTGAAATTCTCATGCAATATGAGTAGAGAAAGCATTGTCTTCTAGGGTGTTGCCATAGATATGTCAGAGGGCAAATTAGTGCCCAAATTATATTGCAAACCAACTGCAGCCAAAATCCCACTCCATGCTCAGTGTACTCACCCTAGTTCCTTGAAAGAACTTGTAAGAGTGAAACGTAATAGTAGTAACTTGGAAAAATTTCTAGTAGAGAAGCAGATTATGGTTACTAGATTTAAGGAATGTTGCTACCCAGACAGGGTTCTGAAGAAAGTTATCCAAAGAGTAAGTGAAAAAACAGGGATCAGGATGTATTTGTCCCAAGAAGGAAGGAGGAGGCCCAGGACACAGGAGCAGTGACATTAATTATGACCTACAACATGAGATCAGGTGATGAAGATATTTTTTTAAAAACTAGCATCTTGTGAAATGTGATCACATTATGGGTAAATGGCGAATAAGTGAATGGTGAATAAGAAACCATCTATAACAGTGGTTCCCAACCTGTGGTCTGCGGACCCCAAGGGGATCCGCAGGCCTGGGCTGGGAGGAAGGCACTTCTCCAGCTGGAGCCCCTGACAAACATGTGCATGCGTGTTTTTATATGTATTACTTCCTTTGTTCAGCAGTTTTAAAAGCACTGCAAAGCTCCGTGTACAGCAAAAATAAAAGTGTCAAGATGGTGATTAATGTACCTGCTAGAGAGGAGTTGGAGTTTTGGGCAGTGGCAGTTTTGGCTCAAAGGTAGCGCAGGTGGATAATATGCCTGCTGCAGAGGATGTGTATCATCCAAATAACATTTTATGTGGATGGCACAGTGGGTTACAGCTTTTGTCACAAAGCTCCTTTTGTAACTGTGCAGTTCATAATCGTAATCTAGCACCGTGAGCTATGAACTGCCATTAAAGAGCTGCATGCAAACTGCATGGAACAAATTAGAAAGTTGTTTTTCCCAGTCTTTCATTATCTTTATGCTGCTACAAAAGGTTTGCTTGTGTAGAAATACATTCTTATTATTAAAGACAACGCTAACCACTGTGTTGTGTCCTGAATCCTGAGTATGTGCTTCTCCAGATCAAGCAGTCTTGGAAAATGCCTACCAGTGTGAATGACATGTGAATCCTACACCTTGTAGCCCCATATAAAGCGTTCTGACACCCTGCAGTGGAATGATAGCTGCTAAAAAACAAATGAATTACATGTGACAGAGAGGCTAGTGAGAGATGAGAGACCCTTACGGTTTACTTCATTTCCCCACCACATATTTATGTGAAAAAGCTTTCTCAGATCTTACATACCTAAAAAATAATAACAGAAATCTCACCAGAAAGTTAGAATCTAACCTGAGGATTCACCCTTCCTAAATAAAACTAAACATTGAAAAGTTAGTTCCCGAAATGTAGCGCCAATCTTCCAAATAAAATGTTTAGTTTTTTGCATATTTTTTCAATATAAAAGAATTATGGCCCTCATTACAACCCTGGCGGTCGGTGTTACAGCGGCGGTAACACCGACCGCCAACAGGCCGGTGGTAAAAAAAAATGGAATCATGACCACGGCGGAAACCGGCAACACAGACAGCCACTTTAACACTCCGACAGCCACGGTGGTAGCAACAAACACCGCGGCGGTACCCGCCAACAGCCAGGCGGAAGACAAGGTTCCGCCCACTGTATTACAAGAGGCCTATCCGCCACCTTTTCCAGGGCGGTACCAACACTATCAAAAGCACGGCGGAAACAGTGTTCTGAAGGGAAACAACTCACCTCTCGACACTCAAGGAAGACCCACGATGCCATGGGACCCGAGCTGCAGGTCTTCCCCATGCTGGTGTATCTGCCCATACACCAGGAGCACCAACACCGGCGAAGATGACCACGGTGAGTACTGCATCTAGCACACAGGGGAGGGGGGAGGAAAAAGAGAGTGACACACATGTGCAACACGCAACACCCCCACCCTCACCCCAAACACCATACACACAAACACATGCAACAACATTACATATACACGCTGTAACCCTCTGTAATAACGCAAGGACAAAAGGAATGGAGTCAAATTAGTGTAATATGAGAAATAGTTAGAAAAACGTTCAGAAATAAAAAAAACAGTATTTACAATATATACAATATATACAAAAGGCGGGACAATGGCCACTCAAAATGCCCGTGGCCCACTGGGCCAGAACACATAGGCCAAGCCCACACTCCTGCCTCAAATACAGAGAGAACACTGCAGGGGCATCAGGTCGAAAACACACAGGCACCTCAGGGGGACGGGGAAGGGGGGACACCTCAGCCGGAAGATGGTACAACAACACTGCTCCTGGAGGGGGCTCCATGCCCACTGCTTGGTCCTGGGGAGTGCAAAGCCACAGGCTCTCAAGTGGGTGCTTTGCCCACTGCTTGGTCCTGGGGAGTGCAAAGCCACAGTCTCTCAAGTGGGTGCTTTGCACACTGCTTGGACCTGGGGAGTGCAAAGCCACAGTCTCTCTAGTGGATGCCTTCTTCCACTGGTTCTGGAGGGGGCTTTGTGTCCAGTGTGCTTCATCCTGCCAAGGATAGGGTGAGTGGATGCCTTCTTCCACTGGTTCTGGAGGGGGCTTTGTGCCCAGTGTGCTTCATCCTGCCAAGGATAGGGTGACTGGATGCCTTTTTCCACTGGTTCTGGAGGACGCTTTGTGCCCAGTGATACAGCACATGGGGAGTGAAAGGTCACAGTCACTTACCTGGGTGTGAGACCCACACGATGTTCTGTGGCCAGGATGCATGACACACCATGGAGGCAGGACCACAGTCCATCTGCCGGCTGGGACGGCTGTACAGTGGTTGCAGTGCCGGTACAGGTGTTGGTGCTGCCAGTGGAGGGGGAAGGCCCCACCCCTTCCCCTGAAGCCTCAGATGGCTGCCCACTGGGGCTGCTGCTGCGGCACTGCTTATGGCAGTGCTGGCCGCGGTGCTGGCCGCGGTGCAGGTGCTGCCAGTGGTGGGGGGTGGCTCCAGCCCTTCCCCTGCAGCCTCGGACGGCTGAAGTGCCCTGGATGGTGGTGCCTCCTTGCTCCTGCCAGCTGGAGTCCTTGCCTTGGCCTTGCTGGCTGGTTGTGCCTCCTTCTCCTTGCTGGATGCTGTCCCCATTTTGCCCTTGCCAGGTGGGGGAACCTTCTTAGCCTTGGCAGATGTTGGTGGCACACTGGCTGGGCTGACGGGTGCCTCCTTAGAGCCTCTGAGAGCTGCAGAAACTACAGAGGACGTGGGCTTGGTGGCTGAGGTGCTGAGCTGGGTTCTGGCCACCGTAGCCCGAGGTGAAGGACGGGGGGGCTGGGAGGGGTACAAAGGAGGTCAATGTTGGCTAGGAAAAACTTATTAGGGACACTGGGGCGGGATGAGGGTGAAGGTTTAGGAGTGGAGGAAGAGGAAGTGGTTGTAGGAGGTGTCAGTCTGCTGTGTTTGGGGGCAGGTGCATGAGCTGGATGCTGCTGTGAGATGGATGGCTGTTGGGTGGGTGTGTGCTTGTGTTTGTGTACTTTGGGAGGAGGGGTCACATACACAGTGGGAGAGGACACAGGGGACGTGTGCATGGATGTGGGGGTGGTGACTGCCAGTGATGGGCGTGTAGTGATAGGCATGCTGGTGATGGAGGGAGAAATGGACGAGGAGGGGGACACAGTGGAGGCAGTGGATGTTGGTGTGTCTGCATGGGGATGGTGCTTGTGTGAGTGCCTGTGAGATGAAGTGTGGTGCTTGTGTTTGCGTGAGCCACTTCTGTGTGTTGATTTGGGTGAATGCTAGTGTGATGGTGTGCTTGGGATAGGTTGGGGTTGAGGGGATTGAGACTGGGTAGAGGAAGTTGGAGGGGCGAGGCTGGACACAGGGACAATGGCTGCCATCAGTGCGGAGGCCAGCGCCTGAAATGCTCTCTGTTGGGCTGCCACACCAGAGCGAATGCCCTCCAGGTATGCATTCGTTGGTTGCAAATGCCTTTCGACACCCTGGATGGCATTCAGTATGGTTGACTGCCCAACAGTGAGCGATCTCAGGAGGTCACTAGCCTCCTCACTGAGGGCAGCAGGGCTGACTGGGGCAGGGCCTGAGGTGCCTGGGGCAAAGGAGATGCCCACCCTCCTGGGTGAGCGGGCACAGGAAACATGCTGATGGGCTGCTGGGAAGGCGGTGCTGGTACGGGGGTGGCGGCTGTACCTGTTGTTGGGGTGGGCACAGAGGTTTCCGCCAACACCAGGGAGCTTCCATCGGAGGAGGAGCCGCCATCTGTAGTGTCCCCTCCTGTCTCCGTCGTGGTGCTCCCCTCCCCTTCCGTCCCACTGGTGCCCTCACCATCGGTAGATTCAGCCTCCAGGCCCATGTGGGATGCAGCTCCCTCCGTCACTGGTGCCTCTGCTCCTCCACCAGATGATGCTAATGCACACAAGGACAGGGTGACAAAACAAGAAGGGTGGGGAGAGACAGAGGATACACTTGGTCAATGCCAGCAACAACACTACCATTGGCGTACACAACACACAGGGATCAGCCCTATGCACTAGGCCATGCACTACCAGTTACACAGCCAGTCACCAGCCCATGGGGTACATTGCCCAATGCCATTGGCTGCACACCTGAAACCAACAGGACCCTGCCCAGTAGTAGATGCCCACTAACACTGTTGAGGTTGGAGAGCTTCAGAGCCTGCCCAACAAGGGACCTACCCTGCCAGTTCACCCTGGCCTAGGGGCACCCACAGCCCACATCCCACACCCAGGTACAACCTTAACGCACGCAAAGTCATGATTCAGAAACTGTACTCACCCCCTTGTGGCTGCTGTGATGCCTTCAAGTGCCCATCCAACTCCAGATAGGCCACCACCAGGATGCGGAACATCGGGGGGTCAGGGTACGACGGGCACCCCTTCCTCGTTGGGAGGCCAGCCCCAGCTGGGCCTCCGCCGTCTTCCTTGCCCAGCGGCGCAGGTCTTCCCACTGTTTGCGGCAGTGGGTGCTCCGCCTTTCAAAGACCCCCAGGGTCCGCACCTCATTGGCGATGGCACACCAAATACCCTTTTTCTGATGGGCGCTGACCTGCAGGAAAATATGCATAGAAAAAAGGGATTAGTCATACCGTCCGGACTGTTACACTCATGGCCCACAATATTCCTGCCATCCGCTTACGAACAGGCATTGACCACCAGACATGCAGCACTCTGCCCAGGACCCCTCAGCCACCCCCTACATGAGGCTTACACGCACAGCAATCCCTACATTCATGGCCCACGCATCATGCTCACAGTGTATTCACCTGTTTGTCTGGAGGACCATAGAGTAAAGTATACTAGGGTAGGACCCCATCCACCAGTCTCTCCAACTCCTCCGAAGTGAAGGGAGGGGCCCTTTCCCCAGACACTCGAGCCATTGTTGCTTCCAGACACAGGTCACAGCATTACTTGCAGTGTAGGTCCTCTCCTGTTATAGGTCAGGTAACAAGTGAGTGAACAGATAGAAAATGGCGATCACATCTGCGGGAGTGCGTACCGTCACCACTGGCGTACATCGCCATTGGCTCCTGGAACCCATAGGGCCGAATGATAACCTGTGCAAAGTTGCGCAGCGGTCGTCGACCGCTGACCGCAACGGCGCACAATACCAGGGAATTATCTCATTTCCACTTGTCTCTCCTCACAGGTCAGGCAGCTGCCATTTCAGGGGGGCACATGCCATGGCACCTAACTGCGTCACAGCAGACATTGGCACATCAACTGACTCTCGGATTCACTACTGTTTCTGTAAAGGAAAAAATGCATTTTAAATTACACATATGTGTGAATATGACCCTCTGCTCACCGTTTTCCACCCTGGAGTTCAACCGCTGAGGATGAATAGGAGATGGAGACATCCCCCGTGTACAGACTCCTGGTGGACCAGGCGACAATGGAGGATAGACACATTATCCTTACCTACAGACTTGATAGGGCCACAATCCAAGAACTGTGTACTCAATTGGAGCCAGACCTGATTTCAGCTATCCGCCAGCCCACAGGTATCCCCCCTCTAGTGCAGGTACTGTCAGTGCTCCATTTCCTGGCAAGTGGTTCCTTCCAAGCGACAGTGACCATGGCATCAGGGATGTCTCAGCCAATGTTCTCCAATGTGCTGACCAGAGTGTTGTCTGCCCTGCTGAAACACATGCACAGCTACATCGTATTTCCCCAGGTGGAGGATTTGGCCACAGTGAAGGCTGACTTTTATGCCCTGGGACATATCCCCAACATCATTGGTGCCATTGATGGTACACATATTGCATAAGTTCCCCCCCCCCAGAGAAATGAACAAGTGTTCAGGAACAGAAAAAGCTTTCACTCTCTGAATGTGCAGATGGTGTGTTTGGCAGACCAGTACATCTCTCATGTGAATGCTAAGTATCCTGGCTCTGTGCATGATGCCTTTATCTTGAGGTATAGCAGCATTCCATATGTGATGTCTCAACTCCAGAGGCACCGGGTGTGGCTAATAGGTGAGCCTATGGCCCCCACCCAGTATATGTTGGTGTAAGTGTATGGGTTTGGCCCTAAGGGTTGGTGTCTGGCTAACAGGTATCCCTCGGTATTGTCAGGTGACTCTGGTTACCCCAACCTCTCATGGCTACTGACCCCAGTGAGGAATGCCAGGACAAGGACAGAGGAACGTTACAATGAGGCACATGGCGAACAAGGAGGATAATTGAAAGAACCTTTGGCCTCCTGAAGGCCAGATTCCGGTGCCTCCATCTGACAGGTGGATCCCTGTACTACTCACCCAAGAAGGTGTGCCAGATCCCATCCCACATGGCCATGGAGGGCCACACCACAGACTCTGAATTCACCAGTGGGACGGAGGGCGAGGGGAGCTTCACGTCGGCCACAGGATCACCAAACAGCGACACGGACTCGTCCGCCGATGGGAGCTCCCCTGTGGTGGCGGCACCATCTGTGCGCCCCACTTCTACAGGTACAGCCGCCACCTCCCCTACCAGCACCGCCCTCCCAGCAGCCCCTCAGCGTTCGCCCTGTTCCCGCTCACCCAGGAGGGTGGGCATCACCTTCGCCCCAGGCACCTCAGGACCTGCCCCAGTCACCCCTGCTGCCCTCAGTGAGGAGGCCATTGACCTCCTCAGGTCACTCACTGTTGGGCAGTCTACCATTGTGAATGCCATCCAGGGTGTAGAACGAAAGTTGAAACACGGTAATGCATTCCTGGAAGGCATTCATTCTGGTCAGGCTGTCCTTCAGTGAACCCTGCAATCTCTGGCCTCAGCACTGATGGCAGCCATTGTCCCTGTGTCCAGCCTCCCCCCTCCAACTTCCTCCACCCAGACCCAATCTCCTGTACCCCAGCCCATCCCAAGCACACCTACAGACCAGCATGCACACAAGTCAACACACACAAGTAGCTCAAGAAAACATAGGCACCACACACACCACAGGCACTCACACAAGCATCAGACCCATACAGACACAGCAACATCCACTGTCTCCACTGTGTCCCCCTCCTCCTCTTCTCCCTCCTCCCTCCCAGTGTTGTCTACACACACACCTGCATGCACCACATCTACAGGCACTAGGACTCGCACCAGGACACCCAGCACCACAAGCTGCTCACCTGCACTCACCACCTCCACTGCCATATACACGTCCCCTGTGTCCTCTCCCAGTGTGTCTGTGACGCTCCCTCCCAAAGTACACAAACGCCGGCAATCACTCACCCAACATCCATCCACCTCACGACAGCCTCCAGTACATGCACCTGCACCCAAAACAGCTCAAGTGACACCTCCTACAACCACCTCCTCTTCCTCCACTCCCAGAGCCCCTCCAGCTACCCATCCCAGTGTACGTCAGAAACTGTCCCTATGTCAAATTGACCTTTTTGCCCCCACCCCCCCCTCCAATTCATCAGTCCCGTCGTAGCGCCTCAGCCAAAAAGCCTCCAGTACCAGTGGTGCGTGTACCAGGTTTTTGGAGTGCCCCGTCCACCAGGGCAGGCAGTAGGACCCGGAGCCAAGGCACTGTCAGCCCACCCTCTGTAAAGGCTCCGAAATTGGAGAGTGGACGACGGGACCGTGTCAAGACTCTTGGTCGGACAAACAGTGAAATGGGATCCAAGGCGATTGGTGAGTCATCTGTAACTCAAAAGAAGGTGGGGAAGGTCCCGAGGAAGTCTCCCCAACCTGTTGTGAGTGTCACGGCGGAGAAGTGCGCCATCATTTCCGGCGGTCCAGACACAACCGCCAGCACCGTCATCACTGGTCCAGAGACCACCGCCAGTCATAGCCCAGGAGGGCCCAAGTATCGTTACTGGTCAGGAGACCACCGCCAGAGTTATAGCCCAGGAGGGCCCAAGTATCGTTACTGGTCAGGAGACCACCGCCACCGCCGGAGTCACAGCCCAGGAGGGCTCAAGTATCGTAACTGGTCAGGAGACCACCGCCAGAGTCATAGCCCAGGAGGGCCCGAGTATCGTTACTGGTCAGGAGACCACCACCACCGCCGGAGTCACAGCCCAGGAGGGCCCAAGTATCGTTACTGGTCAGGAGACCACCGCCAGAGTCATAGCCCAGGAGGGCCCAAGTATCGTTACTGGTCAGGAGACCACCGCCAGCGCCGGAGTCACAGCCCAGGAGGGCTCAAGTATCGTAACTGGTCAGGAGACCACCGCCAGAGTCATAGCCCAGGAGGGCCCAAGTATCGTCACTGGTCAGGAGACCACGGCCACCGCCGGAGTCACAGCCCAGGAGGGCTCAAGTATCGTAACTGGTCAGGAGACCACCGCCAGAGTAATAGCCCAGGAGGGCCCAAGTATCGTTACTGGTCAGGAGACCACGGCCACCGCCGGAGTCACAGCCCAGGAGGGCTCAAGTATCGTAACTGGTCAGGAGACCACCGCCAGAGTCATAGCCCAGGAGGGCCCAAGTATCGTTACTGGTCAGGAGACCACCGCCACCGCCGGAGTCACAGCCCAGGAGGGCTCAAGTATCGTAACTGGTCAGGAGACCACCGCCAGAGTCATAGCCCAGGAGGGCCCAAGTATCGTTACTGGTCAGGAGACCACCGCCACCGCCGGAGTCACAGCCCAGGAGGGCTCAAGTATCGTTACTGGTCAGGAGACCACCGCCACCGCCGGAGTCACAGCCCAGGAGGGCTCAAGTATCGTAACTGGTCAGGAGACCACCGCCAGAGTCATAGCCCAGGAGGGCCCGAGTATCGTTACTGGTCAGGAGACCACCACCACCGCCGGAGTCACAGCCCAGGAGGGCCCAAATATCGTTACTGGTCAGGAGACCACCGCCAGAGTCATAGCCCGAAAGGAGGGCCCAAGTATCGTTACTGGTCAGGAGACCACCGCCACCGCCGGAGTCACAGCCCAGGAGGGCTCAAGTATCGTAACTGGTCAGGAGACCACCGCCAGAGTCATAGCCCAGGAGGGCCCAAGTATCGTCACTGGTCAGGAGACCACGGCCACCGCCGGAGTCACAGCCCAGGAGGGCTCAAGTATCGTAACTGGTCAGGAGACCACCGCCAGAGTAATAGCCCAGGAGGGCCCAAGTATCGTTACTGGTCAGGAGACCACGGCCACCGCCGGAGTCACAGCCCAGGAGGGCTCAAGTATCGTAACTGGTCAGGAGACCACCGCCAGAGTCATAGCCCAGGAGGGCCCAAGTATCGTTACTGGTCAGGAGACCACCGCCACCGCCGGAGTCACAGCCCAGGAGGGCTCAAGTATCGTAACTGGTCAGGAGACCACCGCCAGAGTCATAGCCCAGGAGGGCCCAAGTATTGTTACTGGTCAGGAGACCACCGCCACCGCCGGAGTCACAGCCCATGAGGGTCCAGAATCCCACAGCCCCGCTGGGCAATGATGGAACGTCAAGCCACACACCAACGTCCAGTTTGGAGTTCGTCATGCCACACACCAACGTCCAGTGTGGAGTTCGTCATGCCACACACCAATGTCCAGTGTGGAGTTCGTCATGCCACACACCAATGTCCAGTGTGGAGATCATCATGCCACACACCAATATCCGTACCAGAACCGCCATGGCAAAGCACCGATGAACAAGGCCAAGACCGCCATGGTGAAGACCGCTGAACAGGGCAAAGACTGCCATGGCAAAGCACCGCTGAACAGTCCATAGCCAGCCATGGCAAAGCACCACTGAACAAGGCCAAGACCACCATGGTGAAGACCGCTGAACAGGGCAAAGACTGCCATGGCAAAGCACCGCTGTACAAGGCCAAGACCGCCATGGTGAAGACCGCTGAACAGGGCAAAGACTGCCATGGCAAAGCACCGCTGTACAAGGCCAAAACCGCCATGGTGAAGACCGCTGAACAGGGCAAAGACCGCCATGGTGAAGACCGCTGAACAGGGCAAAGACTGCCATGGCAAAGCACCGCTGAACAGGGCAAAGACCGTGTGGCTATGAATAGTCCAGCACATCAGGCATCGTTCTCCCATGTGCAGCTGGGACTGTGACAGGACATGTACTTTCACGGGGAGACTCATCCAGTCTTGGCACCAGTCCCACCCAGTACCAGTAGAGAACTGCATCTACTTGCGAAGATGTGTCTTTGCACTCCCCAGTATGGCACAGTGGGCAACCCACCCACTGTAGAGACTTGAGAGACTGTGGCTTTGCACTCCCCAGGATGTAACAGTGGGCAAGCCACCCACTGTAGAGACTTGAGAGACTGTGGCTTTGCACTCCCCAGGATGGCACAGTGGGCAACCCACCCACTGAAGTGACTTGAGAGACTGTGGCTTTGCACTCCCCAGAATGTAACAGTGGGCAAGCCACCCACTTGTCAGACTTGAGAGACTGTGGCTTAGCACTCCCCAGGAAGTAACAGTGGGCAAGCCACCCACTGTAGAGACTTGAGAGACTGTGGCTTTGCACTCTCCAGGATGGCACAGTGGGCAACCCACCCACTGAAGTGACTTGAGAGACTGTGGCTTTGCACTCCCCAGGATGCATCAATGGTCATGGAGCCCCGTCGTGGATCTGGCTTCGCATTCATCTGGCTGACGTGCCTTCCCTTCCCCCTGAGGTGCCTGTAGTGTTTCTATCTGATGCCCCGGCAGTGTTCTCTCGGATTTTGGTCAGGTATCTATTGTGGGCGTCGCCCATGCATTTTTGGACTGTTGGTGCACGGACATTGTTGTGTACATATCTGCACTACTTCTTGTATTGTACATTTATTTTTGACAGATTTCGTGATATATATATCCGTATATTTTTTAATGAGTAGTATATTGGCACAATACAAAGTTTGTCCGCTATTCGCTTTGTCTTTGCATTCTTCCGGGGGAATTGTGGGTTGTTACTGTGATTTTTGTGAATGCATTGGTGTGTATGTTGTAATATGCGAGGGTAGGGGTGGGGTGTTTGGTGGGTGTCCCCGTAACTTTTGCCTTCCCCCTCCCCCGTGTCGTAGGTGCGGTACTCACCGGTATGTTCTGCGCCTACGTCGCTGTTGGTCGTAGATGAGCAGGAATGCAAGGGCGGGGAGTATTTGTAGTTCCGGATCCATGGTGTCCTCGTTCCTTGTGGGATGTGTTGAGGTGAGCGTTTTCCCATAGCAAAAGCTGTTTCCGCCGTGTTTTTATCCATGGTGAATCCGCCCCGGAAAAGGTGGCGGATTGGTGTGTTGTGATAGTGTGGGCGGTACACTGTCTTCCGCCTGTCTGTTGGCGGTGACCGCCGCGCTGTCTGTCTGTACCGCCATGGCGGGCGGTGTGTTAAAGTGTCTGTCTTAGTTGGCGGTTTCCGCCAGGGTCGTAATTCCCTTTTTTTGTCCGCCGGCCTGTTTGCGGTATTACCGCAGCTTTAACACCGTCCGCCAGGGTTGTAATGACCACCTATATGTACTCAAAAAACATCAACAGTTATAATGCCCCATGCGATAAGAGCCTGATTTAGATCTCGGACGAGGAGTTACTCTGTTGCAACAGTAACGGATATCCCGTCCACCAAAATCTAAATACCATTGTTTTCTATGGTATTTAGATTTTGGCAGACAGGATATCCGTCATCATTTCGACAGAGGAACTTCTCTGCCAAGATCTAATTCTGGCCCTAAGTCTCTGAAGAAAATGTCAAAATATACAACATGTTTTATCAAATAAGCGATTTATGTGCTTCACTGCCCATGTGGTTTGTAGTATGTGGGAAGTACTATTACTCCAGTATGTAAGAGGATATTAGAATATATGAGCGCAATTGCAAATTGTGATAAATATATATATATTTATATACTGAAAAAAACTAAGGTTAAAAGGACGTTATAGTTAGGAAACAGAATTTATTTAAAAAACTTAAAAATTCACTTGAAAAACCACAGGTTAAGGGACATCATAGTTAGGTTCTGAATTTATTCGAACAAAACCAGAGATATTCAACAGTTTTAGTTAGAGTTATATTAAGTAACTATAACTCACGGCCTAAGGTACATATAACTTGTGCTAATTTTTTGGGTTGTATTGTTATGATTTCAGTTATATATTTTATTGTGGTGAATTGTAAATATTTTGGTGATGTAATATATTTATATTTAACTTAAACATGATTATACAATGTTTTAGGTTTCTTTTACAGTGTTTTTTAATATTTATTAATGATAATGTAATTATTTTAGCAATATTATTGTAGAGACCATCATCATAAATACTTTATTTGGTTTTTCTTTAAACCATCAAAGTGCACATCATCTTCAAAAATAAACTGTAAAAACAATCTTCTAAAACCCAATTCCTAATCACTTAACATCATAAGAAAGTACACTGCAGTATTCAATAAAAAGCAATAGCAAAAGACTGGTGATGCTACAACCGTTGCATGCAACAGATAAGATATATAAATAAAATCAATTTACTTATCCATTAAAATATAACTCAGTAAGACTGAATAAAGTGCATGGTGTGTGGTACCTTGCAGACTTTGCAAAGGAGTGTACACTACTTCAACACAAGACAACAGTGCACATTCTTAAAAGGATGAATGACATTGCATCAAGATTGCATTATACTTTGCCAGCCCAACAGCTAATTCATTAGGTAGTCCCATTACAGCAAGGAGTCTGGCATAACATCTCAGAATAAAGAAGGGGAGTCATTCTGTAGCTTTTCACGCTTGAACCAGACATGTAATAAGAAGCGGCTAACCGAATACACAACTGGGTCAGAAGTATCCGTCTTTAGGATTCAGAAGGCTTCCAGATACTGCCTAATCCCAAAATTTAAACATATCGGGCGAATCCACTTTCTGCGCTGGATGTGTGTAGCAGTCCCCACAGTATAGACACACAGTAGAGGTAAGTTTGGATTATTAAGGTAAGTATTTATTTGTTAATTTCAAAGGAATGATGTATCGGATCCTCAAAACGGTTTAGGATCTATTTCTTCTTTGAGTGGTGAGCTTCTTCTTCCTAATGGGTATCCCTCTTCTTCTTCCCTTTAGGTGTCGTTTTGGATCTTCCTCATGGGGTCCCGGGTACCATATAGGAAAAGAGGGAACAAATACCGCGGGTGAGTGGAATGAAAGCCTTTACATACGTCCCTTAATTATTTGAAATACTGAGGAATGGGTTAAGGAGGGGGGGGGGTGCCAGTGAGGACTGTGGGCTATGTGCCTATTACTTTATATACTAAATGTGCTTGCTTTTGGTGCTTTTTACGTGCTCCTTCCTTTGTTGTGCCCTCTGATTCCCTCCCTGTCCTCCCCTCGCCCTGCCTCCCTCCCTTCCCCAGCTTGTCTCCCTTTACAGTGCCCCTCGGTTTGTCCACAAGGACCGTACCTTCCCGAGCCACGACCCTCCGGGGCCGTGGCTGGCTCTGTGGAAGTCCTCTCGTTGGTCTCCTGTCCTGTTGTCGTCTGGTCTGGTCCCCTTGGATTCCTGTGCAGCTCTGTTCCTCCTGGCATTGTCTCCGTAGGATTCTGACCACTGGGGCTGTCCTCCGTCCACGAGGTTGCCGTCAGGATGGTGTGGCTGCCCTTTCCGACCGCCGCCGCCGCCTTTCTCCTCTCCTTCCCGGGGTTCCTTTCTGCTCGCTTTCCACTCTCTGCTTCTCCCGCTGTCGCCGCCGCCGTCGTCCTCCTCTCGCCCTGCTCCTCCTCTCTCTGGGAGATTTCCCGGCATTTGGCCTCCCGCCGGCCAATCCGAGGAGTCATCGTCATCGGAGGTTGCCGAGGCAACCTCCGAACGCCGGCCTCGCAGTGAAAGCGTTCCCATGGCAACATGGGAACGCGGAATCGACTCTTGTCCTGCAGGCGCCTCGGCGGAGATCGGGCCGACCCGGTCACACACCCTTCCCCAAGAACTGTCCTGCTCTAGGACAGTTGCCGACAGGGGAAACCGAGATAGATAATCTGCGGGGGCCTGGCGAGATCCGGGTACGTGGCGGACCTGAAAAGAGAATGGTTGGAGTTCAAGGAACCAGCGGAGTATTCTGGAGTTTGTATCCTTATGTGCAGTAACCACGTAAGAGGAGCGTGATCCGTGAATAGTATAAAAGGCCGACCCAGGAGGTAGTATTGTAAACAGTTGATGGCCCATTTTATAGCTAAACATTCTCTCTCAATAACTGGGTAATTACGTTCTCGAGGGAATAGCTTCCTGCTGATGTAGACGACGGGGTGGTCATGCCCCTCATCATCAGGTTGCGTTAGAACCCCTCCAAGCCCAACATCCGAGGCGTCGGTGTAAAGGTGGAAGGGTTTTGTAAAATCCGGGCAGCGTAGGATGGGGTTAGAGGTTAAGGAGTTCCTTAGTAGTTCAAAACTCGCACTTTGTGTCTCCGAAAAAGGCAAAAGCCGATTGGGATGGTGTTTAGCGAGGAGGTCCGTAAGAGGGGCTGCTATGGTGGAGTAATGCGGAACGAAACGTCGATAATAGCCCACTAATCCTAAAAATGAGCGTAAATCCTTTTTAGTGTGCGGAAGAGGGGCATGCAAAATAGCATCCACTTTCGGATTTTGAGGTTGGAGAGTACCCTGATTAATCCGATAACCCAGATAGGAGATGTCTGTCTTACCTATGATACATTTCTTGGGATTGGCTGTTAAGCCGGCTGTTTTAAGGGCGTGGAATATTTTCTGTAGGTGTACTAAATGGTCGTCCCATGATTCGCTAAAAATGACTACATCGTCTAGATATGCGGCGGAGAATGTAGGATAGGGTTTTAAGATCCTATCCATCAACCTCTGAAAGGTTGCTGGTGCTCCATGAAGCCCAAACGGTAGTACTGTGAATTGATACAACCCTGACTGGGTGGAAAAGGCTGTTTTTTCTTTATCCTGAGCAGCTAGGGGAATCTGCCAATATCCTTTTGTTAAGTCAATAGTGGACATGTATTTTGCTCTTCCTAGTTTTTCGAGAACGTCGTCTACCCTCGGGATGGGATAGGTGTCGAACAGGGAGCTCGCGTTAAGTCTGCGGAAATCGATACAGAACCTGACACTACCGTCAGGTTTTGGTACTAGGACTACTGGTGAACACCAGGGACTATTGGACGGTTCGATGACTCCTAAGGTTAAAATCTTTTTGATTTCCTCCTCAATTAATTGTTTTCTAGCTTCTGGAACGCGATATGGACGCTCTCTAGTGATAATACCGGGATTTGTACGTATGTTATGGTGTATTAGGAAAGTTTTTCCTGGCTTTTCCGAAAACAACGGTTGCCACTGTTTTAATATTTTATGTGCTTGTTGTTTTTGCCCCTCAGATAAAGTATCGTCCACTGAGGGTAGAGTAACCTCGTGGATGGGGTGGTAGGGTAAAACTCGATATCTAGTGTCTTGTTGGGACACATAAACTGACCCATTTCTACGGTATGGTCAGGCTGTTCGGGTGTCTCCCATTTTTTTTGCAGGTTTACATGGTATATTTGTGTTTTCCTCGGATGGGAGGATATTTCAATAAGGTAGGTGACGGGGGAAACTGCTTTGACTATTCGATATGGCCCTTGCCACTTGGCGAGGAGTTTGTGTTCGGAGGTGGGCCTCATTATTAGGACCTGGTCCTCGGGTTGGAAAACTCGTAGTTTGCTTCCTTTGTCATATTGGACCTTCTGAGTTTGTTGGGCCTGTTCCATGTTCGCATGTACGTCGGCCCATAAGCTGTGTAGGTGTTTTCTCAATTTTTGAGCATATTCTAACAAAGGAGTTCCCCCTTCCTCAGCCTCAGCCTCCCAGGTTTCTACCGCCATGTCTAGCAGGGAGCGAGGTTGGCGTCCAAACACCAACTCAAATGGGCTATGCCCAGTGGATGCTTGTTCGTATGGCGTACAGAACGAGTGGCAACTTTTGATCCCAATCTTTCCCTGTCTCATTGACAATTTTTCTAAGTAGCGTTTTAATGGTTCGATTATATCGTTCTACTAGTCCGTCTGTTTGAGGATGGTATACGGAGGTTCTGATCTGAGCTATCCCCAATGTTTTGCACACTTGTTTCATTAGGGTGGACATAAAAGGGGTACCCTGGTCTGTAAGGATTTCATGGGGAAACCCAAGTCGAGCAAAGACATTAATCATTGCTTGGGCAACAGTCTTGGTCGTCATACTCGTCAGGGGAATAGCCTCTGGGTATCGTGTGGCGTAGTCCACAATGACTAGGATGTAGGTATGTCCTTTTGATGAAGGAATTAGGGGTCCGACCAAGTCCATCCCTATTCTTTTGAAGGGAATGTCTATAATGGGAAGGGGTAAAAGAGGTGCCTTCCTAGGCCTACCAGGTTCGGTTAACTGACATCGGGGACATTGGGCGCAATACCTTCGTATGTGGGCGTATACCCCAGGCCAGTAAAATTTTCTGAGCAAATATTCTTCGGTTTTCTCTCACCCAAAGTGTCCTCCCCCTGGGTGATTATGTGCTAGTGTGAGGACATGATCCCGATAGTCGGTAGGTACTAGAAGTTGGTGTTTACGTACACCCAGCCGGGTGGTAGTTACCCAATATAATACGTTTTTCTGTACTACAAAGTAGGGACCCACCTCCTCAGTCTCCTCTGGTACGGCCGACCTCCAAGCATGGGGAAGGGAGGGGTCCTCTCTCTGTTGTTGGCTAAAACTACTAGGAGCTTCATGGAGTTCTGCCACTATTTCTCCGCAAGAATTTTCACCTGTAGTTTTCCGATATTCCTCCCTCTCATGTCGTTTTTCTCTTCGTGACAATTTTCTACGATCAGCTGGACACTCAATGAAACTCTCTGCAAAAGGAGCCTCTCTCCACCAATCTTTGACTACCTTGTTATCTCTGACGTGATCCAACAACTCTTGGAAGTGGATATAGTCTGTCCCGATGATACACTCCTCGATTAATTGGGGCATTATTCCCACTGGCAGGAAATCCTGATAGGGTCCCCACACGATCTGGAGCACCTTTATAGGATACTGGGCCTTATCTCCATGTATACAACATATAGATACCCATTGTTTCTCTTCTGTGTCATCATGCATCAAGTCTTTTCTGATTACCGATTGGCTACAGCCGGAATCAACCAGGGCATACACCCTTTTCCCGTTAACGGTTATCATTAGTTTAAATTTGAGGGCACCCTTTCCCGTACATAGTACCCTTCGTTTTGTCATTCCTATCTCCATTGGTTCCCCGATATCTTGTTTTTGGGGACACATACGTGCAATGTGTCCCCATTCGCCACAATTATAGCATTGGGGTCCCATTGACAGTGGGCCTTCCGGAAATCTTCGTGGTACTATGTGGTCTGGTGGATTTTTTTAAAAAGACTTTGGATTCGGAAGAATCGGTTTAAGGGTGTTTCGCGTTGGAGGGTTCCTGACATCGGTAGACCGATGGAAAGCACAGGCGAGATCAATGGCCGTCTCAGTGTTGCCTGATCCAGTGTTTTGTGGATGGGGGTAGACCGTCTAGATATTGTTCTAGTATGATGGTTTTGATAACCTCCTCCCGACTATTTCCAACATGGCCTAACCACTTCAATGCCAAATCCTTTACTCGAAAATGAAAGGTTCTGGGATCTTCATTGACGCCCCATTTGATTTTACGGAATTTAACCCGGTAATATTCTGTGTCGTGTCCCACCCTTTCTAGTATACTAGTTTTTATGTCTTGATAAGGGGTGACACCGCCCGGGTTGGCTGCTTGATATGCTGACTGTAAGATACCTGTGAGCAAGGGAGCAACATACTGTCCCCACTTATCTTCCGGCCACAGGGCGGAGGAAGCCACTCTTTCAAAATTGGTAAAAAAGGACTCTGGATCCTCTCCCTCCTGATATTTCTGTAGTACCGAACTAGGTACATTCGGATGTACCTTGCTAGCGGCAATAGTCTCAGTTAGTTTTTTCATCGCGCTTTCATGGACTAGCTGGTTATTCGCCAGTATGGTCGCCTGACTCTTCAGTGCAGATTGTAGGGCCTCTCGGTCTTCTTTGGCTTCTCGCTGTTGGGCCTCCCATTCCAGCTGTAAGTGTCTTTGCCCTTCTGCTAGCTGCTTGATCCATGGTCTCTAATGACGGACTTTCACTCATTGTGGATACTGTTTGGACTGCAATTGGGGGGGGTTAACGAAATCCCACTTCTGACACCACTGTAGCAGTCCCCACAGTATAGACACACAGTAGAGGTAAGTTTGGATTATTAAGGTAAGTATTTATTTGTTAAATTCAAAGGAATGATGTATCGGATCCTCAAAACGGTTTAGGATCTATTTCTTCTTTGAGTGGTGAGCTTCTTCTTCCTAATGGGTATCCCTCTTCTTCTTCCCTTTAGGTGTCGTTTTGGATCTTCCTCATGGGGTCCCGGGTACCATATAGGAAAAGAGGGAACAAATACCGCGGGTGAGTGGAATGAAAGCCTTTACATACGTCCCTTAATTATTTGAAATACTGAGGAATGGGTTAAGGAGGGGGGGGGGGTGCCAGTGAGGACTGTGGGCTATGTGCCTATTACTTTATATACTAAATGTGCTTGCTTTTGGTGCTTTTTACGTGCTCCTTCCTTTGTTGTGCCCTCTGATTCCCTCCCTGTCCTCCCCTCGCCCTGCCTCCCTCCCTTCCCTAGCTTGTCTCCCTTTACAGTGCCCCTCGGTTTGTCCACAAGGACCGTACCTTCCCGAGCCACGACCCTCCGGGGCCGTGGCTGGCTCTGTGGAGGTCCTCTCGTTGGTCTCCTGTCCTGTTGTCGTCTGGTCTGGTCCCCTTGGATTCCTGTGCAGCTCTGTTCCTCCTGGCGTTGTCTCTTTAGGATTCTGACCACTGGGGCTGTCCTCCGTCCACGAGGTTGCCGTCAGGATGGTGTGGCTGCCCTTTCCGACCGCCGCCTTTCTCCTCTCCTTCCCGGGGTTCCTTTCTGCTCGCTTTCTACTCTCTGCTTCTCCCGCTGTCGCCGCCGCCGTCGTCCTCCTCTCGCCCTGCTCCTCCTCTCTCTGGGAGATTTCCCGGCATTTGGCCTCCCGCCGGCCAATCCGAGGAGTCATCGTCATCGGAGGTTGCCGAGGCAACCTCCGAACGCCGGCCTCGCAGTGAAAGCGTTCCCATGGCAACATGGGAACGCGGAATCGACTCTTGTCCTGCAGGCGCCTCGGCGGAGATCGGGCCGACCCGGTCACAATGTGATATCCCTTACAGAAGGGCAAAATATGTTCCTCAGTCTCAGAAGTCGAATTTCAAGCAGGACAAATATTATAAATTTGTTCTTTCTCCCACTTGATTTGCTCTGAGAGGCCAACTGCCCAACCTAAACCTCACACAGATGCTTTTAGCAAGTGGTGGGACAACAGAACCCATCAATGTTTCAAAGTATGGGGTTTCTTTGAAGTCTAAGAACCGGTTAGTTAGTTGACCATGCTGAATGTTTGTGACTTGATGATCATGGACATGGGCCCAGTATGGCAATATTTGAGAATCTTTTTTTTTTACATATTATGTGTTTATTTAAAGGTGACAATATGTTTGTTTTCGATCTGAGTAATAATCAATATTTTTAACAATGATATTTGTGTTCTCTATATTTGTGGTCTTACTACTTAAGAATAGGAAGTCAATATTTTGTGAACAATATTTATTTTGAGCTATTTTTGTGTTTCGATTGTATGCATTGATTTTATGTCAGTGATTCAAAGGCTCTGATAGCTGCAGGATGTAGTGTATATAATTATGCAGATGACTCCCAATTGTTGTTTTAGGAAGATGATATTCCCTCATCTTATGAAAGGTTTCAGTATACCATGAGATTCATCGCTGGCTTGATGTCAACCAGTCATTTGAATCTGATTGCAGAAATAGTCCTACTGAACAATAGAACCAGGCTTGGGAATTTCATTACTGGCCAAGCGAACGCAGGTCAGCATCAACCCCTAAACACCTGTAAAGAGTTCAGGGGTTGTGATTGATGGAAACCTCACGTTATAACCCCAGATAGGGCCCATAATGTCTAAATGCTGATTTATATTAAACATGCTGGGGAAAATTGCACTTTTGCTGTCTGTTGAGGTGAGGAAACTAATAGTGAAAGCAGCTATTATATCGAGACTTGACTACTCCATCTCTGTTTATGTAGGATTATCAAATGTTGGATGGCATAATCGTTGAGTTATCCAATGAAAGGCCGCAAAGCTGATATTTCTTTTTCCTTGACACACCCATGTTACATCCTTATTTTAAAAAACTACACTGGCTTCCCATAAAGGAACACATTTAATTTAAGGGTGAGTTGCATTGTACTTAAAAGCATGAATGGAATTGCCCCTAAATATGTGGCAGAAGGAATCAAGAAATATAAACCCATTCCTAATTAACTGAAGCAAATGGACCTGTGGTACCAAAAATCCATAAACATAGATTGGGAGGCTGGAGTTAGTCCGTGGTGGACCTTGTCACTTGGAAAGCCCTACCAGACATGATCTGGCAGAAAATGGACTTTGGGACGTTTCATACACCGTTAGAAACCTGGCTCTTAAACAAGCCTATGATAGCAAGTAATAATTTCTTTTTGTCTCTTAGCTGATGAAGTATTGTGTGTAAACATCAAGAAACCATTGGTGAATTTGCACTCTATAAACAAAAATAACATAACAAAGTGCCAGATGTAGGTAGCTATAATTTTGCGACTTGCAATTTGTGAGTCCCAGCGACTCGCAAATTGCAACTCGCAAAACCAAATGCAGAAAGGTGTCTCAGACACCTTCTGCGACTCGCTATGGGGTCGCAAAGACCCACCTCATTAATATTAATGAGGTGGGTCGCAGTTTCCGACCCCATAGCGAGTCCATGCACTCACAGGGATAGTGGCCTGCTGGAGACAGCAGACCTCCATGTCTGTGACTGCTTTTTTTAATAAAGCATTTTTTTTTTCTTTTTTCTTTTTTCAGCCCGTTTTCCTCAAAGGAAAACGAGCGGCAAAAAGAAAAAACTTCCAAAACCATTTGGTTTCGTTTTTTTCAGAGTAGGCAGTGGCCCATAGGACCACTGCCTGCTCTGAAAAAACATTTTTGTTGACATTCACAAAGGGGAAGGAGTCCCATGGGGACCCCTTCCCTTTTGCGAATGCGTTACCACCCACTTCAAGTGGATGGTAACTGCGAGTTGGTTTGCGACCGCATTCGCGGTCACAAAGCAAATCAGCATGGCGATGCGGTCACAAATAGGAAGGGAACACCCCTTCCTATTTGCGAGTCGCAGCCTCCAATTGCGAGTCGGTACCGACTCGCAATTTGAGGTTGTGCATCGCGTTAGGCCTTTTGCACGTCGCAAACTGCATTTTTCGCAGTTTGCAACGTGCAAAAGGCTTTCTACATCTGGCCGAAAATGGTTTATTTATCAGTCGTAGGTAGACAGTCAGCCACTTGTAACCAAAACCAATGTAATTCACAGATGGTTTGGACTGGGAACGGCCCAGCAAAAAATTATAGATTCAGTGATCATGGAGTTCATTTGAAATCAAGCCTGGCTCACCCTGGGGCAAACACAGATTACTATTCCTAAATAAATAAGAGAACAGTTGAATCAGAGGTCATTATGTAGAAAGCCTACTAGACTATTAATAGAAGACAGGCTCAATCGGGGTGTACTAATGAATATGGACCCTCAGAATATTGTGGTACAAGAAAACTGTGGAGGACAGAATATTGTGGGATAAAATACTGAAAGGTAAGTGCATATAGGGAAGTATAGATTTATTATTTCTAACTCCACGTCTACCCACCTTGAACCCACATATGGGCACAGTTAGGTATAGAACATCTAAACTTACTTATCTCTCGATATTTAATTTCAATATTTTGTCCTCAATATTGTGCCTCATTGATATTCTAGTGTTGATTTTAAGGATGTATGCACAGTATTTTATACATCAGCCTTGACGAACTCAGAGGCTATCAGAACTTCTGTAGAGAAGGGATTTCTACAGTCAGGCGACCTGGAGATGGGCTCTCGATGATCATGATGACTTCCTGGTGACACAAAAGAGACTTATGAATTAGGAAACAAGGATGGCAAACTATTTGTGTGGACTGAGATAAGGGATGAAGAAAGCAGCTGGGTGAAACTCACTATTCTTGACAGGAAATTAGGATCCAACGGAAATAACGTAATGTTTTGTGACCTATCTTAAGACCCTCTATTCTATGAAAAGGAAGTATCAGGTTCAATAACTTAGATATATTTGGGTAAGGCTCTGGGGCTTAATGGCCTACTAACTGAATTCTTCAACATGTTGACTTTCAAATTGGTAAATTACATCCTGGAAATGCCAAAAGAATTAAAGAATGATGTTCAGCTGTCATATGATACTCATATGGCCACAGTGGTAATAAACAAAGCAGGAAACACAGATATATATATATCGAACTATAGGTCTACCTTACAGTGAAATGGCCATACTTGTTTGCAGCCTGATCTTGGTCTGTTTTTGTGTGTGATGGCTTTGGTTATTCCATACGAAACTCGACATTGTCAGACTCCTTTTTACAGGAAAGTGGTTATGAGACGGAGGTGCCCACTGCGGACCGCCGTATTAGGACCGCGGCAGTGAACTTGGCTGCAATACAGCGAAGTTCACCACCTGTACCGACAGGGCGGTCGGACTGCCAGGCCAGAGATTAGCATCTCCAGCCCGGTGGTCCTGCAATGACCGCTGGTGGGGTTATGAGCTGCCTTTCCACTAGGGTTTCTCCGGTGGTAGCACCGCCACGAAAACCCTGGCGGAAAGGCTACTGGTGACAGGGAATTTGTTCCTGGTCACCGGTAGACAGCTCTCCCACCCCCACAGGAAGCACAATCCCCTTCACCCCCCTTTAGACACAGCACCCCCGCCCCCCACACCCCTCCCTGCATACATGCACATGCACATGCACACACTCCCCACCCTCCGATTCACGCACACATCCGCAGAAATGCGCACACACACTCATGACACCCATTCATTCACACGCAGACATGCACCCAGCATACAACACCCCCACAGACATACACACACAGACACCCACACGCACCATGCATACACTCATTCACCTACACTACACTTACATGCACGCATACACTCACACGCATCCATACTCACATTCACCTCAGCACTCATACATGCATTCAACCACGTATACTCACACCCATCCAAACATGCATACTCACACCCATCCAGACATGCATACTCACACCCATCCAAACATGCATACTCACACGCAAACACGCAATCACCACAACACTCATATTCGCACACACACTCATACACACTTACATGCATTCACGCACTCACTTCTACATTCAGACACGCATACAACCATGCATACACACATTCAGGCACACATGCAGACACCACACACTCACACATACAACACCCCTCACCCTCCCGCCCCACTCCCCTGTCGGACGCCTGACTTATCTAATCCGGGGAGGAGGTTGTCCGGCAGGGAAGGGGTGCTTCCACTGCCGGTAGCGCCCCACCATCAGGGCACAACCAGGCCATATTATTGGTCATAATACAGCGGGCGGTGTCCTACTGGCAGGGAGGTGCCAGTGGTAGAACCGCCCCAGCGCCTCCGACTGCCAGCACGACTGCTGAGGGATTTTCACCCAAATTGTGGTGGAAATCCTTCAGTACTCGTAATATGGCAGGCGGAAGACCGCCAGCACTGGCGGTCTTCTGGAGCCCGTGGCTTTGGTGATCTTGTGAAAAGACTGCCAAAGTCATAGTGAGGGCTTTAGTCTTTGTTTTGTTGATGTTCTGCAAACAGTCTGATAGCATGTCACGATGCAAGCCTAATGCAGACTGTTTCTCACATAGAAGCTCCATCTGGAAACTCAGACGCTTCACGCAGCAGAACAAGCTTATGAACAAAGCCTAAGACTACTGTGCTGTTTGCCTTCATTGTGCTTGTAACCTTCTGCTAGAATGTACTCAGGATGGAGCAAGACCATAACAAGTGTAGCATGTCTCTTTCTAGGTCCTGTCAGTGCCAAAGAAACAATGACATCATCATGTTAGTTAACTGCAACTTCTGAGGCAACCTATGCTATTTATCAATAATTTGAAGAAACTACATTTAAGTCTAGCTTCTCGCAAACCATGGGTATACGCGGCTAGAAGAGAGGACTAGTCTTCATCAGCGTATTCAGTGGCTAGGGTGTTTTGTCATCTGTCTTTCTATACACACCATAGGGGCTTTGAATGAAATCCCTCTAACAGCGTGGCTTTCCATCCAGAGATAAGCCATTTGAAAGAGCTCTGTTTCAAGTATAGATGTGTAGCAGAATCAGATAATGGTGCTGACAATCAATTAAGTTTCAAATGAAGTGCTACAGTTTCCAGGTGATTTATTTCCTTGGCAGATCACTCTTTCTAGGATATTGCTTGACCTCCAACGAGAAGCGAATATTGGTTCAAATTGGAGCTTATCTGTGTAAGGAGCTGTTTATCTGCAGATGCTTGTGTTCAGTAGCCCACAACAGGTTGGTTTCTTTAGGCAGAGGGTTCGGAGGATCCAGAAATAGGGATGCCGCAGGTTACGCCCACGTTACACCTGGGTGTTACCTTTCAAATGTCTTTCTGTGAATCTGGAGTCTCAAGATGCGTAGAGAAGTGTGCAAGGTGTACCAAGTGATGAGCTTTATAGTATAAGTCCATTTGGGGGAGTCTGAGGCCTCCAGAAGTTGTGTCTGCTTGGCGTTTCGAAATTTTGAGACCTGGGCACAATGACCCTCATTGAGAGTATTTGGTCAGTTTATCTAGGTGCTGAATTGTGGATTTTGGAAATGACAGGGGAACCACACTGAAAATGTAAATAAATCTTGGTGCTAACCACCAGCATTATTGTTTGTACTCAACCCCACAGGGAGAGTTGGAGTTTTCACCATTTTAAAATGTCAGTGGTAGTTGAAGAAGCACAGCAACACACAATTAGACCAGATGCATGGTGTATATCTAGACACATTTCAGAATTGTTGTCCTTCTTCATCAGAGAGTAACAAGTGAAATTTGGGGATGCTGGCAATGCTGCATGCATTCTTCTCAGGTTCATAACACTCCCAGAGCGCAGGTGCATCCCAGATCTTGACAGCCCAACAAGTCAACAAGGAGCCAATTACAAAGGAAGGAGGGAGCACAGTGCCTGGCATGCTAGCACACAATTAGCCCAGATGCATTGTGGCAAATGCAGAGCATGATAACACTCACTTCAGTTGAAATTCTTTAGTAGTCACCATTGATGGTGCAGCCAGTGTGGTGTATATGGAGACATACGTTTCAGGAGCATTGTCTTTCGTAAGTTAGATAACTAATGAATTTCGGGGGTGCTGGCAATGCAAAAGGTCTCGCCAGCACAAAGCCTAGTAGGCTACGTTGGCACAGGGGAATGAGTTTCTTCGATCTTTGTACTAGTATTTTTAGAAGAGTTTTACATCTGTGTTGATTTGGAAAATGAGTTTGTAGCTGTTGCATTGGGAGGGATCTTTATCAGGTCTCAGAAGTAACGGAATAGTGGCTCTTCTGAATTCTGTTTGAGACTTCCATTGTCTTCCACCACTTTGAAAACTTTGCAAAGCGTTGGGGAGGGGGCGGGTGGGAAGAGTGAGGATTTTTACACTGCTACAGTAGAATTGATTGAGTATGCCATCATCTCCAAGGACTTTATCTACTGGCATGTTATTTATAGCTTGGATAATTTCCTCATCTGTGACACTTTCCTCTAGATCTTAAGCTGCCACATCTGTCAATTTGAGGGGAAATAAGGTCCAAGAAAGTGTCTCTCTGCCTCTATGCTCTTCTCATCGGAATCCGCATTATATAATAGTTTAAAGAAGGTGGAACTCTCTGTTGTTATCTGCACTGGAGTACTGAGCTGTGATCCCTTTGAGGAAGTAAGACCCAGGATTGAGTGTGCAGACTCCTGTTGCATCGATTACAGTGCTATTAGTCTACCTGCATTATCACTGTGCTCATACAGCTTGAATTTGATGCTTGACAATGCCCATTTAAAAAGCGACCTGAGGTCAAATTTGGCCTTTATTTACAATTGTAACATTTCAGGCGTGGGCAAAATTCTGTATCTGAGGCCCAGATTTATACTTTTTCACGCAAAACTGCGTAAGTGCAGTTTCTCGTGAAAAAGTATAGCGCCGGCTCGCGCCAATCCAAGGCGCCGGGCGGGCGCCATATTTATGGAATGGCACTATCCGGCACTAATGCCCTGTTAGCGTCATTGTAAAGGACGCACACAGGGTGGGGGAGGCGAAGGGGTAACCGGAGCTTGTGCGCCGCATTATGGCGCTACACTGTTTAGAGTCAAAACAATGCCTCTAAGCAGTGTAGCACCATTTTCTGGCGCACAACCCCCATGGACGTGGCTCCTGTCTTCTAAAGACAGGAGCCATTCCCACCACCCAAATGGCCATACCCAGGGGACGAATGTCCCCTAGGCATGGCCATTGGGGTTAGCGCCATGCAGGGGGCCCCAAGTCAGGGCCCCCGGGTGCGAAAAAAATAAAAAAATATATATACTTACAGGGACTTACCTGGGATGGGTCCCCCATCCTGTGGTGTCCCTCTGGTGTGGGTTGTGTTGGTGAGGGTGTCCCTAGGGCCAGGGAAGGGCACCTGTGGGCTCTTTCCATGGTCCCTTACCATGGAAATATGCCTACAGGTTCCCTAACGCCTGCCCATACCCAGGCGTTAAATAATGACGCTAAGCTAGCCTACCGCCATTATTTAAGGCTCCCATTCCCACGTGCTGGATTTGAGCTTGGGGGGATAAATACAGCGCTAAGGCCATATCGTCCTTTTCTGGACGGGAACGCCTACCTTGCATCCCATTCACGCAAGGTAGGTTTTCACGTCCAGAAAACGTTAACTCCATTACTTTGGCGCTAGACGTGTCTAGCGGCAAAGTATAAATATGGAGTTACGTTTGCGCTGAATTAGCATAAAAAAATACGCTAATTCAGCGCAAACCGAGTATAAATATGTGCCTAAGAGTCATCTCCTGTATTTGGTCTTCTAGCAAATGCAGGGTACGTGCAACCTTCCACTTGCGCGTTGCCAATTCTCTCATGAGCGGGCCTCCTGTATAGGCTTTGCATGTCGCCCACGGTTTTGCGCTAATGAAACAGAGTGCTCATTGAGGAGCATAAAATCATGTAGAATTTAATGTCGTTTCTTCTTTTCCTCAGGCTCTGTAAATTTCTGTGTGGGCATTCCACAGTGTAGATTTGGAGGAGTGGGAATAGCCAGATCCACTGTTAGTTTTATTGCGGAATGGTCTGGGAGGCTGTTATCACGTATCTCATAGTCACGCAGCCTTGTTACAGCGTCAGATACCACAGAATAATCGTTCCTGGTTTCAGTACAGTGTGCACACAATAGAATCGTATATTATTGGTCTCCTGGGTGCAGTAACCACCAAAGATTTAGCAAGATGTGGCCATCTAGCAAGTCATTCAAGAGCTTCCTTTTGAGATCCTTGCCAGCATCCAGGATGCCTGATTTATCAGAGAATGGATCTTCAACGAAGTTCCAGTTGCCTCTTATTATTATCTTGAAAACATCTGTGTGATCAGTAGCCTACTCAGATCAGAGAAGACATCTTAGTTGCTACCATTAGGGGCATAAATAGAAAGAATGGATTTGACGTGTGGTGAATATATATCTGCCATGTGGATGTGAGCATGACTTACATATTTTACAGGTTCTTATGTACTAGGATAGCTGCTCCCCCTTTTTAGGTGTCGCCTGCACAGCACTTGCACTGTGCTTGAGAAATCTATTGTAGTGTAAATCTCAAAAGGGGCTTACATTCTGCCCTTGCTTTTCATTGGTTCCTGTGCTTGTCACTTACTTTTCCTCTGTTTCTATTGGCTGTAGCACACTATTTCCTGTTCCTGTGTTTCCCTTATAAGAGTCCCATGGCCCAAGTACTGTTTTCATCTGCTTTTGTGGAGCTCTTTTTTATGTTTTGGCTGCACAGCGCTTGCTCTCTGCTTGTTTTGTTTGTCTTCCGCTCTTCACGTAATCTACTTGTGACTGCCTTGCTGCTGACAAAGGTCAGCATTCTAGTGTGCTTTCTCTCCAGTGTGCGCCTCGTTCTCTTGTTTCTGCACTTTCACTTATTCCACGAGGCTTGGGATGCATCGTTCTCCAAGCCTCAATTTCATCCCCGAGCCCTGCCCCTGGTTATGCTATTGTGATGATACACAGCAGAAAGCATCGCAGAGTATTCCGGTAACAACACGAGCCTCACTGGGCTGCCCGCTGGCATGTGTGTTCTTTGGTGTACTTACTATATCAACCTCACTCACCTGCTGCAAGGAAAGTACTGTTCCCATTTCCAGTGCAGTTCAATGCAGCTTTCTTGTGAATTTTAGCCACAAGGCTTGTTTGTTGCCTCTACCTTTAAACCCGCTGTCTGTGGTCAAGCGAAACGGGCGGGAAATCCCCTTTCGTAGAAGGTCATTGGCTAGAAGATTTCCCAGGGGACGCAGCTGTTTACCCAGAGCCACCTGCTGCTGAAACAAACAAGAGACTAATGCAAATCGCAGCGGACTACTGAGGGAAGCCTCTCAACTAACTGTAATTCATAGCCGCATGTCCTACATGTTTAGCTTCACAGAGACATTTTCATGAAACATAAAAGTTATTGAGAATTATAACTTACATTACAAAGGAAAACAAGTCCAAAGATTACTCCAGATATATGAAAACTTATATTTTTAAATGAGTTCAAATTCTACATAATATTTTCTTTTGATGTTAAGTAAATTCAAAAGTCTTACATTGCAATCTTTACTGCCTTTCACACAGTTCAATATTTTGTATTTATGAAGAACATTTAGCATTAAAACATGGCCACAGAAATATTAATTGAAAGCAAGTGTCTCTGCATCACCTAACTGAGGATGAAAAACAACTATGCGTGGTATGTTCACTATGTTTATGGCACTGCTCACACTCATAGGGCCTTATTTACAAGGTCTTTGCACCACCGTTGCGTCAATTTTTTTATGCAACAATGGCGCAAGCAGTGCTCTACACTGCTCCAGAGTTACAAACTGACGCATTAGGCCCAATGTGTCAGTTTGTAAAGCCTTGCATCACATTATAACTGCGCCAGGTATAATGTATGAAAGCTAGGCGTTCCCAGGGGAAACGCCACGCAGGAGTGACACTGTGAAATTTACAACATTTCACTGTGTCATTCTGCGACTTCACTGCATCAGAATTTTACTGCCTACTCACAGCAGGTGTAAAATTGACACAAGTCTTTTCTCAATGGGAGCCTCCTCGCATTGCTGGAGTAGCGTGTTTTGTTTAAGCTAGTCCTGCAATGCGTGAGTTTAGCACCACAGTTGCATCAGAATTTCTGATGCATCTGTGAAAACGTGTGCCATGGAGCTCTGTATTGTAAATACAGTGGATCCATGGCGTCTTTAGGGGGTCGCAGGGCAGCACCAGAAATCTGACGCATCAGCTCCAATGCGTCAGATTCTTGTATATGAGGCCCCTAGTTTTAGCCGATGTCAGGCTGTGACTGCCATGGCAGCCCTGGTCTGGACTCTGGAACCCCGTCTCACTGGACAGCAATCGCTGCCCTGCTGGAAGCGGCACATCACTATGCAGCTGAAGCAGAGGAGCTGGACACAGAAAGCGTGCTACAAGCAAATGATCCAGTCTTGTGAGTAATGCATGCCCCAAATTTCAGTGTAGTCCTTTCTGCACCCTGTCAAAAGCAGCCCACAGGCTCTGTTCTCCTTGCACCTGGTGCAACATAGCATGTTACCAACTTGTCACAGAACCAAAGGCAGGCAAAAAATCACTAGTTCCCCCCTGCAAGCCTCTAACTAAATTATCCAAACACTTTAGCAGAAAAAAAGTTTGTTAGACCAGCATCTCAAAGTGAAAGTACCATCATTCAACTATACACCTAACGATACATGCCCAATACTATGTTGATAGCTGGTCACAACATTGTGCTGCTAATCTCAAAGCTCTTAGTTCCCTTTCCCAGGTGGTTTCTGCCTTTAAAGTGACATTTAGCCCTTTTTTAGATGTTTGGGCTGTGCTTCTTTGTTTTTTTTCCTCCGCCCTTTACCTAATCTCCCCATAGCTGCACCCATTTCAAGAGTACTTCTCAGATGCATGTTTTTTTTTCCTTTGTCCTCCGCCCTTTATCTAATCTCCCCACTTTATAGTAACAGCATAATACATTGCCTTTCTCAAAAAACAAGTCATCACACTTTAACGGAGTTTCAGTAACGTATATTGCACAACTGCTCACCACGCTACAACTTACAACAAAAAACAGCATGTTAATCACATAGGTGGAACCTATTGCATTTACCAGTGCTTGTTTATGTTGTATTCTGGTTGCATACCGCACATTTTCAATCAATTTAGAAGATTCGGCTTGGGAGAGATGTGTTTCTTGTGGGAGATCTATATCTGTTTTTTCGATGTGAAGTAAGCGAGGATCTTTTAACGGTTAACAACATTTTTAGTCTACTGATATTCAGTGAAGATTGCAGGGTTTCTCATCATTTATATACCACAAATGCTGAGCGTTAAGCTCAATAGCCGGTTGCATTAAATTTGTGTAATAGACAACTGAACGAGAGTAAGAATTTGGAGCATGTTTCATTTCCAAGTAGATTAGAAGTGTCACAGAGAAACAACATTTCTGCACAGAGGTAAGATTGGGGTACATGCAGTAAGACCCACAAAAAGAACAAGCATTTGCAATGCAATAGGTCTCGCATTTTCTTGAGTTAGAGCTACTGGTGTTGTAAATGCATAACTGGACTTTTCTTGCCACATAAATTGGTCAACTCTGCCACATAGTTCCAGTGGCCCTGCATATAACTAAAGCACTTCCATTTACCTTCTTCCTCTAGCTGCAGCAAAAAATTAAAATACTGCCATTATTTATTATATTTATTTTGATTATATTATTTTGGGGTCCCCCAACCTAGTGTGGGGACCCAGATATGACCTAGACAGAAAGATCATGTTGTGCTGTGTGTGAGTGCAGCAACTATTGTAGAATCTTGACTGTAATGCTCAGAACAGTCCCTAGAGAGCACCACAATAAAAATAGCATTTGTAAGAAACATGGTCATGTAGTCATATAGTCAGCCCCTAGAGAGCATAACCACCTGAAAAGAGAATGGAAGAATGTAATGCAATGTAACCATATATTTAGCCCCTAGAAGACGTAGTGCATTACACATTTTCAGGCCTACTAGAATAATATTACAAACAAGGCCCTTAAAACACAAACTACTCCCAGCTGTAAGACCAAAGTTCCAGCCGTGAGAGAGCTTAAAAAGACACTGAATGGTGGGAGGGGTTATTATTCTGCCCCCACAACCTACTGTGGGGACCCAGAGATGACCTACACAGAAAGAGCGTGTTGTGTTGAACAGTTTAGTGGTAGTCCCATTGTTGTAGACCACCACAGGTTGAGTTAGGGGCCAAAGTGTTTTGGAAAAGAAATGCCCCGCAAAGCAGTATGGGGCGAGTTTCCCTAGTGCAGTGAATATTGTAGCATTGGCCCTCTCACTGTGCTGGTAGAGCTGCGTTGAGGTTTTCTGTGTTTTTTTTGTTTAAAACGCACCAGTTTGTATATTTTTCAACTGCTAAACTTGTATATAAGTGGTACTCATGTAAAGTACTCCTCTGATTGAGATTGCGTTATAAGAAACTTCACGTACGTTAGTGGTACTCATGTAAATTGTTCCTCCGATCGAGTTCGGGCTGTATGAAACTTAAAAAAAAAAAAAAAAAAAAGGACCCCCCCCCCCTCCAGCATGCAGCCTTTGGGCATAGACACCACAAAGAAACATCGGCATGCCCATCTCAGATGGCAGTCTGTACCATGCCTGAGCTATAACCACAGAAAAACTCTGCCCTCCCAATTTTACAGTCTAGTATTTAGGCAAGGTAATCAGACAGGCAGAGGTCAAGTGAAACAGCCTAGGAGGAATGTATTTTTTAAACATATCAGACATATTCGAAGACCGTGCTACGCGGTAAAGGGCTTTATGAACTATGCAAAGAGCCTTGAACCGGCATTTCATATGAACAAGGAGCCAATTGAAGACGAGACCGTGTCAAAAGTCTAGCTGCTGCATTCTGTACAAATTGTAACCTCCTTATAAGGCAATCCGGCAGTCCATTATAAAGAGCACTACAATATTCCAGTCTGCTTACAATCAGAGCTTGCAACAACAACTGTCAAGAATGTTGAGGAATAAAAGGGAGGATTTTCTTTAGTTGTTTCATTAACAGGAAGCACATAGACATTAACTTGTTGATCTGGTACTCAAATGAGGGCTTGCTATCAAATAGCACACTCAGTTTACTGGCAGTGGATGCTGGTTCCGGACATTCTGCTAGCGATTAGGGCCACAAAATAGAAAACCAGATCCAGGCATTACCAAATATCAAAACCTCAGTTGTATCTGAATTTAGTCAGAGAGAATTGGCTTTCATCCAGCTAACTACCTTGATCAAACAAACTTTGAACTTCTCCAGGAGATGGTAAATGTTGCCTCTATGTGGAAGAGTGGCATAGCCATATAACTGAAAGCCAAAAGAGACAATCAGATCTGCTAAGGGAGCAACATATATGTTAAAAAGAGTGTGACTGAGAGCAGACCCCTCAGGTACACCACAAGCAATAGATTTAAAATCTGAACAAAAAGTTGCCATTTGGACGACCTGAGATCTATTTTCTAGAAAGCATTCAGACCATCTGAGTGGGTTGTCTCTTTGTTACTTGATAAAATCTTCTGTTGATAGAGCAAGAACGTTTCTGAGGGTGTAATTGTTTGAACTATGTGGAGTTGGTTGCTGACCCAAAATATGTTATGCACTTTTGAGGCAGTAGGTTGGTGCCACCCAAATGAAAAGGATTAAATTGAAATTATTTAACAAATTAGATGTTTGCTCATGTCGCCTCTGGAGTAAAGTAATGCAGAGTTCTTGATATAGATTATACAAGGTTTTTAAAATTGCTTCGTATTCATTTATATCCAATCTTTTTAAAATATGGTTGCTTTAACTGTCCTATCGTGATTGAGTTTTTAGGAAAAACTGAGCACAAGGGTGTTGTTCTTGCTGTAGGAGGATTTGGAAGTATTGGCTCTTGCAAAGTAAAAGGTCTTTGGGTAGAATTATATGAAGAATGTGTGTAAATCAGAACAGTTGGAGCAACTTTAACACACTGCAGCCCACCGACAGTACCAGAGGAGTACTGGAAAACAACTTCCTTATGAACAAAATTCCCAGAAGGAACGTAAAGCACAGAATGACACTTTCATGCAGTAAGATGAGATTAGATTAATATAAATTCACCTCATATTCCCCCAACCCCACCATAGTCTGTTTAAGGCAAATGAGGCCTGCACCAACACATGACACCTGGAAGTTTTCCATTGCAACTTTTGCCTGTCTATATTGCCATGCCGTTCTAGCTACTTCGTTGCTTCAGCGGGAGTACGCATCCATGTGTGTGTGTTGTGTGTATGTGTTATGTGTGTGTGCATGCGGGACTGTGAGGGATTTCTGTGAGAGGTAATAGTTGTGGGTAGAGATGTTCGGGTGGTGCTAAGGGCAAGAGGGTAGCTCACTTATGGGCTGCTTCTTCTTGACTTATTATGGACGTCTTAATAAAACTCTGGCTATCCCTGGCAGAGTGATGACCTATCTTCGCTATATTGATGGCATTGGTCCCACGTGTCTGGCTGTTTCTGTATTGGTAGTGGTCCATCCATGATATTGTATGGCATTCTGGCTACCCCTAGCATGATAATGACCCATCATTGACACACTGCAGGCATACGTGACATTATTCATTCAAGCTCTGGAAAACGATGGCCTATCACATAACACAGGCATTTTTGATGGTGTTCTGGATATCCCTGGAATAAGGTGGCCCAATCCTTGATAATGTGTTGGCTTTCTTGACAATATTCTGGATAGCCCTGCAATAATACTGGCCAACCATTGCCATCATTCTGGGAGATCGTGGGTCTGAGCATATTCTACTGTCTCTGGTATAATAATGGCACATCCTTGACATATTGTGAACATTCTTTATGAGATTCTGTTTTTCAATGGCATGATAATAGCCCATTCCAGACACAGAGGACCCAATTCACAAAGGTAAACTTAGACCTGAAGTCTAACTTTAAACCTGAAGTTTAAGTTTAGATCTGAGGTCTAACTTTAGAACTGATGTCTAAGTTAGACCTGAAGTCTAAACTTAAACTTGAGGTCTAAAGTTAGACTTCAGGTTTAAAGTTAGACTTTAGGTCTAAATTCACCTTTATGAATAAGGCCCATTGATGGCATTTTTATAATACCTCTCCGTCCTTGATCTGAAACCTTTTGCTAGATTTCTGTCTTTCACTGGCATAATAGTGGGCTATGACCTGGTAAGGGCATTCTTCATGATGCTATGGCTGTTCCTGACATTGCAGTAATGCTTCATTAAGATATTGTAGACATTCAGAACATTTTGAGTATCTCTGACGTAACAGTGGTCCATCATGGGCATAATGTACTCACACGTGACAACGTTCTGGCTTTTTCTGGCAATCAGTGGTCCATCCTTTACATACTGTGGTATGCGAAGAGCTTGTCTTGTTATTTTAAAAAACCTGCTTTTGCATGTAGTTCACTGGGACTGCTGTATCTTGAAGCTTAAATATATGCCTCTAATTAAACCAAAAATTCTTATTTCAATGCGGACAGAGTTCCTTGTAGGTTTGATGGTGGGGTCTGAGCCTCTCGTCGCCATTCTGTTGTGTTCAAAAGAAGACGTGGAGAGCTATTCTTGTTTAGAAGATTTATTTCCTTTTACCCAACCCCTGGCACCAGCATAACAGTTCTCCAATCTTCCCCACAACTCTCTTCCCAGCAGTGATCCCCAACATTCCTATCTTAAGCTCATAGCATTCCAGTGCATCATCACCTTCTAGAGTGATGATGCAAGGACTAACACAACACATCCCCCCTTCTTAAAATTGAACAAACATGTGGCTAATAATTTAAACAATATGATAATCCGGAGAAAATAATTACAATAGAAACATAAATAAAACTTTGCTTTGCAAGTTCTAAAATATGAAATACTGATTTGAAAGAATGGAACATATATAAATTTGATCCATCATAAAGGATACTAACTAATAACTAGAAGATGCCTGGTAGATCAACTTTGCATTAACCTTTCTATAAGATATATAAATAACAATAATTACATACTGTGGGCCAGATTTACAAAGCCCTTGCACCCCTTAGCACCACATTTGCAGCAAATGTTTTTTGCTGCTGCAAATGTGATGCTAACGGGCCATTACCATAGCGCCATATTTACAAGGTGGCGAAAACTACGTTTGCGCCCTTGTAAAGCCCTTTTTTTTCACTAATCCAGTATAGCGTTACAATAGCGTCCAAAAAATGATGCTACTGCCCCTAAAATGTGCCATGGTGCGCCGTATGGTAAATATGGTGCTACCATGGTGGCATTAGGGCACGCAAAGGGGCCGCAAGAAAAGTGGCGCATCACTAGAGGTGCGCCACTTTCTTGTAAATATGGCCCTGTGTATCATAATGATAAATAAGGATGGAATACCACATTTTACTCTATTTTGGCATTCACCTTCATCATAAAATTTTCATAACATCTAGTTTTCACACTCATCCTCCCCGGTCTAGTAACTTAGACCCATATTTATACTTTTTGACGCAAACCTGACCTAGCGCAGGTTTGCGTCAAAAAGTATAGCGCCGGCTAACCCCAATCCTGGACGCCTGCCGGGTGTCATATTTATGGATTGTTGCGAGCTGGTGCTAAGGCCTGGTTAGCATCAAAATTCCTGACGCTAAACGGGTGGGGGAGTCATAGGTGAGACTGGAGATTGTTCGTGACAGAATGGCGCTAGTCAGGTTAGAGTCAGAAAACAGACGCTAATCTGATTAGCAACATTCTATCTATGCACAACCCCCTTAGACATGACTCCTCTCTTAGAAAAGACAGGAGCCATGCCCCCAGCCCAAGTGCCATGCCCAAGGGACTAATGTCCCCCGGGCACGGCCATTGTGCACAGTGGCATGTATGGGAGCCCAAGTTAGTCCCCCCCATGGCACTTTGAAAAACAATGTAAAATGCTTACCTGGACTTACCTGTGATTGGTCCTCCCATCCTTAGGTGTCCTCCTGGTGCGGGTGGGTGGGGGTGTCCCGAAGGTCTCTGACCATGGAAAAAGGCCCACAGGTCCCCTAACGCCTGCCCATACCCAGGCGTCAAATAATGCAGGCTTAGCGTCATTATTTAAGGCTCTCCTCTTCCCATGCGTGAATTCAGCACAGGAAGATAAATATGGCGCTAGGGCCATAGCGTGGGTTTTTGCCTGGGAATGCTTACCTTGCATCTCATTGACGCAAGGTAGTTTTAATCAAGCAAAAAACGATGCAAACTCCATAACTTTGGCGCTAGACGTGTCTAGCGCCAAAGTATAAATATGGAGTTAGGTTTACGCAGAATTAGCGTAAAAAAAAAATAATAATGCTAATTCAGCGCAAACTGAGTATAAATATGGGCCTTAATTCTCTATTGGTGTTCCAACTGGTTCTTACATTCTCCTTTGACAACCTCTTAAAAAGAGTGCTACCTGGGCGAGAAATTTCTCCATTGGTAACTGTATCTCCGATCCAATCATACTTTCGTACTTCAGGTGTACTTTTCCTTTTGTCTCCTTTAAATAATGACAGCCTCTTTGCATGCCACACCTTGCCATCACTAAGGTGCGCAGAATTACAAAGAACTCTGACTACCCGTAATTGTTCAGAAAATCTACTCTCTCCTTACCTGACTAGACTACCTTTATTCACTTTCACTAAATTTCCCACTTTGAGGTTCACTTTTTTTACACCATGCAACGTCTTATGTCTCTGCTTATATTTCACCTGGTCTAACTCCATGACTCTTCACCTTCCTTGGTGACCAATCAACTCTTTTGGTGCTGTATATCCATCCGATGTTGTCCTTAGTGCGAGGTGTTCGCCCTCTCATTAACTCAAAAGGGCTATGTTCTGTTGCCTCGCACTGAGTTACTCTGTAAGCGGCAACAGTTTTTAGTAGTTCATTTTCCCAATTCATGTAATTGCTATTAAATAATTAAATTATTCCTTTTATCACTTTCTCAAAGCGTTCAACGTTTCCATTCCCTTCGGGGTGATAAAGAGCCGTACTTTTGTGCAAAATAAATTTTTGCCAAAAAGGTTTTGAAAACATCAGAAACAAACTGCTCCCCATTGTCAGTGACCATCACCCTGGGTAGACTTTCTCAGTAAAACACTTCTTCCAGGAAATTCACAACCGCCCAAGCATCCGCTCAATGTAAAAATGTTATCCCTGGCCACTTTGAGAAATCGTCTACAGCTACTAAGATGAGTTTGGACAAACCGTACACAAAAATGTCCACCCATATCCTTTCCCAGGACCTTTACGGAATCTCAGTAGGATGTAATGGAGGTTTGAATGTAACCATTGCTTTGTCTGAATTAATGCACTTAAGACATTCTCTCATATTTGCTTCAATTCTTATTTCTATTCCTGGCCACCAATATGACTGTTTAACTCTGCTCTTGTTCTTAACCATGCCCAGGTGTCCTTCATGACATAGGTTTAACAACTCTCTCCTGCATGACTTTCAGTGGAATTAATCTTCCACCCCTCAACAGTAAACCTTCCTCTATGGACAATTCATTCTTCACCTCCCAAAATGGAATCAAATCTTTATCTCATAGCTTCTTTTCTGGCCATCCATCTCTGACATAACAGATGACTATTGGTATTATACGATCTTATCTTAAAGAAGACAACTGTACATCAGTCTCAATACTTTGTCATTCTTCTGATAATACCATAGCTACTAAGAATCATTCCATTCATTACTTGTGTTCTCAATTACAGGCAAAGGTAACCTACTTAAGAAATCTGCAATTTTATTGTGAGCACCTGGGACATGCAGTACTTCATACACATAATCTAACAATTGCATGGACAACCTAGTTATCCTTTTTTACACATTGTTAAGTACTTGTGATGTGAGAATTTTAGTAAGAGATTTGTGATCACTCCTGAGTACTACTTAGGTTCCCCAAATACATTGTCTAAAATGCTTTAACCCCCATACACACCCCAGGGTTTCTCTCTCTATGACAGATTACTTCTCGTCCAATGGTGTTCAATTGTGCCAGTATCTACCAATTTGTTCAGCTCTCTGACTACCTCCTCTTTCACACTCATCAGAATGTTTCTCACTTTCTGCACACATGGTCCACCATCTTTCATTAAAACTATTTTGTGCACCAACCCCTTCAGTTCACCTACCGTACCTGTAAATATGGTTGGAAATCTTTTTCTCATATGCTCTCCTACCTGCTTGCCACCACCCATGATCAAAACTGGGTCCGCACGGTTAGAACCAAGCAAAATATCCAATTCCCCTTGATGTTACCACCTTAGGACGGAAGGTCCGGTTTCTACCATGTACATCTTACAATCAGCTTCCCTGCCTTTAAATTCAAACAATAGTTTACGGAAACCTAAAAGACTGATGGGTTCCCCTGTGAAACTCTGAGATTTAATATCTGGTTTCTCCAACTTATATCCTACTATCAGACACAATAGATTCATCCATTTTTCTTTATAAATTATTGTGTATGGTGACCCAGGATCGGCCACCAACACTTCCTGAACTCCTCTAGCCACTATGTCACTAATAGGTTTCATCCTACCCTGACCTTTAACAACCATTACACAGTCATCTACGCACTACACTTCAGGAATTTCTTTTTCAGAACTAGATAGGTCATCGTCCTGCTCTTCCTCGTCCACAACACACCTAAATACTCTGGTCTTACGACACACATGTGCATAGGGCCCCTTAACTCCACATTTAGCACATTTCTAACCAATTGCAGGATGTTTGCTATCATGGGCTAGGTGAATTGAGCTACCACAACAGTAATATTTGCCTTTTAAGTCTTCCATCCCCTCGTAAAATTGCCATTTTCCAGTGCTGTTGGCTTCTTTCTTATTACCTTCCTGGTCATCCTTCATATTAACTTTTTCCTGACTATTTTATCTATTTTTTTACCACATTCTTTTTTACTACCAGGCACTACCGCTTTCACACATCTGGAAGTAAGTTCTGCTTTGCTAATTATAGAAGCAACTTCCTGTAGCCCAGATTCACCATGGACCCACAATCTGTCCTGTAGATTTAGGATTATTACAATGCATAATCACTTGATCTCGTCCTAATTCATCCTCCAGCCCCACCAATCCACATGACAGGGCCAGTTTCCTCACAGCTGCTACTTAATCTTCTATCTTTTCATTGACACCATGTTTTATATGATAGAAGTTATAACGGTCAATAGCTTTGCATACAGTAGGTGAAAAGTAAGTATCTAAATCTGCCAAAGTACGTGTAAATGCGTCCCCTCCATCCCCTGAACAGGGTTTCTTTTCCATGCAATTCTACACTTTCAATCCTCCATGGCAATGCAATAACAGTTTCTTCTTTTTTTCTGGACTTAAATCTTCAGTTTCAAATGTGTCAATATAGTGAACAAAATATTCCCTCTATTTCTCCCATTTTAAATTTGACTCGCCCTCTACAATCATGAAAGGTTGTGGTGCTGGGAGATCAATTCTAGCCATGGTAATTGCCACTCAGCATGTAAAGTGTCACAGTATGTGTTATTAGAATGGTATATAGGTGTGCTTGTCACCGCTATTTAAAACTCTAAACTGCATCCAACTGTAACTTGGTGTGTGTGTCACCACAGACAAATACAGTAACATGGTGTCTGTATCACCATAGGTGGACTTAGGGGTGCGTGTCACCGCAGACAAGCAAACAGTAAGATTGTCACCTGAAATGATAGAAGAGCATGGGACTTAAGTTTGAGTGTCACTGCAGGCAAGCACCTAGCAGACAGTAAGATTGTCACCTGAAGTGATAGAAGAGCGTGTCACCATTGTGGAATCTCCACCCAACAACAAGTGTATAAATTTGAATATAATCCTGTATAAAGTAAATTGGGCTCCAACAGCAGTCACCTTTTTGAGAAGACGTGGGTATCACTGTTGTAATATCTTCAGCAGTACCATGCTTAGAAGATAATTCTAATATTAGGTTGTTATAATTTTAGGTGTGTGTGTCACCACCTGACCAGCTGAATTAAAAGTGACACGCACAGAGGTTGTTTCAATTTCAGGTCCTCACGTAGGCTGCGCTTTAAGGTGTGCACATCACTGTTTAATGTGAAATGCGCTGAAAATGAGCCTGATCCAAAATATTGGGATCATCCAAAATGGCCACCACTACATCGCGTTCCATATGTATCTACTGGAAATTGGGCTTGTTCCTCCTGCTTGATCAGCATTGTTGCTGTTTTCACTTGCCACTTTCCACAGGCGGCATCTTTCAGCGGGTGGCTACCACAGTCAATTTGCATATTGACAACTGGTTGCAGTGCGCACTTCAACGACAACAGACACAGCTGTAAAGTTTGCATGCTGCCTGTATCCCAGGAAACTGTGGAGGGCACACGTTAGACCAAGCAATTTTGCACGAGGCCCCTGTGATAGTTCCTGTAGTGGTACATAAACTGTTATTTTGAAAAAATTGCCAGTGTGTGTAGTTCACTGGGACTGCTGTATCTCAAACCTTAAATATAGGATCATTCTTCAAATTAAAGCAAAATACTATTACTTCAATGTAGACGGAGTTCCTTGTGCGTTCGATGTCGGGGTCTGAGTCTCTCATCACAATTTGTTCTTGTTAGAAGATTTATTCCTTTTTACTCAAACACCTAGCACCACCATAACAGTTCTCCAGTCTTGCCCGCAACCATCTTTCCAGCAGTGATCCCCAACAGTCCTCCCTTGAGCTCATATGCATCCCTCCTGCTGACATGCCAAAGGACTAACAAAACATAGGCCATCCTTGGCATAATTCAGGTCTCCATGGTGACATTCTGGTTATGCCAGCCATAATGATGGCATACTGAAGACTTATTTGGAGCATACCTGGCAACCTTCTGGTTATACCCAGAATAACTATGGTACTGTGGACAATCTAGAATTTGATAAGGCAATCCCTTGCATAAATGTGACATGCTGCTGGCATTCCTAAAGGCACCGTAATTACGCCTTCCATAATACTGAATTATTCCTCTATATTGTGGGCAGGATTGATAACATTCTAGCTATTGATTGCATAACAATATCTGATCCTTAACATTTTGAGCCCTTTTTAAATTACATTTTGTTTATCATCTACATAGTAATGGCCTCTGCTTCACATGTTGTGGGCACTTTTCTGCTTTGTGTTTTTGTAAGACAATTGGTATAGCTATGGCTGTCCATCCCTCAACCATGTCATCATTAATAGTTTTCCACAACTAAGAGTCAATGGAAAACGTTGACCGGAGACACGGACAGTGTTTCCTTCATGCATTTCTTGTTGTCAAAAGAGTGATGTTACCCTTGTGGACACTGTCCAGATCTCTGTATGGAAACTGGTCATTTTAGAGAAATCTGTTTTGAAGAGCCACAGTTTAGTTGATTCTATCTAGGTGGCCATAAACTTTTGTAAGTACTGATCTATTACTATTTGTTTGTGGAATATTGCTGTTGGCCTTACCATTCCATCATTCCATTAAATGTATTTCTTTCACTTCCCTTTGTCGCACCCTTCTCCCTTTTTTCAACCTATGTTTAGAAAAGCAGTGGCCTATGGTAATATTTGTTTACTGCTTGTTCGAATGATAGTTCCCCTCAATGATTGTAAACCTACTGTGAACTGTATGTAATACAGTGTATTTACTGTGTGTGAGAATATGTATAATGATGTGTATATGTAAATAGTTCATATGGTTGTACATGAATTCAAGACACCATCACACACACATCATGAGTGTCCAAAATACTAAATTCTTATGTACAGCATATACGGTCACAGAAGACATAATAGACATATATACAAGAAATATATGTGCCAACACCTTCTTTTTGTGAAAATGGAAGCATGCGTGTATAGTATATGTATAGGTTCTTTGATAATACACCAAGGTACCGATAAGCAAGTACAGGTAGATAATTTGCAAGATTTTCCTCATCTGTCCTTCAGGATAAGGGACGAATCTGGGTTGACTGGCAGTGTGATTCAGTAGAGCACATGGATATCCTATGGACATTTTCAAAATGGCTGCCAGTTATTCCTTATCACCATATATTGCCCCGGTAGATTAGTGAATACAATTAAGGAAATAGAGGTTTTGCAGAATTCAGGAACAAGAGAAACCAGAGGGAACCAAGGTGGAGAATATTGAGGTGGATAAGTGGAACAGGGAACCAAGAAAAGAAGAAAATACTAAAGTGTGGGAGACATGGCCGGTTGCTGAACTTATTCAGAAGTGGCGAAAGCAATAACTGGTGAATGTTGCAAGGCCCCTATATGCTGCTTGTGGTAATCATTTACAGCACTTCTGTCCTCACTACCATGAAAGTACTATCCCCAATCCGAAAGTGAAGATCACGTAAGGTGATATACATAATGAGTTATGTAATAAGTTATTCTCAACAATTGTCCAAAACATGGAAATTAATTTCAAAAAATGTGAAACAAAAAAAACTGCATTGAAACACATTTAAAGAAAGACACATGTTATCAATGGGGACATAATTCTGATTTTTACTTAATTAAATCAAATCAGGAATCTTCACATAAACAAATTATCACACAACAAATTCATGTTGAATGAATGGTGATAATGATGTATACTAACAGAAATATTGCAGTTCACCCATGTGACCATCAAAAGTAAAGTAAAAAACTCAAGCAATGTGCCCACACAGGGATTCCGGAACATTCCGTAAAGGTATGTTTTAAGAATCATCATTCCAATATAAGATTATAGAATGTTAAATCAACAATTGCAATACATTTAAATCAATATCAGCATAATCTAACACAAATACATTAAAAAAAATTAGAGGCTTCAAAATCAAATTGATGTGGAGGAAATGGTAGAATGAATGTATTAAAACAAGAGATCTTCTAGCTATAAACATTGATAGCCCTACATCCAAGAAGAATGAGTAATGCAGATGTTGAATTTTGTCTACCATTAGATTTTATTTTGATATAATTAATCAAAAATCCCTTTAAAATATAGGAGGAAAAGAAGAGTGTAATGTTGAAATCCAAGAGTGATGTATCTACAGAGGGTAGGAATGTCTTCTGGGGATTGACTGGTGTATTGTGAATTAACTGCACCACTCTGTCTTGGGGAGGAACCTATGAGCTGCAGACCTCTGGACCTGCGGGTGGGGTCAATGGAACTGAAATATTTTAGCATAGGCGGAAGGGAAAAGGAGCAGCCCAACTTAGGCTAAGGCTGGAGGAGGATAGAAGAGCTGCACACCTCTGATGGCTGTGAGAGAATGGAGGGAACCTCACAGCTGTTGCCCAGGTACTGTGGATCGGTCTAAAGTGTGTTGTACGTCTCTGGGCAGGCATGGGGGATGGGAGAAGCTGTTCATCAGTGGCTCAGAACTAAATGTGACATGAATGAAGTGTGCAATCTAGCCCAGAGAATCCAGCCTATAGGAGAGGATAAAAAGAGCTGCACATCTCGGAGGGCTGCTCAAGGAACCCTTCTCGAGTTATGATAGTAGGAGCCCTCATCTGTTTGGATGAGGGCTGAGGGATGATAGAAAGAGTTGTGCATTTTTGCCAGTTCTGGCTGGTGGCAGAAACTGCATAAAGTACAGAATAAACTAGCCACACACCATTAGGCTACAGCTGGGATAGGATTGAGAAAGTGGTACACCTATGTTGTAGAGCTTGGGGACAATCATGCCTCTGCTCCTGGCTGGGGAAGATAGACAGATTTATACACCTCTAGTTCAGGACTGATGAAGGCTCACTGAGGATTTCATTCGGTGTCCATAGGCTGCACCACCTCGTCGACCACTTCTAGCTCCAGGGGTGTGATGGTCTTCGTCAGTACTGCTGTGGTCCCCCTCTGGTACCGGTAAGACCCAAGCCTGGGAAAAACAACAGTCAGAGGGCTTGAGTTAGATACTTGTGATGACTTGACATCAATCCACAGAGCATAGCAAAAGAGGCACATTCCTATAATGGTTGTCGACAGGATTCCTTAGAATGCAGCAATTATGGGGGTCACTGATACAAATAGCATCTCAAAACATCCAACAAACTGCCTGTTTAGGCACATCCTTCTCTCATGTAGTCTCAATCAGAGTTCTACTGTTTTGCCTTCCAGACAGGAGGGAAACACACCTTCATCCTGGAGATAGACTGCAGTAGTAGCTGCATTAAAATTTCCCACAGCAGAAATCACTGGGATAGTTCACAATTATAGCCTTTTCAAAAAAGACCAGCTGCAAGTTGCAAGAGTTTATTAGCGTGCACATGCACACACACACACAGGCACATGCACACACACACACAGGCACATGCACACACACAGGCACATGCACACACACACAACCACCCCCAGCCCAATTTAGCTATGCACAAGCAGATACACACAGAGAGAGTAGAGCTGTTTGAGGCTCACCTCTGTCCACTTTGGCCTGGGCTGTCATACCCACGCAGAGACTCTGTGCCCTCCTTGGTGATGATGCACAAGTCCACATTGCTCCCGGATCCCAAGTCACATGTAATTCCAGCTGTAATGGCCTCCCGCACCAGCTCTTTGGCATCCTCACGCTATGAGGGATACAGTGGAACCAAAAATGGTAGAAGAGAAGAAAAAGCGATAGAAGAGGTCAAATTAGATGTCCACCTGTCTAGCAGTCACTCACATAAAAATGAAACTTTTGTTTAGCACTGAGGTGATTCTCTGCCCCCATGGTGAGTCTGATGGCAAATCCATATGCAAGACTGACGTACAGCTCCAGGAACACTCACTAGGAAAAGATGATCAGATCGGTGTTGTGGAGAGGAACATTCTGGGAATCACCTTCTATCACACATGCTGGACAGGCAACTTCATGTTGCTGACAAGACCACTGTAGATCAACATTCACTCACTTACCTTCAGAAGGGGCAGCCTGTGTTATACTCAAAGAAGTCACATGGTGTGGAGGGAAGAGAGGCCAAACATCCTACATGTAGGTAATGCTAGGTCTCTCCTTGTCCCATCAATCCCAGCCCAGTGCAGACTTATTTTCACAACCACATCGGGCAATTCACCATGGCTATTTACAACTGTTTTACTGGGGACTGGTTAAACAGACAGTGCTGGGAGCAAATGGCACATATTTATTTTTTTGGTGGACTGAGAAGGGAGTGCCATCTTCCCATTTCATGATCTTACTTAACAGTGAAAAGTTCAGCTCGTCTTCGCTTTGAAATTCTACACCACAGAAGTCAATCAGAATTCAACCTGCCTCTGTCCCTCCCACTCCATTTCAATTTTGCACCATGTGCAGTGTCTAAGAGACTGCAGCAGATGGAGAACTGATGTGTGAACCCTTTTTTGTCACTGAGGTTGTGGCAAGGGGATGGGGCAGCATGCACAGTCTTTCTTCTGCTGCATATGCTGGTCCTGCTGGCAGATGACTCCTCACTTGATATACAATTATAAAGCATGCTAATACCACTAAAAGTATTCTAACTCTAAAGAAGGAAGCAGTGCGCAGAATCAGGAACCCCAAAATAATTAGGATGATTATCAGAAGACCTGATGATTTGATGTTGGCACTAGGATACCAGCAACTAGTGACTATAAAGTCAAAATCTCGGCATTTAGAATTGTGTTTATGGACTTTTGGAATACAGTTGAGCCAAAGAGCAAAGGGTATGGAATGGCTGATACATGAATAGTTTCTATTTTTTTCAAAATATATTTGGGATCTAAACCATAAAAAGCCCCATAACAGTAGCAGAGGACCATGAACGCCCACCACTTCCTAAGAAAACCAGTGCAAAAAGTGGAGACCAGAAGAGACAGCCGCACGACATATGAGGCCGAGGAGAGTTGGCATAGTCAAGCCCAGACATAATAATGGAATGGACCATGACATTGTGGTGGTCCCAAGAAAGAAAATGAATGATATTTTGGATGACCTGGAGATAAAAGAAACTACTGGGCATAAAATGGCGTCCTAGGATCAAAGCAAACTCCCAGGTTTTTGACAAATTTAGTATGGGAGGGTAGAGGACTCAGGGCCTCATTCCGAGTCTGGCGGTCTTGAGACCGCCAGACACGGGGTGGCTATCGGACCGCCGCGGTAGTGGCGGTCCGATCCGCCACATTCTGACTGCGACTGAACCGCCGCGGTCAAACCACGACACCGGCAGGCTGCAGTCAGCCTCCAGCCTGACGGTACCGGCGGTTGTAATCTGCCAGGGAAGCGCTGCAAGTGGATTACGAGTCCCATTCCGCCAGCCTTTCCATTGCGGTTTACACCGCTGTGGAAAAGCTGGTGGAATGGGGGTGCCCGGGGCTCCCCATGCACAGCCCCGGCGCGCATTTCACTGCCCGAATTACGGGCAGTAAAATACGTGACGGGTGCTGCTGTACCCGCTGCACCGCCACATAGGCACTAGCTCGACTCCGAGCCGGCGTCACTGCTTCCGCCTGCCGGCCCTGTGGTGAACTTGGAATAAGGCTAGCGGTGTCCTAGCGACACCAGCGGTCAGGTGGCGGGTTGAGTTTGGCGGGCAGGCTCTGCCGCCCGCCAAACTCAGAATGACCCCCTCAGTCTCAGATGGCCATCAAGGAGCTGTCCAGGCACTGGGGGTGTTGATGAGTATGAGTCTTACCGGTGTTGAGTATGAGCCACAATATGCAAGACAAAGCAAAAGAATAATTTGGGACACAATAGCAACCAAGATATCTAGGAGGATCTGGGGAGCCATGGTTCCCCGATCCACTGCAAGTCTAAGATCATCAGTGACATACAGGAAAGCAGATTCAGTGACATACAGTAAAGCAGATTCAGTGCTATGAAATGGGCATACACTAGAGTGAATAGAGTCCAGGCAGGAAAGGGATCTGAATTCAACAAAAAAGAAACCTGAGCATTAGTATGCTTTTCTAGTGCTTTGGATGGCAAAAGGAGCAAAGACCTGTGGTGAAAATTGCTCATGACAACTGGATTGGCAGAAAGTTTTTTTGAACAACAACACAATGACTGTGTCTTTTAAATAACAGGTCCGTAGTCAGGAACCAAGAAGGAAATGTAAACATCAGTCATGACCATACAACTAATACTAAGTTATTAGATGTGACATTATTTTGGTATTACTGTTGTTTTCTTACGTCAGCATGCATATGATATTAAAAATAATCCCCACAGGGAAATTAGCATATATAATATAATATAATATAATATAATATAATATAATATAATATAATATAACATAATATAATATAATATAGTATAATATAATATAATAGATAATATATAATATAATACAATATCACATTTTATTATAATATAGACTATTTATGCACTGCACATCTCAAAGTGAATTTTGTTAATAAAAAGTGTTATTAGCAAATTAACAGTGTCCATTTTGTTTGCTTCTGAAGAATTAAAAGCCTGGTTATCCTGCAAACTGGTGACCTGTAGACTTTACAAAGATCTCTACACCACAGGCCGTTATACAGAGAGTGCCCTGGGGGAGCCATGGGCATGTGTGTCCACTTCGTGCATCACTGGGGCACTTTGGCATTACTGAAAGGGCTGCATCCTCTTCTGTAATACTGATAGTGCTGGTGAATTGCTACATATGTGAAGTATAATCTGCACCCCTCATTCTGTGCATTGGGTCATAAAGCGACATTAGTGAAAATCATTGCTACGTGGGGAGAAACTCTCACCTCCATATTGGGCTTGAAACGATCTTCTAATATAGCGATGGCAGCCGCTGCACCAGAACCTGTGGCCGTAAGATGAGAACAGATTAGAACCAGCATCTAGAAGTCACTGTGTCATTATGGCATTTTCTCCACTATGGTGTGCTGTCCATTACTCAAACACCTCCATCATGCTTAAAGTACAGGAAAGAAAGTCTTACCCATGGCAACGAAGGGAAGCGTGTCAGTAGATCCATGGGGGTAGATAGTGTACAGGTGGGAACCCTTGCAATCCACTCCGCCCACAATTATAGATGCACCAATGTGGCCCTGGTACCTGTGGCAGACAAGGGCAATCATAAGCACAGAAGTGAGAACATGCATGACCGCCATTGCACACAGAATACACAGCCACTTGCATCTAAACAGAGGACACAGTGACTACGTTGCCTCAGCTCCCAGTGCTAGGGTGCTACAGCGCCAACATACAAGGACTAGATGAATAACTGGGGGGCAATGTGAAGACAGTGTGATCATTATCAAGCATCCCTTAAATCTCAGAACAGGGTCGTGTGAGGTCTTTACTCCATATCAGCCAGTAGTTACTGGCAGTATCTACTTTGGGTTCTGTCGTTTACTACTAGCACCCGGGGCCCCAGTGTACTACCACTGTATGACTGTCCATGGGCTGTCAATCAAGACAGATTTATAGAGCACGGCTAATCACCTGCAAGGGTATCCAGGTGCTGAGAGCATAGCTGCTAAGGGGTTCAGTTGAACAGCCAGGTCTTGAGTTCTTTCCTGAATTCCAGAAGAGCGGATGAGGTCTGAAGGTGAAGGAGGAGGTTGTTCCAGGATTTTGCAGCGAGGCAGGAGAAGGAACACCCTCCACTGTTGCACAGGCAGTAGCGGGGTGGGCATGAGGGAGAGGAAGGTGGAGCGCAGTTGTCTGGAGGGTTGGTGGAAGTTCAAGTGGTGGCTAATGTATGCTGGTCCTTGGTTGTGAATGGCTTTGTAGGTGTGGATCACCATCTTGAATTGACATCTCTTCTGAATGGGGAGCCAGTGGAATTTTTTGAAGTAGGGGGTGGTGTTGGTCCATTTGGGGAGGTCCAGGATGAGTCTGGCCGCTGAGTTCTGTATGGTCTGCAGTCTCATCAGGAGGTGTGTGGTGATTCCTATGTAGAGTGAGTTGCCATAGTGCAGTCGGCTGGTGACTGGGTTTGAGTGACGGTGAGTCTGGTGTTGACAGGAAGTCATTTGAAGATCCTACAGAGCATGCGAAGAGTGAGGAAGCAGGCTGAAGAAACTGCATTCATCTGGTTTTTCATGGTGAGCTTACTGTCCAGGATGATGCCAACGTTGCATGCGTGGTCTGTCAGGTAGGGTGCTTGGAGCTACAGCCTCCATTAAGTAGGACCTGAGAGGAGGGAGGGGCGCTGAGAGCAGGGAGGCAGGAGGTGGGAAGCAGGAGGGAAACGACAGGAAAAGAGCAGCAAAGGACGAAAATGGAAAGCAGATGCAAAAAGTATACTATAAGGAACCACAAGAAAATAACAGCAGCAATACAATATCGAAACGGAACAATATAGAAATGAAACAAAAACAGAGGTTACAAGAAGACGCAGATTAAACAAGGAGGGAATACAGATATGGAGACAAAAACAGCAGCACAACAATGCAGAGGAAAAATTAGCAGAACCAAAAGGCAGACAGGTGGCAAGAGGAACGGGGACAGCAAAGGGGAGCATGTGCGAAAACTACATTGCACAGAATTCCTACAGAGGGATTGGAGCCCTCAGCGCAAACATACTTTTTAAAACATTTTTTAACTTATTTCTACTGCAAAAAGCCCTTCATCCTCACCCCACTAAATGTGGGAGCAATCTGTTCCCCGTCCTATGCTGGAAGGGGAATTATGCCAACCTTTCCAGACACCTTACCTACACAATAAATATATGATTTATGGATTGTATATAACTAGGGTGAGGAAAAGTCCTTATTCTTCATTATTTTGAATAATATAATGTCCTTGTAGGCACGATCAACAAATACTATGGCCAAGACCAAAGAATGTTTTTCAAATTATCAGAATTTATTGAATCAATATTTTAAAAACATATGTTAAAATCCCTACCACGACCGAAACGTATCAGGATTCCACATTAGATCAAAAAAAGTCATTTTGAGGTAATTTAGTAAATTCTTAATGTAGCCCTGTAGCTGCTGTGCACAAGAAGAAACATTATCTCATATTCATTATGACATCCACAGAAGAGAAGATTAGCTGCAAATTATGTCAAAGCTGATTTTCTTGGTTATGCTACAACTTATTTAACAGTCTTCATCAGGAGGAAGGAGTGTTCTTTTTTTAGGATACTAACTTGTATCCATGTCTGTAGATAATTCTATATGTCAATATCAATGAACGTAATAATTGCTGACAGTAATTAATGGGAAAATTGGAAAATAAGGATTATTGTGGACTGAGTTTTTTGCTTATGCAGAGTCATCCCCAATTTGTTTGCCTCCTGTCTCCTATTTTTTCTGAACTGTTGCTGTTGGCTTTTGAACTCTGAGCAATTTACCACTGCTACCCAGTGCTAAAGTGCATATGCTTTCTGTGTAAATTATTTGTAATTGGTTTATCCATGATTGGCATATTTGATTTACTAGTAAGTCCCTAGTAAAGTGCACTAGAGGTGCCGGGGCCTGTAAATCAAATGCTACTAGTGGGCCTGCAGCACTGGTTGTGCCACCCACATAAGTAGCTCTGTAATCATGTCTCAGACCTACCACTGCAGTGTCGGTGTGTGCAGTTTTAACTGTAAATTCGACTTGGCAAGTGTACCCACTTGCCAGACCTAAACCTTCCATTTTCTTACATGTCAGACACCCCTAAGGTAGGCCCTAGGTAGCCCCAAGGGCAGGGTGCAGTGTATGGTTAAGGTAGGACATATAGTAAGGTGTTTTATATGTCCTGACAATGAAATATTGCTAAATTCGCTTTTCACTGTTGCAAGGCCTGCCCCCTCATAGGTTAAGATGGGGGCTACCTTTAAATCTGATTAAAGTGTAGATTCCCTTTGGGAGCGGATGGACATGTGGAGTTTGGGGTCTCTGAGCTCATAATTTAAAAATACACCTTTTAGTAAAATTGATTTTAAGATTGTGTGTTTGAAAATGACACTTTTAGAAAATGAGCATTTTCTTGCTTATACCATTTCTGTGACTCTGCCTGTTTGTGGATTCCCTGTCTGGGTCAGTTTGACAGTTGGGCTGGTTGCACCTCACACTAGACAGTGACACAAAGGGAGCTGGGGTGTAGCCTGCATATCCTGATGGGCCATCTGTGCTAGGAGGGAGGGGAGGAGTGGTCACTCACACCTGAAAGGGCTGTGCCTGCCCTCACACAATGCAGTCTCCAACCCCCTGGTGAGTGTCTGGGGCCTGGCCTGGGCAAGGCAGGATTTCACATTCACAAGAGACTTTGCTTTGAAGTAGGCCTACTTTAAAGGAGAAATTGGGTATAAGAAGGGCACCCAAAACTACAGACTTTAGAACACTTCTGGAAACAAGAGGAACCTCTGCCTGGAGAAGAGCTGAAGAGCTGCCCTGTCTGTGACTGTGCTTTGTGGAGCTATCCTACAGTTGCTGCTTCTGCCAGAATAAGAGGGCAAAGACTGGACTTTGTGTGCCTTCCATCTTGAGAAGAAATCTCCAAGGGCTTGATTTAGAGCTTGCCTCCTGTTGTTTGAAGTCTCAGGGACAGCAACGACTTCTCTATGCTAGCACCTGGAGTCTCTGGGGAGACTCTTGCCCTGACAAGTGGTGCTCTATCCAGTCCCTGGGTCCTTGAAAGGAAAAGCTGATGAAAATTCAAGGAAATCGACTTCAGACGACTCTGGACCGACGCCGCTGCTGAATCCGTTGACGCCGTCTGCAACCGACTCCGCATGCCCGACACTGCTGCAGCCCCGCCGAAGTCTGTGACCCTGTGGAAGTCACCGCACCACGTCGTGACTGACCCCGCTCAAAGTGCACAGATTCAACGTTTCGCACAGACGCCACGATCCCCGACTTCACGCATCGCCTTGTTTTCACTCTTCACCAAAGGTACTGTACTTTGGGGTCTGTGTGACTGGCGCCGCTGGTGTCGGATTGTTGGGAATGACTCCGTCACGACTCCGTGATAACACCTCATCGAAGCATTTTGTGTTTCTAAGCGCTATTTTTGGATTTAATCTTTAAAAATTCATAACTTGACTTGCGTATGTCAGATTTTTGTTGTTTTGGTCTTGTTTTGTTTAGATAAATATTTCCTATTTTTCTAAACTGGTGTTGTGTCATTTTGTAGTGTTTTCATTAAGTTACTGTGTGTGTTGGTACAAATACTTTACACCTAGCACTCTGAAGTTAAGCCTACTGCTCTGCCAAGCTACCAAGGGGGTAAGCAGGGGTTAGCTGAGGGTGATTCTCTTTTTACCCTGACTAGAGTGAGGATCCTTGCTTGAACAGGGGGTAACCTGGCTGTCAACCAAAGACCCCATTTCTAACATAGACCATCTATTTTTCAAATCAATTGCAGGATATAAGTAATGACCAAACAAATTGATAAGAATAATTGTTGCAGAAGTCACGTCGAACAACATTCAAAACTGAAATGATCTTAAGTTGATAAAGCCGGTTACAAATACTCTTTCCAGGATCAATGTGACAGGTTAGCAGGATAGGCTTTTTCAGTTTGAATAACCATTAAAGGTGTCCTGTAATTGGGCGGCCATAACTGAAGTGGTCATCAGTGACTGACACGAGTAACAGATATTGCATCATCGCTGTCTTGGTATAAACATCAAGAAAGTTATATGTGTTTTTATTGTCTTGCACACAATTTTCTTTACAGGCCGATTGGTCAAATCTATATTTTGAAAGTTTGGCTCGCTGGTGCAGGAGTCAGACTAGTACCCAAGGTTTGTCTTTCTACAGTAACAAAGTTCATGGGTCAATATATTGAAAACTGGCCAGTTACGGTCAGGAGTTTAGGAGCAGGGCGTGGGTGGAGACCTAAGACGCCCATGGGATCAACCATGGCTTCAGACCACAATATGTCTGAAACTGCAAGAACTACAAGCATGATTCAACATGGTCCTGAATCATGGCATTTGCCCTTAGCCAACAGGACATTATGCTAAAACCTGTGGTGAAGAGTAACATCCACAATTAAAAGCCTCCCATGCTTTCTCTAACTCCTCAGTCCTCTTGAAACAAGGATGTCTTTCAGACTGGATAGTCCTCATAAATCACCAGGGTCTCACTGACAGTTCTGGGAAGTTGTTTCCCTCTGGGACATTATCAGGCAGCAACTTTATGCAAAGCTTAGTTCAACCCCCTCTACCACTGACCACATGACAAGATGAATGCCAATGGTAGAGAGAGAGAAAGGGGAATGGGATGAGCGTAGAAAGAGGGACACATGACTCCACCACTTCATGACATGTCTGGCCAATAAGGTCTGTGTTATCTAGCAAGTTCTTACAGCGTTCAAGATGATTCAAGTTAGTTTTCTTCAAAAACATGACTTTAAGTTGTGAATGTAACTCTATAATGAATTAAACCTCGGTTTCAATATTTCAAAAATAGATCAAGTTCAAAGGGTGCTTTCATCACAATATGACTTGAAAGTGTTCACAGTAATCCATAGTAATTTAAACTCCATAGGACTGTTAGATGGCGTTTTACACTGATGCAGTAATTTTTACTCCACTGGCATAAAACTTGCATTCTGCCTGACTCAAAATCAGATGTGCAGACCTTGAGTTTGGCAGACAGGAACCTCCGTTGCTGTTGCGAGGGAATACCTTTCCACCAAACTCTAAATCAGTCACTGAGGCGTACCTATGCAGATCAGTACAGATCATGCTCCTCTCGGGAACAGTCCATCCAGAGCCCTAGTCACCTAACCCATTTACCCTGCAGCCCACTGTTTTTTTTAGTTGGGAAATTTGAGATCCACACCCGATGAATCTGTCTGATTAGGCTATACCACTGATTTCCTCAGATTTAAATGTGCTCAGTCTCTCTTAACAGATATTCTTGCACTCCATTTGTTCACTGTGTTTAAATGTTGCTTGCAACATGAATTTGTTTGAATGGGGACTTCTGCGCAAGTTAGTCCTCCGCATGAGGTTTAAGGCACTGATAGATTCAGTCTTTAAAGCAGCCTTTTGGCTCTGCAGCACAGAGGAACTGTGGCAATTCGGTCCATATATGGTTTCTGTGATGCAATCATCTTCCATACCAAAGATCTATCCTACAGACGTACCTGGGTAAACTTCTAAAGCTGCAAAGAAGGATCAGTCCTCTAATCTGCCAAGGAGACCGACTCCATGGCACTTGTGATGCATGGGCAGTGACTACCCAATCCACATATCTTTGACAATTTGTTGCCCTCTCTCCCTTTAGTGTAGGAAGCTCTGCTACTCCTTGCATTGGTCAGCTGGCTGTATGAAATACAAAAGTAGCTGGAAAGATCATCCCTGTCAGTGCAGCTTGTTTAGGATAAATACTGTCAGTCTGGGCCCAGTACCTTGTGTTTGCTCTAACTCCATCCAGAAGACGATTACGTACCAGGGCATCCCATGTTCAAGATGTCTTGAGGGTGGGAAGATGGCTATGACCATGGAGGAGCTCTTCCGCTTTGCCCTCCTGGAAATGAATAGGAGGGTAACTACAGAACAGGCTTTAAGGTTGTCTTGGTCTTAGAGTCCCATCTATAGTAGGCTTGCTTCTCCGTGAGCAGAGGTCAAAGATGGTAGTCACAACCACATCCCAGTAAATGGAAGCCATGAAAGGTGATTAATTTTATGGAATGTGCTTTTAACAACAAATACCATCATAGCCTGTTCTCTTCTATCAATCCCTACATGCCTTCTCTCTCACACGCCTTTGATTGTCTTGGGATTTGTTTGTGTTGGCATCATTAGGTTTCTGGGTAGTATCTGTGATGGATTGGGAAGAAGGAGCTGGATGTGCTGGGGTTTGCTACTAATAAAGTACTGTTAGAAATCCAGGTTGAGTGTCCCTGGGCAATCACACCTTACTGGGCCACAAATGTGTCTGTCAATTGTCACAGCAGTTGGTCTGGCAGCCATGACTCACAGAGTTTAGAATCACTCAAAAAGTCAAGTTTCCCTTTTTCTCCATATTAAAAAATATAGAAGAGGAAACAGATAAATTCTAAGCACTAATGACTCAGAAACAAAGGGTGCAGCCACTGGGAAATTCTCAGTCTTAAACAAAACACTCTCCTTGGGTTATCAGTGTAACCATCCCAAAAGACTTTGGGTGTTGTTTTTTTTCAAATAAAATATGGTGGGGGAACTTGTTGGGGTGCCCACCCAGGGGCTTACGGGCCTTCGTTCACCTTTCAGCGTCGTTTTATGAGGCTCCATCGACCAGTATTTTCCTTTTTTTTCACTTCTTGTTTCTTATTCCCACTAGCGACTTTGGAACTCATGTGCAGGACATCCACGCACGCTCAGGGACAATAGCAGCAGGCCCTGACATGCGTGCTCTCCATCCTTCGATTCTGGACTGGCACTTTGCTGCTGGAGGTGGGTGAGAAGGACTGAATATTACACTCTCCTGGTAATGTGTGGGAGGACAGGGAAAGGGTAGTGTAAATGTAGTTGTGGTGCTCCCCACCTCTAACTGGTTGTCCAACTTTTAAAAACAGTTTAAACACTGCACATTTCAGACTCTGACAAGAAAGAAAGATAACATTGCTTTTTCGACCCCAAATTGCATTAGAAGGCCTAAGTAGGGGACTTTGTTCTTTGTCTCATGTACAACCGTGTGATCTATGAGCAGGTGCTGGGTTGAGTTACACACAGTCCTCCTCGCTTACACTACACTCTGACGTGTACACATGCTCCGGAGTAACCTATGCAGCGCCTCTTACCGCCAGCTGAGCAGCAGCACACCTTATTTTAAAAGATATGGCACTGGAGGTTACAGCTCCAAACCAAAGACCAAAAATCAGAGGCCCTAAAGCGAAAAAATGGGGATTCTTAAAGGTCAGAATCTGCTTGCCTACGAGTACCCTTAAATGTTAACTTCTCATAGCCCCACCTCCATCCCTCTCATAGGCCCTTGCTGCCCCTTAATTCCAATCTTTTCTTGCTCTCCTTCTTCCTCTCATACCCTTGACCCCCCTCAGTTACTGCTTCCCTGGGCCACTCCCTCCTTCCCTCTCACGTCCATTCCCTTCCTCTGATTCTCTCTTCCTCCATCTTTCCCCGTGTTAGCTCTCTCCCTCTGATGCTCCTACCTTTCTAGTTCACTTATTTTTTTTTCTATCCCATATTTCATAAATGTCGATTTTCCCACCTCTTACATAACCTCACCCTCTCCCTCTGACCCCTTCCTTCGCTCTTCTGTTCCCCCGGGGCGCCTCGAAGCTGCCGTGGATGCTACAGAAACGACGTAACCTGAAATAGACTGGGGCCCGAGGGAGTGTGGAATCTGACTATTTTCGCTGAATAAGACATTTACCTTGGCTGGGGGGCCGCAGGCCTGCCCGGGCACCCACCTGAACAGCATCTGCTTCAGCATCCTGTTGACGGTCACCACGCGGGGCGTGCGGCCCGTGGAGAGGGCGTGCAGCTGCATGTTAGAGGATATGATCTGCGTGGTCATCTCAGCGTCGGCCGCCACGCCGGCTCCACAGCAGCTGTGGGGGATGCAGGGAGACAGGAGTCAATGCACAAGTGTCGGGTATCACAAACTAATCCCAAAACACCCTCTTGGCATGTCCCAGTTAGAGCCATACTTTTTGAGGTCATATTTGTTGATTTAGCCGGCAGGTGGCGGTGTTGCACAAGAAATTAAACTTTTTCCAGCTGCCTTTTCCAATTTTGGCCCATCTTTATACTTTTTTTGCGCCGCATTTGTGTAATTTTTTACATAAATGCTGCACACACCTACAAAATATAGGGCCAGATTTAAAGATAAGTGGTGCATCGCTCTGCTGCGCCAAAATTGGCAGTGCCGTGCTGCGTCATTTTAGAAACCCATGGATGCGCCGTATTTAAGGAGACACGGCGCACCCCTGCGTTTCGCCCTACGCTGGCATTCAAATTAGCTGCCAACGCAGGCATCCTTGCACCATGGTGCAAGGATGTCTGTGTTGAGGGGTGTGATTGCTTATGTGCGGGAAGGTGTCCCTTCCTGCACATAACAATCACTAATGGCGCTTTGGCACTTCTGTGTGTGCTGCACAATGCAGCACGCACAGAAATGCCAAAGCGTAATTTTCTAATTATTGTTTACGTGCAGGAAGGGACACCTTTCCCGCACATATACAATCATTTCTGGCACTTTGCTTTTTCTATGCGTGAGGCAGAACACCACCCTGGAGAGCAGCATTAGATGTTGGCGCTGCATCAGGTTTACGAGATTTCATAAATCTGAGGCAGCGTCAAAATGCAATGGGTGTTGCTGTGGCACGTCCACAGCAACACCCATTACACGCCCCTCCCACGCACAGTGCTGTGTGGGAAGGGGCCGTATTTATAAGCTGGCGTTAAGCCACAAAAGGTGGCTTAACGCCTCCTTGTAAAAATGGCACTGTGATTAGCGCCACAGGAGCGTTACTAAAAGTGACGGTCCTGTGTTGCGAGGGACCTATAAATACAGGCCATAATTGTATTTTGTACGTTTGCGCCACATTTGCGTAAAAAAATTACGCAAATGCAGCGCAAAAAAGAATAAATATGGGCCTTAATTTTTTCACACAAATGTATTTTCAATGTAAAACATGCCAGTCTGCAGCTAACTGAGAAACTTGAGAGGCCTGCCTTAACTTAATCACCAACATTTGTGTCTTCACCAGCTCCACCAGCCTCCCCTACAAACATACCTGCCACCTAAGCAGTATGATCCCCCCAAAACCCTGGCAGCATAAAAACAGGAGGCAGAAGTGTGAAGTTTGTCTACACCATACATAAGTGCCTATCCAGTCCAAGATTTGCTTTGCATTCTGGAACTTGTAGTTCTGTAAATTATAATCCTCGTGCTCCTGTTTATTATTCAATAATATAAACTCAGACTACTGGAAAAGAGCAGAAAGAACTGGAATGGATGAACTACCTATGCAAGGAAATAGGAAACGTGAGACATAAGGATGCAACCGATGCAAAGTCAGCAGGAGTGTTACTTCCGGTGCTTTTCTTGTATATCCGACAACCTCCAGATCCAGGATTCGCTCTACTTGTCCATTAGACATCACTCACAACCCCTCGGTGAAAAACATAAGCGCAATTCACTGTTACTCATGTATGGAAAATGTCACTTACCCAGTGTACATCTGTTCGTGGCATTAGTCGCTGCAGATTCACATGCTGTGCATAGTCCGCCGTCTGGTGTTGGGCTCGGAGTGTTACAAGTTGTTTTTCTTCGAAGAAGTCTTTTCGAGTCACGAGACCGAGGGACTCCTCCCACTTCGGTTCCATTGCACATGGGCGTCGACTCCATCTTAGATTGTTTTCCCCGCAGAGGGTGAGGTAGGAGTTGTGTATGCTAGTAATAGTGCCCATGCAATGGAATGAATAAGTATGTACAAAATAAAGTTTAAAGTAATATATTTACAAATGTACAAATGTTGAAGATCTACTTCCAAACGGCTACAGGCTCCTGGGGAGGCGGGTGGGCGCATGTGAATCTGCAGCGACTAATGCCACGAACAGATGTACACTGGGTAAGTGACATTTTCCGTTCGGTGGCATGTGTAGCTGCAGATACACATGCTGTGCATAGACTAGTAAGCAGTTACTCCCCAAAAGCGGTGGTTCAGCCTGTAGGAGTGGAAGTAGTTTGAAATAAAGTTCTTAGTACGGCTTGACCTACTGTGGCTTGTTGTGCAGATAACACATCTACACAGTAGTGTTTAGTAAATGTATGAGGCATAGACCATGTTGCTGCCTTACATATTTCGTTCATTGGAATATTTCCTAGAAAGGCCATAGTAGCACCTTTCTTTCTGGTTGAGTGTGCCTTTGGTGTAATAGGCAGCTCTCTCTTTGCTTTAAAATAGCAGGTTTGGATGCACCTAACTATCCATCTTGCAATACCTTGTTTTGAAATTGGATTTCCTGTATGAGGTTTTTGAAAGGCAATAAACAGTTGTTTTGTCTTCCTAATTACTTTTGTTCTGTCAATGTAGTACATTAGTGCTCTTTTGACATCTAATGTATGTAGTGCTCTTTCAGCTACGGAATCTGGCTGTGGGAAGAACACTGGTAATTCTACTGTTTGATTTAAGTGGAACGGTGAAACAACCTTTGGTAAAAATTTTGGATTTGTTCTTAGAACTATCTTATTTTTATGTATTTTAATAAATGGTTCTTGAATGGTAAATGCTTGAATCTCACTCACTCTTCTTAGGGATGTGATGGCAATGAGGAATGCAACTTTCCACGTTAAGTATTGCATTTCACAAGAATGCATGGGCTCGAAAGGTGGACCCATGAGTCTTGTTAAGACAATGTTGAGGTTCCATGAAGGAACAGGTGGTGTCCTTGGTGGTATAATTCTCTTTAGGCCTTCCATAAATGCTTTAATGACTGGTATTCTGAATAATGAAGTTGAGTGAGTAATCTGCAGGTAAGCAGATATTGCGGTGAGATGTATTTTCATGGATGAAAAAGCTAGATTTGATTTTTGCAAATGTAGTAAATATCCTACTACATCTTTTGGAGATGCGTGTAATGGTTGAATTTGATTGTTGTGGCAGTAACAAACAAATCTTTTCCATTTATTTGCATAGCAGTGTCTAGTGGAAGGTCTTCTAGCTTGTTTAATGACTTCCATACATTCCTGTGTGAGGTCTAAGTGACCGAATTCTAGGATTTCAGGAGCCAAATTGCTAGATTCAGCGATGCTGGGTTTGGATGCCTGATCTGTTGTTTGTGCTGTGTTAACAGATCTGGTCTGTTGGGTAGCTTGACATGAGGTACTACTGACAGGTCTAGTAGTGTTGTGTACCAAGGTTGTCTTGCCCATGTTGGTGCTATTAGTATGAGTTTGAGTTTGTTTTGACTCAATCTGTTTACTAAATATGGAAGGAGAGGGAGAGGGGGAAAAGCGTACGCAAATATCCCTGACCAATTCATCCATAGAGCATTGCCTTGGGATTGCTGGTGTGGGTACCTGGATGCGAAGTTTTGGCATTTTGAGTTTTCTTTTGTTGCAAATAGGTCTATTTGTGGTGTTCCCCAAATTTGAAAGTAAGTGTTTAGTATTTGGGGGTGAATTTCCCATTCGTGGATTTGTTGGTGATCCCGAGAGAGATTGTCTGCTAGCTGGTTTTGGATCCCTGGAATAAATTGTGCTATTAGGCGAATGTGGTTGTGAATCGCCCAATGCCATATTTTTTGTGTTAGGAGACACAACTGTGTCGAGTGTGTCCCCCCCTGTTTGTTTAAATAATACATTGTGGTCATGTTGTCTGTTTTGACAAGAATGTATTTGTGGGTTATTATGGGCTGAAATGCTTTCAGCGCTAGAAATACTGCTAACAGTTCTAGGTGATTTATGTGAAACTGCCTTTGATGTATGTCCCATTGTCCTTGGATGCTGTGTTGATTGAGGTGTGCTCCCCACCCTGTCATGGAAGCATCCATTGTTATGACGTATTGTGGCACTGGGTCTTGGAAAGGCCGCCCTTTGTTTAAATTTATACTGCTCCACCATAGAAGCGAGGTGTATGTTTGGCGGTCTACCAACACCAGATCTAGAAGTTGACCCTGTGCATGTGACCATTGTGATGCTAGGCACTGTTGTAAGGGCCGCATGTGCAACCTTGCGTTTGGGACAATGGCTATGCATGAAGACATCATGCCTAGGAGTTTTAATAAAATTTTTGCTTGTATCTTTTGTGTTGGATACATGGCTTGTATTACTTTGTGAAATGTTTGAACCCTTTGTGGACTTGGAGTGGCTATCCCTTTTGATGTGTTGATTGTCGCTCCTAAGTATTGCTGCGTTTGACACGGTAACAGGTGTGACTTTGCATAGTTGATGGAGAAACCCAGCTTGTGAAGGGTCTGTATGACATACTTTGTGTGATGTGAACACTTTATTAGTGTGTTGGTCTTGATTAACCAGTCGTCTAAGTAAGGGAACACGTGTATTTGTTGCCTTCTGATATGTGCAGCTACTACTGCTAGGCATTTTGTAAAGACTCTTGGCGCAATTGTTATTCCGAATGGCAAGACTTTGAACTGGTAATGTATTCCTTTGAATACGAAACGTAGGTATTTCCTGTGTGAAGGATGTATCGGTATATGGAAATACGCATCTTTTAGGTCTAATGTTGTCATGTAGTCTTGCTGTTTGAGCAGTGGGATTACGTCTTGTAATGTGACCATGTGAAAATGGTCTGATTTGATGTAGGTATTTAGTGTTCTGAGATCTAGTATTGGTCTCAGCGTTTTGTCCTTTTTTGGTATTAGGAAGTACAGTGAGTAAACTCCTGTGTTTTCCTGTAGACTTGGTACTAATTCTATTGCGTCCTTTTGCAGTAATGCTTGAACTTCTAGTCCTAGAAGATCTATATGCTGTTTTGACATATTGTGTGTTTTCGGTGGGACGTTTGGAGGGAATTGGAGAAATTCTATGCAATAACCATGTTGGATAATTGCTAAAACCCAACTGTCTGTTGTTATTCCCTCCCAAGATTTGTAGAACTGGCTTAGTCTTCCCCCCACTGGTGTTGTGTGAAGGGGTTGTGTGACTTGTGAGTCACTGTTTATTTTGAGGGGTTTTGGGACCTTGAAATTTTCCCCGGTTCCTTGGGAATTGTCCCCCTCTATACTGTCCCCGAAAACTTCCCCTTTGATATTGTCCCTGGTAGGTAGGTGGTCTTGTTTGTGAGGTAGTGGTTTCTGTGAGTTGACCTCGAAACCCTCCCCTAAAAGGTGTTTTACGAAATGTGCCAAATGTGCCTCTGCCCTGCGGGGAGTAGAGTGCGCCCATGGCTTTGGCTGTGTCGGTGTCCTTTTTAAATTTTTCAATTGCAGTGTCCACCTCCGGCCCAAACAATTGCTGTTCATTAAACGGCATATTGAGCACAGCCTGTTGGATTTCGGGTTTAAACCCAGATGTGCGCAGCCATGCGTGCCTCCTTATGGTGACTGCAGTATTTATTGTTCCTGCAGCTGTATCCGCTGCATCCATAGAAGAACGTATCTGGTTGTTTGAGATACTTTGTCCCTCTTCCACCACCTGTTGCGCTCGTTTTTGGAACTCTTTGGGGAGGTGTTCGATGAAATGTTGCATCTCATCCCAATGAGCCCTGTCGTATCTCGCTAGGAGTGCTTGCGAGTTGGCGATGAGCCACTGGTTTGCCGCTTGTGCTGCAACCCTTTTGCCCGCTGCATCAAATTTGCGGCTCTCCTTGTCTGGAGGTGGTGCGTCGCCTGATGTATGCGAGTTGGCTCTTTTGCGAGCTGCTCCCACAACTACTGAATCTGGTGCCAGTTGTGATGTAATAAAAGCAGGGTCTGTGGGCGGTGCCTTGTATTTTTTCTCCACCCTTGGAGTTATGGCTCTGCTTTTAACTGGCTCCTGAAATATCTGTTTAGAGTGCCTTAGCATTCCTGGGAGCATAGGAAGGCTTTGATAATGGCTATGGGTGGAGGACAGGGTGTTAAAGAGGAAGTCATCCCCAATGGGCTCCGAATGTAGCGATACATTATGAAATTCGGCTGCCCTAGCTACCACCTGTGCATATGATGTACTGTCCTCAGGTGGTGAGGGTTTAGTTGGGTACGACTCCGGGCTATTGTCCGATACTGGAGCGTCGTAGAGGTCCCATGCATCCGGATCATCTTGGCTCATGGTGGTATGAGCTGGTGAGTGTGGTGGAGTTTGTGCCGGTGATGCATGAGTTGACGGTGGTGGAGAGGGTGGTGGAGTTACCTTCTTTACCACTTTTGCTTGTGGTTGCTTGTCTTGTTGCTGGAAGTCAAGTTTCCTTTTCCTTTTGATTGGGGGAAGAGTGCTGATCTTCCCTGTATCCTTTTGGATAAAGATCCGCTTTTGCGTATGATCTGGTTCTATTGTTTGTAATTCCTCCTCAAATCTATGTTTTTTTAGTTGAGAGGACAGTCCTTGTTCCTCTGAGTAGGAACCGGTTTTCGGTTCGGTTGCCGGGTGTTTCGGCACCGAAACCGTGTCTTTGGATCTTTTCGGCTCCGACAAGATCTTTTTTCTTTTTTGGGTCGTGCCCTCTCGGTGCCGACCATCTTCGGTGCCGCTGTCTCTGTGCCGAGCAACTTCGGTGCCGCTGTCTCGGTGTCGACCCCTTTCTGCACCACTCTCTCGGTCCCGAGATTGCTGCGTGCCTGTGTCTCGACCTGAGTCGGACGACTTCGACACCAGCTCGCCCTTTTTCGGTGCCGATGGACGGTCACCTACTTTCCGGGTTAAGCCATGGCCTGTTGGCGGTGGCGTCCCCTGGGCTTTGTCTGTTTTGTCGTGTGACTTTTGTTTCGACGTCTTACTCACGGTTGGTTGTTCTTCGACGTCGAATTCTTCGGAATCCGACTCGTGGATGGAGAAAGTTTCTTCTTCCTCCTCCTCGAACTGGTGTTGTCCTGTCGGCGTGGACGCCATCTGCAACCTTCTGGCTCTTCGGTCTCTGAGCGTTTTTCTCGACCGAAACGCGCGACAGGCCTCGCACGTATCCTCCTTGTGCTCGGGGGACAGGCACAAGTTACAGACCAAATGTTGATCCGTATAAGGATATTTATTATGGCATTTAGGACAGAATCGGAACGGGGTCCGTTCCATCAGTCTCGATGTTGCATGCGGTCGGGCCGACCAGGCCCCGACGGGGGATCGAAAAAACCCCGAAGGGCCACCGGAGCTCTTCAAGATTCGGTGTTGATTTGTTCTAATCTAACCCGATACCGAACGAAACAATACCGACAAATTTTTCCGAGATTCTGACTAACTTTCCGACCCGAAACACGGAGCGAAAAGGAACACGTCCGAACCCGATGGCGGAAAAAAAACTATCTAAGATGGAGTCGACGCCCATGCGCAATGGAACCGAAGTGGGAGGAGTCCCTCGGTCTCGTGACTCGAAAAGACTTCTTCGAAGAAAAACAACTTGTAACACTCCGAGCCCAACACCAGACGGCGGACTATGCACAGCATGTGTATCTGCAGCTACACATGCCACCGAACATGTATATATATATTTTATCAGGTGTGCTAGCCCAGTTATTCCAGGTGAAAGAAACAAAGACTACAATTCTCATAATGCACTTGAATATTAAACTAAAGCTCAAACTACAAGGTGATTTGATATGAAGAGATACAACAGCCGTAGGTTACTCACTAGATAGGGGAGTGTATAAAGTGAATCTTTGTGTAAGGGTGACAGCTTGGATACTCACTAGATATTAGAAGTTATGAAGTACGTCTTATGTAATGGTGAGGGCTTCAGTACACACTAGATGTTAGAAGGTATGAACTATGTCCTGGGCTATCAACCGCAAGGGTATCCTGGTGCTGAGCAGGTGTGTGAGCCTAGCCCTGCCTATAGTAGGTCAGTTAATTGAAAAAACAGGTCTTCAGCCTCTTGTGGAATTCAAGGAGAGGAGGAGGCGAGGATATGGAATGGAGTCCATTCCATGCTTTAGGAGTGATGTAAGAAGGTGCCCATACACCTGATCTGGTTCTATGTATATGTGGGGTGTTGGGATGTAGGAGTCCTGCAGAGCGGAGGTGTCTGGGTGGTTGATGGAAGGATATGCAACTGTGCAGGTAGGTGGGGTCTGAGTTGTGGAGTGCCTTGAATGTGTGTTTTAGAAGTGTGAATTGAGCACGTTTTTGCATTGGCAGCCAGTGTAGTTCCCTAAAACGTGGTGTAATGTGAGTTCTGTGTGGGAAGTTGAGGATGAGTTTGGCTGCAGAGTTCTGGATGACCTATAGTCTTCCAGTGAGCTGCTTGATGGTCCCGGTGTAGAGGGTATTCTCGCAGTCCAACTTGTTGGTGATTTTTCTTGTGTTGCTTGGGAGCCATTTGAAGATTTTTCACTGCATCTTTACGGTGTGGAAGCAGGATGCACTGACGGTGTTGACCTGTGCTGTCATGTCCAGTTTGCTGTTGATAATTATTCTAAGGTTCTTGGTGTGGATTCTGGGTGTGTTTTGTGAAAGAGTGAATGCTTGAATACTCACTTGAGGTTATCAAATGTGTCTTGTGTAAGTGTGATGGGTTCAATACTCACTAGATGTTGGAGGTTATGAAGTGCGTCTTCTGTAGCGGTGATGGCTTCAGTACTTCCAAGATTTCAGAAGGTATGAACTGTGTTTTGTGTAAGGTTGAGGGCTTGGAGACTCGCTAGATGTTGAACTTGATATGAACTGTGCCCTGTATAAGGGTAAAGGATTGGATACTTACTAGATGTTGGAGGTTATGAACTACGTCTTGTGTAAGTATGATGGCCTCAATACTCACTTGCGTTGGAGGTTATAAAGTGTGTCTTATGTAATGGTTCATCCTTCAATACTCACTAAATGTTGGAGGGTAAGAACTGTGTCTCATGTAAGGGTGATGACTTCAAAACTCACTACATGTTGGAGGTCATGAACTATCTTATTTCGCTAGGGTTTGGAGGGTATGAAGTGCATCCTATAAAAGGTTGAGGACTTCATTACTCACTTGACTGGAGGCTTTGAAGTGCATCTTGTGTAAGACTTGTGTAAGACTCACTAGAGGTTGGAGGTTAATAAGTGGATGGTATCTAAGAGTGAGTACTTGATACTTGTTACATATTTGAGTTTACGAAGTAGGTCACATGTAAAAGTGAGCGTTTGATACTTAGAAGAATATGTGGCTATGAAGTGCATCTTGCGTAAGGGTGAGGGCTTCACTACTCACTAGAGGGTGGAAGTTAATAAGTGGATGGTATCTAAGAGTGAGTAATTGATACTTGTTACATATTTGAGTTTAAGAAGTGGGTCACATGTAAAAGTGAGCATTTGATACTAAGAAGATTATGTGGCTATGAAGTGTGTCTTGTGGAAGGGTGAAGGCTTCAATACCCACTTGACTTTGGAGGCTATGATGTGCATCTTTTGTAAGGTTGAGGGCTTCACTACTCACTAGAGGTTGGACAATTAAGTGGATGGTATCTAAGAGGGAGTCCTCGTTACTTGTTACATGTTTGAGTTTATGAAGTGGGTCACATGTAAAAGTACGAGTTTGATACTTAGTAGATTATGTGGTTATGTAGTGTGTCTTGTGTAAGGGTGAGGGCTTCACTACTCACTAGATGTTGGGGTTATGTTTAGGGTAGTAATGGAAGAGAGGCTGCTTGGATATTCACTAGATGTTGGGTTTATGTTCTGAGTATCAATGGAAGTAAGGCTTAGACACTCACTAGATGTCAGGGTTACGTTTTCAGTAATAAGGTAAGTGAGGATTGGATACTAACTAGATGTTGTGGTTATATTTTGAGTGATAATGGAAGTGAGGCATCAGTACTCCCAAGATGTTGCAGTTATGTGTTAAGTAGTAACAGAAGTGAAGCACTGATACATGGTAGTTGTTGTGGTTATGTTGTGAGTAGTAATGGAAGTGAAGCTGCTAAGAAATTCACTAGATGTTAGGGTTATGTTTGATTAGTAAGGGAAGGGAGGCTTGGATGCTCACTACATTTCGTGTAGTAAAGGAATGAAGGCTTGGTTACTCAGTAGATGTTGGGGTCATGTTTAGGGTAGTAATAGAAGTGAGGCTGCTTGGATATTCACTAGATGTTGGGTTTATGTTGTGAGTATCAATAGAAGTGAGGCTTAGACACTTACTAGATGTCAGGATTACGTTTTGAGTAATAAGGTAAGTGAGGACTGGATACTCACTAGATGTTGTGATTTTTGACTGATAATGTAAGTGAGGCTTCGATACTGTAGGAGGCTGGCCTGTCTTCTAGTGGGTCACAAAGGTACTTACACCTTGTGCCAGGTCTAGTTATACCTTATTAGTGTAGAAGAGGTGTTTCTAGCAGCTTAGACTGGTAGAAGGTAGCTATGGCAAAGCAGCTTAGGCTGAACTAGGAGACATGCAAAGCTCCTACTATACCACTTATATCATATGCACAATATCATAAGAAAACACAATACACAGAGTTACTAAAAATAAAGGTACTTTATTTTTATGACAATATGCCACAAGTATCTCAGTGACTACCCTCAGTAAGAAGGTAAGTAATATACATAAGTTATATGTACACAAACCACAAATAGGTAAGAGTCAGAAAAGTAAAGCAAACAGTGTAGAATTACAATAGGTTGCAATAGGCAAGCATAGGTATAGGGGCAACACAAACCATATACTCCAAATTTGGAATGCGAATCACGATTGGACCCCAGGCCTATGGGAGCTTATAGAGGGTCGTTGGGACTGTGAGAAAACAGTCAGGGTGTCCAAGATACCCCACCCCAAGACCCTGAAAAGTAGGAGTAAAGTGCACCTACTACCCCAAAAGGGCACAATAGTCGTGATGGGGGATTCTGCAAGAACAACAAACACCAGCAGTGCACTGACAACGGATTTCCAGACCTGAGGACCTACAAGGCAAGGGGACCAAGTCCAATAGTTGCAACAGTGTCCGGGGGGGGCAGGAGCCCAGGAAACCCCGGATGAAGGTGCAAGGAAGCTGCCTCTGGACCAAGAGAGGTAAGAGCCTATCAGAAGGAGCCTCTGACGTCACCTGCTGGCACTGGCCACTCAGAGCAGTCCAGTGTGCCCCCCACACCTCTGTTTCCAAGATGGCAGAGGTCTGGGACACACTGGAGGAGCTCTGGGCACCTCCCGTGGGAGGTAGTGGTCAGGGGAGTGGTCACTCCCCTTTCCTTTGTCCAGTTTCGCGCCAGAGCAGGGCTGAGGGATCCCTGAACCGGTGTAGACTGGCTTATGCAGAGATGGGCACCATCTGTGCCCATCAAAGCATTTCCAGAGGCTGGGGGAGGCTACTCCTCCCCAGCCCTTCACAACAATTTCCAAAGGGAGAGGGTGTAACACCCTCTCTCAGAGGAAATCCTTTGTTCTGCTTTCCTGGGCCAGGGCTGCCTGGACCCCAGGAGGGCAGAAACCTGTCTGAGGGGTTGGCAGCAGCAGCAGCTGCAGTGGAGACCCCAGAAAGGCAGTTTGGCAGTACCCGTGTTCTGTGCTAGAGACCCGGGGGATCATGGAATTGTCCCCCCAATACCAGAGTGGCCCAGATAAACCACTTTCCCCTGCCCTATCTGGCACTTTGAGGCCTTGATAGTGAGGCCTGCCTTTTGCAGGGCCTCCAAAACTTTCCAAAGGAGGACCAGGTGCTCATCCCAGGTTGAGCTAAAGACAGCAATATCACCAATATATGCTGCACTGAAAGCCTCCAACCCTTGCAGGATTGTGTTCACCAACCTCTGAAAAGTGGCAGGTGCATTTTTCAAACCAAAGGGCATCACTGTAAATTGGTAGTGCCCTCCTATAGTTGAAAATGCAGTCTTTGGTTTAGGATCTTCTGCCAATTTGATCTGCCAATACCCTGCAGTCAAATCAAAAGTGCTAAGATACTTGGCAGATGCCAGTGTATCAATGAGCTCATCTGCCCTGGGTATAGGGTGAGTGTTAGAAAGAGGTCAAAAGCCAACAACAACAGGTCAGAAAAAATAGGAGGAAGGAGGCAAAAAGTTTGGGGATGTCCCTGTCAAAAAGCCAGGTCCAACAGTGAGCATCAGTTTTTGTTACCTGATTGAGACCTCTGTAGTCTACACAAAACCTAATCTCCCTCTTTCCATCTTTGGTGTGAGGCTTTGGTACAAGCACCACTGGGCTAGCCCATGGGCTTTCAGAAGGCTCAATCTCTCCCAGATCCAACTTTTCTGCACCTCTTGTTTAATGCAGTCTCTGACATGGTCAGGCTGCCTATAAATCTTACTTTTGGTAGGCAGGCTGTCTCCAGTATCAATTGTGTGTTCACACCAGAATGTTGTACCTGGCACAATTGAAAAGAGGTCAGAAAATTGTCCTAGGACATTGATGCAGTTGTCTTTCTGTTCTGCAGTCAGACAATCTGCTAAAACTACTCCCTCCACTAAGCCATCTGCTTCAGTGGCGGAAAAGGGATCAGGGAGAGGGTCACTCTCTTCTTCCTGTCCCTCATCTGTTGCCATGAGCAGGGTGAGATCAGCCCTGTCATAGTAGGGTTTTAGGCGGTTGACATGAATCACCCTAAGGGGACTCCTGGCAGTGCCCAGGTCTACCAAATAGGTAACCTCACCCTTTTTCTCAACAGTTAGATGGGGTCCACTCCATTTGTCCTGGAGTGCTCTTGGGGCCACAGGCTCCAATACCCACACCTTCTGTCCTGGTTGGTACTGGATCAGAACAGCCTTCTGGTCATGCCATTCCTTTCGCAGCTCCTGGCTGGCCTGAAGGTTTTTACTGGCCTTTTTCATGTACTCAGCCATTCTGGATCTTAGGTCAAGTACATAATCCACTATGTCCTGTTTAGGAGCTTTCAAAGGTTGTTCCCAACCCTCCTTCACAAGAGTGAGTGGACCTCTTACAGGGTGTCCAAAGAGGAGTTCAAAGGGGCTGAAGCCATTCCTTTCTGGGGTACCTCCCTGTAAGCAAAAAGGAGGCAAGGTAATAGGACATCCCATCTCCTCCTGAGTTTTTCAGTCCCATTATTATACCTGTGAGAGTTTTATTGAACCTCTCTACCAGTCCATCAGTCTGTGGATGGTAAGGAGTGGTGAACTTGTAGGTAACACCACACTCCTTCCACATTGCTTTCAAGTATGCAGACATGAAGTTGCTACCCCTGTCTGATACTACCTCTTTAGTAAAACCCACCCTGGAAAAGATTCCCAGGAGGGCCTTTGCCACTGCAGGAGCTGTAGTGGTCCTTAGAGGAATTGCTTCAGGATATCTTGTGGCATGGTCCACAACCACCAAGATAAACTTATTGCCTGAAGCAGTAGGAGGGTCAAGGGGGGCAACTATGTCAACCCCTACCCTTTCAAAGGGCACCCCAACCACTGGAAGTGGGATTAGAGGGGGCTTTGGAGTGCCGCCAGTCTTGCCACTGGCTTGGCAGGTCACACAAGACTTGCAAAAATCTTTGGTGTCCTCTGACATCCTAGGCCAGTGAAACAAGGGGACAAGTCTTTCCCATGTTTTGATCTGGCCCAAATGCCCAGCCAAAGGAATGTCATGTGCAAGAGTTAGGAGAAACTCTCTGTACTGCAGGGGAATGACCAATCTCCTGGCTGCTCCAGGTTTTGGGTCCCTTGCCTCTGTGTACAAGAGGTTATCCTCCCAGTAAACTCTATGGCTGTCACTGACATCCCCATTTTGCTGCTTGACAGCTTGCTGTCTGAGACCCTCTAATGTGGGACAGGTTTGTTGTGCCACACTCAGCTCTTCCCTGGCAGGCCCCCCTCCACCCAGAAGCTCAGCAGTGTTTGCTGCCAGCTCATCTGGTGAAGGTTCTGCACAGGGAGGAAATTCCTCTTCCTCAGAAGGGGAATCATCTGTAGAGGGAGGGACAGTGGGTAGGGATTTACCCTTGCTACCCCTAGCTTTAGGGAGCACTTGGTCCATTGTTCCAGGATCCAAGTTACCCTGTCCTTTTTGCTTTTTGGCCTGAGCCCTGGTTAAAGCAAAAATATTCCCAGGAATGCCCAGCATTGCTGTATGAGCCTCCAACTCCACTTCTGCCCAAGCTGATGTCTCTAAATCATTCCCTAGTAGACAGTCTACATGTACATCTGAGGCAACCACAACTTTCTTTGGACCAGTAACCCTCCCAGTTGGGATTCACAACAGCCATGGGGTGGCTAAGAGTGTTGTTATGTGCGTCTGTCACTTGGTACTGCTGACCAAGTAGGTGTTGTTCAGGGTGGACCAGTTTCTCTATCACCATAGTTACACTGGCTCCTGTGTCCCTGTAGGCCTGGACCTCAACACCATTTATTAGGAGAAGTTGCTTGTACTTATTAAGGGAACAAGTAACCAAGGGGGCCAAATCAATGGCACCTTCAAAGACTAAAACAGACTCTGTGGTCTCCCTAACAAGACCAACCCCAATTACATTGCCAATAGTGAGCCCAGTTACACCCTTCAATTGGCTATTAGTAGGTTTCCCACCACCACTGCTATTACTAGGGGCGCTAGAATTTGCAGCAGGGGTTGTGGTGGTGGGAGGTTTGGTGTTTTTCTTTGGACAACTGGAATCAGTTGCCCAATGGCCTTTGACTTTACACAAATAACACCAAGGCTTTTTAGGTTGATTATTGGAAGAGGATTTGGACCCACCACCCCCAGAGGGTTTTTGTGGGCCTGATGAAGACTCAGTATGTTTACTTTTGTCCCCACCCTTGTCAGAAGACTTACCATCCTTCTTCTTGCCATCTTTGTCACCCCCTGTATGAACTTTTCTGTTCACCCTTGTTCTGACCCACTTGTCTGCCTTCTTTCCCAATTCTTGGGGAGAGGTCAGATCCGAGTCCACTAGGTATTGGTGCAACAAGTCAGACACACAGTTGTTCAGAATATGCTCTCTCAGAATAAGATTATACAGGCTTTCATAGTCAGATACCTTACTGCCATGTAACCACCCTTCCAAGGCCTTCACTGAACAGTCCACAAAATCTGTCCAGTCTCGAGAGGACTCTTTTCTGGTGTCTCTGAACTTAATCCTGTATTATTCAGTGGTTAAGCCAAATCCATCCAAGAGTGCATCCTTCAATACTGTGTAGTTGTTAGCTTCACTTTCTCTAACAGTAAGGAGCCTATCCCTACCATTTCCAGTGAAAGATAGCTACAAAATAGCAGCCCACTGCCTTTGAGGGACCAACTGTACCATACAGGCCCTCAAAAGTGCAGCAAACCACGTGTTGATGTCATCCCCCTCCTTGTAAAGGGGGACTATCTTGTGTAGACTCCTGGAATCATGCTCTCTAACAGGATTACTATCAGGAATACTGCTGCTTCCACCATGGGGTCCTAACCCCATCCTCTGTCTTTCCTTCTCAATGTCTAGGGATTCCCTATCTAAGGCCAGCTGTTGCTGTTTAAACTTCAGTCTGGTCTCTTCAACCCTCAACTTTTTGAGTTCCCTTTCTAACAAGTTATCCTCAGGGTGGGTGGGTTGGGAATGCTTTGACACAGATGACAAATGGTAAACTTCAGAGGGGGACCTGTCCCTATCTGTCTGGACCCTGGTAACCTGGCCTCTAGGAATAAAGGATGCCCTACTGTGATGGGAACCTCCATTACTACCAGCATTACTAGGTGCCCTGTTAGGGGGCAGACCCTCATCAGAACCCTCCCCAGCTTCCTTAAGGGGTTCCTCTGAATCAGACTGGGAAGCTTCTACTAACCTCTCATTGGATGGGCCAGACTGGTTCTGGTCATCTACCATAAGCATGTTAAACAGAAACTCTTTTGTAGGGTTCTTTCCTATAACTAAACCTCTATCTAAGCAGAGACTCCTTAGGCTCTTGTAGTTCAAAATGTCATAAGTAGCCTTGACCGTTTTGAGAGTGGAATCTACCACAGACATGATAGTACAAGGTTTAGAGATAGGGAGAAGAAAGAAAAAGTTTTAGAACTTTTGAAAGCACAGAGAAAAACCTTTTTCTAACTTTTAGAAAACTTTTAGAAGTTTTAAGAAACTTTTCAGAACTTTGTAAAAAGTTTCAGAGAAGAAAAGCAAACTTTTTGGTTTAAGTGTACATACACTGAACTGTTTGGTATATGATTCTCTTATGAAAAGTACAAAATGACAAAGTGGTAAAGCAGTTACAAGTACTTATCCCACCGCTGTAACACCAATGTAGGAGGCTGGCCTGGCTTGTAGTGGGTACCAAAGGTACTTACACCTTGTGCCAGGTCCAGTTATCCCTTATTAGTAGAAGAGAGGTGTTTCTAGCAGCTTAGGCTGATAGAAGGTAGCTATGGCAAAGCAGCTTAGGCTGAACTAGGAGACATGCAAAGCTCCTACTATACCACTTATATCATATGCACAATATCATTAGAAAACACAATACACAGAGTTACTAAAAATAAAGGTACTTTGTTTTTATGACAATATGCCACAAGTATCTCAGTGAGTACCCTCAGTAAGAAGGTAAGTAATATACACAAGTTATATGTACACAAACCACAAATAGGTAAGTAAGAGTCAGAAAAGTAATGCAAACAGTGTAGAATTACAATAGGTTGCAATAGGCAAGCATAGGTATAGGGGCAACACAAACCATATGCTCCAAAATTGGAATGCGAATCACGATTGGACCGCAGGCCTATGGGAGCTTGTAGAGGGTCGCTGGGACTGTAAGGGTGTCCAAGATACCCCACCCCAAGACCCTGAAAAGTAGGAGTAAAGTGCACCTACTATCCCAAAAGGGCACAATAGTCGTGATAGGGGGATTCTGCAAGAACAACAAACACCAGCAGTGCACTGACAACGGATTTCCGGACCTGAGGACCTGCAAGGCAAGGGGACCAAGTCCAATAGTCGCGACAGTGTCCAGGGGGGCAGGAGCCCAGGAAACCCCGGATGAAGGTGCAAGGAAGCTGCCTCTGGATGGAAGAAGCTTGGAGTTCTTCAAGAAAGAAGAGGACTAGGAACTTCTCCTTTGGAAAACAGATGTCCCACATCGCGATGAAGCTTGCAGAGGTGTTCCCATGCAGAAATACCGCAAACAAGCCTTGCTAGCTGCAAGAGTGGTTGTAGAGGTTTTTGGGTGCTGCTGAGGACCAGGAAGGACCAGGATGTCGCCTTTTGGGGGAGGAGACAGAGGGGGCACTCAGCAACTCAGAGAGCCCTCACAGAAGCAGGCAGCACCCGCAGAAGTACCCCAACAGGCACTTAGAAAAATAGTGAACCGGAGTCCATGCGAAGTTACAAAAGAGGGTCCCACGACGTCGGAGGCCAACTCAGAGGGTTGTGCACTGCAGGACGGAGTGCTGGGGACCCAGGCTAGGCTGTGCATGAAGAAAATCCTGGAAGAGTGCACAGGAGCCGGAGCAACTGCAAATCATGCAGCACACAGCTTTGCAGTCTAGTGTCGGGAGGCAAGGACTTACCTCCACCAAACTTGGGCTGAAGAGTCACTGGACTGTGGGAGTCACTTGGACAGAGTTGCTGTGTTCCAGGGACCATGCTCGTCAGGATGAGAGGGGACCCATAGGACCAGTGATGCAGCCTTTTGGTGCCTGCGTTAGCAGGGAGAAGATTCCGTCAACCCACAGGAGATTTCTTCGGAGCTTCTGGTGCAGGGTGAAGGCAAGCTACCCCCAGAGCATGCACCACCTGGAAACAGTCGAGAAAGCCAGCAGGATTAGGCGCTACAATGTTGCTGGTAGTTGTCTTGCTACTTTGTTGCGGTTTTGCAGGCGGTCAGTCAGCGGTCTATCCTTGGGAGAAGGCGAAGAGGAAGATGCAGAGGAACTCTGGTGAGCTCTTGCATTTGTTATCTGAAGAATTCCCCAAAACCAGAGACCCTAAATAGCCAGAAAAGGAGGTTTGGCTACCAAGTTAGGAGGATTGGCTACCAAGAGAGGTAAGAGCCTATCAGAAGGAGCCTCAGACGTCACCTGCTGGTACTGGCCACTCAGAGCAGTCCATTGTGCCCCCCACACCTCTGTTTCCAAGATGGCAGAGGTCTGGGACACACTAGAGGAGCTCTGGGCACCTCCCGTGGGGGGTACAGGTCAGGGGAGTGGTCACTCCCCTTTCCTTTGTCCAGTTTCGCGCCAGAGCAGGGCTGGGGGATCCCTGAGCCGGTGTAGACTGGCTTATGCAGAGATGGGCACCATCTGTGCCCATCAAAGCATTTCCAGAGGCTGGGGGAGGCTACTCCTCCCCAGCCCTTCACACCTATTTCCAAAGGGAGAGGGTGTAACACCCTCTCTCAGAGGAAATCCTTTGTTCTGCCTTCCTGGGCCAGGGCTGCCTGGACCCCAGGAGGGCAGAAACCTGTCTAAGGGGTTGGCAGCAGCAGCAGCTGCAGTGGAGACCCCGGAAAGGCAGTTTGGCAGTACCCGGGTTCTGTGCTAGAGACCGGGGGGATCATGGAATTGTCACCCCAATACCAGAATGGTATTGGGGTGACAATTCCATGATCTTAGACATGTTACATGGCCATGTTCGGATTTACCATTGTGACGCTATACATAGGTAGTGACCTATGTATAGTGCACGTGTGTAATGGTGTTCCCACACTCACAAAGTCCGGGGAATTTGCCCTGAACGATGTGCGGCACCTTGGCTAGTGCCAGGGTGCCCACATACTAAGTAACTTTGCACCCAACCTTCATCAGGTGAAGGTTAGACATATAGGTGACTTATAAGTTACTTTTGTGCAGTGGTAAATGGCTGTGAAATAACGTGGTCTTTATTTCACGCAGGCTGCAGTGGCAGGCCTGTGTAAGAATTGTCAGAGCTCCCTATGGGTGGCAAAAGAAATAGTGCAGCCCATAGGGATCTCCTGGAACCCCAATACCCTGGGTCCCTCAGTATCATATACAAGGGAATTATATGGGTGTACCAGTATGCCAATGTGAATTGGTAAATTTAGTCACTAGCCTGTAGTGACCAATTTGGAAAGCAGAGAGAGCATAAACACTGAGGTTCTGGTTAGCAGAGCCTCAGTGATACAGTTAGGCACCACACAGGGAACACATACAGGGCACATACTATGAGCACTGGGGCCCTGCCTGGCAGGGTCCCAGTGACACATAGACTAGAACAACATACATACAGTGAAATATGGGGGTAACATGCCAGGTAAGATGGTACTTTCCTACAGATACTCCCAAGGTCTTGCAGTTATGTGTAAAGTAGTAACAGAACTGACGCTTTGATACATGGTAGGTGTTGTGGTGATGTTTATAGTAGTAAAGAAAGTGAGGCTGCTTGGATATTCACTGGATGTTGTGGTTATGTTTTGATTAGCAACTGAAGTGAAGCTGCTTGGATATTCACTGGGTGTTGGAGTTATGTTTATAGTAGTAAAGGAAGTGAAGCTGCTTGGATATTCACTGGATGTTGTGGTTATGTTTTGAGTAGCAACAGAAGTGAAGCTGCTTGGATATTCACTGGATGTTGGGGTTATGTTTAGAGTAATAAAGGAAGTGAAGCTGCTTGGATATTCACTGGATGTTGTGGTTATGTTTTGAGTAGCAACTGAAGTGAAGCTGCTTGGATATTCACTGGATGTTGGAGTTGTGTTTATAGTAGTAAAGGAAGTGGGGCTGCTTGGATATTCACTGGATGTTGGAGTTGTGTTTATAGTAGTAAAGGAAGTGAGGCTGCTTGGATATTCACTAGATGCTGGGTTTACAGTTTGAGTTGCAACAGAAATGAGGTTTAGATAGTCCCTATATGTCAGGGTTATGTGTGCAGCAATAAGGTAAGTTAGGATTGGCTATCCACTGAATGTTGTGGTTATGTTTGAGTGATAATGGAAGTGTGGCTTGGATACTCCCTAAACCTTATAGGTTAGGTAGTAACAGAAGTGAAGCTTTGATATACAGTATACATTGTGGTTCTGTTTTGAATAGTAACAGAAATGAAGCTGCTTGGGATATTTATTAGATATCAGAGTTATATTTTGATGTATAACTCACCAGACCTTGGATACTCACCAGACCTGGATACTTGGATACTCACCAGACCTTAGAGTTATGTGTTAGATAGTAACAGAAGTGAAGCTGCTTGCGATATTTATGAGATATCAGAGTTATATTCTTGATGTGTAATGGAAGTGAAGCTTGGATACTCAATAGCTGTGTAGGTTATGATTTGACTAGTAACAGAAGTGGGGCTTCCAAGCGTACTAGATGTTGGGTTTATGTTTTGAGTAATAACAGAAGTGAGGCTTGAATGCTCACTAGATGTCGGAGTTATGTTTTGACTTGTAAAGGAAGTGATGCTTGGATACTCACTAAATGTTGGTGGTTTTGTTTTGAGTAGTAAGGAAAGTGTGGCATGGATACTCACTAGATGTTGGGGGTGATGAAGTGTATCTTGTCACAGTTCTTGTCGGCCACAACCATGTCATCCGTGGCCCTTGTATCTGCTCCCAGAATCACGCCGTCCTGCAGTGAGATAGGGCAGTAAAGGGTGAAGATGTAGCAAAAGAGCCTTTCGTGCAGCTTGCATAAACACATACATGTAGAGATTGGCATATGCACATGGATCGTGATATGCAGATATACAGATATGTCCCTCTCTCTCACACACTGTGCACAGGAACACACAAGGACACAAAAGCTCTGATAGACATTGTTGTGAGGACCATACGTGCATAGAGACGGTGAGCAGGCGCAATGATACGCAGTTACATATTGACATGGGTGTGGGCGCGCACATACATACATACATGCGGAGGCAGGTCAAAAGAACTGCTGAGTGCAGATCTCTCACAATCCTCTTACTACCCATCAATCCACATAACTTTATAGCTGAGTAACTGCACACAGGACTTCCTGGTTACCCACCTACCGCCTTGTAGTTACAGTATTTTTAAACTTTATGCCTTCCAAGACTAATTAGATATATGCCAGCCCTGCCGATTAAGGTAGGAGACTATCTATTTCAAGGCTAATCTCCAGTCTCCCGATTTCTGCATGCAGAAACCCAATTCAGAGTCCGGGTATATCCGCCCCATAGATTTAAGACATCCATTGCAACTCTGAGGCCATGCAACATATTATAAAGCCTCTATGGTGTTATACAGTGGCCCTCAGAGCACTTTGTAACCCCTCTTGTGAGCACTGAATATGACTTTAAATTGTGTTTTTACCTTGTCACATTTGCTGTGCGTTCAAAGACAGAGGTCAAAAGTCAGTCTAGTCTTCTGCCAAATTACGGGTTATTCTTGTAACAGGGAACCTGGTGTTTACTTTTCTTTCTCTGACTGCAAAGTGTGTGGATTTTGTAAAGAGAGCTATGGGACAATCTTACTGGTGTGGAAGGAAAGACTGTAGGATGTTGTTTTCTTCTAGCACACACCAACATTTAAATACCTATAAATCAACTGCACAAATATTTCGAAATAAATAAACAGTTGGGAAAGCAAAAATAAAACTTGTATTTCCTAATGCTGAATGATTGAAATAAAGATGTTAATATGATTAAAAGAATTCAAGACACATTTTACGTAGTGATGCACAAAGGACAAATATTGTTGAAACCCATTTTCTCCACATTATCTTTTGTGTACTGTATAGGTTTATCAGTAGAACTGTATGGCTGTGCACATTTAGTGGTCAGTTCAATGGTAAATGTGTTGTTTGTAGATGGCAGTGGGCCACCACACCATGGTTTAGCAATATATTTGTGACTTCTGACCTCTGTCCTTGAACGCACAGCAAATCTTAATGGTACCCTCTTGTCATTGGCTTCTATTAATTCAGTACGTACTATCTCATCAGCTTCCGGTGCAGTCCTGGTTTCTAGTTAAGAGCCTGTCCTCAACCCACTCACTATAGAGTCCCCCAAAGAGAGCTACCCACTTCTCTCACTGAATTACTGCTTGTAGGTGGTTGTCGTTTAGTGAGGACACATCCAATATTAATCTCCAGAAGGCATAGGTAATATAGGACCACTGCTCGAGTTCCCATCTCTTTTTAGCATTTGTCAAGCAGGTTTTGTACCTTTTCCTAGCCATGCTGATATCAGCATGGCTCCCCCCTTTGATAGCTATTAGTAGATGGTTTCTCTCCTGGTGGCAAGCCTTAGAGTATCACCTCTGTGCGGGCTTTTGTGAACAACCCCGCTTTACAACCAAAAAAAGTCTAATTTGAGCCATGAACTGACAATGCAGTGCAACAAAATTGATCTTAGTCACATCAGTCAATATTAAAATAGCCAGTTTATCTATAAACAGCTCATATATTTGCTTCTCTACCAGGGAATTATTCGTCACTGCTGTCCATTTGATGTTTCTCTTATTAATATTTGTTGCCTCTATCGGGGTGTTAGTTATGGTGCGTGGAAAGATGGAGCTCATAAACTGAGTTTCTTGGAGTTTAGCACTTAAAGCATTGCGGTCACTGTCCAATCTAAATAAAAAAATCCATATCAACAAGAAGAGACCAAACTGCTTGGTCCAATAACATATAGGGGGTCATTCCGACCCTGGCGGTCCAAGACCGCCAGGGCCAGGGGCAACGGAAGCACCGCCAACAGGCTGGCGGTGCTTCATTGCCCATTCTGACCGCGGCGTTAAAGCCGCGGTCAGAAAAGGGAAACCGGCGGTTTCCGGCTGGATTTCCCCTGCTTGGGCAGAACCTCCATGGCGGCGCTGCAAGCAGCGCCGCCATGGAGATTCCGACCCCCTTCCCGCCATCCTGTTCCTGGCGGTTTTTACCGCCAGGAACAGGATGGCGGGAACGGGTGTCGTGGGGCCCCTGTGGATATTTTCCCTCTTTAAATGTTAGATGTGAGGAAGAGTCTGACCAAGTGTTCCCTTTAACAATCCTTAAACCATGGAGTAGAAGTAAGTCCTCTAATTGTTGTGTTAAATCAGATGCCATTCTACTAACTTCCTTAGGGGCCCTTGATCTCAATGTAGAAACGTGGAGATATAATATATTGGTTAGATTTATTTGATCACACGTAAATTGTGTATTGCAATCACCTGCTACAATCTTTTGAGTTCTTCCACTTAAGGGAGCAAGTATACCCATAAGATGATATTGGTTTATAAAGTCCCACCACCCTTGGTCAGCCAGCTTAGATTTAATTCCGGCTATATTCCATAAGAGGATTTTAATAAAGCGACTCCGTGTCACCTCTTTACCTACATTCAGAGCTATATGGGAACAGCTGCGACCCGCTACTACCGGAAGACATATTGCGCTACCTAGTATATCTCAAGTATTTTTCCCATTATTTCCAGTGCTATAAGATGTATCTACTGTACCTAGTTCCACTAAGCTAGTAGAATCCACCCCTCTAGCTGATAAAAGAACTACACTAACATGTGAACACCCAATGAGTCAGTCGATATCAGAGACAGCGGATTGCTCATTGGGAGTAGGTGCCGAATGACAATAAATTAGAGCTTTATGCGGAGATGAACCTCCTTTTTTGTCAGGAAGGGAGGGCATATAATTTGAGTGTGATCTGACACCCCATTTTGGGCCTAATTCTCAGCTCCAACTAAATTAACCCGCCGACCAGTGCAGAATTTCTTAGTTACAACCCTTTGCTGTCATACTGGGAGTTGTTATTGGTGAAACGTTTTGCATACAGAATGTCCTCCCTTATAACCAGTGCTTTAAATGGGCCGGTACTCACCGGTACTGAGTACCGGCACTTCTTTTTTTTTTCACTCTGAGTACCGGCACTTCTCTGCTGCCAAGGAGAGTACCGGTACTCATGAAGGGTAGGCTCATTAGCTGCTAGTGCTGGTGAGCACTGGGCTCTCAGAGTTGAACCCGCCTCTGACAGCAAAGGTGCTTCTGTCGCCCTGCTGAGCTGTTCAGCGGGGATTATGTGCCTAATGTCTGGGTATTTACGCTGTGTTTGTCAGAACAGGGTCCATTCAGGCCCTATGCTGTCATTCACATTTACACACTCGTGTGCATTTGTGTAAGAAAGCCATGGGAGGAAAGTTTAAAATGGCTTTGATCCCACCTGAGTCTCTTGAACGAGGGTCTGCTTATGTATGTGTGTTTGCCTACTGGTATGTGTGTGTCTTTGTGTGAGAGAAAAGCGAATGAAAGAGAGAGAATCAGGGCACTTTAAGGAGGACTGTGTGGAATGCTTTGGGTGTGCGCCTCTGCTTGTTTCTTTCTGTGTGTGCACGTTCAAGAATATATAGTATTGTGCAAAACGACAGCAAATATGTTTGCCAGTAAGATAAATAGCGTTGTGTTTCGCTTACATTTCGTTTAACGAGTTAACTTGTTTTATTTGTTCAAACACATTTCTCATGGGCCTTGGCATGTGCTGCAACGTGTATATAAGTCAAAGTATCCCATGTCTTGCTCTTAGCCCCGCCCCTAGCCCCACCCACCACACTACTAGTATATGTTAATGAGTACCTGCACTTATTTTTTCCCATTTAAAGCACTGCTTATAACCAATCTGCAGCCTCTAACATCCCTTAACCAGTGTATAGTTTTGTTAACGAGCGAATCATCTGGTTCCAGAGTCCCCATCAGCCTTTTTGGCACATTAGTCATGAATCTATCGTAGGGTTTATTTATAGGTCTCAAGGGGGCTTTGCCTAAACTAACGTGGCCTTGTGCAAGTGCCTCTGCTTTTCTGGGGGAAGTTCATGGATTAGGTCTTCTTTGGGAGCTAGGAGTATCCCTAGGATCCCTGGTTGTGCCTCTACCCCTTATGGTCCTTAGTACAGAACCAGGACCCACTACACGATAGCCAATCTCAGACTCCTAGCGCTTGGGGCCTTGGGAAAGGAGCTGTGGAGTGCGCAGTGGAGAACTCCTGCTTTTCTCATCCATTAGCATAGAACTGACATTCACTACCAGGGCTGATAGATTATCCGGTTTCTCATTTAATACTTTAGCCAGCTTTCCCATACAATCACAGAGGGATTCGTTTCACCCCTTAGGGAATTCAGTAAGATTGGGGATTCAGTGTTACCTCACTGGGAAAATCCTGTGGTTGCAGAATGCCAGTTGTTGCAGTTTGATCACTACTTTCTAAGTTCTCTAATACTACAAACCAGTTGGCAGATTCAAACCCACCTGGCTCGGATACCTGCAATATTGCTTGAGCATCCCTGGTATCCTGAGGGGGCACTGCCATGGTTTTTGGTGGAGAAGGTTGAGTTTGAGAACCCAGACTATTGCTGTTATCGCCAGGGAGTTGAAGCTCAGGTACCTTATTTAAGTATGTGTTGATGCCCTTCTGGGTGGACCCCTTCCCTCCCTTGCCTGATAGGGTACCCTCATTTCTGGGAGCTAGTAGACCCTCCACTTCCTCAATTAGTACCTCAATTTCGTTTAGGGTGCAATTCTCGGCCAAGTGCCTGGGTAGTTTCCGCACCTCCCCCTTCTCCTGAGTTTTTATCTGAGGCTTTCCATTTCACCATATTAATGCTGCTTGTGCACAGTGATTCTTTTTTTTTTTCAAACAAAACAGGTTAATAAACAGTCTGAATAAAGTGAATGTTAGCCCAGTAATATAATGCTACTTTATACTACCTAGTCACTCATTCTAATTATTTACTCACAAATTTTACGCAATCAACAGGTTGTCTACAAGGACGCTAGAGGGTCCTTTCCAGCTCAAACATACCAAACATCTAAAATTCTCTATAAACTAAAAAAGCTGGTAGAGCTCTAAGTAAAAAAAACACAGCACCCTATAATTAAAAATCACTCCAATACATCAAAGAAGAAATAAAATCCAGGCCGAGGGGTGGGGTCAGATGGTCCCAACAAGTGTTAAGATGGTTGATAAGTTTTTTAATGCATTTTCCAAGCTATCTAATTAAATCATTGTGTGCATTATGCAATCACAAGTTTGTCCATGTTGGGAAGTAACAATAGTGTTCCATTCCAAGGTTGTTCCCTGCCACAATTTGGTTAGCTAATACTTATACAATTACAATACTGTGCTTCAGCCATCCTGGAATGGTATTCTCGTTAGTCTATCTTGGTTGTACTATTCCAAGTTGGCCATCACATTGCTTCTAACCATGGGGGCCATCTTGGAACGGTGCCACAAGGACATACTACAAATGGCTGCCTGCCGCTATTGTTCTGGGCATGTCTGCCCACCCTCCTACCACATTCTGTAGAAGACAGACCAGTTCTTACCCAGATGTCACAGACGTTAGAAGTGCATACATTGTCAGATCTATCCTGGAGAACTTTACTAAAAGAAACACTAGTGGATTTGTATTTTCTGCAGGCTAGTATAGTTTTGTTCACTGGTTTAAGAAGCAAGATCTGTGCTTGTTTTTCTTGATACCTCCAGCCCAAAAAGAGCTGAGCTTTCATGTGGATGTGTGTGCTGTTCAAAGATCTCTCTTGTGTAAATCGACTTTAATGTTGCTCTGTGTAAAATAAGACTATAGCCCACATACAGGGTGCACATGACCACTGACTTGCCTCTTAGTTCACTAATGATAGTGTCGTCACAGTGGGAGCATTCATGTTTTTAAGTTCATATTTAAAAACTATCACTTTGAATAATTGCAGCTCAATGTAATGATATAATCGGATCTAAAAATATTAAGGTCCATCAGAATTCTAGAATTAATATTCAGGAACTGCACCCCTGGCCATCATGGGGTAATTAAAAATGTTTTAAAAAATGGTGTGGTCTCTAGGTGAACATCTGCTCGTAGCTGGACTCTCCACTGTCAAGCAAACTCCCTAGCCTCCTGCTAGAGCTTTGTCTAGTTAATGCGCATAATTGCCTCCTTTGACGGGGTAGAGCCTCTCCTGATGTCTTTGTGGGGGAAGTGAAGGTAAACAAGTGATAGAAACATGAAAGTAGAGTACTCTACTTTCCCTTAACTTTGTAATCTATTTCTAGAAAGACCTGTGTGTTAACTTGATTTAACATGTAATAACATTAATGTATTTAACACAGTGCAATGATGTTTGCGCTTCAAAGAATTAAACACAAACCATCAACTGTTGATGGAAAATGGGAGAGAGAAAGAGTTACCCATTTAGTGGGTGAATTGCACAATGTGAAACCAGGAAAGCTAGGATCAATCCTGGCTCCCCAGCTTGTCTAACTGTGTGATCCTAGGCAATTAGTGTATTTCACTGTGGCTCCTTTTCCTTCATTTTGACATATGAGAGCACCTTGAAATGCATCTGCACAATAATCTATCATGTACAGGGTTTATTAGTCCGCAATGTTGCTCCATCTATCATCACAACCTAGGCCAAATATTGGGTACACGTGACAAATGATTTGCCTCTCGTTCACCAATTGCATCGTATTCTTGGTGGTGGATAAGGGAGGAGGAGTGTTTCTAAATTATTTTCTAAAAGTGTCACTTCAAATAAATATCACTGAATCATATCACAAAATCTAATGTACTAACATGAAACACCTGCACAGGCTACAGAAATACACTTTTTTGAATTTTTAAGTGTGTATCATATTTTTGCATGATGTTTGGTGCACGAGTTACAAGCAAAATATGATGACGACATCAGGAGTGTCTCCTCCATTAAGGCGGGGGAGCATCTCCCCACTGAATTGTGGGGAAAGGTAAAATAAAATGATAATAACGCAATGTTATTATCATGTTATTTTTCCTGGGAGTAAGGGGCGGGCGGTACTGGTCTGGAAAGAGGGGACAGGAAGAGGGCTTTTGCTGCACAAAGTGCACGTCTGTTTGGCTGGCCGTGTTGGGCCGGCCAAACAGACATGCGCACTTTGCATGTTCTCTACTAGGCTGTATTGCATAGCCCAGTGGAGAACATGCCCAGGCTCCTGGTGAAGCAGGCCTTTCAGACCTATCACAATGCTGCTGTCATGCTGGTGAGAGCAGCGTTGTGATTGGCTGGAAGCCTGTGTGTAGCCAGGAAAAGGACAAGGGTGGAGGGGAGATGAACGTGTCTCCCCGAAGGTATACTTAAAAAAAAATAGTTGTACTCCCTCCTCCTCCCCCGTCCCGCCCCTCCACCCCCATTGAGTGGCAGCCGCAATTGGAGAGCATGGCTCGTAGAACGGCTCTTAGAGCCATGCCAGAACTTTGTGTTGTCTTTGTATAATAGTGTTCCGGTCTGCCTCTATATACGTGTGTTAACATACACTTAGCAGAAAGATGAGGGGAGGACAAAGTGTGGAGTAACTGGCCACCTATGACAGAAATGGGTGTCTGTGATTGGCTGGCAGCTGTTGGTGATGTCACACAAGATAGAAGCAAGCACCCGAGACTGGCTGGTCAATGTTGGCACACTGGTGGAATTTATCCGTACCTTGAAGATGATACCCGCTATGGTGGTTCCTGTCTTCCGTGGTTTTGGGGCCTTCACCCCACTTTCCAAGAGGTGCTTCTCGAGTGACACATTCCTGTAAGGAGGAAGGAAAATACTGAGATCAGTAAACCTCACCTACACCACTTTTACCAACACTACATTGAGCACTCAGTACTGCAGCAACATGGGTCTGACACTCACTACAGAACTTTGGTCCCCACATTCACTGACTCCAGGCTGAGCGCTGTGAATATTTCAGACTCACGGCCCCAGACCTATCTGGATAAACAAATTGCTGTCTTCACCCAATGACCCAAAATTGATCCAAAGTTCTCAACTCTTTACTTTACTCTAATTGTCTTTTGTATTTCCTTAGGCACAGGAAATGTGCGAATCACTAGCTAGTTTTTTGCGATAAAATTATTAATTAGCATTGGCTCAGCATCCCCCACTGTCACTACTTCTGATGATTATTTGGTAAATGGTTGTAAATATTCTTATTTGCATCCTTCGCCTGGGCTTTCAGACTTCGATCCACAGATGTAGCCAATAAACGTGTACTCTAAACAAGGTTCTCCATCAGAAGTTTGTCCCACCCCTATCCTGCACGCTTCCCCGCTCATCACAAATCCTAGCAATGCATCCTCGCCATGGCAACTTTATTGTGAAAGCATTCTCCCATACTCCTGGCAACCTCTGCATAATCTCTCTTTTACTGGTTCCTTTTAAGGTACTGGAAAGGTTTGTCTTCTCTGTCATCACCTCCTTCTAGTACCCCCATTCCACTCTCCACCCATCTAAGCCAGGATCTGGACCACTCCCCAGACTGAGTCAGCCTGTGATCAGTGACAGAAGCAAGATTGCAAGATGGGACAGCAGGAGCTCCAGCAGTGACAGCAGGACAGAAGCATCTCAGACTGCACTGCTACAGAAACAAGAGTGACAGCAAGTGTAATCTTAGAGAATGACGTGTGAAAGTGACAGCTCTACTCACACATTCTCCAATCCATTCCCCCATACATTCACCCATCTGGGCAGCGTAAAAGTGACAGCACCAATCACACATTCTTTAATTAATTTACCCATATGTTCACCTGTCTTAGTGGACTAAGCAGTGTGAAACTGACAGCTCTACTCACACCCTATCTAATTCATTCACCCATATATTCACTCGTCTGTGTGAAATGAGCAGTGTTAAAGTGACAGCACTACTCACACATTGTCGGATTCAATCGCCCACATATTCACCCGTCTTAGTAGATCAAACGAAGTGAAAGTAACAGCACTACTCACACATTCACTGATTCATTCACCGATATATATCTACCTGTCTTAGTGCACTGAGCAGTGTAAAAGTGACAGCACTACTCACATGTTCACTGATCCTTCCACCCATATATTCACTCATTTTAGTGGATAAAGCAGTGGGAAATGTGCAATTCTCCTCACACTTTCTCTGATCCGCTCACCATTATTCACCTGTGGTAGTGGACTAAACACGTACTCCAGACATCTGGGCGTGACCAATAGCCTGGGGTCTGCGCTGTGATCAGCGGATGCTGACTCTGCTGCTGTACAAGATTTGTTCGGGAAGGAAGGGGATTGTGCACTGCAGATACTGTCCACTAGAGGGTGCAAACTTGGGGGCATATTTACAAGCTCTTTGCGTCACGGGTGCATCACTTTTGTGACGCACCAGCAGCGCATAGTGCAGACCCTTATATAAAAGGCAAAGCAAAGCCACTTTGCATTGCTTTTCATGGCCTCGTAGATATGGTGTAAGGCAACGCAGCGCAAGTCACTGCATTACCTTACACTGCATCAGGAAGGCACACAATGGGCGTTGCGGTTTGTGTTCCCATGCAACACCCACAGGTCTTGACGCATTCCCAGATTTACAAGCAGCGGTAAACCTAGGAATGCAATGAAACTGTACGCCCCCACCCCACCCGTCCCAGGCAGGTGCAACGAGGAGAAATATCTTTTCTCTTCATTATTTCCACTTTTCATGTCTGCCTCTCTGGATTCTTTTTGTTCAGGAAGGTATTACTTCCTGTACAAAACAATTCTACTGACAACGCAGATACCCTTAAACCATGGTGCGAGGGTGCCTGCTTTGGCACTAGGCAGCAACTTGTGTGCGAGCGCAGGGGGAAAGGATAGAAACGCTCCGTATCGTGTAAATGTGGTGCATTTCTACCCTTTTGAATTGGAGTAGGCCAGCGTTGCAGAAAAACCTGCGTCACTGCCCTACCCCATTTACTTGTACATATGCCTCTGGTTTTGCTGCTATTATACTTTATCCTTCATGTGAGGAAGGAAAGCTGGTGTGACCAGTGCTTGATTTGTAGCTGTACTGTGAGAGAGGGAAGCTTGCACTGCCACAACGTGAGCTGTACCTGCTCTGTCAAGGAGGACATCTTGCACTTTGGATGCAGACTTGTATATGTTCCGCAAGAAGCGATGCTCGCACCACAGCCGTTGTGATGTACCTGTTGTCTCAGAGGGCATCTTGCACTACAGCTGCTGGGCTGTTTATGTTCCGCAAGAAGCGATGCTCGCGCTACTGCTGTTGTGGTTTAGCTGTTCTGTCAGAGAGGAGATCTTGCACTTTGGATGCAGACTTGTCTATGTTCCGCAAGAAGGGATGCTCGCACTACTGCTGTTGTGATGTACCTGTTGTCTCAGAGGGCATCTTGCACTACAGCTGCTGGGCTGTTCACAAGAAGGGATGCTCGCACTACAGCCATTGTGATGTACCTGTTGTCACAGAGGGCATCTTGCACTACAGCTGCTGGGCTGTTTATGTTCCACAAGTATGGATGCTCGTGCTAAAGCCGTTGTGATGTACCTGTTGTCTCAGAACGATGCTCGCACTACTGCTGTTGTGGTGTGCCTGTTCTGTCAGAGAGGACATCTTGCACTTTGGATGCAGACTTGTCTATGTTCCGCGAGAAGGGATGCTCGCACTACAGCTGTTGTGATGTACCTGTTGTCTCAGAGGGCATCTTGCACTACAGCTGCTGAGCTGTTCACAAGAAGGGATGCTCGCACTACTGCTGTTGTGATGTACCTGTTGTCTCAGAGGGCATCTTGCACTACAGCTGGTGAGAAGTTTATGTTCCGCAAGAAGCGATGCTCGCACTACTGCTGTTGTGGTGTGCCTGTGCTGTCAGGGAGGACATCTTGCACTACAGCTGCTGAGAAGTTTATGTTCCGCAAGAAGCGATGCTCGCACTACTGCTGTTGTGGTGTGCCTGTTCTGTCAGAGAGGAGATGTTGCACTTTGGATGCAGACTTGTCTATGTTCCGCAAGAAGCGATGCTCGCACTACAGCCGTTGTGATGTACCTGTTGTCTCAGAGGACATCTTGCACTACAGCTGCTAGGCTGTTTATGTTCCGCAAGAAGCGATGCTCGTGCTACAGCCGTTGTGGTGTACCTGTTGTCTCAGACCGATGCTCGCACTACTGCTGTTGTGATGTGCCTGTTCAGTCAGGGAGGACATCTTGCACTTTGGATGCAGACTTGTCTATGTTCCGCAAGAAGGGATGCTGGCACTACAGCTGTTGTGATGTACCTGTTCTGTCAAGGAAGACATCTTGCACTACAGCTGCTGAGCTGTTGAAGGGATGCTCACACTACAGCCGTTGTGATGCACCTGTTGTCTCAGAGGGCATCTTGCACTACAGCTGCTGGGCTGTTTATGTTCCGCAACAAGCTATGCTCGCACCACAACTGTTGTGATGTACCTGTTGTCTCAGAGGGCATCTTGCATTACAGCTGCTGAGAAGTTTATGTTCCGCAAGAAGTGATGCTCGCACTACTCCTGTTGCGGTGTGCCTGTTCTGTCAGGAGGACATCTTGCACCACCACTCTCATGATGTACCTGTTCTGGGAGGGAGGTAACCTTGAACTGCTGTTGCTGTGCTGTAACTGTTTTTTATCAAGCAAAGCTTGCACTGCGGAAACTTGAAGCTTGAAAATCAAACTTGTCTGGAGCACATAGCAATGTTATGTAGACAGTATATCACATGTAGTTCAAATGTTACAGAATGTATATATAAACCTTCATCCAGTCCTATCTTTTACGCCAGCAACACTTTGCATGCTTGGATTTTTTTAGACCATAACTAGAAGCCCAGAGTGCAACATGCTGTTTGCTGAAAATCCCGGTCTGGATGGAGCTATTACACACGACGTGGAACCATTTGGCAGTGGTATAAATAAGAAGATGCAATGTGATTCTCTGACTCTCTCTTACCTCCACCTGTAAGACGTAAATTTTATTTGGGTAAGGAAAACTTTTCTTTCTTGCATTTTGGTACGAACAAGGAACTTTGTTCCTGATTTATGCCCTGATTGACCCACCCCTACATGTGGTACTGCCCTTCAGCATACCAAGTGCACAAGGAATGCATCTAGGTACTGACAGTACTAGTTCTGAACAGGAAGGCGTCAATTGTTCGGGAGTCATGTGGGGTGGGAGCGCGCGTGAGGACACCTCTGAAGTGCAGATGCTCATTGTTATGTTGGGATGGGTCATGTGTGTGTGTGTTTGTTGGGGGTGTTTGACGAGCGGACCCCGCCTCTGTCGGCAATGATGGTTGCTGCGGTGATGTCACTGCAGAGTTAATAAAAGGGCCCGGGGAGTCTGCCTCGTGGTTGGTTGAAGTACCACTTAACCCCTGTGGCAGTGCTGTTTCCTTTCTACAGTGGGGCCTAGTACACACGAGGCGCTGCCACCAACACAATACGTGGTGACTAGTGGGCTCTTTCTTACCATTACGTGTGCTGCCTCAGCTGCTCGCGATGACCGACGCTCTTGTTTCCTGGATGTAGAGCATGTCCTGTGGTTCCACTGCACTCTCCTGGCCCGCATTTCCACTGGTTCTCCTGTTTCCTGGCGTCCACAAACAGCCATACAAGCACGCATCCTACGTTTGTGCTGGAGATGCTTCCTCACCTCTGGCATGCTGTGGTGGCTGCGGGGGTAAGCCATCATGTCAGGCTGCTTCTTCCAAGGTGAGCTGCCCCACCTAGTGCCTACAGGGATTGGCCTTCATGACAGACAGCTGGTTCCTGGTCGCGCTGCCTCGCCTGCCTTTCCAAGACACTGTGTGCTGCCCATGGTGGTTCCTGTCTGCCGCTGTGGTCCCATACTCCCTTCATCTATTACAGGTCGAGGTGAGGAGTGCCCACCTGCCCACTCCCCAGACTACCAGGTGACTACCAGGTGTGTCCTGCGGGGGATGCGGCTTCCTACAGTAGAGTTATTTTCTCCTGTGTCTTCACCACATACATGCATGATAACTGTGTAGGCCGCACCAGATGAACATTCACATGCACACAAATGGCACAAAGTTCCCCAGGCCCGTCCAGTGCATAGACGCACAACAGCACATGACACAGCGCACCTGGACCAAGTGAAAATTTTTGCAGGTCAGACCACGACTCCTCAGCATCATTCTACAATTACCCATCCTTATGCTACACCATTTGGGGTTGTACCTACATGCCTCTCCCATGTCAGTGCTCTAACCCCTGCGTGGTGACGAGCCTCGGTCTGATCCATCATGGCCTTGATTCCTGCGCTGAGACCATTTGTGATAGATAGCCCCCTAGGGATGAAATGGAAGGATTGGGTTGAGCAGCTGGAGATCTATTTTGAAGCCATAGCACTGGACAATGGTAAGTGACATCTTATGCTACTACATTTGGGGGGGGGGGGGGGGGGGGGTGGTGAGGCCATCCATAAGTTGAGGAAGTCTGTGGTCGAAGATGGCCCACCTTTCACATATACAACATTAATACAAGCTTTGACCACCCAATTCGAGCTCCTAGCAAATCCTGATTATGAGAGATTCTTCCTGCACCAGGCTCGTCAGCTACCTGAAGAGTCGGTGGACCCTTTCTACCCTTGACTCAAAGACCTAGCCAGTACCTGCACCTTGTCAGATGCCATAATGAAATTCAGGCTCAATTCATTCAAGGCTATTTTCAGTCAAGCTCAGGGAAAACATTGTTCAAGTCACAGGGATGCAGATGTCTGATATGCTGATTATGGGCCGATCCAAATAACTCTCTTAAGTGTGAGCAGTGCACATGGAAATGACTACAGTGACAGGTAAAGACTTATCATGTCAACGCAGTGGCTGCAATGAACGCTGACAAAAAGAAAATATGCCCCATGCCCAACTCAATGCCTAATACATGGTATGGATGTGTCAGTCCTACCCGCATCAAGGGCCCTGTTCTGCTCAAGGAAAAACTTACAACCAATCTTGCACCCCCACATCCACCAAAGTCTTTGTGTATGGATCATCAAGGCAGTTCCCACTAGCAGGAGTGTTAACAACAGAGATCAAGCATGAATCCTGCTCCACTTGTGCCAAAGTGTACCTGTCCAAAGGTGGCTCTGGAATGCTGTTGAGCTGCTGCTGAGCTGCCCGACAGCGGAACACCTCCAACTAGCTGCTTTTGCCTTCAGCATCCATCGAGTTCACAACCCTATTCAATGGTATAAGATGCCTCAAAAACCGCCTCATACAGCTTCACATTGATGACTCCATCCAGCCTGTCTCGTTGAAGAATCGGAGGGTAGCATTCCATCTGAACCCCATGAGGTAGACGTTAGAGCAGGTGGATATTATTGAGAAGGTTGATGGTCCTACACCATGGCTATCCCCGATCGTGGTGGCACGGAAACCCAAGCACCCAGGAGAGATCAGACTATGTGTTGATATGCACCTACCCAATCTGGCCTATTGACATGAGCGACACTTTTGATGACATTGCAGCTGAGGTTAGTGGCTCGAGGTGGTTTTCCAAAATGGATCTCCAGGCAGGGTATCATCAGTTACTGATCGCAGAGGAATCAAGAGCAATCACCACATTCTCCACCCACGTGAGCCTGCAGAGGTATAAACATCTCAGTTTGAAGTATCAAACGTAGCAGACGTTTTTCAGGACACAGAGGGGTGTTGGCCTTGCAAGTGTCATCAATGTCAGCGATGACATTCTGGCACATGCCTCTACACTCGAAAAACACTTTGCCTGTCTGAAAGTGACATCCCAATGATTAAAGGACAACGGTCTCATGCTTCACAGAGAGAAATGTGCTTTCCTTGAGAAGGAGATAGCGTTCTTTGGGTACCGATTCTCAGAGGTGGCAGTCAAGTCCACGACATCCAAGCAGCTCCAGCACCCACCAGTCTCACTGGTGTGCGCAGTTTCCTAGGGAGGATTACTTTCTGTGGGCCGATCATCCAAAACCTAATTGCCCTCACTTCCCCCATTACTGGAAACTGACCAAAGCCAATACAGTGTGGAGCTGGGAACCCGCCCAAGAAGAGGCATTTCAGGCAATCAAGAAAGCTTTGTTGGTAGATACTACATTGGGTTTTTTATTATCCCAGCTGTGAGTCAGAGCTGTCTGTAAATGTTACTCTCACATTTAAAAGGAGGCCATTGCGGTACACTGGGGCTGTCACCATTTCCGCCAATACCTCTACAGTCAACCGTTCGCTGTTTACACGGACCACAAACCTCTGATTTCTCTCTTCACTGGATCCTCCTCCAAACCTTCTCTAAGGACTGAGAAATGGATCCTCCAACTACAGGCCTATTGTTTCTCAGTTGTATATCGACCCAGTGCCCAGAATATACTATTTGTATAAGCATGCCAGACCAGCCACTGAGGAAGAGGAGTCTGATGCTGAAGAAATAGAGGAATATGTCCAGCTGGTAGAATGGTCCAGACCTCTGCCCATCACACTAGAAGACATAGTTCAGGCTATACCCAGTGATGAATGCCTACAGTTAGCCATCACTGCAGTTGCATCAGGAAACTCGCACACAACTCAAAATGTCTCTCATCGCATGGAGGAAGCCAGGATGACACTGACGTTGCTACATAATGTTCGGCTGGAACGCGCAGTGTCCCCAGAAGGGTGCTTGATGGAAGGCCCCCGCTTGGTGATTCCAAGAGCGTTACAGCAGGTGGTAGGTCTCACCCACACAACTCATTAAGGGATCGTCAGGACCAAATCCAGATGGAGGTGCACGGTATGGTTCCCAGGTCTATACGATCTAGTTGAACTGACAGTAGGACAATGCCTGCTGTGTCAGCTGCTAGTTCTGCAGAGCCATCCGCACCCATTATTACAGAGAGCATTCCACCTGATCCGTGGCACCTGGCCAGTGCTGCCTTTGGAAGTTTACCGGACGGCAGACGCATGCTAGTGGTCACAGATGATTTCACAAGGTACCCGGAAGTTGAGATTGTCGATTGAACAACAGTCAGACAGACGATACCATGATTGGAAAAGGTGAGGACCACTTATGGTTTGTTGGGCAAACTCAAAACTCACAATGGCCCTCCATTTTCCAGTCAAGAATTTGCTGAATATTTGCAGTCACGGGGCATTCGTCATCAAAAAATCACACCCCGTTGGCCCCAAACTAATGGAGAGGCAGGAAGATTCATGCAGACATTGAATAATCCGCCAATGGACAGTACATGGAGTGTGCCCTCTACTCTTTTCTGAGGAAATACTGCCTCACTCCACATGCCACAACCAAGGTGAGCCCCAGCGCTCTGTGCATGAATCGAGCACTAGGTGACACCATTCCACAGGTGGTGGTGGAACCTTCAATGCTAAGAAATCAAGTATCTGAAGCACTACGTCAGGGTCAGGCACAGAACGTTCAAGTCTCCCAAACAAGACGTGCTACGAGGCTAGTTCTCCGAGTTGGTGATCAAGTACTAGTCAAAAATCGGCATCCCTGGAGACATTTCTTGCTATCCTTTGAGATTTACCCTTGGAAAGTGACCTCTGTAAAAGAGACTATGGTAAAAGTCCAGAGGCAAGATGAGACAGTCACGAGAAATTCACTTTCAAATTCTACAAACAACCTGCCACCCAGCAGGATGATCACATGCAGTTGCCCCAACCGAAGGAAGGGGGAAACGATGAGGAGTGTTCACCATCTGGGTGTCTGAGGAGCCCGATTCCATTCCCACGCTGACACCCTTGTCAGAAACGGATGGACATGAGCAGCCAGGGATGCTGTCTGGTTTCAGCGATGATTCAAGAAAAGGCAGTTCAAACATATCATCAGTTCCTGAGATCCGTTCGTCGCCAGGAGGCCTCGGAACCAGGAATGGAACTCCCAAGTGGCAAGGGACTGAGAGATTCCACCTCAGGGCGCGTCCAATGAAGTCCTCCCGTCTGAGAGACTTTGTGGAGGAATGAGCCAGTTTGTGAGCATGTACTACTGTCCACATGTTGTCTCTGTATCTTTCTCCCTCTTCCCACTCTATCTCTTTTTCTCTCTCTTGCTCTCCTTTTCTCTCTTTTCTTCTTGTACTTCCTCAAGTTTAACTATTGCTTAATGCCATGTGCTATATTGTTACTGAGCAGGAGCTGTTATGTTGGGATGGGCCATCCACGATGTGTGTTTGTTGGGGGGGGGGGTTGATGAGTGGGCACTGCCTCTGTTGGGGATACTGGTTGCTGTGGTGATTTCACTGTAGGGTTAATAAAAGGACCTGGGGAGTCTGCCTCATGGTTAGATGAAGAACCACTCACCCCCTCTGTAGGGTGACCAGACGTCCCAGGTTTCCCCAGACAGTCCCGGTTTTTAGAGTACTGTCCCGGTGTCCCGACGCTTCTCTTAATTTTAAACAAATGGCCCCAATTTTGGGACAAAGGTCAGATTATTAAATAAATGCCCCGGTTTTTCCGAAAAAGGTCAGATCATCTAGGGAAGCATATGTTAAAGACTCCTACAAAGTATGAAATAATTAAAGTAATTTATCTGTTACTGTCAGGCAACACAGTCCCCTGTCTGTTTCCGGCAGAGAGACCAATGGGGAGCAGAGATAGGTGGGTGGGGGCGGGTTTGGGGTTTGGGGTGGGAGGTCAAGCCGTAGCTAATCGTATATATGTAGTCTTGTAAATGTGTGTGTACATATGTGTGTGTGTGTGTGTGTGTATATATATATATATATATATATATATATATATAAATAAACACACACACACACACATGTATGGGCACACATTCACAAAGCTACGCAAAAAAACGGGACATGGCAGATACAAAAGTGAGTGTAAAGTCTTTAGTCATTCTTTTATGGCTGACCTGTCCCGGTTTTTCCTTCTCAAAATCTGGTCATCCTATCCCTCTGTCAGTGGCGCTCCTACAGGGCACGGAAAAAACACCCCTGTGCAAGAATGGATAAAGCTAAAAGCACTTCTCCTACAGGACAATGGGACCTGTCCCCATGGTAACCGTATCCAGGCTTTTTATGAATACATTGTGTAACACCGGAGACGACGTCTCTGAGAAAGAAGAAGGAACCTGTTGACCTTCGCCGATCTGTGGCCCACCCTCCTTAACTTCGCATGTCTTTCTTCTATCCCCCTTTCCCCCTCCCCGCATGTGTCCTCACCCCCTTCACTTTATCACTGCAGACCTCCCAATCCTCCTTCATTCCTCCCCGCTTGGCCTAGCTGCAGTAGCCAGAGATGGCACGTGGCCTATGTCAAGCGCACGCCTTCAGCAGCCCTGCTGAGGGCCACACATCAAGGGTTAGGCTAACGCATTATACGCATCAAGGGGTAGTCTAAGGCATTTGGTATCTTTCCCCCATCACCGCAGGGACCCGAAATTGTAACACTGTCGGAGAAATCAGGGTGTTCGATCTCACAGTGTCTTACAGAGTGCTAGAAAGCTACTGATGTGTTTAGCTCCTCCACTGGCCTATTAAAAGTAATTTGCACTGGAAACTGTTCAGATAGCGGAGCTCCATATCCTCATTGGCAGCAGTGTGGACGAATAAACTGCTGGAATCTGCTCCTGATAACCACTTCTGTATCATGAGAGAGAAGTCTGTACCTGGACTGGAGACACACAGGGAGACGGCGCACTCCAGCGCACTGGCCCAGCCAGGTGCCAAGATGAGCACTGAGGCAGAGGTACCTGACCCTTCTCTGCTAGTCAGCATGATTCACATCTCGGAGTAGGAACCATGATGATAAGAAGTAAGCACTCTTGGCAGCCCTGGGCCTGGCTGGCACCTGTTGTAATGTGGCGGCACGCACCACACCCTGCCCGGACTTGACTTGAAGCTAATAGCCTGTAGGGCATTTTCAGTGAGTGTGGTTTTATAGCCAACAGGCCATGTCAAAAGCAAAACTACAAGCCAGAATGCAATGTGATATTCTCTATAAAGGTCAGCAAGGGGTGAAGGTATCACGTAAGATGGGAGGGGAGCTGCTTTCCACTGGGAACAGGAGCTGATTAGGGTGCGACTCTTGCCAGGCCATCATGTAAAGCTGCACACATGTTAACTTCATAAAACTGATCTCATCACATGGACATAATTGTTTTGGGTTTTTTTGCACTGGCAAAATGGATCACTCAGCTTCAGTTCGAACCAAGGTGAACACTACCTGACATCTGCAAGATTTCTGGGGGTTGCTGCAAGAGGGGGCATGGGGGATGGAGAAAACAAAGAAAAAAACCACAGTTTCGACCATTCCCTCTGCCGCCACCTGCCGCCTCGCTCCTGTTCTAATGGTGTCCCAACATTTACTGGGGCACCAGCACAGGCTTCACATGCAATCCTGGTGCTGCTCTCATGCTAAGCTAGTATGAGAGCAGTGTCTGGATTGGTCTGAGTGGCTTGGACTGCAGCTCAGACACTGCCCTGGAGTCTGTGCATTTTCTCCAGCCTGGCTGTACAACATACCTGGGCTGGTGAAACCTAAGTCTGCATGGGTGTTTGCCAGGCCTAAGACGGCCATCCAAACACACATGTGCACTCAGTGCACTCCACTCTTGCTAACCCCCTTGCCCCCCCAACCTCCCTGCGCATGCTGGCTGAGCCAGCAGCACAAAAACAAAATAATATTAAAATATTGTTTTATTTTTCTGCTGCTGGCTCCTAGCCAGGGGGGTGGCGCTCCTCTGCCATTTCAGAGGAGCCGCCCCCTTTCACATGTTATCATCCGCTCACCATGATACCCTGAAGTGGTGCCCAGGCGATGGAGTCACCAGCAACTGTGTGAGCGTTTTGTAGCCACGGGGTGGCAGCAGAGGATGGTGATACAGCGACAGCTGCATGGAACTCTCGACCGCGCCCTGTGATGGAGGCACTGACAATGGGTGTGGTCGAGGGGCAGGACAATGCCGCTGTCCCCGGGCACTGGAGAATGCAGCGGCCTCTCACACTAGCCCAGCAGGGAAGAAAGGAGCAGCCATCATGCGGATGATGATGCCAGTGGCACCCCAGGCTCTAGCCCCAGATGCCGCTGAGTAGGGGTGCAGAGCTCAGCACTGCGACAGGGGTCTCCGAGGCCTCAGATGAGCGAGGGGCCTTTCGGAGTCCCAGGGGTAAGTCATACTATTGTTCCTAACAGACCCAGTCCTGTGGAGAAAGCAATTCCTCCTGGTTCTGGTGAACCAGAGGATTGATAGGGACCCGTGCCCACTAACTCCACAGTAAAGAACATTTGGCGCACCTGGGCCCCTCACCTCTGCCCCACAGGGATTGATCGGTCCTCATCCCCAATATCATCTGGACCGCAGGGGAAAGTGGGTCCTAGGACAGTATAGAGAAACACAGACCTGCTGTTGGGCAGCACATATGGCACCAAGTGGTCCGGTGAGTTTTGTTCCGCCCACCTGCCCCCTTGCCACGTGTGGTGACTGCATGACCTGCTTCTGTGAAATTCAGCAGACGAGCCCGAAATCTGGGATCGAGGTCTCACCGCACACGACTCATACCATTTACGTAATCCGCCTGGGCTCCAGCTGATGCTCCTCTGGAGAGAACACCAGGTTTTAGAGGGCACAGGTTCCCCACTGCCTAACTCCACCTACGTCTCCCCCCAAAAAACACGCACAAAGGATTGTGCATCCAACACAAGGAGGATGTCATTGAAGGGCCCCGCGAGGCAAGGATTGCCAGAGAGGAGACAGCCATGTCCCTGACAAAGGAAGATCAATGGCCAGCCTCAAAAACTGCAAGGTGGAACTGTGGGAGAACCTCAAGTCAGATAATATGACAGAGCTGAATGGCCTAAGTTCTGATCTCGGTGAAAACAATCGCCACGCTCATGTCAGATGTGGAAGTGGTGAGAGCAAGGATTGTTGAGGTGGAAACCAACCTCGAGGCTCTGAAGGGCATGAGCCACAAGCTCCTGGACACTTGCACAGCTCTTCATGCCCAAAATGATGTACTTATGAGAAGGGTCGAAGACCTGAAAAATTGATCTTGGAGAGACAACATTCAAATCAGGGGTCTTTGTGAGGGGTTTAGACCTTGAGCGCTTTGTCTTGGAACTTTTTTCATTGTAAACTGGCGCTAGCCCCGCCTCGATCAAGCTAGACAGAGTTTAGTGCACGGGCCCCACCAAATAGAGGGATCAGCCAGACCCCGGCATGTGTTGGCCAAGTTGCATGTGTTTGGGATAAAGGAGCAGGTCCTACAGGCTGCAAGATCCTGTGCATACTGTTCCAGGACATTGCCAGGGCAATGCTCCTCAGACGGCAGCAGTTCAGGCCAATCACAGATCGCCTGCACCAAAATAAAATCAGGTATAAATGCCTCAGACCTGGCAATGGAGGGACAAGTACTTGGAATTACATTGGCAGTGCAGAAGGCTGGGATACAAAACCTAGGGTTCCTCCCGGGGTTCACGCACCCAGTCCAGAAGGGCTTCATTAAACAATGCCAAACACATGATAACCTCAAGAGGGGGATCAACCTGGTCGAAAAGGCAAACAAGAAAGCAACACCCACTGTGTTGGTCACTTTAGATGCAAAAAAAAGCATTCGACCAGGTGGACTGGCACTTCGTAGCCTGAGTAATGGAGACTGATGTGGGCGCTGGCGGGGTACCAGGAGTCGTCAGCCAAAAATCACTCTAAATGGGGGCACCACGCCAACCTTCCCACTGAGAAGGAGAGCCCGTCAGGGATATCCCCACCAGCTCTCCTTTTCGTGCTATGCAAAGAGCTATTTGGGCTCCTGCAAAAAGGCCTTATATTTGGGACAGAGGAATACAAAATAATGCTGTTCGCAGATGACATTCTGCTGGTTCTACTGAACCCGAGCAGGTCGCTCCCGAAGCTTCGCACACACCTAGATCAGTTCCAACAAGCATCTGGTTTTAAAATCAACATGACTAAATCAGAAATATTAAATCTTGCTCTCCCGGGAGCCAACATTGCCCGACTCCAGCCCCTACAGCCATTCTGCTGGGCATGTACCTGTATTTCTTAACTTGGAGTGCAGAACTCACTGCCCCTAAATGACCGCTACTGGTTAAATTATGTCTCGTTACTGACCGAAATACGTAATGATTGGCAGAGATGGGGCACATTCCTAGTTTCATGTTTGGGCAGAGTGACAGCAATTACAATCAACATATTACCTAGACTACTATTTCTCTACAAGGCTTTCTCTACCAGGGTTCCAGACTCCTTTTTCAGGTGCTAAAAAGCACCTTCTGAACTATATCTGGGGAGGCAGGAAACCGTGTGTCCTGTGCCAATCTCTGCAGACCAAGAGAGAGGGGTGGACTGCAGTTACTGGATGCCCGCTTGTATTGCATTGCCGCTCACCTCTGGGCCCTTGCAAACTGTCGTGTACGGGAATCAGACAAAGCCTAGGTGCCCATGGATAGGACCCCTTTTGTGGGACTTGATCTGGAAACCTAAACATCACAGACTGCCAAATCTTGACCTCAGCACCCAACAACCACCAGTTTGATGATCTGGGACAACACAGGAGGCTCTACATGACTACGTACTACTGATCCACTTTAACCAGGAGTTCACCCCCACATTAATCCCAGGGCTGTTTGATTCATGGTGCCGGGGTTACTGCCTCATTCTCCAGGATTTTGTATACCAAAAGTGGCATGATATCCTTTAACGACTGCAAGTATGCCTAGCTATGACACTGGGTGACATCTGACCTTGATAGCGGTGGCCCAAAGGGACCTAACACAGATAGAAAACTTTGTTCGACTCAACAGGGGGCACCCAAGAGGCTCTCGCCACAATATACCAAATACTCCTGAAGGCCTGGCTTCCTTCTGCCCATCCTTACGTACACGTGTGGACCACTCTCACAGGCCACAGATACACCCAGCGCCAGTGGATCCGTATTTGGGGAGATCTAAACAAGTATTCCATGGCATATTAAGTTAAGGAGCACACTATAAAGCTGCTATACGACTGGTACATGCATCCCGCCAAGCTGCACAAATATTACCTGACAGCCCCCTGTGCAGGAGGGAATGCGGGGAACAGGAAGACTTACTCCACAAATGATGGACATGCCCCAAATTCAGGGGTTCTGAAAGGAGGTATTTTCAAGAGTTCTTCAGATACTAGGCTGCCCTTGTGAGAGAATTTACCCCTAGTATCCTCGTGGATGGGATCACGAGATCCCCACAAATAATAAAAATCTGAAAAATGTGTTATTTTTTTCAAACCAATTTTTACTTGATTTTCTGAATGTTATAACATTTAAAAATCAAACAGCAATGTAATGGGAAGGCATTCAGTATAGGCATGAGGCATTATACTCAGTATTACATAGTTATGTGTGGATTCAAGAGTAGTTCACCCAGTGTGTCCTCCATCATGACATGGGCAGTGTTACAATCTTGACAATACCGGATGTCCGCTGGCATGTCAGCTGATAAGAGTATGGGAAGGGGGTGGGCTGGTTCAACATGAGAAAGCCGTGAGTTCGGCCCCTCTGCTGCTTGGGCGCTATCTGAGGCGCGGTGAGCATCTTGGGGACTCGTGTGAAGTATGCTGCTTCCAATATTAGAAAGAAAGTTCCAAAAGGGAGAAAAAGTAGAAAACTGAACCCAAGAAAAGGGCGCAGAGGAACTTGGACAACTGTCAAACGACTATGTTGCGTGAAAGTGGTGTTGACAACCTGATGGGGTCGGACTGGCTGAGGGGGGTAAGAAGATTTACTGGGGGAGGAAAAGATGGGAGAAAGGAGGCACTGCATCAGCAGTCAAATTGAAATCTGACAAATATGTTATATGGGCCTGCCAATGGCCAGCGAAGGTGACGGTTGCAGCTGCCTGAAGGAAACAAGCACTGTTAAAGCCAATAGGTCTTGTCTAAGCAAGAGCTATTAGCCATGTTCTACACCAGCGTGGCTACTGTTCAGGATGGCTAAAAGTTAGTGGCTTAGATAAGAGTTGTATGTAGTGCTGTAGAGTGGAATGGGGAACAGTGGCGTAGAGTGTCATGGAGTGGCACAGTGTCGTGATTTGGCGTGGCATAGAGTGAAGTTCCTCAGGGTGGCATATAGTGGCGTAGATTAGATTAGAGTGCATTCGTATAGAGTGGCATAGATTGCAGAGGCATAGAATTTAGCGGCGTACAATGCAGCATCGTAGAATGCAATGGCGTAGATTAGAGTGCTGCATAGTAGAGTGCAAGGGTGTAGAGTGCAGAGGAGTGTTGTGGTGCAGAATGGAGTGATGTAGAGCAGAGTGGCATAGAGTGCAGTAGTGCATAGTACAGTGGCATAGAGTGCAGTGGCACAGAGCGGCGAAGATTTGAGTGATGTAGAGTACAGTAAAGTATAGTGCCATAGAGTGCAGTGGCATAGTATGGAGTGATGTAGAGTGCAGTGGTGTAAAGTGCATTGGCATAGAATGCAGTAGAATAGAGTAGGATGTCATAGAGTTCAGTGGCTTAGAATGCTGTGTTGCAGAGTAGAGTGGCATAGAGTGCTAGAGTGCAGTGGTGTTGAGTGGAGAGAAGTGGTGTAGAGTGGGGTAACGTGCAGTGGCATTGAATACAGTGGTGCAGCACAGAGTGGGGTACGGTGGAGTGGCGTAGAGTGGACTGATGTAGAGTGTTGCAGAGTATAGTGGCGTAGGGGTTGGAGGGGCACATCATTCAGTGGCGTACAAAGCAGCATTGTAGAATGTAGTGGCTTATGTTAGAGTGGTGCATAGTACAGTGCAGTGGCATAGAGTGCAGTGGCATAGAGTGGCATAGAATCCTGTGGCTTGGACTGCAGTGTTGTAGAGTAGAGTAACAGAGTGCAGTGGCGTAGAGTGGTGCAGAGTAGAATATAGTGACATAGAGTGATGTGCTGTATCCAGAGAGCACTGCTGCCCCACCTGAGAGCTTTGAACTTCTAATCGTTTCGCTGGCACTAGTGGTGAAGCTGTCTTTACATGGATTTGACTTAATGACGCATCCTTGATTGCATCCTTGGAGAGAGAATCTAGGCCAACACCAGCCAGGTAACGGCTGGCTGGTCTATGGAGTTGGGTGGGACATGGGTATTCCTCATGGGGGTAACGGTTCTTTTTTCCTTTTGAGTGATATTTCTGCCTGAAACTACCCTAACCGTGTACCTCATTAGATGAGCAACAAGCATATTACCAGGCAGATGATTTATACTATGTTTTTGTCTGAAAATTAATAAAAATTGCTTAACACACTGATAAAAGCAAACCTTCAAAGTAAAGAGAGTAAAGTGTTCTTAGCTAAAAAAAATAATTCAGAAATGGTTACAAGTATCACGCATGACCTGGGGCCATGTGGCAGATATAACCCAGTTTGAACTCCTCCCCACCTCGCCAACCCTCACTTGCCCTATTCGCTCTACAGTCACCTTCTCACTGCACTTCACCAACAGGCATCTGGTCCAATCTGGGTTGGATCTGAATAGCTCCAAGACCTGTAGCTGCTATGTCTGGTGCTAATAGCCTATCCATGCCTGTGTTTGCTGTGGAAACAGAGAAGACAGAACTACAAGTCACATAATGCAGGAGGTAGAGAATGTGGGCAGGATGAACTCCTCACAACTACCATAGTGTAGCTTTACTGGCTGGCTGAACATCACCTAAGAAGTTGATCCGGTTATTAATCTGCAGTGATGCACTGGGAGCGGCAAACCATTTCTTTAAATGGGACGGGGCTGTGGAGTGCCTGTCTCAAGAGGCAGATACACCTCATGAGAATAATGACTGGAAGAAAGCAGTACATGAGGAAGTAACTGACTTAACTATCATCTATGACATGAAAGTAAGCGACAAATTCAGGTTTCAATTACTGATTACAGCAAGAACGGCGCAAAGTCTGTTCAATACCTGTTTATGTCTCCTCTACCACGTAGTGCCTGACCTGTATCAAGAACTTATAGCGGGCTTAGAGTCCACCCCTTTGTTGGCTTTTTATCAGTTTATATTTCCTTGCTTTTATTCAATATCTTTCCTTGTCTACATTATACCATTTTGTGTTTGCCTCTCCTTTGAAGCACAGCCTGTTTACTATCTGACCTGTATCTTTTTCTTTTCAGTGCTCACTTTTAGAGAGCTACTTTTTTTCTTTTTCTTTAAACACTCCATGAGAGTGCATGTATTTTCTAGCTCTCTCCCATGTGTGCTTCTCCCACAGCCAAATGCCCACCCCCGTGCTCTGTGTTGCTCTCTCCCTTATGTGTTGCACCCTTTCCTATAAGCTTAATCTCCTCACCCATTCTTCCCCCCACTGATCATACTACTGACATGTACTGCTTTTCGCCTCCTTACGTAACTAGGCTCCCCGCCGCTTCTCCAGTGCTTCCCCACCTCTTGGGGGCATTTAAAAAAAAAATGCAGCATAAAAAAGGTAAAGTTCCATTTTTTTAGGGGTCTGTATGCTAACATTTTTTATTTAACAATGTAAGTGGCGTCTGCTATCTTAGCTTGGGCAATTAAAAAAGACAAACAGGAAATGGTGCCTGTTTGCTTCTTTCTTCAACTAGTTGCCCTTAGTGCAATCCACGTGCCTATTATAATGAGTGTGATTACAGGGCGATAAAGGCACTGCTGGGATTTTGGTCACATTCTATTGCTGTATCTGCATGTGTGCAATTTATACTTCCATGCTTCCTCCGGTCTTAAATCAGATTATTTGTGCCACCACTGAAATGATGAAAAGGCAAGGCTGGTCTTTCTTCCTTTGGGTGAAACCACATTTGGCGACTCACCCATTCATCCTATTTAACTGTTTGTGTGTTGAAAAAAAAGGGAATGGTAGGGAGGAATATTAGGGGAGAAAGGAGACCCATGAGTAGAAAAGCAGTCAAAATGCAGAAACGGGGGCAGGAAGCCTCCTTTGGAACCATGACTGAAGAGGACTGCTGTAGGCCGCTCTGGCGCCCCTCAGCGGGTCTGCGCCCTGGGCGTGGGCCCAGCTCGCACATGCTAATGGATGGCCCTGCTGCAAGGAATGTTCTTTTGACTGTAGCCATGGAGAAAGGAAAGAAATACTATTATCAAAATGACATACATATTTATTAGCTGGGGTGGCTCCTCAGCTATGCTGGAGCAGCGTTTCCCCCCTCCTCCACCCCCTCCAGCAGCAGCAGGAGCTGCAAACCTTTAGAAATAAAACGATAATAAACGGTGGAGGGGTCATGGGGTGACAAGCAGTGAGGGGAGTGCACAGAGGACTCACCTCAGTGTGCATGTATGTTTGGTCGGCCATCTCGGGCTGGACAAACACACATGCACAAGGGCCCTCGCCAACTCGGCACTGTGTTGTCAAGTTAGAGAGAGCCGTCCCAGACTCCCAGTCTGCGTTGGAGCACCCAGCCAGGGCACTCCACCCAATCATAACGCTGCTGTGAGCAGTGTCATGATTGGCTCAGGGCAGGCTGGGAGCCTGTGCCTGGAGTGTGGTGCGGTGACCAGGTAAGTTTAATTTTTTTATATATATATATATATTTATTTTTGTTTTGCCCCCCCCGCCCCCGCCACTTTGTCCAGTCGCCAGCCCAAGTGTTTATTAGGCTGTCAAACATTTGGTAATTTCCATCTGTGTGTAAATCCAATTTAACGTCAAAGACTGGGTACTTTCTTCATTTTCTTTTGCGTACTTTTAGGAACGAATGTGAGCCAACTTCTTTTTGCTGTTTTGTATCTATCTAATTTACCATTTTGTGGTCCTGGAAATACCCCCTGTTTGGTATTTTGTTATACAGCACATAGTTATCGCTGACGGTTAATAATAAATCCAGAGTGGGAGCAGTCTGATTCGTGGGTCTATGGGCGTAACACTCCTTTTATGAGTAAAAGAACGAAGGTGAAGGGTTTGTTGCGAGTGCAAATTGATAGGCAGTGTGCCATCGTCTACTTGTCAGAATGGGCACTGCTTTTCACTGCAGCATAAAAGTTATCTGCACTGGAAAGGTGCCCGTATTTCAGTACAAATAGTGCTTTGTTCTGCTTAGAATCACTTTGCATTAACTGATGGGTATTAATTGGCAGATTAGTGCAAGCACCCATACTTTTTGAACTACTAAATTAGCAAGACTGGGGTTTGTGTCAAAACATAAATCTCTTTGAAGCAGGAACTAATAGGAAGACATGTTTTAATTTCTGCATATATTCCACATGTATGTGCGCTGCATTTTACAGCACAAGTACGTCTGTAATGTTTATAAATGTGTCTAGGCATAGGATTTTGTACTGGAATGGCATGCGCACACACACACAAAAACACACACACACATTCTCAATCTCTTTCTTACACTCTCTCTCTCTGCACCATGGTGCAAAGGTTGTGCATGGTGACCGACAGCGGTTTCAGCACCAGGAGTAGTGAGCGGCAGCATGCCAATTTTAATAAATATATCTCTGTGCTGCTTTCTCCCACTTGCGCAACTCAGTGCAGTAATGTGTTGTGCGTAAAAATAAATCTTGACCTTAGTATCCCTTCCTTCACAAAAACAATCCTGCCTCTAATGCAGACACAGTGCAAGGGTACCGAGGCAGCACACATTGTGTCAGCGCTAGGAGACAGCAGAAATGCACCATATATTAGTCGATATGGCGCATTTCTGTTGCCTCACTTTGAGGCAATGCAGCAACTTTGCCTGCTGCCCTGTGTTGCGTAAGAAATTAGTAGATAGTCCCCAGAGCCTTTACACAGCGCTGTGATTCGTGTACCAAGACCCCTGTGGTTATCTGGGCGTTGTTCGCAGCTGTGAGTTGTACATCCCAACTCCTCATGGCCGTTTCTAGGAAACTGGAGGTGACCTGCATCATTTGCGTTACACAGTTTAGAGCCGACAAGCAGCCGTTTCTTGGCACAGACAACTGCCTCAAGGGCTACTGGCTGTGGGGGGGAGCACTGGTTGTGCATTCTGATGACCTCTAAATCAATTAATCTTCACAGGCATCAGTTCATCAAAATGCCCCTGATGGCGGAAGTGACATCACAGACTCTTTCACTTCCGATAACATCACCGGGTAAGCCCCGTGACCCCGTAGCAAGACTCCTACGGCGTTGTTTGTTTTCCTGTCCTTCTGCTATCTTTATGGCCCTGACAAGAGGGGAAGAAAAGGGCAAGGATGGCTAACATTTGATATCTCTGTGTGCCAATTAGTAGCTTCTATGCGCTTCGGTGGATTTCAAATGCATTTTCAATTTCATGGTAGAACATTGGCCTGTACTCTGAGCTCACCAATTTTTGTGGTCTGACCTGATCTCATGCTCGGTTCCAGGGTACCCCAGTCTAACAGCAAGTGAGGTTGCTTTATCACACTGCGCGTACTTTGAGAGTTTTGCTTGCTTCCCTCACGCATCTTGATGGCCAACCCAGGTGTTTTCATGGCCCCCTAAGATTAAGAATCCTAGAGCCAGAATTGGCCAGCAGGGCCACTGCCAAGACAAGCCAAGCATGCTTCAGAACCAGCTGGTACCAACTCTGAGAGATGCTATGTTAGGACAGGCGCTGAGTGGATCCAAGAGGACTCAAAGGCTGGACCACCAGATGTTAGACCCTGTCTTGCAGCTTCATGCAGATTTCCCCAAGACCCTCTGTGTCATGAAATCAGCCACTGCGAGATGCACAGGGGTCTGTGTGGAGTTGCCAGTCCCACCAGCTCATGGTGTGTGTAGGCAATGCATAGCAGGTCACCGCTCTGGCTACCAACACTGTGGGCAAGTTGGGACCGCCAAGAGAGGGAAAATCTAGATCGCCACATGGGAACAGGAACCTCCTAGGATTGCCACCTGGCCGGTATTTTACTGGTCTGGATTTTTATGTCTTTACCAGTAAAAAATATTGGGACAAGCAGTGAAATCCAGTGGTACCAAATCATGCATTGTGCATTCGTCTCCAGCAGGCCTCGTCATAGTCTCATTTTTATGTCTAATATAAAAGAGGAAATGATCCCCTTCCCATAAAGGGAGCAACAACCTACTTCTCTTCCCAATACTACAATCACTGAGCCACTTTCATGTCTCTTGTCTACAAAGAGAAAGAGTTAACTTATCTTGGGTTTGTACAGGAAAGAGCAACCTGGGGGACATCAGCTTCCTAGTTGGAGGTTCAGGGACCCTTTTATTCTGCAAATGTGTAAGACAGCAACCTGGGGGGGGTTCATTCTACATGTGCACATCCACGAAATCCATTGTGAGCGAAGTGATTATGGTGAGTTTGGTGCAAAAATGCTGTCGGTGGCATTATATTACAGTGGTGGAAACACTTGGATACATTTCACTTGAGGGGTGTTTGTTTTACGTGTTTCTATTGTTTATGTCCCTCTCAGGTGTTGGTTGAGCATACATTACTCTCAATGCTGTGGTATACATGACTGCGAAATGGCTGCAACAAGGAAGCAAATGAGAAAGTCATGTTTTTTTTACTAGTGGCAATTCATTACACTGAGTTTTTTTCTCCTTGTACAGTGGTTTAGTACACGCCCACCTTCCAAGTTGATGGTTCAGTTTAAGTTTCCTATGTTCAAATAGATAAGTAGATTGTTTTCTCCATTTACGGAAGAGTGGATAACCTTTCTACTATGGAAAAAATTAGACTATGAATGGGTCTGTGGGAAGAGATGAACTCATTGGGAAATGACTGTGACTATGAAGAAAAAACTCAGATTAATGAAATTACTGGTGAGTAGTTAAAATATTGTTTCCCTTGTGAAATATAAACCCAAAACAGAAAACACTTCAAGAAATCATGTCTAAATTATTTGCAAATGATCATTAGAGAACACAGAGCAATAAATATCATTGTGCAAAAGAGTACTACGAAGTATACACAAATTAATTTTATACCTACAAAAACGTGGTTGTTCCAGTACAGCAAAACGTAAACAAACGACTGGCACGTTTTACTGAAAAAGATGACAACCTTAGACCCTCACCAGGCAGGGGCAGAATTCCCCAGCGGCTGCCGCGTGCTACATGTGGGCCAATTCAGTAAAAAAAACTTAGCCACTTATATAGGGGATCCCGAGAAGATCATAGAGGGTACCCCACACCTGCTGCCAGTAGGGTACACTTCCGTGCCTATACTTTCAGGGAGGGCCGGTCTTTGCCATGGCTGAGCAGAGCCCACTCCTGGGCACCATCTTTCAAAGGGGCGTTGAAACTGACAGGTGAACACAAAAGGGGGGCCCATTGTTCCCTCTTTTTACTCATCTGCAGTTGTGAAGCTGGAAAGGCCACACCCTCTGCAAGCCAGCATCAAACATCACCAGGCAAGCCCTGGCCTTTAACCCTGAAGGGAATGAGGAAGGCCAATAAGTACCGAGGCCTGGAGGCTGACTGCACAGAGATGGGTTACACCTGGAGTCAGACTGAAAGAGAAGCTGAGGATGGAGATGGTTGGAGAGTCCTCTTGATGGCCTACACCCCGGGAGGGGTAGTAGGCATTGGTAAGCACCAGTGAGGGTGCCAAATTATTCGGTACCACCCCTGGGTGTGAAATTATTTGGTACCTTTGCAAAGGTAAGTCCTGCTGTCAGGCAGGGAGGGAAGGTGACTCTCCACATCTTGGAGGTGAAGGGCAAGGAGAGAGAGAAGTGTAGGTTAATGTTTATATGTATTGACAAGTGTCTGTAACCCGCTTTCAAGAGGGTTCATTTTCCTTAATATGACCTGCACCCTGCTTCACCCAGCCAGATTTGTGTGGGACACTACAAGATGGAGGACTTGTGGGTCGGTAACTATGGGGGAACAATTGTGGTTGTAGGTAGGGTTCTTGTCCCCGCAGGAAATCAACACAGACTAGGAAACATGTGAGATCCTGTGCAGGCTTACTCCAAACTACACCCAGACAGTAAAAATGCCCCCGAGCATTAAAAATAACACAGTCTCTCGATTCTGCCTATGTATATATTTTAGGGTGCACTGCAATATCAGGAGAGTCCCAGAGCCTTTGTGGGGGGACAGGGGGCGACGCTCCTCCGCCGCTGGTTGGTGTGAACATCATAAACCATGGATCCTCATGGGGGGGTCTCGAATTGACCAGGGATGGTCCCCTATATTCAGAGGCACCAGCAAAGTCTGTGGTTTGCAGTGAACAAGGGCTCTCCCTGCCCCCACCCTGGTTTGTTGTGAGGATCCCTGAGGATTCTCCCATGAGGGCCTTTGACTCCTCCAACCCTCACAGGAGATGGTCGTGTCCCTGAGGTGAAGCCCTCCCTCAGGGCACTGGTGGAGGTCATGTGCTCCTAAGGCTGGAGGCAACCACAATTTTAGGATGTAAAGCCACTCAGTTCTGTCCATCTCAGTACTAGAGGTCTCACCTGAGACAGTTCTCGAAGCTGAAGCCGCCTCCGTGGGGCGTGAGTGAGACCCCTTTGGCGAGCATGGTGGGGCACACGAACCTTCGGTCACCAGCACTGATGGACAGCCAAGTCGACAACCAGATTACTTGGTGCCTACAGGATTGTCTCGTCTTCTTCTCTCTACCTTGATCTGTTGTCTAATTTATCTTCCTTCCTGTCGACTCTCTTCCTCCCAGATGTCTATTCGCCTGTCTTTGTTTGTCTCTTATACTCTGTCTGATTGTCTTTTCTATGTTTTTTCTTTGTCTTAGTATCTCATCATGTGTCTCTCTGGTTCTTCTTAGTTAAGTTTCACCTCTCTCTCTTGGTTAGTCTCACATATCCTCTCTTCGTCACTATCTGCACCGTTCTCTCTTCCCTTGTCTCCCTTCGCCTGTCTCTTCACCTTCTGTTTGTTCACCTGGTCTCTGTCTTTCCTCTGTCTCCCTGCGCTAGTGTCTCTCCGTCAGCCTCTTTCTGCTCAGGGTTTCTTTCTTCCTCTGTCTCTTTCTCTGTGCTCTGGGCCGGCCCTCGTCTGTCTCTCCACTTTCTGTTTCTTTACCCGGACTCTAGCTGTTTTTCCTCGGTCTCTTTTGCTCCCTATCAGCCTCCTCTCAAGTTTTGTCTCCGTCTCTGATCTCTGGACCGGTCTCCCTTCGTCTGTCTCGTCGCCTACTCTTTCTTCACCTGGTTTCGGTCTTTCCTCAGTCTCCCTGCGCTTGTCTCTGGCAGTCTCTTCTAAGTCTTTGTCTCTGCCTCTTCCTCTGTCGGTGCCCCTGCCCTGATCTCTCGCTCGGTCTCTTTCCGCCTGTCTCTTCGCCTGGTCTCTCCTCGGTCTCTCTTCTCCGTCTCTGCTTCCTTTCACCTCGTCTGCTGCCTCCCCGGTCCCCCACCCCGTCTGCTGTTGTCTCTTTCACTTTCGGTTTGCGGTCACACGTCTTTTTGGCTCGGCTCCATGGCACTGCCCAAAGGGGATTTTCGTTCTTCTTGTAAAGCATGTGCCTTCTCTCCCCTCACACCGACTAGCTTTTAACTCTTTAGAGCAGCCCGCCATGCAGTGCTTAATTTGAGCTGGTGAGGGGGCACCAGCACTTATTTTTGAGGGACGGTATTTGTTTTTCTACATCAGGCAGTTACTGGGAACAAATTACATAAATGGGAAAGACGGAGCAAAGAAAGACAGAAAAACGCCACAATGGGAGAACGACGAAAGCTGCAAGAGTGCGCGGAAGGGGCAGGGAGTGGCTGTAAATGGATTAAAGAGGCCCGAGATGGCTGTCGCTGCCTCAGTATTCTGTGCTCGCACATTTAAATGCATTAGGCGCGTGTTTCAGAGGAGAGCTTTGGGCACCGCACGTTTTATTTACAAATTAACCACTGCCGCCATGCGTCCTCACACCCCACAGGTTTTATCATTTTAGAGCAGGCCGCATGTGGCCTTCTCCCCTCACACCCACTCATTAGCAGTACTCGCCTCACGGACAGACAGCAGGTAGCTTGGATACCAGGGGTTCAGCTCCAAGGGAGGAAAATGACCCCTTGACTCTGATGAGGTAGTAAAACATAGCAATTATGAGGGTTAAATGGAGCCCTCACTGCTCTGGGTGCCATTGCACCTGCTGCACCCATTGTAGCTACTTCCTGTGTACAGAGCCACACAGCAGACGGCTGCAGGAGGGGGGTGATGTGTATTGCTGAAAAAGGCGAGGAGTCCCACACTCAGCGACTCCAGGCTCTGCCAGTACTACAGACTCACGAGTCCCACGCTCAGTGACTCCAGGCTGAGCTCTGCCAGTACTACAGCCTCATGAGTCCCACACTCAGCTACTCCAGGCTCTGCCAGTACTAGAGACTCATGAGTCCCACACTCAGCGACTCCAGGCTCTGCCAGTACTACAGACTCATGAGTCCCACACTCAGCGACTCCAAGCTCTGCCAGTACTACAGACTCATGAGTCCCACGCTCAGTGACTCCAGGCTGAGCTCTGCCATGAGTCCCACACTCAATGACTCCAGGCTGAGCTCTGCCAGTACTACAGACTCATGAGTCCCACAGTGTCTCCAGGCTGAGCTCTGCCAGTACTACAGTCTAATGAGTCCCACACTCAGTGACTCCAGGCTCAGCTCTGCCATGAGTCACACACTCAGTGACTCCAGGCTTAGCTCTGCTAGTACTACAGACTCATGAGTCCCATACTCAGTGGCTCCAGACTGAGCTCTGCCAGTACTACAGGCTCATGAGTCCCACACCCAGCGAATCTAGGCCAGGCTCTGCCAGTACTAGAGGCTATGAGTCTCACACTCAGTGAGTCCAGACTGAGCTCTGCCATGAGTCCCACACTCAGTGACTCCAGGCTCAGCTCTTCCATGAGTCCCAAACTCAGTGACTCCAGGCTCAGCTCTGCCAGTACTACAGACTCATGAGTCCCATGCTCAGTGACTCCAGGCTCAGCTCTGCCAGTACTACAGGCTCATGAGTCCCACACTCAGTGAGTCCAGGCTCAGCTCTGCCAGTACTACACACTATGTCACTCTAAGCTGAGCTCTGTCACTACTACAGACTTATGCTTCCCACAGCCAGTGACTTTAAGCCGAGCTCTGCCAGGACTACACACTATGGTGGTCATTCTGACCCTGGCGGTCTTTGACCGCCAGGGCGGAGGACCGCGGGAGCACCGCCGACAGGCCGGCGGTGCTCCAATGGGGATTCCGACCGCGGCGGTAAAGCCGCGGTCGGACCGGCACCATTGGCGGGGTCCCGCCAGCGTACCGCCGCCCCATTGAATCCTCCGCGGCGGCGCAGCTTGCTGCACCGCCGCGGGGATTCCGACCCCCCCTACCGCCATCCAGATCCCGGCGGTCGGACCGCCGGGATCCGGATGGCGGTAGGGGGGGTCGCGGGGCCCCTGGGGGCCCCTGCAGTGCCCATGCCACTGGCATGGGCATTGCAGGGGCCCCCGTAAGAGGGCCCCTACATGTATTTCACTGTCTGCTGCGCAGACAGTGAAATACGCGACGGGTGCAACTGCACCCGTCGCACAGCTTCCACTCCGCCGGCTCGATTCCGAGCCGGCTTCATCGTGGAAGCCTCTTTCCCGCTGGGCTGGCTGGCGGTCTGAAGGCGACCGCCCGCCAGCCCAGCGGGAAAGTCAGAATTACCGCCGCGGTCTTTCGACCGCGGAACGGTAACCTGACGGCGGGACTTTGGCGGGCGGCCTCCGCCGCCCGCCAAGGTCAGAATGAGGGCCTATGTGACTCTAATCCGAGCTCTGCAGGTACTACAGACTATGTGACTCTATAGTGAGCTCTGCCAGTACTACAAACTATGTGACTCTAAGCTGAGCTCTGCCAGTACTACACACTACGTGACTCTAAGCCGAGCCCTGCATGTACTATACACTATGTGACTCTAAGCCGAGCTCTGCCAGTACTACACACTATGTGACTCTAAGCCGAGGTCTGCCAGTACTACACACTATGGCCCGTATTTATACTTTTTTAGCACCACATTTGCGCCGCTTTTTGACGTAAAAGCGGCTCAAACGTACAAAATACAATTGTATTTTGTGAGTTTGCGCCGCTTTTGCGTTAAAACATGACGCAAATGCAGCGCTAAAAAAAGTATAAATACGGGCCTATGTGACTCTAAGCCGAGCTCTGCCAGTACTACACACTACATGACTCAAAGCCGAGCTCTGCCAGTACTACACACTATGTGACTCTAAGCCGAGGTCTGCCAGTACTACACACTATGTGACTCTAAGCTGAGTTCTGCCAGTACTACACACTACGTGACTCTAAGCCGAGCTCTGCCAGTACTACACACTACGTGACTCTAAGCCGAGCTCTGCCAGTACTACACACTATGTAATTCTAAGCTGAGCTCTGCCAGTACTACACACTATGTGACTCTAAGCCGAGCTCTGCATGTACTACAGACTAAGAGAGTCTAAGCCGAGCTCTGCCAGTACTACACACTATGTAACTCTAAGATGAGCTCTGCCAGTACTACACACTACGTGACTCTAAGCCGAGGTCTGCCAGTACTACACACTACGTGACTCTAAGCCGAGCTCTGCCAGTACTACACACTACGTGACTCTAAGCCGAGCTCTGCCAGTACTACACACTATGTAATTCTAAGCTGAGCTCTGCCAGTACTACACACTACGTGACTCTAAGCCGAGGTCTGCCAGTACTACACACTACGTGACTCTAAGCTGAGCTCTGCCAGTACTACACACTATGTGACTCTAAGCCGAGCTCTGCCAGTACTACACACTATGTGACTCTAAGACGCGCTCTGCCAGTACTACACACTACGTGACTCTAAGCCGAGGTCTGCCAGTACTACACACTACGTGACTCTAAGCCGAGCTCTGCCAGTACTACACACTATGTAATTCTAAGCTGAGCTCTGCCAGTACTACACACTATGTGACTCTAAGCCGAGCTCTGCATGTACTACAGACTAAGAGAGTCTAAGCCGAGCTCTGCCAGTACTACACACTATTTAACTCTAAGCCGAGCACTGCCAGTACTACACACTATGTAACTCTAAGCCGAGCTCTGCATGTACTACACACTATGGGGGTCATTCTGACCCTGGCGGTCACCGACCGCCAGGGCCAACGACCGCGGAAGCACCGCCAACAGGCTGGCGGTGCTTCCATGGGCATTCTGACCGCAGCGGTACAGCCGCGGTCAGAAACGGGAAACCGGCGGTGTCCCGCCGGTTTCCCGCTGCCCCAGGGAATCCTCCACGGCGGCGCTGCAAGCAGCGCCGCCATGGGGATTCCGACCCCCTTACCGCCATCCTGTTCCTGGCGGCTTTCACCGCCAGGAACAGGATGGCGGTAACGGGTGTCGTGGGGCCCCTGGGGGCCCCTGCAGTGCCCATGCCAATGGCATGGGCACTGCAGGGTCCCCCTAACAGGGCCCCACATTGATTTTCAGTGTCTGCCAAGCAGACACTGAAAATCGCGACGGGTGCCACTGCACCCGTCGCACGCCTTCAACTCCGCCGGCTCCATTCGGAGCCGGCTTCCTCGTTGAAGGCGCTTTCCCGCTGGGCCGGCGGGCGGCCTTCTGGCGGTCGCCCGCCAGCCCAGCGGGAAAGCCAGAATGGCCGCCGCAGTCATTTGACCGCGGTGCGGTCATTCGGCGGCTCCCGCCGGGCGTGCGGTTACCGCCGCCGGCGGGAGTCGGAATGACCCCCTATGTGACTCTAAGCCAAGCTCTACCAGTACTACACGCTATGTGACTCTAAGCCGAGCTCTGCCAGTACTACAGACTATGGGGGTGATTCTAACCCTGGCGGGCGGCGGAGGCCGCCCGCCAGAGTTCCGCCCTCCAGAATACCGCACCGCGGTCGTAAGACCGCTGCAGTGATTCTGGGTTTTCCACTTGGCTGGCGGGCGACCGCCAAAAGGCAGCCCGCCAGCCCAGTGGAAAACAACCTTCCCATGAGGACGCCGGCTCTGAATGGAGCCGGCGGAGTGGGAAGGTGCGACGGGTGCAGTTGCACCCGTCGCGAATTTCACTGTCTGCAATGCAGACAGTGAAATTCAAAGTGGGGCCCTCTTACGGGGGCCCCTGCAGAGCCCATGCCACTGGCATGGGCACTGCAGGGGCCCCCAGGGGCCCCACGACACCCCATACCGCCATCCTCTGCCGCCAGGAACAGGATGGCGGTATGGGGTGTCAGAATCCCCATGGCGGCGCAGCGAGCTGCGTCACCATGGAGGATTCTTTTGGGCAGCGGAAAACCGGCGGGAGACCACCGGTTTTCCTCTTCTGACCGCGGCCAAACCGCCGCGGTCAGAATGCCCTGCGGGGCACCGCCAGCCTGTTGGCGGTGCTCCCGCCAACCCTGGCCCCGGCGGTCCATGACCGCCGGGGTCAGAATGACCCCCAAAGTGACTGTAGCAGAGATCTTCCAGCAGCGGCCTCCCTGACTGTTCCTTCCTGACCCCTCGCCTTGGGCAAGATGCGGGGGGGGTGGAGACCGCAGTCTTCTGTGTGAGTGCAGGGTGAACCATCTGTTGCTGCCCTATCTGCCTGTCGTTTGTGTCTCCCACGGGTGATGATCTTAAAGGCTGATGGCTGTCACGAGCGAGGACTTCACGACTCGTTGTTTTCTTTTTGAGGTGCTCTCTGCTGACGCCCCTCATCACTTCCTTCTGTGGGACCATCACCTGGAGTCATGGACTGCGCCTGCTCTGCAGAGCTGAGCTATGGGACCTGTTCCAGGACATGCTCTGTCTGAAAAGGACTCTGACGGAAAGCCCGAAAGTTCTTGAAAAGGTTCCAAGGAATCTCGCTAACCAAAGAGGTGACACCAAGTACAGTGTCAGGAAACACTTGATATCCAGGGCTGGTGTTAGTGAAAGCCAGTTTCCCAGAGATGAAGGGACAGCACCTAAAACTACTGCCTGCCAGAAGAGACCTGGTGATCTGCCTTGGAAGGGATTCTACCTGGCCTGCTCAGAGAAAACATCTGCAGGACAAAGTATGCCAAGAAGAGAAGCACAGCAACAGCGACTGGGATGAGGAAACTGCCTATGAAGGCAGACAGAAAGGAGGGCCCTGGCAATTTTGTCAGACCAGCCCCTGCACCAGTGCTTAATTTGTAAATAAAAACGTGCCAGTGCCCAAAGCTCTTCTCTGAAAAACCCGGCTGCTGCAATTAAATGTGTGAACACTGAATACTGAGGCAGCATAATCCTAAAGCCACCTCGGGTCTCTTTAATCCATTTACAGCCACTCTCTGCACACTCAGCTCACTCCTGCAGCTTTCTGCTTTCTCCCTTTGTGACGCGTTCTCGTTTTTCTCTTCCTCCATCTTTTCCATATGTGTCTTTTGCTCGCATTAAATGCTTGTAGCAAAAAAATAAGTGCCGGCCCTCAAAAATAAGTGCTGGTGCCCCGCACCGGAAACCACTGGGTCAAATTAAGCAGTACCCTGCACGGAGGCTGGAAACAAGTGAGTGGATTATGCTAGATTGCTGCTTTTGTTACTGGAGGCTGATATTGCAGCACCTTTGCAAAACTGGCCCCCAGTAACAAAACTGGCCCCTACCTTTCCAACCTCCCGGGGAAACACCCAAAGCCTGATACGGCCAGTCCAGCCCTAGTAGAGACATAGCAATGCCAGGGTCTGTCTCCCTGCAACTTCCAGCTTCAGCCTGACATGCTGTGGTGAAGATTTCAAGTAAGACTAAAGCACGTGGTAACTGGGAGAAATGTTGCAGAAGCGGACCTTAGTGCTGGAATGGATCTCTTCATGTCCCCGTTTGAGCTTGGTGTGCTTTTCCAAAGATTTTCAATATGTCTACTACATGTTGGCACATCAGACCAGGATGGACGTCGCAGGAGCCGACCTGTGTACTAGAGTGAGTTTCCTCTGTTTTCTCCCCCTCCAACCAGCCACTGTGGGAACCTACCATGCTGCACCAATAAAGGGTAATGTGACTGCCTCCCATGGTCCTCGTCATGCTGTGCCACCCTCCCAACCCCCCAAGAACCGTGGTGCATGCAGGCTCCACATGTGACTTTGACTAACAGACTTACCAGTGACTTGCAAGTGGGCTCTCATCACTGTTGGCATATGTGTTGGAGACAACCCCTGCTTACCCTACAGTCTCTAGTGAAGACGCAGCACCGGAGATTGCACATACGCTACTGAACGTCCATGACATCTGTGTCTCCACCAGCAGAGAGAGAGTGGGGGCCAGACACATTCAGCGCTTCCAATGGTTCAGCAGAGAATGTAAACTCTAAATGAACACTGCCCCAAACACACACAGGGCCTAGAGCTAACAGTGCAGGCCTAATTTCTAACCACTAACAACCCGGGTACTTGGGATGGGATGTGTGCATATAGAAGTCTGGATGAACTGAGGTGTCTGGAAGGGTTGTGAAAGCAGATGTGATTGTTGAAGTATGGTAGGCCAGTGTTATGTAGTGCCTTGAAACTGTGGGTGAGGAATTTGAATTGTGGTTATTTTGGTAAGGGGAGCCAGTGGCGCTCCTTCAAGTGCGATGTGATGCACGTTCGGTGTGGGAGGTTGAGAGTGACTCTGGCTGCTGAGTGCTGACTGGTCTGTAGCCTTCTGTTGAGTTTTTTTGTTGATCCCCACATAGTGAATGTTCCTGTAGTCCAGTATGCTTGTGACCTGGGTGTGTGTGATGGTGTTCTGGGTACTGATTGAAAGATATTTGAAAGTCTTCTTCAGCATCTTCAGGGTATGGAAGCATGCAGCAATGACGGTGTTGACTTGGGTGGTCATGTTGTTGAGTTTTCTGACAATGACAATCCCAAGGGTTTTGGCGTGGATGGTGGGGGTGGGTAACAGTCCTAGCCCTGTTAGCCACCAGGGGGAGTCCCACAGCCATTGTGGTCTTACCAAAGATCACAATTTCAGTCTTGTAGGTGTTCAGCTTTAGACAGCTGGTCTTTATCCAGTAGGCAATTTGAGACATGCAGGGAGTGAACTTTATCTGAGCACTGGGTGTCTTGTCCGTGAGAGACAGAATGAGTTGTGTGTCATCATAATGGGAGAGGACTTTGATGTGGTAGCTGCTGATGCTGTCTAGAGGGATTGTGTGTGCACTGAAGAGGGTTGTGCTCAGGGAGGATCCTTGTGGAACTCCGCAGATTAGATCACAAGAGTACAAGAGATTTAGTGCTAGGCAGAACTACGGGGACCTACTGTCAGGAAGGAGCAGATCCTTCAGAGTGTGTGTGTCCTTGGATGCCAAGGTTGTGAGGACTGTGGATGAGGATGGGATGGGAGACCATGTCAAATGCTGTGGAGAGGCTCAGGAGGATGAGGGCTGCATAATCTCTTTGTGATGTATTATGTAGTTGTTATAATCAACTACTTTCTCTTTTTCATACAGTTAAAGCACTGGACTGCAAAGACATTACTGAGTTCTACTGTGTGTTCATTTAGTTCAGAGTATTTGCCCCCCACGCTACAAACCTTGAGATGCTTTAGACTGCTCGCTTTGCTATCCAAGGGTTCAAACCAGAGTAAGCTCAGACCCTGGGTTATCAGAGGTAAAAGGTCTCAACCACCTCAGATGTGACCTAGTGACCATTGAGTGCTCCCGGGACTACCAAAACAGTTCTGACACCCTCTATATATGTTCTTCTGTCTTTTTGGTTCCCTTAATGAAGCAGTGTTTTTTGCTGTGCTTGTGATTGGCTGACCCTAGTCAAACTTCTGCCTATGTTGAAGAGTAGGAACTGATAAAACACAAGGTTTGTCACACTCTACCAGTACCACTTGTGTCTCAGTTAGCAAAATCATTTATCCTAAACTGGACCACAAACTTTGTGTGGTGACAGTGGATGAACAGTCTAAGACACAGGTGCTTCTTCAAGGTCCAACATTCTCTTGTATCTAGTTTCAAATCCTGATAAAGTTTAGAGTTGTGGATGTTCCACCTCCTTGCCTAATTCCCTTTGGTCCCCTCCTATTACATCCTCATTAGCTACCAGTGCATGTATTACTGACATTGTATTATTGAGATTTTCATGTATTTGTTTAATTAATAAGGCTCTTTTGCCAAGCACAGGATTCTCGTTCACATCCAACGTACACAAGCCACACCTCTTGTAATGGAGTCCTAGTTACACTTCGACCACGGGCCATACCCCATTTAGAAGTTCCCAGACATTTTTCATCTCAGTTAAAGCAATGGGTCCCACACTTAGGTCCCACACTCACTGACTCCAGTCTGCACTGTCCCATGACTGCAGCCTAATAAGTCTCACACTCACTGACACCGGGCCAAACATGCTCTGTAGAGCAGCCTCATGGGTCCACACTCACTGAATCCAACCTGAGCTCTCCCAATACTACAGCCTCATGGTTCCACAAACCCACTGAGTCCAAGCTGGAACATAACGCAGAGCAATTATCAGTGTCTGAGATGAATTCACAGATTCCATCCATAGCTATGTTTCTGTCAGTGGAACATCCTGAGTATGACGGATATCATCAGTTGTGTCTCCTGCTTGCTATGCTATAGGATCTAAGATGTTCAATGATGAGGCCAGTGAAGAGTGAAACCCTCCTGAGGTCGCATATGTTAAGCTACAGTGGGGAACAACCTGGCATTTCAGGCTGGATGTTTCCTAGTAGAGCAGGGCAAAGGCTGATGTGGACATGGTAAGTCCTGGTCTAAAGTGGCACAGTGGCAAGAACGATTGACTCAAATGTGGTCCAGATTTGTGTCTGAGATCAATCACCTTTCTGTTTTTCTAAGCTGAGCTCTTTCAGTACAAAAGCATCATGGACCCCACACTCACTGACTAAGCTAAGCAATCCCACTACTAGGTAACATGACATATTTGTAAGGCAATCAGTTACAGTGTAGTGTAACAGATATATGTTGTTACTTAACTCAGTAGCACTCAGACAGTGTAGGAAAGTATCATCTTGCCTGGCATGTTACCCCCATTTTCACTGTATGTATGTATGTTTTAGCCCCTGTGTCACTGGGATCCTGCTAGGCAGGACCCCAGTGCTTATAGTATGTGCCCTGTATGTGCTCCCTGTGTGGTGTCTAACTGTATCACTGAGGCTCTGCTAACCAGAACCTCAGTGTTTATGCTCTCTCTGCTTTCTAAATGTGTCACTGCAGGCTAGTGACTAAATTTACCAATTCTCATTTGCACACTGTACACCCATATAATTCCCTTGTATATGGTACTTAGGTACCCAGGGTATTGGGTTTTAAGGAGATCCCTATGGGCTGCAGAATTTATTTTGCCACCCATATGGAGCTCATACAATTCTTACACAGGCCTGCCACTGCAGCCTGAGTGAAATAACGTCCATGTTATTTCACAGCCATTTTTCACTGCACATAAGTAACTTATAAGTCACCTATATGTCTAACCTTCACCTAGTTACTTAGTGTGTGCCCACACATCGTTCAGGGCAAATACCCCGGACTTTGTGAGTGCGGGGACACCATTACACGCGTGCACTATACATAGGTCACTACCTATGTATAGCGTCACTATGGTAACTCTGAACATGGCCATGTAACATGTCTAAGATCATGGAATTGTCACCCCAATACCATTCTGGTATTGGGGGGACAATTCCATGATCCCCCGGGTCTCTAGCACAGAACCCGGGTGCTGCCAAACTGCCTTTCCGGGGTTTCCACTGCAGCTGCTGCTGCCAACCCCTAAGACAGGATTCTGCCCTCCTGGGGTCCAGGCAGCCCTGCCCAGGAAGGCAGAACAAAGGATTTCCTCTGAGAGAGGGTGTTACACCCTCTCCCTTTGGAAATAGGTGTGAAGGGCTGGGGAGGAGTAGCCTCCCCCAGCCTCTGGAAATGCTTTGATGGGCACCATAAGCCAGTCTACACAGGTTCAGGGATCCCCCAGTCCTGCTCTGGCGCAAAACTGGACAAAGGAAAGGGAAGTGACCACTCCCCTGACCAGTACCTCCCAGGGGAGGTGCCCAGAGCTCCTCCAGTGTGTCCCAGACCTCTGCCATCTTGGGAACAGAGGTTTTGGGGGCACGCTGGACTGCTCTGAGTGGCCAGTGCCAGCAGGTGACGTCAGAGACCCCCTCTGATAGGCTCTTACCTCTCTTGGTAGCCAATCCTCCTTTCTTGGTAGCCAAACCTCCTTTTCTGGCTATTTAGGGTCTCTCCTCTGGGGAATTCTTCAGATAACGAATGCAAGAGCTCACCAGAGTTCCTCTGCACTTCCCTCTTCGACTTCTGCCAAGGATCGACCACTGACTGCTCCAGGATGCCTGCAAGACCGCAACAAAGTAGCAAGACGACTACCAGCAACATTGTAGCACCTCATCCTGCCAGCTTTCTCAACTGTTTCCTGGTTGTGCATGCTCTGGGGGTCACCTGCCTTCACCCTGCACTGGAAGCCAAGAAGAAATCTCCTGTGGGTCGACAGAATCGTCCCCCTGCTAACGCAGGCACCAAAAGACTGCATCACGGGTCCTCTGGGTCCCCTCTCATCCTGACGAGCGTGGTCCCTGGAACACAGGAACTCTATCCAAGTGACTCCCACAGTCCAGTGATCCTTCATTCCAAGTTTGGTGGAGGTAAGTCCTTGCCTTCCCACGCTAGACTGCAAACCTGTGTACTGTGTAATTTGCAGCTGCTCCGGCTCCTGTGCACTCTTCCAGGATGTCCTTTGTGCACAGCCTAGCCTGGGTCCCCAGCACTCCGTCCTGCAGTGCTCAACCCTATGAGTTTGCCTCCGGCGTCGTGGGACCCTCCTTTGTGACTCTGAGCCAGCTCCGGTCCACAAATCTTCTAAGTGCCTGTTTGGGTACTTCTGCGGCTACTGCCTGCTTCTGTGGGGGCTCTCTGAGTTGCTGATCCAAAGGAGAAGTTCCTAGTCCTCCTCGTTGTTGCAGAAACTCCAAGCTTCTTCCATCCGGAGGCAGCTTCCTTGCACCTTCATCCGGGGTTTCCTGGGCTCCTTCCCCCCCTGGACACTATCGTGACTCTTGGACTTGGTCCCCTTGCCTTGCAGGTCCTCAGGTCCAGGAATCAGTCTTCAGTGCTTTGCTGGTGTTTGTGGTTCTTGCAGAACCCCCCTATCACGACTATTGTGTTCTTTTGGGGTAGTAGGTGTACTTTACTCCTACTTTTCAGGGTCTTGGGGTGGGGTATCTTGGACACCCTGGCTGTTTTCTTACAGTCCCAGCGACCCTCTACAAGCTCCCATAGGTCTGGGGTCCATTCATGATTCTCATTCCACTTTTGGAGTGTATGGTTTGTGTTGTCCCTAGACCTATGTTTACCTATTGCATCCTATTGTAATTCTACACTGTTTGCATCACTATTCTTACTCTTACTTACCTGTTTTGGGTTTGTGAACATATAACTTGTGTATATTACTTACCTTCTTACTGAGGGTACTCACTGAGATACTTGTGGCATATTAGTCATAAAAATAAAGTACCTTTATTTTTAGTAACTCTGAGTATTGTGTTTTCTTATGATATTGTGCATATGATATAAGTGGTATAGTAAGAGCTGTGCATGTCTCCTAGTTCAGCCTAAGCTGCTTAGCCATAACTACCTTCTATCAGCCTAAGCTGCTAGAAACACCTCTATTCTACTAATAAGGGTTAACTGGACCTGTGTAGGAAAGTACCATCTTGCCTGGCATGTTACCCCCATTTTTCACTGTATATATGTTGTTTTAGTTGTATGTGTCACTGGGACCCTGGTAACCCAGGGCCCCAGTGCTCATAAGTGTGCCTGAATGTGTTACCTGTGTAGTGACTAACTGTCTCACTGAGGCTCTGCTAATCAGAACCTCAGTGGTTATGCTCTCTCATTTCTTTCCAAATTGTCACTAACAGGCTAGTGACCATTTTTACCAATTTACATTGGCTTACTGGAACACCCTTATAATTCCCTAGTATATGGTACTGAGGTACCCAGGGTATTGGGGTTCCAGGAGATCCCTATGGGCTGCAGCATTTCTTTTGCCACCCATAGGGAGCTCTGACAATTCTTACACAGGCCTGCCACTGCAGCCTGAGTGAAATAACGTCCACGTTATTTCACAGCCATTTTACACTGCACTTAAGTAACTTATAAATCACCTATATGTCTAACCTTTACCTGGTAAAGGTTAGGTGCAAAGTTACTTAGTGTGAGGGCACCCTGGCACTAGCCAAGGTGCCCCCACATTGTTCAGAGCCAATTCCCTGAACTTTGTGAGTGCGGGGACACCATTACACGCGTGCACTACATATAGGTCACTACCTATATGTAGCTTCACAATGGTAACTCCGAATATGGCCATGTAACATGTCTATGATCATGGAATTGCCCCCTCTATGCCATCCTGGCATAGTTGGCACAATCCCATGATCCCAGTGGTCTGTAGCACAGACCCTGGTACTGCCAAACTGCCCTTCCTGGGGTTTCACTGCAGCTGCTGCTGCTGCCAACCCCTCAGACAGGCATCTGCCCTCCTGGGGTCCAGCCAGGCCTGGCCCAGGATGGCAGAACAAAGAACTTCCTCTGAGAGAGGGTGTGACACCCTCTCCCTTTGGAAAATGGTGTGAAGGCAGGGGAGGAGTAGCCTCCCCCAGCCTCTGGAAATGCTTTGTTGGGCACAGATGTGCCCAATTCTGCATAAGCCAGTCTACACCGGTTCAGGGGACCCCTTAGCCCTGCTCTGGCGCGAAACTGGACAAAGGAAAGGGGAGTGACCACTCCCCTGACCTGCACCTCCCCTGGGAGGTGTCCAGAGCTCCTCCAGTGTGCTCCAGACCTCTGCCATCTTGGAAACAGAGGTGCTGCTGGCACACTGGAGTGCTCTGAGTGGCCAGTGCCACCAGGTGACGTCAGAGACTCCTTCAGGTGTTAGTAGCCTATCCTCTCTCCTAGGTAGCCAAACCCTCTTTTCTGGCTATTTAGGGTCTCTGTCTCTGGGGAAACTTTAGATAACGAATGCAAGAGCTCAGCCGAGTTCCTCTGCATCTCTCTCTTCACCTTCTGCCAAGGAATCGACTGCTGACCGCGCTGGAAGCCTGCAAACCTGCAACATAGTAGCAAAGACGACTACTGCAACTCTGTAACGCTGATCCTGCCGCCTTCTCGACTGTTTTCCTGCTTGTGCATGCTGTGGGGGTAGTCTGCCTCCTCTCTGCACCAGAAGCTCCAAAGAAATCTCCCGTGGGTCGACGTAATCTTCCCCCTGCAACCGCAGGCACCAAAAAGCTGCATTACCGGTCCCTTGGGTCTCCTCTCAGCACGACGAGCGAGGTCCCTCGAATCCAGCGACTCTGTCCAAGTGACCCCCACAGTCCAGTGACTCTTCAGTCCAAGTTTGGTGGAGGTAAGTCCTTGCCTCACCTCGCTGGGCTGCATTGCTGGGAACCGCGACTTTTGCAGCTACTCCGGCCCCTGTGCACTTCCGGCGGAAATCCTTTGTGCACAGCCAAGCCTGGGTCCACAGCACTCTAACCTGCATTGCACGACTTTCTAAGTTGGTCTCCGGCGACGTGGGACTCCTTTGTGCGACTTCGGGTGAGCACTGTTTCACGCATCCTCGTAGTGCCTGTTTCTGGCACTTCTCCGGGTGCTACCTGCTGCTGAGAGGGCTCCTTGTCTTGCTCGACGTCCCTTCTCTCTCCTGGTCCAATTTGCGACCTCCTGGTCCCTCCAGGGCCAGAGCAGCGTCCAAAAACGCTAACCGCACGATTTGCAGCTAGCAAGGCTTGTTGGCGTTCTTTCGGCGGGAAAACACTTCTGCACGACTCTCTACGGCGAGAGGGATCCGTCCACCAAAGGGGAAGTCTCTAGCCCTTTTCGTTCCTGCAGAAACCTCAGCTTCTTCTGTCCAGTAGAAGATTCTTTGCACCCGCAGCTGGCATTTCCTGGGCATTTGCCCATCTCCGACTTGCTTGTGACTTTTGGACTTGGTCCCCTTGTTCCACAGGTACCCTAGATTGGAAATCCACAGTTGTTGCATTGTTGGTTTGTGTCTTTCCTGCATTATTCCTCTAACACGACTTCTTTGTCCTTAGGGGAATTTTAGTGCACTTTGCACTCACTTTTCAGGGTCTTGGGGAGGGTTATTTTTCTAACTCTCACTATTTTCTAATAGTCCCAGCGACCCTCTACAAGGTCACATAGGTTTGGGGTCCATTCGTGGTTCGCATTCCACTTTTGGAGTATATGGTTTGTGTTGCCCCTATCCCTATGTTTCCCCATTGCATCCTACTGTAACTATACATTGTTTGCACTGTTTTCTAAGACTATACTGCATATTTTTGCTATTGTGTATATATATCTTGTGTATATTTCCTATCCTCTCACTGAGGGTACACTCTAAGATACTTTGGCATATTGTCAGAAAAATAAAGTACCTTTATTTTTAGTATAACTGTGTATTGTGTTTTCTTGTGATATTGTGCATATGACACTAAGTGGTACTGTAGTAGCTTCACACGTCTCCTAGTTCAGCCTAAGCTGCTCTGCTAAGCTACCATTATCTATCAGCCTAAGCTGCTAGACACCCTATACACTAATAAGGGATAACTGGGCCTGGTGCAAGGTGCAAGTACCCCTTGGTACTCACTACAAGCCAGTCCAGCCTCCTACAACCTGGCACAGGATGTAAGTACCACAAGGGACCCACTATAAGCCAAGCCAGCCTCAAACAGACAGGCTCTAACCATGTGACTTGGGGTCAAACACAACTGTTTCCAGTTGATGCAAAAGTCCACTAAGACACCAGCCTCTGGTCCCTACACCCATTACTAGGTCTCTTTAAATACCATAAACTGCAATAACCAAAATATGCTATAGAAATCAGAAATGTATTGAATTAGTAAATTTATACCACATGCCCTACCCTAGCCGCCATTTTGTTCTGGGACTTGAATCTGTGACCTTCAGGTTACACACGGATCTCTGGCAAAGACGCTGTACCCACAGCGTTATCTCAGTATGTGTCATTCACAGCCAGCCTGAACCTGCTCCGGCCACCCAGAGGTATCCTCCTCTATCCCGCCCCCTGCTTGCCTTCATCCAGTCCTCAGCTTGTTTCCTCATGCTTTGCTTTCCTTTTCACTGGGCTCCACCCGCCTCCACTACCCAGAGATGGCGCGTGGCCCATGTCAGGTACAGACCTTTAGCCACTCTGGCATTGTTCCTACAGCACTTTGCCAGCTGGGATTTCTAATGCAAACTTTCAATGCTAGAAGCAAAACTACAAAGCCCCGAACGCAAAGTTTTGTGACTAAAACTTCAGAAATGGAAGTATGTATCACACAAGACATGAGGCCACGTTGCAGATTTACCTTTTACCCCAGTGCGTGAACTGTCACGCACGCCCCCTTCTTTCTACTACCATGCTCACTGCACCTCACCAATAGATCTGGTCGGGCTGTGTTGGGTGTTAGTAGGTTAAAAAATTTATAGTTGCTCCAAGTTACTTGGATTTCACCAATTCCAGGTTTAGTAGCTAGTTACTAACTTATTCAGTCCTATTTTTTGCATTACGTGACTTGTTAAAAGAAACAGTAAAACTTCAAGAGTCCTAACATGGAAAAACTGGGCTGTATCTGCACCCTGACAGCAGCAGGGGGCGTGGCGGACACTGGGAGGTCAAATTTACTATTCTAACTTCAGTCCTAAAATACTTTCAGAAAGTGCCACTTTTCTCAAAATATTCCAAAAGGCATTTTTTACTATTCTAGTCCCAGTACTAGAATATTTTGTAGAAAGTAAAATGCCCCACGTTTTTTAAGCAAGGGTTGAAGCAGTAATATTGCATTGTGGAAAGCGCTGCCCTATGGGTGCCCCTCGAGACAAAAATATAGGACTACTGCTTTACTGACTGACTGGACGTCATCTGAGTAGGTCACTGTCAATAACGCGAAAGAGGTGAAGAATTTCCAGGGTGGGCACAAAGAGAGCTGGTGAATAAAAATTGGAGGGCCTGTGCTTGAACCCGCTGCAATTATCACCCAATAACCCAAAGTTGAAACAAGTTATAATAAGACCACTGCACAGGTTCTTCAGTACCTCTTTTAGACAATCGACTACCATAACATGCATTTCTCAATCTCAGAATTAATATCACATTACTTTACATTGTATGAATCCAAGAGTGGAGCTGAAAAAATGAATGAATGTGACCACAGTGAAAATTATTGAGCCTTTATATTTGCGCTGCAGTTCATGTGCGCATTGGATATCCTTTTTCAGGGCCATCCATGTGTAGGTGCTCCACATCCATTGTGTATCAGTACGGTTATGTAGGGAATTTACAGTGCAGGAAGTGAGGGGATCCAGTCGGATCCTAGATCAGGTGGCTATTTTCAAGGCAGATTAGGGATCTGTGCTGGCCCCATTAAAATATGCTAAATTGTCTGGAGTAATTTGCAAACACTAGGACACATTCAGGAGCACCCCTAATATGTTGTTTTCTTTCGGTTCCACAGTGAGGAGGTTTTCTTATTTTCACTTCCAGCTTGGCCCAAAACAAAGGCATAATTTAAAGGGCCATCAGCCCTCCTCTTTGAGTATCATCCTGGCTCGGAGCTATCTGGAGCTTAACGCCTGCATGCCATTACAATGGTGGGAAACAATTGCACACAGCTTGTTATCACTTCACAAATACCTAGGAGAAACTATGATTTGGAGGTGGATTTTTTAATTTGTTCAACCTCTATATATAAGAGACCAGCATTCACCGTAAAATATCAAATGTTACCTGTATGAGTAATGACACTAATAACAATTTAAATAGCGCTTACTATTTCTTTCTTTTTCTTTCACATGACTACTCATTCCGATGTGAGGTGCCAGGGTGCTTTACATCACACACAAACATAATACAGAGAGAATAAGTCATACAAGTGTGTAAAGTTAATCACTGTTAAGAAATGTTACAATGTGGTTACAAACAGAAGGTTACAGGACTCGCAAATCATCCATACTGCTAGGCATGATATGATAAAAATGCATGGACTGGAGGAATACAAAGTCAGAATTTAAAATTTAACTCAGTGGCTGTGGTTGCCTGTAATAAGTCTTTATTACTACATGAAGGAACCATTTTTCTCAATCTCAGAATAATGAATGACTATAAAAAAATGCAATACGTTTCTAAAGAGGGGCATAGCTTCAGGGGGAGTGTTTGGGGTGCTACACCCCCCTAATAAATGCATTTTCTGATAAGTAGTTGGGAACAGATGCTTTCAGTCAGGTATGGTAGGTGTCTGCTGGATTTCACCAGGAGCTTTTACATACATTCACACAAAAATGGGAACACACTCACTTCCTCTCAGTTTTTAAAATTGTCAAAAATATTGGCAATTTTAAGAACATTGGGCCAGGTGTACCAAGGGGATTTACCCATTCTGTGTCTATGGGAAAATGTGTTGGTACATCCCGCCCAATGTGTTTTCCTTCACTTAGTACCCCTACCAATCCGCATTCCTCTCTCTTTCCCCTGGCCCTTAGCCCCCCCCCCATGCACCCTGCTTGTGGTATAACATATTTAAACATTATATGCCAGCCTAATTGTCCGAAAATCTGAGGTCTACCTCCCCCCCACCCATCTTACTGACCAAGCTGCGCCCCCGGTTTTACACCCATGCCTTCCAGTCTGCGTGCAGCTCCCTGATGCCCGTTCATACACCACTCTGCTATATTGGAAGGATTGTAATTTATGAAACATGTAATCTACATGTTGCAGGATGTGCTGTGCAGATAGGCATATTAATATAAAAGCACAATATTACTAATTTCATTTCTGAAATTAAAATGACAGTCCTTATTGATTTTAGTTATGTTTTCTTAAAAGACATCAAGGCAATGTTTACCATATTGTGCAAAAACAGAGCACAGGCAGCTTTGAGAAGACACAGCAGATGTGTCTCAAATACTCACACAGAGCACTAAGGACAACACTATGCACGGCCGTGTGCACGTGGGGGAGGTAGGGTCAGGTGCCCAAATGTCATTGTGGAAATAAATGAACCTGGGCTGAACCCCCAGCTACCCAAACGTGTGTTCTGCAGAAATGGCTGTGGGGTATCAACTTTCCAGAAGCTATTTCCAACATATTTAGAACTTCTTCCTAGCTTTTAAGGAAATCTGTTTCCACCCGTAATTACCATAAAACTCCCCCCGCAGCATTAGGCTGCCAGAGACATCTAAGTCATTTACTTGTACGGAATCACCAGCACAGCCCATTGTCACTTCTGAAAATATTAGAATCAAGCACCAACATTTTCCAGCAGCCCCCCTACAACTACATTCCGCTTTCAAACTTGAGTGCAGAGGCAGCTCAGTTCACAGAATGTGCCCTGCAAATAAAATACACTTTCTAGTTCACAACAGAAACTGGTTTGCCGCTAGACTCACTCGAAGGCACTACTAACAGATTGCGGACAGATGTAAATATTTGTTCTTAAGCTACATGTGTAGGTCCGCCGTCCCTGCTGGTATGTGAGAGTGCGCATAAAGGGGTCCTATGCGGCTGCAGCACGTGCCCTGCCAGCTGAGCACGAGGTAAGCCACGTGTCTTTAGGCTTTGCAGAAGCTGACAGTGAACCTCGAAAAGGAAGGAAGAATGATGGGTGGGGCAACAGACTTGTGGATGATTGACATTATAGGGCTGGCGTCTGATTGGCTGACTGAATGCACATTCGAGTATATGTTTTTTTCAGACGGTCGAGAGAGTTGAGGAGCGGCGCGAGGAGGGTCGGTGCCATTCCAAGATCAGCATGGTGCATAGGAGGCAGCTAATACAATCAGTGGAGAAAGGCCATCTTGGGCCAGGCGCTGACTGGACCCAAGGAAACTCAAGGGCTGGACCTCCAGGCACTAGGCCTCGTCAAGCAATGTCATGTAGATTCCTCTAGGCATCTCATGCCATGAAGTCAGCCATTGCAAGACTCTCAGAGATTAGTCTGAGGATCAGGAGGCTACCGGCCCGTGGTTGTCGCAGTGCATAGCAAGCCACCTCTGACTACCAACTACATGGGAATGCTGAGGCCTTCGAGAATTGGAGAACCTCAATCATCAAATGGGAACAGACACCTCCTGGGGTTGACACCTGGCTGGTATTTTACCCGTCTGGCCTATATTTGCATGTCCAAGCCAGTAAGAAAAGCAGTAAAATCCAGTATTTTTGACTTTTTGAAATATAACACCAAGGCCCATATTTATACTTTTTTAGCGCCGCATTTGCGTCATTTTTTGACGCAAAAGCGGCACAAACATACAAAATACAATTGTATTTTGTAAGTTTGCACCGTATTTGCATCAAAAAGCGTCGCAAATGCGGCGCTAAAAAAGTATAAATATGGGCCCAAGACAGCAAACTCACAAAGGAATCATTTAGAAAGTATTTGAGAGCTGTCTAAATCATTTCTAATTCTAAATGGGTATTAAAGCACACAGAGAAATAATTGCCATTTTAAACATGCATCTGCAAAGCCAATAGGTCTTGCTTTTATAATGCAAATGCTGAGATATTGGCTTTGTCAATGTGTGTAAAGTATTGTTTAAAACAATAAAAAAAAATCCTGAAGGAAAAGCAAACACGTCTAAGGTTACCTCAAAACTATACATTGAGTGCGTTGTTTTCAATCTTTAGAAATGGCATGGTTCATTTTTTAAATACCTTTCACTAGGGAAACTCTGAACAGAATTTAAAAAGAATAAGAAAGTGTCAGAAAGTAAATGGGAGTGCTTGCCAAGGCCTAATTTACGTTCCACATGAAGTAGACATTTTGTCTCTGCAGTACCTGAAACAGCCTATTTATGGGTCTCCAGGAAAAATGTCATGCTATGTACACCTTCTGCCTCAGACACCATCTGAATGAGTGTAGCAGATGGCCCTTTCCCCAGCGCCACAAAAGGACAAGCTTTGTGTTCCAAAGCTTGTGCTTCCATGAAGTATGTGGAATGTAGAAGGTAAAATAAATACAACCCTTAAAATATACTTTTCAGTCATGTCCCAGCAAAAATAACAGAGAGAGAGAGAGAGAGAGAGATTATATATATATATAGTGGAAGGCTACAAGTCAGACAATCAAAAGGATCATGACGAGGTTATGCTCCAGAGAAAGGACAAACGCAAGATGAAGAAGGCAAGTCATCAAATAAGAAGCAAGCAAACAAAAGTGGCAATAAAGCCAATGATTGGTTAACAATGAGCGGGCTGTAAGCCCACTGTAAGCTCACAAAGTTGTTTGCTTTACCCAGCCAGCTTTGTGAGAGAGGGTATGAAATGGAGGGTTTGCTCACATGTTCAGAATTACACTGAACTAGACCACATAGAGATCTTTATATCGCATTATATTATAAGCAGAGTCCCACATGCTTTGCTCACACAAAAATGGGATGGCATGCATAAAAATGTGCTTGCTGTATGTCGCCAAAATATTTTGAGCCCGCCCTGGCTACAGACGATTCATTTTTAGAATGCTAACATGGAGCTGACCGTTTTTGGTTGTTGGTGTGCAAATTCATCAACCATAGATCCTAATGTGGAGGCCTCAAATCAACCATAGAGAGCCCCTCAAACTCCACACTCCTCACAGGAGATGGTCTTGTTTCTGCAGTGAACCCCTCCCACAGGACATTCATGGAGCTCATTCACTCCTAAATAGCAAGAAGCTATTATTTTAAGACTCAAAACTACTTGGTTCTGGCCTACTGATTACTAGGTCTCACCTGAGACAGTTTTCAAAGCTGAATCCACCTGCAGGGGCTGTGAATGAGACCCCGTTGGCGAGCATGGCAGGATGTACACGATCCTCCGTTCACAAGATTTCACGAACTTGCCAAGTCGACAACCGCCTCACTTGGTGCCTATAGTGCTGTCTCGTCGTCTTCTCTGATCTGTCTTCTACTTTCTCTTTGTTTGTCTCTTCTTAGACTCAGCCTGTCTTTCTCCTGGTTTTTCTCTTTGTCACACACGTAGTATCTCTTCGGCTACTTTTTTCCCTGGTTTCTCTTTGGTTCTTCTAAGTTACCTTTCGCCAGTCTCTCTTGATTAGACTCACAGCAGGCTCGCTCCGGCAGTATGTAGACAGGTCTCTCGTCCTCTGTCTCTTCCTTTGTCTTTCTTCCCTTAAGTTTTGTCTCTTATTTCAGCTTCTATACCAGCTCTCTTGCTTATCTCTCTCTCTCTCTTCTTTCGTCCTCTGTCTCTTCCCTTGTTCTCTTTACCAGTCTATCTTTGATCTATCTTCGTCCGTCTCTTCACCTTCTCTTTCTTCACCTGGTCTATCTTTGTCTTTTCTCAGTCACACCTTCTTTTATCTCTCTCTATAAGCCTCTTCTCAAGCCTTGTCTCTCCTCTTGCCCTCTGCTCCTCTCTTTATCTCTCGCTCTTTCTTCGTCTGTCTCCCCCCGGTCTCACCTCAGTCTCTCTCCCTCATGTCTCTTCCTCGTTTCACGTCATTCTGCTGCCTCCCCACTCTCTCCCCCTGTCTGTGTTAGCACTTTCACTTTCAATTTGAAGTCACACGTGTTTTTGGATTGACTCCAAGGCCCTGCCCAAAGGGGATTTTTGTTCTGCGTTGTAAAGCTATCAAGGAAGGCAGGGATGTGCTCCCGTCTTTCCTCAACCCCCCCCCCCCCCCACGCCCGCAGGCTCTCTTCACACAATCACCCAGTGAGAAGCCAATTTCACACGGTGGCAGTGAAAACAAGCTGAAAACCACTGTACACTGTAGTTTTCCAGCTCATCTTCGGAGCGCAACCGGCCCTCACGAGGGGGGCCAAAGCCAGCAAAAACAACTTAGGGCAGGAGGGGGGACCAACGCACCCCCTCCGGTTTAATGACACGCCGCTCCCGGGACCCGTGATCTCTGGGGGGCCCCCCGGGCCTCCACTGGCCCTTCCACCAAGCTGGGGGGGGCACAATAATGCCAGTTTTACCTAACAGCAGAAAAGGAGCGTCCTGCTCCTAACGCAGAGGCCGGGGGGAAGGGGGCACTCCCCGCGCCTTCCCCTGGTCCTGCCGTGAAGCCACAAGAAGATCAGACCCCTCCTGGGGCCCGAGCAGACACTCGCCTGCACCCGATGCGGTGCGCGAGTGTTCTTCCAGCTTCCCGGGCCGCTGCGGTGATCTTATTTAAAGGGGCACAATGCAGCAAGGAGCCTACGAGCTCCCAAGGCTCCATAAGCGCGCTGCAATCAGCGCTATGGCAGCCGCAACCATAGAGAAGCACCCCTCGTGAAGAAATGGATGCAGGGGTCAGGGGCCACAGCACCCTGCCCCTGGGGAGCAGAATCTTAAGACAAGGTCGTCAGGTGGAGGGCACAGCTACAGGCCAGCACAAGGGAAAGGCAGCAAGTGGCAAGTCCTTCACAGTGACCAGGCAGGTCACAGGTCAGCACAGCAGCAGCAGTCCATGGCGGTTCCTGGTGAGTCCTTTCAGCCTTTGGTGTCCAGTTCCAAGATGATTCCAAGAGTCTCCAAATTGTGGGGAAAATTCCCCTGTACTTATAGTCAGTTTTTACAGTGTTTTATAATGGTAAGGAGAGGACGTTCCAGCCAGTTACAACTGGTTCTGGGAGTGCCCCCTCTCTCCTTTCAGCACAGGCTCCAAACATCAGTGCGGGGTTAACGACCCTATTGTGTGAGGCCAGGGCACAGCCTTTACAAATATAGGTGTGCCCCGCCTCTCCCTTCTCTCAGCCCAGGAAGACTATTCAGTATGTAGATGCACCTCAGTGACACCTCCACCCTCCCTGTGTACAGGCTGTCTGAAAAGTATGCACAAAGCCCCAACTGTCACTCTGCCCAGACGTGGATTGGAGTCAAGCTGCAAAACACCAGAGTCATAAGCACAGATAAATGCGCACTTTCTAGAAGTGGTATTTCTGTGATAGTAATAACAAATACACCCACACCAGTAAGCAGTATATATTATCACCATCACAACCATACCAAACATGCCTACGCTACCCCTCATAAATCAGACAATACCACTTACACATACAGCAGGGCATTTCTAATGCAATCCTATGAGGAGGCAGCACTCACAGCAGTGAGATACCAAGTTAGGCTGTTTGTCACTACCAGGGCAGGCCATGCAATATGGCACATGTCCTGCCTTTCTACATACATGGCACCCTGCCCATAGGGCTAGCTAGGGCGTACCTTAGGGGTGACTTACATGTAGTAAAAGGTGAGTTCTGGGCCTGGCAAGTAAGTTTAGATGCCAGGTCCCTGTGGCAGAATACTGTGCACAGAGGCCCTGCGCTAGCAGGCCAGAGACATATTTAAAAGTCTACTTCAGTGGGTGGCGCAAGCAGCTCTGCAGGCCCACTAGTAATATTTAATTTGCAGGCCCTAGGTATAGAGATACCACTGTACAAGGGACTTATAGGTAAATTAAATATGCCAATTAGGTATAAGCCAATCATACCAACTTTAGATGGGAGAGCACCTGCACTTTAGCACTGGTCAGCAGTGATGAAGTGCTCAGAGTCCTAGAGCCAACAGCGAGAGGTCAGAAAAACCAGGAGGAAGGAGGCAAAAAGACTGGGGATGACCCTGCGTAAGGCAAAAAGTCCAACACAACCCCTACCAGCCAAAAGCCAGGGGAGAACAATCAATACCTTGATGTACTTCCCTGATTGGGGCGATAGAACAAGGACCCAGGCCCATAACAGCAGGGGCATGTTCCAGTTCTACGCCTTCCTGACTCCACTTGGATCTCTCTGTTAATGCTTCCCAGGCAGTCTAGACCAACCCACGGGGGTTCTCTAGCTGCCAATGGCCAGAACCAGGCCCCAGGCCATCTAGGAGATTCTGGTCTCTGAAACCATAACGAGTGGGGGACGGTAGCCCCAGGTGCAAAGCAACCTCTCTCCACTCCACTTCCAATCCGTTCAGGGGCTCTACCCTGCCACTGATCCACCAACCTAGGGTCCGCACCCATAGGTTCTACAGGGACTAGAGGCGAGGCTCTCCTCCCTCTACCCCTCCTTCTAGGATCCCGCCCTCCTCTCCTAGGAGGGGTATCACCAGAATCCACACTTGCCAGGGTGCTGGTTACAGCAGCCCTGCACAACTCTCTCGCCAGCCCAGGATCACTACTGGCGACTGACCACTCAACTTAGGGACGACACCCTTGGGTTGCACTGGGGTCCGGGGCGAGCTTCCCCCTCCCTGAACCCCACTTCCAGAGTCCTGCATCTCCCCACCTCGGGAGAAGCCACCAGAAGTTTCACAAGGGGGGTTGAGCACACTAACCGCCCCCCCAAACAGGTCAGAGTTTACCACCTGAACCTGTCTATCTAGTCCAGGGACGACACCCTTAGACTGGACCATTGCCCAGCGAACCAGGACTTCCTTGGGAGCACACCTACTCCCTACCAGATCAGAGCTTACCCCCTGAATCTGGCAATCCAACCTAGAGTCACTACCCTGCGGTTGAACCACTGCCTGGCGCACCAGGACTTCCTTGGGAGCACACCTACTCCCCATCAGGTCAGAGTTTACCCCCTGAACCTGATCATCCAACCCAGAGTCACCACCCTGTGGTTGAATCATTGCCTGGCGCACCAGGACTTCCTGGGGGGCACACCTACCCCCACCAGGGAAACACCTTCCCCAAGGGCCACACAAGAGTCTGGCTGGCGCAGGTCTCCTGACCTCTGCCCATCTGACAGAGTCTGGATTCCCCCCAGCCCAGAAATGGTCTCACCAAGGTCATTCCTGGGGGGCTCTGCTCTCAGAGCTGACCCCTGACCCTCCAGGTTCTCCAATGGGGCCCGCAGCCCCCTCTCAACCCTATGCCTGGATTTCTGCCTCCTCTGCTGTAGAGCAAGACTACCAGACACCAGGACCGGCGGAACGCTATCACCAGCCACCCGCCCAAGTCCTAATGACAAAATGGGATCCTTCTGAACAGCTGGCCCTACGGCACAGGCTAGGCTCACCTCCTGGCGTTCACTCATGGAACCCTCCAAGACCTGGGACTGGAGCTCGGGTACCCTGGGCCTCAGCCCAACCCCATTCCCTCTCTTCTGAGACTGGACATGGGGTGCCTTACCCACCCCAATACACTGGGACCTACCTGGGACACAAGCCTTTCCCACCACACCTGGTTGGGAAGCACCTAGACCACTCTCATTAGGAACACCCCCTAATGCCGCACCAGACCCTCTGGTATGCAACCAGAAGTCTACCTCCTATTCAAGCTCCCTGGGGTCAGAGATCTCACACACTGACAAGTGTTGGTGTAACTCTGAAAAACAACAACGAAGCAGGTGCTCTCTGACAATCAGATTAAACAGCCCTTCAAAATTGTTTACTGTGCTACCCTTCACCCATCCATCTAGTGCAATGCAGCAATCCTCCACAAACTCCTCCCAAGACTGGTGGGACAGTTTCTTACCGCCCCTAAACCTCTTTCTGTATTCCTCAGGGGAAAAACCATTCTTCTCATTCAGTGCGTTCTTCATAGTGGAGTACCCCTCCCTGTCACTCTCTTCTAGAGTCAGTTGGGCATCCCTCCCCTCCTCAGGAATAAAGCTCCCTAGACCAGCTCCCCAATCCTTCTCAGGGATCCTGCACTCTACCAGAGCCCTCTCATATTCCTTTAACCACTGACGTATGTCACCCCCCTCTTGGAACCTAGGTACCAGATCTATGGGTATGTGAGGAACATCTTTGCTACAACACTGTACATTGCTGCCACCACTGGACTCCACCTGCAGCGCTGGTGAGTCCAGAACCTTCAGACTGCGCTCAACAGCGAGTCCCTCTCTGGCAAGGGCCCTCTCTGCCTCTGCCATTCTCTCCTGTACTAAGGCCTTCTCTACCTCAGCCCTTCCCTCCTCAACAGCTAGGCGCGCTAACAGCAACTTCAGGTCCCTCTCTTCCCGCCTATCTCTTAGCTCATAAGGCGCCAAGGAATGAGAGGTAGCCCTGCTTCTTACACTGGACCCAGCAAGGGACTCCCTATCACTGGGGTCTTCCCTGTCAACTGGCGTCCCCAACCGGTCATTCTCACCCTCCTGATCAGTCTCTCTACCACTCTCTAGGGATGAGGTCTGGGAGCCCTCCCATTGGGAACCCTCGCTACACTCAGGATCCTCTGGGTACCCCCTAAGCACACTCCCTCCCTGGGTATATGTCACAAACCTTTCAAAGAAATTCAGAGATCTCCTGAGGTCCCCTCCTACAGGCAGCCCTCTCTCTCTACAGAACCCCTCTAATTCCCCCGCGTGTAAAACGGCAGGTCCTCTAAATCAAAGGTAAGCCCCATCTTGAAAAGGTACAAATAACTCAAATGGGACAGCCACAATACCCAAGCGTGAGAACTGAAAACAGGAAAAATGACCAAAGAGAGAAAGTTAAGAGAAGCCAAACGTGATGGTCTAAACGCAATCCTTGTAGTGAAATAATGAGTCACAATGGCATTGTGCAAGCGCAAATCCTATCCTCACCGCTGACGACCAACGTTAGAAATGGGGTTTCTGGTTGGCTAGGGTATGCACCTCAGCCAGGCAGAACTTACCCACTCTAGTCAGGGCAAGGGAGTTACACGTCCAAGATAACCCCTGCTCACCCCCTTGGTAGCTTGGCACGAGCAGTCAGGCTTAACCCGGAGGCAATGTGTAAAGCGTTTGCACAACACACACACACATGTGACGCAATATCCCCACCACAAAGGAAACACAACACCAGATTATATGAAAATATACTGTATTGTACACAAGGCAATTAGCAGACCAAACATCACATATCAGTACTATCCTGCTACCTTAGCAGTTGTCAGAACGTTACACATTAGTTACTCTGCAACCTAGCAGTAGTCACACATAACACTCAGAGGTTACTCAGTATTCTGCAACATAAGCAGTAGTCAGTAAAACATGTTATTACATCACAGCACTTGTCATAAGAATATCATAAAATGCCCATAGTAGGAACATTCAAAAACATATGGCAAGTTAGAAAAACATATTAGCAAGCATGTCCATAAAAGGAACATTTGCATACACATATGTAGGTAATATATGAATCAAACAAAAGTCTGTAGAAAGAACTTTGGATTGCAACTATATTGGTCCTTTAAACAGTACCTGGTTGGATGAAGGCACCTCCAGTGCCTAGAAGGCGAACAATGGGGCCCCCGGCGCTCCTATGCGCAAAACGGGGGCCTCCCTTATACTCTGGGGTCAGAGGAGGGCGACATGCACCTCCTCTCTTTTATAGACAGGCCCCTCTGGGGACCGTGATTACTGGGGGCCCCCCAGGGCCTCAACCGGCCCTCACGAGGGGGGCCAAAGACAGCAAAAACAACTTAGGGCAGGAGGGGGGCACCACGCACCCCCTCCGGTTTAATGACAGGCCCCTCCTGGGACCTGTGATCTCTGGGAGCCCCCCCGGGCCTCCACTGGCCCTTCCACCAAGCTGGGGGGGGCACAATAATGCCCATTTTACCTAACAGCAGAAAAGGAGCGTCCTGCTCCTAACGCAGAGGCCAGGGGGAAGAGGGCATTCCCCGCGCCTTCCCCTGGTCCTGCCATGAAGCCACAAGAAGATCAGACCCCTCCTGGGGCCCGAGCAGACACTCGCCTGCACCCGATGCGGTGCAGAGTGTTCTTCCAGCTTACCGGGCCGCTGCGGTGATCTTATTTAAAGGGGCACAATGCAGCAAGGAGCCTACGAGCTCCCAAGGCTCCATAAGTGCGCTGCAATCAGCGCTATGGCAGCCGCAACCACGGAGAAGCACCCCTCGTGAAGAAATGGATGCGGGGGTCAGGGGCCACAGCACCCTGCCCCTGGGGAGCAGAATCTTAAGACAAGGTCCTCAGGTGGAGGGCCCAGCTACAGGCCAGCACAAGGGAAAGGCAGCAAGTGGCAAGTCCTTCACAGTGACCAGGCAGGTCACAGGTCAGCACATCAGCAGCAGTCCATGGCGGTTACTGGTGAGTCCTTTCAGCCTTTGGTGTCCAGTTCCAAGACGATTCCAAGAGTCTCCAAATTGTGGGGAAAATTCCCCTGTACTTATAGTCAGTTCTTACAGTGCTTTACAATGGTAGGGAGAGGAGGTTCCAGCCAGTTACAACTGGTTCTGGGAGTGCCCCCTCTCTCCTTTCAGCACAGGCTCCAAACATCAGTGCGGGGTTAACGACCCTATTGTGTGAGGCCAGGGCACAGCCTTTACAAATGTAGGTGTACCCCGCCTCTCCCTTCTCTCAGCCCAGGAAGGCTTTACAATATGTAGATGCACCTCAGTGACACCTCCACCCTCCCTGTGTACAGGCTGTCTGAAAAGTATGCACAAAGCCCCAACTGTCACTCTGCCCAGACGTGGATTGGAGTCAAGCTGCAAAACACCAGAGTCATAAGTACAGATAAATGCGCACTTTCTAGAAGTGGCATTTCTGTGATAGTAATAAAAAATACACCCACACCAGTAAGCAGCATTTATTATCACCATCACAACCATACCAAACACGCCTACGCTACCCCTTATAAATCAGACAATACCCCTTACACATAAAGCATGGCATTTCTAATGCAATCCTATGAGAAGGCAGCACTCACAGCAGTGAGACACCAAGTTAGGCTGTTTGTCACTACCAGGGCAGGCCATGCAATATGGCACATGCCCTGCCTTTCTACATACATGGCACCCTGCCCATAGGGCTAGCTAGGGCGTACCTTAGGGGTGACTTACATGTAGTAAAAGGGGAGTTCTGGGCCTGGCAAGGAAGTTTAGATGCCAGGTCCCTGTGGCAGGAAACTGCGCACACAGGCCCTGCGCTAGCAGGCCTGAGACAGGTTTAAAAGTCTACTTCAGTGGGTGGCGCAAGCAGCGCTGCAGGCCCACTAGTAGTATTTAATTTACAGGCCCTGGGTATAGAGACACCACTGTACAAGGGACTTATAGGTAAATTAAATATGCCAATTAGGTATAAGCCAATCATACCAACTTTAGATGGGAGAGCACCTGCACTTTAGCACTGGTCAGCAGTGATGAAGTGCTCAGAGTCCTAGAGCCAACAGCGAGAGGTCAGAAAAACCAGGAGGAAGGAGGCAAAAAGACTGGGGATGACCCTGCGTAAGGCAAAAAGTCCAACACATGTGTTGGCTGCAAGTGTTGGGAAGCACCCACTACACCACCTTCAGCAGGGGTGCTACTGAGTGAGAATAAATTGTTTTTCTGGACCTTCTTAACCTTGCCCTGAGATTGGAAGGTCATCAGACAGGAGCTGATGCTGATAAATACCTAAGGAAAGCAAGATGCCATGACACGTCTGTTTGGTGGGGCTGGGGGTGGGCAAGGAGGCCACACAGGATGACAAAGAGAAATTATAACAAGCAATGGTAAAACTAATAGGTCTTGCCGTTGAAACCTATTGACAAAGACAATTTCACAAAAGTGCATACAAATTAATCAGGGGAAGCAACAATGGCAACGGAGAATTGGGGAGAAAATAGAAATGGAAGGCAGGGGAGCAGGGGGAAAAGTAGCCAAGGCGGATGGGCAGCCACTGAGCAACAGTGCAAATTTCTCAGAGGATGGGTGGAGAAAAGCAATGGAGGGAGGGTGGATGAATGAGCACAAAGCTGCAAAAGATGGAGGGGTAGATGGTCAGTAAACTGCAATGGCAGTGAATGGAGGGGAGCGTGTCTGGTCACTAAGCAACAGCTTTAACAGAGGGAAGAAGGGTGGGCAGATGGACCGTACTTGATAATTGTCGTTGATTACTAATCTAAATACCTGGAGGTGAAAGTGGTGTCACCAACAGCAGCTGCTGAAGTGAATCCAAAGCTGGAAACAAATCATGGCAACACATGGTCTCATCAAGGAACGCCGCACAGACAACAGACTCCCATTCAACAGGCAAGAGATAACAGAATACTCTCAGTCTTGGTGCACCAAACATAAGAAAATCATGGCTTGGTGGCCACAGGCAAATGGGGAAGCCGAACGCTTCCTGAGAATTTTAGCTAAGGTTATCCGCACTTCAAGTTAAAGGCCAAGGCACAGAATGAGCCATCTATTAATTCTTTTGGGAGTACAGACAAACCCCTCATATGCCCACAGCCATGGCGCCAAGCCTGAGATGTTCAGGCCGTCGAGTGCTCAATATGGTTCCCCACCATATGGACTGGGCGGCAGCAACCCTGAAAGAGGATGTGTCATTTCAGTTTCGATAAACTTGAAATGTAAAAGCCATCAAACGATGAAGAGCTTGAGATGGAAAAATACATGTGCAATAGAAAACTACAAGTGGAAGACCTGGTTTGTGTAAAAGACAGACATCCTGGGAGCAAGTTCTAGCTCCCATTCACCCTGGAGGGTCACCTAAGTTGAAGGCACCATGGCATCTGACAGAAAAGGATCTGAAATGAGGGCTTTTGCGATGGCGACCCTAGGATGTGATATAACAACAGGCCACCCATCATCCCTGTCAATGTACATACTTCATTGTGGTGCCTTTTTTATTACTATTGTTTTTAGACTTGCTGCACAGAGGGCCCACTGCTACTCAGCATGGCTTCAGATCATTGCCAAAGTCTGCATGGCCATTTTGCACAACATGATCAAAAGACAATGGCAAAGTCAATAGGTCTGACAGGCAAGACCTATTAGCTTTGCCAATGCTTGTTATGTCTCGGCACAACACCCCTGTGGTTCTGAGCAAATGAGTTAATCTCCCCAGGCGTGCAAAAAGAAAACAATATGACATTAGACAAAAAAATCCAAACGCATAAAGAAAGCAATTGCTCCCATATCCAAGTCTTAGTGAAAATACATTTGGGAGCAGACATCTGTTGCCACAATCGAAGCAGCTGATACCATCCATTGTAACAATAAACATACATTTCAGAGGAGAAAATTGCTTCTTTGTAGTGTGGGTGGCACAGTAAAATATAGCTACAAATGGCAAGAGGTGCAACAAGGATGACAGGTAAGAATAAAAACAAGCATTTTCAATGCAACGGGTCTCGCATTTGTTCGAGTTAGAGCTATTAGCGTTGTAAAGAAAAAAAAACGCAGCGCGATCGTGCTATGTAAAATGCAGCGCAATCGCGCTGCGTGGAAAATAAACAGATAAAGTAGTCCGGACTTCAAGCTGAAAACATCGAGCCTCGTATGTTTTTGGTACTTTACTGGTGCTGTGTAGGCGAGCTAAACACAGGAAAAGGCATGACGTATACATGCCTTTCACAAATGAAAGCAAGCGGATTTTAAAAGGCAAGCCCACGAACCAATGTAAGTGACTGAAGTGGCATGGGCGTGGTTTCAAGCCCAAAGAGAGATTACAGAATGGACAGAGCACTTTGTGCTCGCCCATAAAAAGTGAACACCTCATTCACAACGCGATGAGCAGAAGGTCAGCAATCAAGCTGAGCAATTAGTACTTGGTCCATGCTCCAGCCAAAAGAAGAGGAAGCGAAGCCAGCACACGCTGACCAATTAGAAGGCAGCAAATAAGAGTGACAATGAAGCCAATGAATGTTAATCAATGGGCGGGCTACAAGCCTCTTGTATACAATCTCTCTTGCAATCGAGAGCACATACAGGGCATGGTCCGTCGCTGGCAAGACCTATAGATGCTCAACTGGCTGGATGTATCAAACATGGGAAGAGCCCCTTGGGGCTGTGTTCTTATTGCGCTTCTTGTGTGTAGCCTTGCCAGGTTTCCCAGATCCATGCGTGATGTGCTGCTCTAGCCCAGTATTTTCATTGACATTCTGAAACTTGTAGTCTTGTTTATCCCATTATAAAATATGACATCAGGCCCCATAATTCAAAGTAAAAAACCTGGACTGGAGCAGCACATCACGCAGGGGACCTGGGAAACTTAACTGCTATGTTCTTGCTGAGGATTTTATATAACTTTAACGACAGTTAACAGAAAACAGAATCGATACTCGCGGCTTAGAAGCAATTCTCTTATAAATACAATGGCTCCCTTGCCAAAAATGGCAAGCCAAAGTCAGCCTTGTCGATGTGACTGACGTTGAATTCTGACTCCGATCAATCCCTGAGCAGACCTGGCAGTTTCACGTAGATGATGCTGGGTCAGTACCTGCAAAAACCACTAGAGTGTGCCACGAGATCAGCAATGGATCAATTGTCTTCATGGTGAAAGCTCATGTAATGGGCCTGAAAATTCCTTAAGGGCGGAGGTGGGGGTGGGTGGAGGGGTTGGCGGCGGCGGAGGTCTCTTGTTTTTGGGAGGGTGGAGTGCAATACATCCCTCTGCAGGTGCCTGCGGCCTTTGTTATAACCCTAGTCGGAGTCCATCATGCAGGCGCGGCTTTGTCGCTGCCCCCGAACACATTGTTAAAGGTGTGACAGGCTTTATCTCTGACAGAAGAAATCATTATTCGTAGTTGAATAGGATAAGGTCCCTAATGCACAGGTGCTCCCTCTGATCTAAACCCAGCTTCCTTTCTCTAGAGCTACTGAAAGGTGCCTCTGGGTCCGCTACTGACCTCTGACCTGACAAAGATTTGTCCTTAACTGAACATAATACAAATATTGAGGAAACGAAACTGGAGCCGACGTGGACCTGGTTGCACCCATCATCTGCCTGCAGGCCAGGAGGTGGCTGCAAGCGGCGGCCATTTTGGATCAGTCCAGACAGCGGGCACGTGGCCTCAGCCTAGTTTGCTCTTTTGGCGGGAGTCTCGGGACTCGTGCCATGCTTTGACGGGAGGGGTGCTGCAGCACTGGCACATGCCAGGGTGGGAGAACAAGAGGACACCTCTGTCTTTCCTCCAGGAGGGGAGGAAGGAATTCCAAAGGCGAACAATAGAGCCCTTCTGTCCCCCCTACCGTCCCAAAAGGTCCCCGTCTTTAAGGGGGACGAAGGAATCCAGGCCTGGGTGCACGCGTCACATGCTCGCCCTCGGGTTCAAGCAGCGGCAAGAAAAAGGGAGAGCAGAAGAGGAGGAAGAGAGAAAAATAAGACATTGCTTTCCCTGCTCGATGACTCACTGCGCCCCAGACAAGCGGCCATTAATGAAATGTCCGCCCTGGACTGTGGGAGCGCCAAGGCCTTCCATTGTCCAGGCGGGCACAGAGGCCTGCTTGACAAGCTTTCTGCTTCCACAGCAGTTCTGGGATCAGGGGTCAAGTGGCACAATTAATACCAAGTAGTGCAAAATTCCATGCATTTGACGTGATTTAATAAACGTGATATTTTACACATAGACAGATTATATGTTTGTATAGTGCACATCACAGACTGAGAGTCTGGGGACTTCAATAATGGCTGTTATCATCCAATGCAGTGGTTCTCACTGTATGGAACTTCCCAGGATAAAAGACCGAGTCGACACTGCCAGTCATTAAAGCTATGACCTACAGTATACACACACATTTCTACTACACATTTCTTAACCCACTGAGGCAACATATTCGAGTGAGGCTGTGTCCATCTCAGGCAGTATGGTTTAATGCAAAATTGTGTCTCCCCTGTCATGGTCAGTATGCTCTAGGCCTTGTACACCTCGTTAGGGATATCTTGTGTCTCACATGCAATGGTGACAAAATGCAAACAAGCATTTGCAATGCAATGGATCTCGCATTTGCTCGAGTTAGAGCTGTTAACATTGTAAATTCCTAACTGGACTTTTCTTGCCACTTAAATTGAAAATGAAAAGTAAAACAGTGGACATAAGCGAGCCGATTCAAAGTGCTATGGCCGCCTTGAGCACGAAGGAGAGACACAAAAGGAAAAAGAAGTTTGCACGCAGTCAAACGTATTGGCAAACGCGCAATTTTCCATGTAACAGGCCCAGTCTGCAAGGGGTAACAAAACCGCCCCAAGGCGAGACAATCATAAAGCATTTACCAATGAAAACAAAGGATTTTTTAAAGGAAGCCCAGGAACGAATGATAGTGATGGGCATGGTTAACAGCCCACAATACTTACAACAAGTCAAAGCGCTTGCGCGCTCGACCTAAAAAGGAAGGAGAGGGAGAGCAATAGAGAAAAGTAAATTGGAAGAGGAGTAAGGCAATGAAAAAAAAATGAAGGACGAGAAAGAAAAAGCAATAATTAGGAAAGGAGAATAGGAGGCAAAACGCAATAAAGCATTAAAAAAGAAAGAGGCAGCATAAAGAGGAATTAAAAAGCGAAGAGAGAAGGAAAGGGAAAAATGAAATGGAAAGAAACTAAGGAAGCATAGATGGATGGATAGATAGATGGCCAAACAGACAGGGTGTTATTATTGGGGATTTGCATGATGCTGCTTGAAATGTTGCTGTGCTACTTCCCAGCGCTTTGACAAGAAATAAAGTGTTTATTGGGAGAGAAAAGTTAATTGGTTCTACTGGAAGGACTTGAGCTGTTCTAAGATTCTCAGGTGTGAGGTCCAGTTGTTCCAGACTGTCCCCAAACACACAAGGCTGGCGCCTCTACATTTCACTTTGGCATTAGCACCAACTCTAGTTCGGCTAAGGGAAAGGAGGGCGAGAGTGGATGATTTCACAATTATTTCTGAATGTGGCAACTGTTTATAAACAAATGACTTTAGCTAAGACCCAAGTTTTAATAGGGATCAAGTGTAAAGACTTTAGTGTAAATCAATCAATCAGTCTGGAAATTGTAAAGCGCACTACTCATCCGTGAGGGTCTCAAGGCGCTGAGGTGGGGGGGATAGAGGGGAGGTGCTGCTACTGTTTTAACAGCCAGGTCTTGAGAAGTCTCCTGAAGGTAAGGAGGTCTTTGGTCTGATGCAGGTGGGTGGGAAGAGGGTTCCACGTCTTGGCGGCGAGGTGTGAGAATGATATGCCGCCGGTTGTAGTTCTGCGGATGCGTGGAACGGTTGCGAGGGTGAGGTCGGCGGAACGGAGATGCCGGGTCGGGGTGTAGAAGAAGAGCCGTCTATTGAGGTATTCTGGTCCGGTGTTGTGCCTTTAAAGACTTTAAAGGCAGCTGTGATGCAGCTTGTAACTTAGGACCCCACTCAACTTTGATACCCTCTCACTCACAAATTTCTCCATCACTCACACTCCCTTCTTCAGCCACTGATTAATAATGCTTCCACTGATGCTACCCATCCTAAACACCCCAAGAAAGATCAACTGAAAGCCAGTAAACTATGGTTACCACTCATGCCCAGTCCACTACGACTCTTCCAGATCCCCTGCCGACCCCTCTGGTGGCAGCTAAGGAGATCTTTGCTCTCTCCTTCTCTGCCACCCCCAGCCACACTCCTGGGGTAGATTCCCCCAGCCCCCTCCTTCCTGCAGGAACCTGTGAGGCATCTGGGCTGGGAGGGTAGAGGGGCTCACCAACTTGGTCACTAATGTGACTACTTCAGATCTTTCCCAGAAGTTGTTTGTATATATGGTTCTCCCAATTTGGAACCAAAGATGTCAATAAATATCACAATCATACACTTAGCATTTTTATTACAAACTAATAAAAATAAAAGGCTGCTGTTGTAACCATACGTATAGCATTAGTCCAACCCCCCATTATAAATGTAAACAAGAAAAACATTCCTAACATTTTAGGTAGTGGGTAGTAAAATGGTGAATGTTATTCTCTGTCGATTTCTAGAAATGTGTCCCTGTCCCCAATACCTGTTCTCGGTCTAGCCCGGAAGGCACAGCCCACCTGCTTCCTCAGATCATGGTGAAGCCCATCAGAGTGACCCCCCAACTTCCAATGCTCCTTTCTTGAGACACTGTCACAGAGAGTAGGAAGCAGGAAATCTTACTTTCCACATTTCCAAGTATGAGTAAATGTTTGGTGGTGTCTTTTCGTATGTACTCCCATGGGAAATACATGCATTTCATGTAATGCGTAAACTAGCCAAGGCTGTACATGGAAATTCAAGTTACCAGCTTATGAACTATTCATGTTAGAGGCACAGTATGAACCTCTACTCATCACAGCTAAATAGAAACCATCCATAGAACTAATTCACGTATATTAGACTTCTAGGCAGGCATATTTGAACATCATTGATCATCACTACATTGGTAGTAAGCACTCCTGTATATAATTTCTGTGAGTTCAGCTGCAGTATGATTAGTCGACAAAAAATGTCACAACCTGAAGTTAGTCAAATAAAACTGTAACCTCTTGTCCTATCCAGGGGCAAGGGTCTAAAGAATCGTGACACCTCCATTTGAAATTCCAGAGCTTCCCATATGATCCCACCCCCGGTATACCCATTCCACTTTTTACCCAGGTTATTGTGGATGCAAAGTCCTTAGAGCACCTTAATATAACTAAATACAAGGGTCTCTTGCAACAGTCCTATGACAAGCACTCAAGACCTGGATGTTTCCATCCACATAACATTGGACTTCCTCCCTTGAACTCCATGGATGTCAACCAGATCTCACATAACTCTTCAGTCGCCCTGTCTGACAGCTGCCCATGCCTGGCTTGATTAGGTCCTTTGAGCAGCACAATGTTAGAACCTAATGGAGGACGCCACACCCTTACACAAGTCTATCTTTTAATATGGTATCTCTAAGTCTCACCATTTACCGAATACCTTGGGATCACCAGATCTTGCTGGCCATCCTACAGTGGAAGGGGCTAACCCTAGTTCAGACCCCCTCAAAGCCACCGGCTGGCCTGGACTCCACTGCCACCTTGATCATCCTAGCATTATCTACAATCAGCACGCGCTCTCACATGGTCACCTCCGTTGTCCACCTTTTAAGGAACACCATAATTTGCACCCAAACTCCCATGTAAACATACACAAACAGCAGTCAAAACCTGCTGTTAACCTGGTACATGTCCACCGCCAGTCATGTCTGCCATCACTTCTGAACAGTCTTCGTTTAGTTATACTCTTCATAATTGTAGACCAGCCATGGCTCACAACACAATATAAAATATCATCAATAAACATGAGCCCTCCTTATACTGACAGAAATCTGGCTAAAGGTGTTGTCTGGGAATATTGAATCCTAAATATCAACCAGGAAGTGGTGGCAGCCAACTCGGGACTCAGAAAAAAGGGTGAAAAACAGAAGGGGCAAGGTAGGAAAACCCTGACTCCCTTGGCCTGGTGTTGGTGGCAAAACTGTTTTTTTTTATTTTCTGGCAAATTCGAGGAGAATCTGAAGGATTTTAAAACAAAAAAGGACAAGCACAGGCTGGGTACAGGGCAATTTCATTCATATATTAGGGGGAAGGGATGTATGTGACCCCCTCCTCAGGCTGATTACGGTCCTGGCTTCCCATCCTCCATGACCCAGCCACATATGAAAAAGGCCAGGGGGGCTGAGTAGCCCCCTTGCAGGCCGATTTTGGTCCTGGGGACCTCCAACCCCAGGGCCACGCAAATTTGGAAATGGGGAGTGGGTCTGCGCAGGCCCCAGCCGTGCACACAAAAGGGAGAGGGGTCTGAGCACACCATCACATCCTATTTGCTTCACTACCCACTAATACGGATGTTAATGAAAGTTAGTTTGAATTTTGAATATCAATATATTGTTACTAATTCTTTATTAGGTGGGGACCACTGTATGTTTTTAAAAAAACGACTAATATCCTGGCTAGAATGACACACTCACAGTCTCAAAGTGTTGCAGACCTGATCCTTCTCAGAGTACATCCACAACACACCCTAAATCTGCACACTTGCGACTGTACTTGTAAATATCTATAACTCCACTACGCAAACACCATTGAAGAACTGGTCTCTCACCCAATAAATGAACACAACAAACACTCTGCTCATTGGTCTCTGTAGGAAAGTACCCTCTTTTTGGCATGGTTACCCCCAATTTTTGTCTCAGGTCAGTGAGATTTGACTGTGTTCATTGTGATCCTGCTAACCAGGACCCCAGTGACTGTGCTCTCTCCCTCTAAATTCGGTTTTCCTGACTTAGTACACCCCACAATTGCCATACACATGCCCCCATGTAAGTCCCTAGTATATGGTACCTAGGTACCCATGGCATTGGGGCATTAGGGGCTCCCCATGGGCTGCAACATGTATTATGCCACCCATGGAAGCCCCTGCAAAATGTGTCTGCAGGCCTGCCATTGTAGCCTGCGTGAAAAGGTGCATGCACTCTTTCACTGCAGGTCACTGCACCAGGTTACTGTAAGTCACCCCTATGGCAGGCCTTCCTAGCCCAGAGAGCAGGGTGAAGGTATCTGTGTGTGACAAACTCCAGATCTATTTCCCTGGACTTTGTAAGTGTGTGGAAACCATTTTACCTGTGTATTGGACGCAGGTCCAGCTACGTAATGGTAACTCCGAACCTGGGAATCTTTGGTATCAAGCATGTCGGAATCATACCCCAATACTGTTGCCAGTATTGGTTGTATGATTCCGTGCACTTTGGGGGCTCCTTAGAAGACCCCCAGCTTTGCTCCTACCAGTTTGCAGGGTTTTCCCAGGCAGCTCGCGCTGCTGCCATCCTACAGACAGGTTTCTGCCCTCCTGCTGCTTGACCAGCTCAAGCCCAAGAAGGCAGAACAAAGGACTTCATTTGGGAGAAGGAGACAACACCTTCTTCCTTTGGAAATAGGTGTTACATGGCTTGGGAGGGGTAGCCTCCCCAAGCCACCGGTATGCTTTGTAGGGCACATTTGGTGACTACTCCCCTGTCCATCACCACCCCAGCAGTGGTGCCCAGAGCTCCTCCAGGTGTCCACTTGAGTCTGCCATCTTGAATTCAAGGTGGACAGAAGCCCCTGGTAGCATCTGAGTGGCCAGATCAGACAGGTGATGTTACAGCCCTCTCCTGATAGGTGGTCACCGTGCTAGGTGACCAATCCCCCTTCCTGGGCTAATTAGGGTCTTCCCTCCAGGATGGGGCTTTAGATTCGATGTGCAAGATTGCAGCAGGACTCCCCTGCATCGTTTACTTCATCTTCTGGCCACCAGGACTGCAACTGGACCCTCCATGAGCCAACAATCTGCAACTCCAGGGATGACTCTGCTTTGCAACATTGTTTTTCCGGCTCCTTCCAGCAACTGCAACATTTCCCTGGCTGTGCATCCTCTGAGGGCAACAAGCATTCAGCCTGCACAAGAAGCAAGAAGGAATTTCCCTTGGAGTGAAGGAGTCACTCCCCTGCATCAGAAGGCACCAATTGCAACGGCGACTGGCTGCATGGATCTTCTCTCCTGAAAAACTGCATGGATCCTACAACACAGGGGGTGGTCTGTAGTGGTCCCCTCGGTCCTCTCTATGAGCTGTCAAACTTGGGAGACAGTAAGCCCTTGCCTGTCCTTGCAGGACAGTACTCTTGTGCACTGTGACTTTTTCAGCTACCATGGCTTGTTGGCTCTTCTTCTAAGGGATCTTCCGGCTCCTTGTAGCCCCGGTCTCCAGCACTCTTCCCAGCAAAGCACATTCCTCCTTCATATTGCTCCAGCGACGTGGGACTCCTCTCCAGGTGTCCTGAGTGGGCCTCACTGAGACTCCTGTGCCTGTTGCCTGTGAGTTGCCTATAGGGGCTGCATCCTCGGCTTCCAATTCTCCTCACTGCTGAGGTTCCCCTGGGTCTCCCCTCCATGGGTTGAGTCCCCCTGGAACTTCCTGGTCCCCAGCAGCTCTGCAACTCTTCATCTGCAACTCTTGCCTTTGCCTTTGCCAAGGCTTGTTGGTGGTTCTTCCACACCACTGACTGACTGCAACTCTTGTTCCGACATGGGACATCGACTGCATCGCTCCTGGAACTCTTCCTCTGCTCCTGTGCTGCAGAGCCAACTCCTGGTCTTCACCATCGACCTGGTCCTACATCTACAGAAAGGTGGGTAGTGTCTCCTGCCCAAACCAGACACTCCAACTCAAACTAGTCTTGGTCCCCTTCTCTTGCAAGCCCTCTTCTGCCATAATCTACCTTTGGTTTCTTCCAGTCTCGCTTGGGTCTTGCACAGTCCTTTTCCAAAGCTTACTTGTGGATTTAGGGAAAAAACAGGTACTTACCCAGTGGCGGCTCAACCTTCCCCCCGCCATCAGCAGAAGGTGCAAAAACTTAAACTTTAACAAAGAAAATGATAATAAACCATGTTTATTATCGTTTCGTTTGTTCAAGGGGTGGGGCCACTGGGTGATGAGCAGTGAGGGGAGTGCACTCCCCTCAGTGCGCATGTATGTTTGGCTGGCCGTCTCGGGCCGGCCAAACACACATGTGCAGAGGGCTCTCTCCAGCCCAGCAACACAGCTGCCGGGCTGGAGAGAGCATGCACAGGCTCCCAGTCTGCCTGGGAGCGCCCTGGCTGGGCTCAAAGCAGCGTCAGGATTGCTGGAGGGCAGTCTGGGAGCCTCTGCCTGCTTGCAGCGATGGGAGAAAGAGGATCAGGTACATTTTTATTTTAAAAAAAATATTTTAATTAAATGTTAACCCCTCCTACTCCCCCATCCTTGTGCGCCGCACCCACCCCTTGTGAGCGAAGTGAGCGCTACTGTACTTACCTCTTTGCTCCTAGTCACTGGGGGGGGCACCCTGGTACTTACCTTTTGGGATTCCTAGTTCCTCCAGCTCCCTCCTACAGATTCCACTTCCTTGGGTGGGGGACTGACTTTCGCATTCCACTTACGTAGTATATGGTTTGGTCTCCCTCTACAGTCCCCATTATTTTCTGTTATTTCACTGTTTGCTATTGCCTTCTATGCGAATTCCTGACTACTAATGTGTATATAAAAGTGTGTTTACTCACCTTCTAGAGGAGTATTTTAGTATTTTAGTATTTGTGTTACCATAATAAAGTACATACAACCCGTGCCTTCAGCTTCCCTGGCGGACTGGGGGAGAAGATGGACCCGTGACCGCGCTCACATAAGTCCAGCATCAGGCATGCCTGCCGTCTATGGCCTCTGAAGCTAGTCCTAGTCTTTACATGATTCCAAGTTAATGCCTCTTATTGTGCAGCTGACATCACTACTAGGTAATCCCTACAGCCCCCATTTCTATAACGGCTCACCCCCTCACTGCTGCCAGCAGTAGCTGGCAAGAGCCCTGCATGCTGTTTTCTGAAGTTTGTAAGTGCTGCTGACATGACACAGTGCTTATGAGTGCATTCTGGGATATGTAGTACTCATTTACTTCATTTAAACCAATTGGAAGACCTGTCAACAGTGAAATGTTAAATGTGAGCATACTACTGCCCTCCTAGGCACATTATGGGCGTTTTGCATACAACTGTGTTCTGCACATTCTTGAAACATACAAGTAGACAAGTTGTTTCTGCCCTTCCAACTCCAGGTTGTCAGATAATGGGGTTATTCGTGAAGCTCATATAAACTATTTTAGTATCAGATAGCAGATTTGACAATGTAACACACACCCTTGAGGAGCGTATCCAACTCTGGCAGTTTCAATAGCTTAATACAAATTCCTTGATGGGTGTAGAATAGCCTTCTTAGGATAGGTCACATCGGTGAGGGACTCCTGGCGCTGTAAAACAACAAGGCTACCATTGCGCCAAATCATGAAAATAGCTCCTAGAGATACAAAGTCCCAGTAACATGATACATTCTGCCTGCTACACCCTCTGTACATCAGCGGCTAACACACTTGCCATATAGCTACCCAAGAAAAAGGGGGAAGGGGCGTACATACACAGGGTATATTCCCACCACAGTTGTGAGGGGGAGAAGGGAGTGGAAAAAAAATGAGAGAGATAATGATCAAAAAGCCATAAGACCTTGAGGAGGAAACATCACCAGCATCCTGCCCAGTCTCTCATCTCCTGGCCCATGGTAAGAAGCAATCGGAAGGAGGGAGAAGTCAGTAACTAACAGAGTGAAGGGGGAGCTAGTGAGGACAGACAGGACACCAGAGAGAGTACAACACGATTAAAGTACATTTAAAATAAAAAGCAGGTGAGGGGAAGCAACACTGAGGACGACTAAGGGTGGGCAGAGCAATGTGGAGGGTGGTGGTCTGAAGCAACAGGGAGAGGGAGAAATATGCAAAGCGACAAGGACAATAGACTAGTTGATCTTTAAACAAAACTGCACTGCATTTACTATGTTTTTACCTTAAATCCAGACTGCACTGCATGTGCTACATGTAGCCTTCAAAACATCCCTGGACCGTATATTCTACTTGTTTACCTTTGCATTACATTGTGCTTTGTGCATTTAACCAGCCAGCGAGCACCATAGTGGCAATGCACTTCTATGGTACCAGCCTAGCTATAAAGCTACCGAGTGCTGTAGAATAGAAAGGTTGGTTCAAGTTGGAGTAGGTAAAACTCGGTTACACATTGCAGGGTTCTGATGTCTTCTGATGTTGGTGTCCAAGTGGGTTTAGCGATGAAGGTGTTTACTTCCAGTATAACACACAGAAAAACGCCTGGGTCTTTAGCAAGAAAAAGAAAGAGAGAAAGAGAAAAGGAACAAATGTAACCTAACTATATTGGGATATCCCTTTTTAAGGATGATTTCCCTCACCCACCAAAGGTGGCATGCTTCGTCATTGGGAACCTCCTCACACCGTGACAGTCCTCGCCCAGGAATGCATGAGCAAAGGTATACACATACCCTGTAGCAAATTTTAAATTACTTTTAATCACTATGGGGGTCATTGTGACCCTGGCAGTCAGCATTATTATGGAGGAAAGTACTGCCAACAGGCTGCTGGTACTTGGCTGCCGGTACTTGGCTGCCGGTACTTTCCTCCGTATTATGACATTGGCGGTTTGGCTGAAGACAAACCGCCAAAGTACCACACCGACCACCACAGCGGTAACAACCGCTGGGCTGGAGACTTCAATCTCCAGCCCGGCGGCCGTCACTTGCCCGCCTGCCGGATTATGACCACACCTACCGCCATGGTTTTAGTGGTATCCTTACCACCACGAAAACCATGGCAGTAGGCACTATCAGTGACAGGGAATCCCTTCCCTGTCACTGATAGGGGTCTTCCTCAACCCTCTCCCCCTCTCCCTCCCCAGGTTTCCCCCCACCCCCTTCCTCTCCAGACCCCCTTCATACACGCCCCTCCCTTCACACACGCACACAGGCATACACACACCCATTCCAACATTCATCCACATATGCATACATCCATTCACACACACTTACATGCATACACACAGACACGCTGTCACACAACTCAACATACATGCACGCACACCCCCAAACATGCACACACATACAACACGCAACACCCCCCCACATACACGCATGCACAGACATACACATACACAGACACACAACACCCCCCTCCCCTGTCGGAGAACCCACTTACCTGGATCCAGGGGGTCCTCCGGCAGGAGATGGGACGAGGCGCTGCTGCCACCAGCAGCGTCCACCAACAGAACACCGCCAGGCTGTATTATTCTCATAATACGGCCGGCGGCGGTCTACTGGCGGGGCGCTGCTGCTGGCAGCAGCGCCACCTTGCCGCCATCTGCCGGCATGGCCACATCCGGATTTCCGCCATCATTCTGGCAGAATTCCAGCTGTGGTCATGATACGGCCGACGGCTGGTAGCCACGGTGACAGTCTTTTGGCGGCAGTCGCCGCAGCGGTAGGCGGTATATACCGCCAAGGTCCTAATGAGGGCCTACATCACTTGTTGCATGCTCTGCTTAACTCTTCACTCCCCAGTTCACTCACCCAACGGTATCTTCAATATCTCTAAAATATCTGCAAGAGCTCTTCCCTCACAGTGAGGGGGTTGCAGCCCACACCGTGAACAGCTGTCACAGTGCAAGGAGATTCCCGATGATGAAGCATGCCACCTTCGGTGGGTGAGGGAAATCATCCTTAATAAAGGATATCCCAGTATTTAGGTTGCATTTGTTCCTTTTCTATTTGTCTCTTTCTTTTTCTTGCTAAAGACCCAGGTGTTTTTCTGTACGTTATAATGGTATATCTTAGGAGTTAACACCTGCTTGGTCCTCTCTTGTGTTTACTTCTGAGCAATCAGACTGTTTTTTTAGCTTCTTTCTGAAGTCCCGCTAATTTGGGATAGCAGGAAAGAAGAGACCGCCAAAGAGGAGTGGGTAGTGTGAAGAGAAGCACACACTCGAGAGACAGCAGCAGAATGGGTAATGAGACAACGACCTTGTGTAGAGGGTAAAAAAAACACTGCTTCGAGCACAAGGGAGTCTTGCACAGTGGAGAGTAGGAAAACCTCGCACTCCTGAAGAGTTCCTAAACAAAAAGAAAAACATAGCACCTAAAAACAAAACAGTGGAAGGACACAAATAATGGGTGCATAATCCAGGGGAGGAACAAAGCTGAGAAGAAGTTAAGCCCATAAGTGCTGCCAAATTATTATTATTTTTTTTATTTGATATTTGCCAATTCATAGATACAATTAAGATAGGTCACAGTTAACAGGCCATAGCAGAAAAGAAAAGAGCATTCAATTAGTAACATATAATGAAAATTTGTTTGCTAAACCAAAGAATATTAACAAAAATTCTGATGAGCTTACACTGACTACAGAAACCCCCCCCCCAAGAAAAGCATAGAGTAGAATAGACGACTGGCTCCCCCTTGGACCGCCTCAGGCCTCTGTTAACCATCTAGTGACTGGCTCCCAAATCAGTTCATCCCGACAACGCCTCCTGACCCCCTATAGCCTAAAACCTAGAACTCCACATGGAGAAGACAGGGGGCTCTGCTTTAAGCCAGTCAGTGGCAATACATAGAGGTGCCACTGCCATTGCGATGAATATCAACTGGGCATCTGTGCTTCCTACCACCAGCCCTAAAAGTTGCATTTGGGCATCTAACTGTAATTGTTGCCTGAGCACATCACTCAGGAACTCTGCAATGGACCGCATAAAGGGGTCAAGCTTGAAACAGGCTGTAGGAAGTTGGCTCTGTATGCACTATTTCAAAGTAAGGAATAGTATGCACAGAGTCCAAGGGTTCCCCTTAGAGGTAAGATAGTGGCAAAAAGAGATAATACTAATGCTCTATTTTGTGGTAGTGTGGTCGAGCAGTAGGCTTATCCAAGGAGTAGTGTTAAGCATTTGTTGTACATACACATAGACAATAAATGAGGTACACACACTCAGAGACAAATCCAGCCAATAGGTTTTTATATAGAAAAATATATTTTCTTAGTTTATTTTAAGAACCACAGGTTCAAATTCTACATGTAATATCTCATTCGAAAGGTATTGCAGGTAAGTACTTTGGGAACTTCAAATCATCAAAATTGCATGTATACTTTTCAAGTTATTCACAAATAGCTGTTTTAAAAGTGGACACAGTGCAATTTTCACAGTTCCTAGGGGAGGTAAGTATTTGTTAGGTTAACCAGGTAAGTAAGACACTTACAGGGCTTAGTTCTTGGTCCAAGGTAGCCCACCGTTGGGGGTTCAGAGCAACCCCAAAGTCACCACACCAGCAGCTCAGGGCCGGTCAGGTGCAGAGTTCAAAGTGGTGCCCAAAACACATAGGCTAGAATGGAGAGAAGGGGGTGCCCCGGTTCCGGTCTGCTTGCAGGTAAGTACCCGCGTCTTCGGAGGGCAGACCAGGGGGGTTTTGTAGGGCACCGGGGGGGACACAAGCCCACACAGAAATTTCACCCTCAGCGGCGCGGGGGCGGCCGGGTGCAGTGTAGAAACAAGCGTTGGGTTCGCAATGTTAGTCTATGAGAGATCTCAGGATCTCTTCAGCGCTGCAGGCAGGCAAGGGGGGGATTGCTCGGGGAAACCTCCACTTGGGCAAGGGAGAGGGACTCCTGGGGGTCACTTCTCCAGTGAAAGTCCGGTCCTTCCGGTCCTGGGGGCTGCGGGTGCAGGGTCTCTCCCAGGTGTCGGGACTTAGGATTCAAAGAGTCGCGGTCAGGGGAAGCCTCGGGATTCCCTCTGCAGGCGGCGCTGTGGGGGCTCAGGGGGGACAGGTTTTTGTACTCACAGTCTTAGAGTAGTCCTGGGGTCCCTCCTGAGGTGTTGGATCGCCACCAGCCGAGTCGGGGTCGCCGGGTGCAGTGTTGCAGGTCTCACGCCTTTTGCGGGGAGCTTGCAGGGTTCTTTAAAGCTGCTGGAAACAAAGTTGCAGCTTTTCTTGGAGCAGGTCCGCTGTCCTCGGGAGTTTCTTGTCTTTTCGAAGCAGGGGCAGTCCTCAGAGGATGTCGAGGTCGCTGGTCCCTTTGGAAGGCGTCGCTGGAGCAGGATCTTTGGAAGGCAGGAGACAGGCCGGTGAGTTTCTGGAGCCAAGGCAGTTGTCGTCTTCTGGTCTTCCTCTGCAGGGGTTTTTCAGCTAGGCAGTCCTTCTTCTTGTAGTTGCAGGAATCTAGTTTTCTAGGGTTCAGGGTAGCCCTTAAATACTAAATTTAAGGGCGTGTTTAGGTCTGGGGGGTTAGTAGCCAATGGCTACTAGCCCTGAGGGTGGGTACACCCTCTTTGTGCCTCCTCCCAAGGGGAGGGGGACACAATCCTAACCCTATTGGGGGAATCCTCCATCTGCAAGATGGAGGATTTCTAAAAGTTAGAGTCACCTCAGCTCAGGACACCTTAGGGGCTGTCCTGACTGGCCAGTGACTCCTCCTTGTTGCTTTCTTTGTTCCCTCCAGCCTTGCCGCCAAAAGTGGGGGCCGTGGCCGGAGGGGGCGGGCAACTCCACTAAGCTGGAGTGCCCTGCTGGGCTGTGACAAAGGGGTGAGCCTTTGAGGCTCACCGCCAGGTGTCACAGCTCCTGCCTGGGGGAGGTGTTAGCATCTCCACCCAGTGCAGGCTTTGTTACTGGCCTCAGAGTGACAAAGGCACTCTCCCCATGGGGCCAGCAACATGTCTCTAGTGTGGCAGGCTGCTGGAACTAGTCAGCCTACACAGATAGTCGGTTAAGTTTTAGGGGGCACCTCTAAGGTGCCCTCTGTGGTGTATTTTACAATAAAATGTACACTGGCATCAGTGTGCATTTATTGTGCTGAGAAGTTTGATACCAAACTTCCCAGTTTTCAGTGTAGCCATTATGGTGCTGTGGAGTTCGTGTTTGACAGACTCCCAGACCATATACTCTTATGGCTACCCTGCACTTACAATGTCTAAGGTTTTGTTTAGACACTGTAGGGGTACCATGCTCATGCACTGGTACCCTCACCTATGGTATAGTGCACCCTGCCTTAGGGCTGTAAGGCCTGCTAGAGGGGTGTCTTACCTATACTGCATAGGCAGTGAGAGGCTGGCATGGCACCCTGAGGGGAGTGCCATGTCGACTTACTCGTTTTGTCCTCACTAGCACACACAAGCTGGCAAGCAGTGTGTCTGTGCTGAGTGAGAGGTCTCCAGGGTGGCATAAGACATGCTGCAGCCCTTAGAGACCTTCCTTGGCATCAGGGCCCTTGGTACTAGAAGTACCAGTTACAAGGGACTTATCTGGATGCCAGGGTCTGCCAATTGTGGATACAAAAGTACAGGTTAGGGAAAGAACACTGGTGCTGGGGCCTGGTTAGCAGGCCTCAGCACACTTTCAATTGTAAACATAGCATCAGCAAAGGCAAAAAGTCAGGGGGCAACCATGCCAAGGAGGCATTTCCTTACACAACCCCCCCCCAAACGAAAGAGGATGAGACTAACCTTTCCCAAGAGAGTCTTCATTTTCTAAGTGGAAGAACCTGGAAAGGCCATCTGCATTGGCATGGGCAGTCCCAGGTCTGTGTTCCACTATAAAGTCCATTCCCTGTAGGGAGATGGACCACCTCAACAGTTTAGGATTTTCACCTTTCATTTGCATCAGCCATTTGAGAGGTCTGTGGTCAGTTTGAACTAGAAAGTGAGTCCCAAAGAGGTATGGTCTCAGCTTCTTCAGGGACCAAACCACAGCAAAGGCCTCCCTCTCAATGGCACTCCAACGCTGCTCCCTGGGGAGTAACCTCCTGCTAATGAAAGCAACAGGCTGGTCAAGGCCATCATCATTTGTTTGGGACAAAACTGCCCCTATCCCATGTTCAGAGGCATCAGTCTGCACAATGAACTGCTTAGAATAATCTGGAGCTTTTAGAACTGGTGCTGAGCACATTGCTTGTTTCAGGGTGTCAAAGGCCTGTTGGCATTCCACAGTCCAGTTCACTTTCTTGGGCATTTTCTTGGAGGTGAGTTCAGTGAGGGCTGTCACAATGGATCCATATCCCTTCACAAACCTCCTGTAATACCCAGTCAAGCCAAGGAATGCCCTGACTTGAGTCTGGGTTTTTGGAGCTACCCAGTCCAGAATAGTCTGGATCTTGGGTTGGAGTGGCTGAACTTGGCCTCCACCTACAAGGTGGCCCAAGTAAACCACAGTCCCCTGCCCTATCTGGCATTTGGATGCCTTGATAGAGAGGCCTGCCGATTGCAGAGCCTTCAAAACCTTCTTCAGGTGGACCAGGTGATCCTGCCAGGTGGAGCTAAAGACAGCAATATCATCAGGATAAGCTGTGCTAAAGGACTCCAAGCCAGCAAGGACTTGATTCACCAACCTTTGGAAGGTGGCAGGGGCATTCTTTAAACCAAAGGGCATAACAGTAAACTGATAATGCCCATCAGGTGTGGAGAATGCTGTTTTCTCTTTTGCTCCAGGTGCCATTTTTATTTGCCAGTACCCTGCTGTCAAGTCAAAGGTACTTAAGAATTTGGCAGCACCTAATTTATCTATGAGCTCATCAGCTCTTGGAATTGGATGAGCATCTGTCTTGGTGACAGAATTGAGCCCTCTGTAGTCCACACAAAACCTCATCTCTTTCTTTCCATCTTTGGTGTGAGGTTTGGGGACTAAGACCACTGGGCTAGCCCAGGGGCTGTCAGAGCGCTCAATTACTCCCAATTCCAGCATCTTGTGGACTTCCACCTTGATGCTTTCCTTAACATGGTCAGACTGTCTAAAGATTTTGTTTTTGACAGGCATGCTGTCTCCTGTGTCCACATCATGGGTACACAGGTGTGTCTGACCAGGGGTTAGGGAGAAAAGCTCAGGAAACTGTTGTAGGACTCTCCTACAATCAGCCTGCTGTTGGCCAGAGAGGGTGTCTGAGTAGATCACTCCATCTACTGTGCCATCTTTTGGGTCTGATGACAGAAGATCAGGGAGAGGTTCACTCTCTGCCTCCTGATCCTCATCTGTTACCATCAACAGATTCACATCAGCCCTGTCATGGAAGAGCTTAAGGCGGTTCACATGGATCACCCTCTTGGGGCTCCTGCTTGTGCCCAGGTCCACCAGGTAGGTGACCTGACTCTTCCTCTCTAGCACTGGGTAAGGGCCACTCCATCTGTCCTGGAGTGCCCTGGGAGCCACAGGCTCCAGAACCCAGACTTTCTGCCCTGGTTGGAACTCAACCAGTGCAGCCTTTTGGTCATACCAAAACTTCTGGAGTTGTTGGCTGGCCTCAAGGTTTTTGGTTGCCTTTTCCATGTACTCTGCCATTCTAGAGCGAAGGCCAAGTACATAGTCCACTATGTCCTGTTTAGGCTCATGGAGAGGTCTCTCCCAGCCTTCTTTAACAAGGGCAAGTGGTCCCCTTACAGGATGACCAAACAGAAGTTCAAAGGGTGAGAATCCTACTCCCTTCTGTGGCACCTCTCTGTAAGCGAAAAGCAGACATGGCAAGAGGACATCCCATCTCCTTTTGAGTTTTTCTGGGAGCCCCATGATCATGCCTTTTAATGTCTTGTTGAATCTCTCAACTAAGCCATTAGTTTGTGGATGGTAGGGTGTAGTGAATTTATAAGTCACTCCACACTCATTCCACATGTGCTTTAGGTATGCTGACATGAAGTTGGTACCTCTGTCAGACACCACCTCCTTAGGGAAACCCACTCTGGTAAAAATACCAATGAGGGCCTTGGCTACTGCAGGGGCAGTAGTCGACCTAAGGGGAATAGCTTCAGGATACCTGGTAGCATGATCCACTACTACCAGGATATACAGATTTCCTGAGGCTGTGGGAGGTTCTAGTGGACCAACTATGTCCACACCCACTCTTTCAAAGGGAACCCCCACCACTGGAAGTGGAATGAGGGGGGCCTTTGGATGCCCACCTGTCTTACCACTGGCTTGACAGGTGGGGCAGGAGAGGCAAAACTCCTTAACCATGTTGGACATATTGGGCCAGTAGAAGTGGTTGACTAACCTCTCCCACGTCTTGGTTTGTCCCAAATGTCCAGCAAGGGGAATGTCATGGGCCAATGTTAGGATGAACTCTCTGAACAGCTGAGGCACTACCACTCTCCTAGTGGCACCAGGTTTGGGGTCTCTGGCCTCAGTGTACAGGAGTCCATCTTCCCAATAGACCCTATGCGTTCCATTTTTCTTGCCTTTGGACTCTTCAGCAGCTTGCTGCCTAAGGCCTTCAAGAGAGGGACAGGTTTCTTGTCCCTTACACAGCTCCTCCCTTGAGGGTCCCCCTGGGCCTAAGAGCTCAACCTGATAAGGTTCAAGCTCCAAAGGCTCAGTTCCCTCAGAGGGCAGAACTTCTTCCTGAGAAGAGAGGTTCCCTTTCTTTTGCTGTGTTGCAGTTGGTTTCCCAACTGACTTTCCTTTCCTCTTGGTAGGCTGGGCCATTCTTCCAGACTCCAGCTCTACTTGTTCACCCTGTGCCTTGCATTGTGCTCTTGTTTTCACACACACCAGTTCAGGGATACCCAGCATTGCTGCATGGGTTTTTAGTTCTACCCCAGCCCATGCTGAGGACTCCAGGTCATTTCCAAGCAGACAGTCCACTGGGATATTTGAGGAGACCACCACCTGTTTCAGGCCCTTGACCCCTCCCCATTCTAAAGTAACCATTGCCATGGGATGTACTTTTCTCTGATTGTCAGCGTTGGTGACTGTGTAAGTTTTTCCAGTCAGGTATTGGCCAGGGGAAACCAGTTTCTCTGTCACCATGGTGACACTGGCACCTGTATCCCTCAGGCCTTCTATTCTAGTCCCATTAATTAAGAGTTGCTGTCTGTATTTTTGCATGTTAGGCGGCCAGACAGCTAGTGTGGCTAAATCCACCCCACCCTCAGAAACTAGAGTAGCCTCAGTGTGGACCCTGATTTGCTCTGGGCACACTGTTGATCCCACTTGGAGACTAGCCATACCAGTGTTACCTGGATGGGAGTTTGGAGTGGAACCTTTCTTGGGACAGGCCTTGTCTCCAGTTTGGTGTCCATGCTGTTTACAGCTATGACACCAGGCCTTTTTGGGATCAAAGTTTTTACCCTTGTACCCATTGTTTTGTGAAGAGGCTCTGGGCCCACCCTCCTGTGCAGGTTTTTGGGGGCCTGTAGAAGACTCTTTACTATTTTTAGTTTTGGTTGTCTCATCACCCTTCCCCTGGGGAGTCTTTGTGACCCCTTTCTTTTGGTCACCCCCTGTTGAAGTCTTGGACACCCTTGTCTTGACCCAATGGTCCGCCTTCTTTCCCAATTCTTGGGGAGAAATTGGTCCTAGGTCTACCAGATGTTGATGCAGTTTATCATTGAAACAATTACTCAATAGGTGTTCTTTCACAAATAAATTGTACAGCCCATCATAATTACTTACACCACTGCCTTGAATCCAACCATCTAGTGTTTTCACTGAGTAGTCAACAAAGTCAACCCAGGTCTGGCTCGAGGATTTTTGAGCCCCCCTGAACCTAATCCTGTACTCCTCAGTGGAGAATCCAAAGCCCTCAATCAGGGTACCCTTCATGAGGTCATAAGATTCTGCATCTTTTCCAGAGAGTGTGAGGAGTCTATCCCTACACTTTCCAGTGAACATTTCCCAAAGGAGAGCACCCCAGTGAGATCTGTTCACTTTTCTGGTTACACAAGCCCTCTCAAAAGCTGTGAACCACTTGGTGATGTCATCACCATCTTCAAATTTTGTCACAATCCCTTTGGGGATTTTTAACATGTCAGGAGAATCTCTGACCCTATTTATATTGCTGCCACCATTGATGGGTCCTAGGCCCATCTCTTGTCTTTCCCTTTCTATGGCTAGGAGCTGTCTCTCTAAAGCCAATCTTTTGGCCATCCTGGCTAACAGGAGGTCATCTTCACTGAGAGCATCCTCAGTGATTTCAGAAATGTGGGACCCTCCTGTGAGGGACTCACTATTTCTGACTAACACAGTTGGAGACAGGACTTGAGGGGTCCTGTTCTCCCTATTTAGGACTGGAGGAGGGACATTGGCCTCCAAGTCACTAATTTCTTCCTCTGTGAGGTCATCATCAGAGGGGTTGGCTTTTTTAAACTCTGCCAACAGCTCCTGGAGCTGAATTTTGGTAGGTCTGGAGCCAATGGTTATTTTTTTGATATTACAGAGAGACCTTAGCTCCCTCATCTTAAGATGGAGGTAAGGTGTGGTGTCGAGTTCCACCACATTCATCTCTGTATCAGACATTATTTTGCTAAAAGTTGGAAGACTTTTTAAAGAATCTAAAACTGTTTCTAGAATCTAATTTCAAACTTTTAACAAACTTTTAAACTCTAAAAGACAATGCTAAACAGGGACTTAACACACAAGGCCCTAGCAGGACTTTTAAGAATTTAGAAAAATTTCAAATTGCAAAAATGAATTTCTAATGACAATTTTGGAATTTGTCGTGTGATCAGGTATTGGCTGAGTAGTCCAGCAAATGCAAAGTCTTGTACCCCACCGCTGATCCACCAATGTAGGAAGTTGGCTCTGTATGCACTATTTCAAAGTAAGGAATAGTATGCACAGAGTCCAAGGGTTCCCCTTAGAGGTAAGATAGTGGCAAAAAGAGATAATACTAATGCTCTATTTTGTGGTAGTGTGGTCGAGCAGTAGGCTTATCCAAGGAGTAGTGTTAAGCATTTGTTGTACATACACATAGACAATAAATGAGGTACACACACTCAGAGACAAATCCAGCCAATAGGTTTTTATATAGAAAAATATATTTTCTTAGTTTATTTTAAGAACCACAGGTTCAAATTCTACATGTAATATCTCATTCGAAAGGTATTGCAGGTAAGTACTTTAGGAACTTCAAATCATCAAAATTGCATGTATACTTTTCAAGTTATTCACAAATAGCTGTTTTAAAAGTGGACACTTAGTGCAATTTTCACAGTTCCTAGGGGAGGTAAGTATTTGTTAGGTTAACCAGGTAAGTAAGACACTTACAGGGCTTAGTTCTTGGTCCAAGGTAGCCCACCGTTGGGGGTTCAGAGCAACCCCAAAGTCACCACACCAGCAGCTCAGGGCCGGTCAGGTGCAGAGTTCAAAGTGGTGCCCAAAACACATAGGCTAGAATGGAGAGAAGGGGGTGCCCCGGTTCCGGTCTGCTTGCAGGTAAGTACCCGCGTCTTCGGAGGGCAGACCAGGGGGGTTTTGTAGGGCACCGGGGGGGACACAAGCCCACACAGAAATTTCACCCTCAGCGGCGCGGGGGCGGCCGGGTGCAGTGTAGAAACAAGCGTCGGGTTCGCAATGTTAGTCTATGAGAGATCTCGGGATCTCTTCAGCGCTGCAGGCAGGCAAGGGGGGGATTCCTCGGGGAAACCTCCACTTGGGCAAGGGAGAGGGACTCCTGGGGGTCACTTCTCCAGTGAAAGTCCGGTCCTTCCGGTCCTGGGGGCTGCGGGTGCAGGGTCTCTCCCAGGTGTCGGGACTTAGGATTCAAAGAGTCGCGGTCAGGGGAAGCCTCGGGATTCCCTCTGCAGGCGGTGCTGTGGGGGCTCAGGGGGGACAGGTTTTTGTACTCACAGTCTTAGAGTAGTCCTGGGGTCCCTCCTGAGGTGTTGGATCGCCACCAGCCGAGTCGGGGTCGCCGGGTGCAGTGTTGCAGGTCTCACGCCTTTTGCGGGGAGCTTGCAGGGTTCTTTAAAGCTGCTGGAAACAAAGTTGCAGCTTTTCTTGGAGCAGGTCCGCTGTCCTCGGGAGTTTCTTGTCTTTTCGAAGCAGGGGCAGTCCTCAGAGGATGTCGAGGTCGCTGGTCCCTTTGGAAGGCGTCGCTGGAGCAGGATCTTTGGAAGGCAGGAGACAGGCCGGTGAGTTTCTGGAGCCAAGGCAGTTGTCGTCTTCTGGTCTTCCTCTGCAGGGGTTTTTCAGCTAGGCAGTCCTTCTTCTTGTAGTTGCAGGAATCTAGTTTTCTAGGGTTCAGGGTAGCCCTTAAATACTAAATTTAAGGGCGTGTTTAGGTCTGGGGGGTTAGTAGCCAATGGCTACTAGCCCTGAGGGTGGGTACACCCTCTTTGTGCCTCCTCCCAAGGGGAGGGGGACACAATCCTAACCCTATTGGGGGAATCCTCCATCTGCAAGATGGAGGATTTCTAAAAGTTAGAGTCACCTCAGCTCAGGACACCTTAGGGGCTGTCCTGACTGGCCAGTGACTCCTCCTTGTTGCTTTCTTTGTTCCCTCCAGCCTTGCCGCCAAAAGTGGGGGCCGTGGCCGGAGGGGGCGGGCAACTCCACTAAGCTGGAGTGCCCTGCTGGGCTGTGACAAAGGGGTGAGCCTTTGAGGCTCACCGCCAGGTGTCACAGCTCCTGCCTGGGGGAGGTGTTAGCATCTCCACCCAGTGCAGGCTTTGTTACTGGCCTCAGAGTGACAAAGGCACTCTCCCCATGGGGCCAGCAACATGTCTCTAGTGTGGCAGGCTGCTGGAACTAGTCAGCCTACACAGATAGTCGGTTAAGTTTTAGGGGGCACCTCTAAGGTGCCCTCTGTGGTGTATTTTACAATAAAATGTACACTGGCATCAGTGTGCATTTATTGTGCTGAGAAGTTTGATACCAAACTTCCCAGTTTTCAGTGTAGCCATTATGGTGCTGTGGAGTTCGTGTTTGACAGACTCCCAGACCATATACTCTTATGGCTACCCTGCACTTACAATGTCTAAGGTTTTGTTTAGACACTGTAGGGGTACCATGCTCATGCACTGGTACCCTCACCTATGGTATAGTGCACCCTGCCTTAGGGCTGTAAGGCCTGCTAGAGGGGTGTCTTACCTATACTGCATAGGCAGTGAGAGGCTGGCATGGCACCCTGAGGGGAGTGCCATGTCGACTTACTCGTTTTGTCCTCACTAGCACACACAAGCTGGCAAGCAGTGTATCTGTGCTGAGTGAGAGGTCTCCAGGGTGGCATAAGACATGCTGCAGCCCTTAGAGACCTTCCTTGGCATCAGGGCCCTTGGTACTAGAAGTACCAGTTACAAGGGACTTATCTGGATGCCAGGGTCTGCCAATTGTGGATACAAAAGTACAGGTTAGGGAAAGAACACTGGTGCTGGGGCCTGGTTAGCAGGCCTCAGCACACTTTCAATTGTAAACATAGCATCAGCAAAGGCAAAAAGTCAGGGGGCAACCATGCCAAGGAGGCATTTCCTTACACAGGCAAAACTAATTTGGACAATATCAGCCATTCGCGCAGCACAATTTCTACATCTGCCCTCAGCGTCCCCTCCCCATTTGACCAGCTTATCATTGCCGAGTCTAGCACCCCGCTTAATATTCTGTGCTTCTAGATTGTCCTCCTGCAGCAACAACCATAAATACATCCAGTCTTCTGCTTAAGCCGAATCGACTCGATGAGCGGAATCTTGCGCATTTCCTTTAACATTCTGCTATTAGTCGAATTTGCAAGTATTTGAAAAAATCCTCTTTCGGGAGGTCATACAATTCCTGCATTTCTAACAAGGAATGGAGTTGAGCATCCTGATAAAGATCTTTCTGCTACACTTCATCATCAAAGAACCTTGAACGATACAGGGCAATACATTCGATGCAGAGGTAGGTGTATATTAGTTAACCTTCCAGAGAGCCAACTTCCGTCTCAGCTGACTCCGTACTTTATGCGCAGCCTTCAGAACCTTAAAATGTGTTTTTTTTTATAATAACTGGGTTCCAGGATCCTCAAAAAGCTTGCCCTTGATTCCTCTCCCAACAACATTTTGTAAATAGTTGGAGCCTCTGCCGTACTTAGCCCACCGGTGTCTCCTGTTACCAATATAGCCATGTGTTGCAGCATACAGGCCCAATAATACAAAGTAAAGTTTGGGACTGCCCATCCCCCACGCTCCCTTGGCAAGTTCATATATAACGACTCCAATTTGGTGAGCCACACCTTACCAATCTCTAGAGGGATGGCCCGAAATATATAAGGTACCTTTGGCAGTACAGACATCTTGATCACATTGGTCCTACCTACTAAAGAAAGATGTAGGTGATATATTCTATTAAGTTCCCACCTCACTTTATATAGTATAGGGGTCATGTTAACCTCTACTAGACTATCAATAGTGGCTGTGATTCTTATTCCCCAAATAGACTGCTTCAGGATTGACCCGCTGATCTCTAAATCCCACACTCTCTGTTCAAATGACCTGTGTCTTAGCTGCATTTAATTTATACCCTGAATACACCCCAAACTGTTTAGCAAGGCTCTCAATTTCAGTTACGGCCACCCCCGGATCAGTGGAGACCACCGCCACATCATCAGCATATGCAAATACTTTTTAACCTATAGAATGCTGGGTTACAGGCTTTATATCCGAGTTCTGTTCTAACTTAGCAATAAAAGGGTCAATATAGAGAGCAAAGAGCAGGGGTGAGCAGGGACACCCTTGTCTTGTTTCTCATACAATAAATATCTCTCCTGACTCCAAGCTTGTGATGCGTAGCCTGGCCACCATATTCTTATATAACATCCTAATGGCCCATATAAATCCTTCCCCAAAACCTTTATGTTCCATCACTGCCCATAGAAACTGCGATCAAATGCTTTCTCAGCATCCAATAAAATCAAGCCCAGGTGGTATCTTGAACTGTAGCAGTATCAAATAGTGTGATCACCCTCGTAATATGATCAACAGTCCCTCTACAGGGATGAACCCATGCTGCCTATCTGAAAGTAATGGTGGTATCACTCTGGCCAATCTAGATGCAAGAACCTTTGCATAGATCTTTCTGTCGACATTTAATAAGGATATAGGTCTATAGGACCCAGGCAGCAGAGGGGATTTATCTTCTTAATAATGACTATGGCCCTCATTTCAACCTTGGCGGGCGGCGGTTGCCGCCCACCAAGTTGAAACCGCCGGGCAGCTGCCAATGAAGCCACACTCCCGCGGGGTCTATTTGGAGATCCGCGCTGGGCCGGCGGGCGGAAACCTGATTTCCGCCCGCCGACCCAGCTGGGATCTCGGCCACAACACGGGAGCCGGCTCCAAATGGAGCCGGCAGAGTTGCAGCTGTGTGACGGGTGCAGTTGCAGGATGCAGACAGTGAAAAGTTGCATGCGCTACCCTGGGGGATTTAAACCGTCGGGACAAAAGTGGCGGGAAAACGCCGGTACCGCCGGTGAAGCGCTGCGGTCGTGATTCCCAGGGAAGCACCGCCAGCCTGTTGGCGGTGCTTCTGACAAAACAGCCCTAGCGGTCAAAGACCGCCAGGGTTGTAATGAGGGCCTATGTTTGCACACCTCAGGGAGGCCGGAGCCTCACCCTGCTGTGCTGATCGAAACAGTTGCAGCATATCTTGTTGTAGCTCCACAAGAAAGGTTTTATAAAATTCCAGTGGTAGGGAATCCAGCCGGCTGCTTTCCCCACCGCCAATGAATCTGTTGCCACCAAGATCTCTTCAGATGTGATGGTCGAGCCCAACCGCCTCGATCTTCCTCAGATACCCTATCCCTATCTGTCCCCTGGAGATACTCCCCAACTCTAGCCCCTAGTCGGTCTATTACCTCTGAATAGAGTGCTTGATAGTACTCTTGAAAGCACTAATAGTCCCTGGCAAATCTTCTACCACATTGCCTGGAGTCCTTTATTGCTTGTATCAGACCCCTTGCCTTCTTCTGCCTAATTTGTAATGTCAATAGCCTGCCGGGTGGATTCCCCATATTCATACATTGAGTCCTATATACTTGGTACTTTTGTGCAGTTCCACTTTAAAGCATTGATTAATTTTGGCCATACATTTCGCTATCTGTGACTGTGTTTCACAAGTAATACGCCTATCTGTCACCTCCTTCGTCAGCTCTTCCTTGGCTCGGGCCAGTTCCCTATAGAAACTCTGCAAAGCCCTTTGTTTTCTATTTGAATATACAGACCCAGGCTCAGAGTCTCTCCCCTTATCCCCGCCTTCAGGGCATCCCACATAACATTCAGAGAGGTTGTGCCCCTATTAATCATCAAGAACTCTCTCAGCCAAGAGCGCATGTGTTCAATATATAACTTATCCATCAAGAGTTTTTTGTCAAAAGTAAACAAGCCCTGTGGTCGACAAAGTCCTACTATTGGGATTTTAAGAACTAAGGGGTTATTGTCTGACAATAATTGGGGGAATTTTTCTATGTCAGTTCCCACCGACCCTGAAATGGATACCAACAAATAGTCCAGACGAACCAGATTGTTGCGTGGTACTGAATTCAAAATAAAACCCGGGTCCAGAGCCTTGTGCTTAGCCCAGATGTCCAAAAGTCCCTCATCAGCCACCAGTCGCTCTACAGCTTTAAACGTTTCTGGCTTATGCACCACATAGTCCTGACCTCCCGCAAGATCACCATTAACCTTCATATGAATTTTAAAATCCCCACATACCACCACCGATAAGGGCAATTGGTAGAGCAGTTAAGTGTGTCAAAAACCGTGAGTTTGTCAACATTGTAGGTGGTGTGTGGTGAGCACCTATGGTGTTATCACCTTATACCATGTCCAGGCATCCCCTATTAGTGTGGTGTAGGCAGTGTCTAGGAAACCAGGGCTCTCTAGAGGTAACTGTGGATGAGCAGCCAAGACATATCCAGGAGACATGTAGAGCTTATGCAATACCACTATAGTCACACAGCACTTACACACATGAAAGAACCACAGAGGTTTACAAAAATAAAGGTACTTTATTATGGTAACACAAATACTAAAATATTGTATAGGCAATACCCCAACTGGAGGTGAGTAAACACACTATTATATACATATTAGCAATCAGGAAATAGCATAGAAAGCAATAGGCACTTGTAAAAGCAATAGCAAATAGTGAGGGCCCTAGGGGAGGGCCAAACCATATACTAAAAAAATGGAATGTGAAAGGCAGTCCATCACCCAAGGAAGTTGAATCAGTAGAGGGGAGCTGGAGGAACTAGGAACACCAAAATGTGAGTACCAGGGTACCCCCCAGTGACCGGGAGAGAAGCAGGAAGTAGCTGGTTTTCCCCAAAAATAACAGGAAGACTTTGGAAAAGGACTGTGCAAGACCCAGACAAGACTGGAAGAAACCAAAGGTGGATCCTGACAGAAGTGGACTTGCAAAAGAAGGGGACCAAGTCCCCAAGTCCAGTTCGAGTTGGAGTGTCCGGCTGTTGCACCAGCCACTACCCACCTTTCTGTGGATGCAGGTCCAGATCGACAGTGGAATGAAGAAAGTTAGCAGTGCAGCACAGGAGCAGAAGAGGAGTTCCAGAAGTGATGCAAGTGATGTCCTACGTCGGCAGTCGCGGTGCAGTCCATCAGTGGTGCTGGAAATCACCAACAAGCCTTGGCAAATGCAAGAGTCAGTGAAGAAGGTTTTGCAAGGCTGAAGAAGACCAGCAAGGTCCAGGCACTCGATCCAAGGAGGGGAGTCCGAGGTGACTCTCAGCAACTGGGAGAATTACAAGACGAGGAGGCAGCCCCCACAGGCGGCCTACGGGCGGCAGCCACAGGACTCGCAGTGAAGCCCACTCAGCACACCTGAAGAGGAGTCCCACGTCGCTGGAGCAGCAGGCAGGAGACTGTGCTCTGCAGGAAGGAGTGCTGGGGGCCGGGCTACACAGAGTCTGAAGATCCCTTGAAGGGGGAAGAAACAAGCCTTGGTAGCTGCACAAGTCACAGTAAAAAAGGGTACTGTCCTGCAAGGAGAGGCGAGGGCTTACCAGCTCTCAAGTTGGAAAGCTGGCAGAGATGACCAAGGGGACCACTCCAGACCACCGTCTGTAGGCAGGATCCATGCAGTTCTGGAGGAGGGAGGATCCACGCAACACGTCGTCATTGTAGTTGGTGCCTGCAGCTGCAGGGGAGTGAATCCTTCACTCCGAGGGAGATGCCTTCTTACTTCTCGTGCTGGTTGAAGACTCGCCACCCTCAGAGGATGCACAGTCAGGGAAATGTTGCAGTTGCTGAAAGGAGCCGGAGAAACAATGTTGCAAAGCGGAATCGTCGCTGGAGTTGCAGATTGTCGGTTCATGGAGGGTTCATTTTCAGTCCCGGTAGCCAGAAGATGAAGTAAACGATGCAGAGGAGACCTGCTGGAATCTTGCACGTCAAATCTGAGGACCCACCCAAAAGGAAGACCCTAAATAGCCCAGAAAGAGGGATTGGTCACCTACCAGGGTGACCACCTATTAGGAGGAGGCTGTGACATCACCAGCCTAACCTGGCCACTCAGATGCTCCCAGGGGCCTCTGCCACCTCGGATAGGTAGTACCTGTAGGACCTGTATCCAGTACATGGGTAAAATGGCTTTCCTGCAATTACGAAGTCCAGGGTAATGGAGCTGGAGTTCGTAGGGGCACCTATGCTCATGCAGGGGTGCCCTCAATACAGGTACCTGCACCCTGCCCTCTGGGGTAGAAGGGCCTACCATAGAAGTGATTTACAGTTGCAGTGACCAGTAGTAAAGGGGTGCATGCACCTTTTCACGCAAGCTGCAGGCCTGCAGACTCATTTTGCAAGTGCTGCCATGGATGGCACAATACATGCTGCAGCCCATGGGGAACCCGTGGTGCCCCAATGCCCTGGGTACCTAAGTACCATATACTCAGGACTTATATGGGCCACCAGTATGCCAATTGTGGGGTGTGCTAAGTCCTAAGCAACCAAATTTAGAGGGAGAGAGCACAGTCGCAGGGGTCCTGGTTAGCAGAATCCTAGTGAATACAGCCAAAACATACTAACATCAGGCAAAAAGTGGGGGTAACCATGCCAAAAAGAGGGTACTTTCCTACAAACATTAGAGCTATAAACCGCATACAGCGTAAAGTGGGCTGAGCCCATTTTACACTCCACAATAGCCCCCCGACCCAACTTACCTGCTAATGAGCGTCCAGAAATACCAAGAGAGTTTTTGGCAAGAATTGCTACCCCTCTAGATGTAATCCCCTGCTCAGAACAGCCTCATACTGAGAAACCCAGATCCTTAAACACCTGATGCTTCCCCCAAGGAATATGTGTGTCCTGCATACAAACCATATGTGAGCGCATAACTTTAAGCCCTAGCCCAGTTCTCTGCCTTTTCTCTTTGTCATTGAGCCTGCAGATGTTGATGGAACTAATACGAAACTTACCCCCCCATCATTGTGTTCCTTAATGCATTCACTCATTATCATACCCTTGTAAGTTTGGAACATCAGTTTCTGACTGCCACAGGTGCTAAAAACCACCCTAAGTCTCCAAAAGGCGCTGACTTGTTTGAAAAATAATTCTGAGCTAGCATATTCACCCTACTTCACCCCCACATAAAACCTTTGCCCCAGAGTGATCCCGCTTCCCTCTCCCTCCAATCCCTGGTCCCAAGGCCCCCACCCTCCCTTCCCACCAAACCCAAAGGGCATATGGATCAAAAGGATCCATTTGTGATGGAATGGGGGCTCCCTAACCCAGTCCCCTATATAGCTATTAATAACTTCATTATTTAGTGTCATAAATTCACTCATTGTACCCCTCTTGACACTAGATGGACTCCTCCCCTCTTACAACCACAAACTGCAGCATTTAGTCAAGCTTGACACAACTCAGCCATACTCCCGGTTCAGCTTCAAGCTCTCCAAGAATTCCTTGGCCTTATTTTCAGAAGTAAAAAAGTAAGAAATATTTTTAACTATAACTTTAAGTTTGGCTGGATCCAGCAAGAATGCTTGGGTGCTCTTGTCCTGCAAAGGTGAGATCAGCTGCCGCAGACGCCACCTCTTCTCCAGCGTTAGTGGACAGTAATCAGGCCTAACAAAAATTTCCTGTCCCTTGACTGATCTCTTTCGATCTGGTCGAGCCAAATCATACAAGGATTGTCGCAGAAAGAAGTTGCACAAGTAAATAAGTATAGCTCTTGGTCTATTGTTTTCATGACCTCATCTAGACCTTTGAACGAACAGAAACCTGTGTGCTCTTTGGACTTCAACCTCCCAAGATCATTACAAGAGTTCCGGGAAGGCTTCTTTAAACAATTCCACCACAAGCCGCCGAATGTCAGATCCCTCAGTCCCTTCTGCAACATCTAGTGCATGAAGGTTATTGCATCTCAGTCTGTTTTCAAAATCTTCATGTTTTCATTCCATGTCTTCTATTTGAGCTTTTAATAGGCTAGAGGCTTCCTTCTGGGCTGTGAAATCATCCTCCACTGCAGAGATATGATTTTCAACCTCCCCAATCCGTTCTGCAAATTCAGAACTAGATTTGGCCATCCATCAGTACCTCCTTGCTGCTGATTTCACCCTTGAGCCCATTTTGCTGCTGCTCATCCCACAACCCAGCATGCGTCCGATCAGAATGTGATATTTGTAATGTCCAGTTCCCATCCTGCCCCACTAAGGCTCCCCCGAATGACCTGAAAATGTGTCCTGTACTGCCTCCTCCGCACTCACCTCTGCGCTCCGGGCAGCATTATTGTTGGCAGCAGTCTTGACATGCAAGCCCTTTGCAGAGTCTCTCCCCCAGGGGGCCCGCAAGCAATTTTGACATTATCGACTTTCTAGCCCCGCTCGTCATGCTTCTTGGTTCCTGGTGCTGAGACGGAGTACAGCATCCCAGCATTCTCCGAAGCCGCTGGGCCATGTGTCTTCGTTTCTATGTCAGGACCAGAGGCTTTTGATTATGCTTCTCTTTCTTTTACTGTAAACACAGAGCAGCCAATAATATTTCCCATGAGACGACAGCCTCAACATTTCCCCCAATCAGGGTCTGCCCTCTCATATATATGTCCTAATCCACTAAGTCCGTCCTCTTTCTTTGCTGCTTCATGCAAAGAGCTAAGTACTTCATTTCCCGATCGATCTGTTTTTGTTTATGCAAATATTGTTCGGATATTTCAGCACGGGCTCATGCCTTCATGCGCGGCATGCCGATTGCTTTAACCTATTTGCAGTGTGTTTCTACAACGTTTATTTTCAGTTAAAATAACATGCTCGCGTGCAACTATAATGCGATTTGCCCTGTCGGTGAGGAGGCCTGAAGGGCACGTCTTGGTCAGTCCGCTTTCACTCTCTGAACTGGCGCATGTGCACAAATTACTTCTCTAAGTGCGAGCGTGATTTACAGTGAGTGAGGATGGATTTTTCCCTTCTGTGCTGCCGACGGAGCACATTTTACAGTGTGCCTTCAGGAATACGCCCAGATGGCTGTAATAATACAATAGTGCAAGGCTCTAGGGAAAATCTTTGTTTCTGTGCCTCTCTCCTCTGGAAATTCTGTTTGAAAACTAATTTTATGTGCAGCACTTGGGTTTTTCCCCCCAGTACTAATACCTGTGCAGCTGGGACCTCCAATATATATTGTTGTGCAGAGAGTAATCATGGCCCAATATATGGATGATGAACAATATGGGGAGTATGATGCTGGTCATTATGACCAACACATGGAAGAGCGCCTTGTGGAGGCTTTAGACTTCTACGTGCAGGACTCAGTTAAAAAAAGCCTTGGTAAAGGCACTACGTCCTTTTGCACAGCCTATATTTAATTATGGTGTTAGGCGCTTTGCGTAGGCTCTGGAACCCCACCCCGGTAGAGGTCAATGTTACTGAGCCTGGCCGGTCATCTAATGACCTTATAGATCAGACTGTTAACACGGTCCTGAATGATCATGAGTATGGGGCTTTTCAAAATCGCGCTACTCCCCCGTCCAGACTAGTCAACACTCTTCTGACTCTGATACTTCAGATTCTGACGCGTCCCAGATACAGGATAAACCAAAGGGTAAGTACAAACGCAAGGCTCATCACGCCGAAGATCCCGTGATGCCATCACCTGGTAAAAATTTACAATTTGACTCTGACGCTATTATACATCCTAGATCCACTGAATGGATGCCATGTCAAGAAGTGGCAGATTAAGTGCAGTCTAGACTGCGAAAAGGCTTTGAAAAAGACGTTCGCAATTCTCTTCAGTCCGAGTGCCCTCGACCAGCTCTACCTTGTAAGGTTGCGAAAACTCTGGAGCTTGATCCACATATGGTGACTTTTCTCAAAAAAAGTACGCTCAAGAACCCAAGAAGGCTATCAATAGAGCCTGGAGAGGTTTTCAGGATAAATTGTTAGATATTCCTGGACCTTTTATGAAGATTTTAGACTTGGCTGTTCACGCTAAAGAGACTCAAAAAGCTATAGATCCTGAGAGTCTATTGGAATGGTCCCAAACTGCCGTTTGTCTATTAGGAAATGCCAACTGCTCCATTTCCACAGAACGTTGGAAATCTCTCCTACTTCACATAAATCCAAAATTGGCAGATTTGGCCCCTTCAGATGCAGGCCCTTCAGCGAATGGACTTTTTTTGGGGGACAGATTTGTTAAAGATTTGGCCAAATATGTGGCCACCTTCTCGGCCCTGGATGAAGCTCAAACCTCGATCAAAAAGGTGTTCAATAGTGGCCTTTTTCGCAGGGCTGGACATTTTGGAGGTCGAACGGGAGGCCGTTCCATTCCTCAGGCTTCCAGAGCATATTACATAGGCAGAGGCTCCTCAGGCTTCCAACCTAATCCCAACTTCTATCCTGCAAGAGGACGAGGATACAGAGGTTGCAACCCCAGAGGTCCCAACAGAGGAGGACAGTACAACCAAAGCCCCGCTCAAGCAGGTAACTCTTCTTCTTTCTGGGGAAGTCATTCTGGGGGGCAGAGTGAGTTTGTTTGTACACAATTGGTCTATAATCACACAAGATGTTTGGGTGTTAGAAACAATTCAAGGTTATCATCTGGTCTTCCATTCCCCCTCCTCTCTGTTTTTCCCAACAAGAGAGTTTCTTTATGGATCAGGAAATAGAAACTTTGCTTCAGAAAGGAGCAATAGTTCCTTCTCTCCTGCACCCCAGGGGGTTCATCAGCACAATCGTTTTGGTTCAAAAGAAGGATGGAGGTTCCCGGTTAGTGCTCAATCTTCGCCTCTTCAGCTCGTGGATTGTCTATTGACATTTCAAAATGGAGGGCATTCATCTCCTTCGAGACCTTTTGTTGGAAAGAGATTGGATGCTACGTCTAGATCTCAAAGACGTCTATTTGACCATTTCCATTTTTGCACCTCATTGTCGTTTTCTTCTGCTCTTCTGGAGAACAATTGTTACGAGTTCTCAGCTCTTCCCTTCGGCCTGTCCTCAGCTCCTTGGTGTTTCACCAAGATTATGCGCCCAGTTATGCAATGGCTCAGAGAAAAAAGTGTTCATCTTATAACTTATTTCGACGACTTTCCCATCATGGCGCAGGAGAAGGGTCTGGTTCTTCTCCATCTTTCATGGACAATTCAGCTACTCCAGGATCTGGGGTTTATCATAAACAAGGAAAAATCCAAATTGATTCCATCCCAACAGATAGACTACTTGGGGTTCAAGATAAACTCAATTTCAGCGCAATTGAAACTACCTTTGACCAAGAGATTAGCCATCAAGAAGGAATTGAAGAGAGCATTGTCTGTTCCTTCGATTTCCTTAAGGGTTCTTGCCCGATTGGTGGGCCTCCTTACCTCATCTATTTAGACCATTTTTTCAGGCCCCCTCCATTATTGAGCCCTTCAGAGAATGAAGATCTTGCATCTGCGCAAGGGTCTTTCCTATTTGGAGCAGGTCATCTTGTCTCAAGAAGCCCGCACAGCAATTCAGTGGTGGTTGACTCATATGGATGCCTGGAACGGCAGAGCAATCTTTGTCTCTGTTCCAGAGATTGTCATAGAGTCAGATGCCAGCAGATGGGGCTGGAGAGCCAGATGTGGACAGATGGAGACGGGTGGACGGTGGTCCCCGGAGGAACTTCAAATGCAGATCAACTGTCTAGAACTTCTAGCAGGCTCCTTTGCAGTGAAGACTCTGGCGGTCATTCCGACCCTGGCGGTCATTGACCGCCAGGGCCGGGGACCGCGGGAGCACCGCCAACAGGCTGGCAGTGCTCCCAAGGGCATTCTGACTGCGGCGGTACAGCCGCGGTCAGAAACGGAAAACCGGCGGTCTCCCGCCGGTTTTCCGCTGCCCTGAGGAATCCTCTGCGCCGCCATGGGGATTCCGACCCCCTCACCGCCACGACCGCCAGGAACAGGATGGCGGTGAGGGGTGTCCTGGGGCCCCTGGGGGCCCCTGCAGTGCCCATGCCAATGGCATGGGCACTGCAGGGGCCCCCGTAAGAGGGCCCCTAAATGATTTTCAGTGTCTGCATTGCAGACACTGAAAATCGCGACGGGTGCTACTGCACCCGTCGCACCCTTCCCACTCCGCCGGCTCCATTCGGAGCCGGCTTCCTCGTGGGAAGGGGTTTCCCGCTGGGCTGGCGGGCGGCCTTCTGGCGGTCGCCCGCCAGCCCAGCGGGAAACACAGAATAACCGCGGCGGTCTTCTGACCGCGTAGCAGTATTCTGTTGGGGGAACTTTGGCGGGCGGCCTCCGCCGCCCGCCAAAGTTAGAATCACCCCCTCTTCTGTCTCCAATCAAAGCACAATGTTGTATCCTCTTGAAAATTGACATTTCCGCCGTCAGATACATAAACAAACTGGGGGGAACCCATTCCAAGATGCTAGCAGAAATTGCGAAGGATTTTTGGCACTTCTGTCTAGCTCACCAGATATCTGTCACAGCGGATTATATTCCGGGCAAAACTAATGTGTTAGCAGATTGGAATTCCAGATATCTTCGGGATGTCAGTGACTGGAGGTTGAATCCCAGAGTGTTTAAATTTCTCAATCTTCTGTGGGGTCCTTTTTTGATAGACGTGTTTGCGACACGTCTGAATACGCAGCTTCCGTGTTTTTACAGTTGGAGGCCAGACCCACAAGCTCTCAGTTCGGACGCCTTCCTTCAGTCCTGGACGGAGGAGTTGGCATATGTGTTTCCCCCTTTTTCGATGATTCCTTGAGTTCTCTCCCAGGTCCTTCGACAAAAGGCGGAGGTGGTCTTAGTGACTCCTTGCTGGAACGCACAATCCTGGCTCCCAGTGGTGTTGGCCCTTTGTTACACACCTCCAGTGCGGATTTAGAGATCGGAGGATCTCTTTTGGATCCAAAAGGCCTTCCACATCCTCTCATTATGGAAGGGCAGTTATCGCTCATGGCATAGAGGATCTCAGGAGATCGGAGCAAATCTCTCAGGTTTCGGAGAGCACTAATTTCTTTCTCGCCCAATCCTTGGCCCCCAGCACACACAAACAATATGCTTCCGCTTGGAAGTGATGGTTGGATTGGTGCGGTCAGAGGGATGTGGATCCCGTGGGGGCCTCTGTGCAAATGATTAAAGATTTCTTGTCACATTTGGCTTCTCAATGCTTAGCCTATAGAAAGGTTAACAATTATAGATCAGCTATTTCTGCTAAACATCCTAGAATTGATTGTAAACCGGTTGGTGAACACCCGCTGATTTGTAAGCTCCTACGTGGTATTCGTTTAGTTCGTCCCCCTCAACCTAAATATTCGGTTTTGTGGGACGTTAATATAGTTTTCAAATTTTTGGTAGCATGGCCAGCTAATGAAGGTCTATCGTGAAAACAATTGTCAGCGAAATTAGCTATGTTATTGTGCCTTATTTCATGCAGGAGAGTGTCAGACGTTAATGCACTCGACATTGCAGGTAGAGTATTTACTCCTACGGGAGTTTCTTTTTGAATTTCAAAACATACAAAATCAAATTCTACATCTATTTCTTACCCAAGTTTTTAGAGATAATTCAAAATTATGTGTAGTTAAATGTCTAAAGGTGTATGAGGATGTCACTCATGAATTTCGTAGGAATCCAACTGGACAGTTATTGATCTCTCTGCAGAAACCTTTTGGCCCTGTTTCTTTGGTGACTCTGGCCAGATGGGTTAGATGGTTACTTCAAGAAGCAGGAATTGACAGTTCAATCTTTGGGGCCCATTCTGTTAGAGGGGCTATGGCATCGAAAGCTTTTAATTCAGGGTCCAGACTGGAAGATATTATGTTGTCAGCTGATTGGTCTTCCAATTCCACCTTTAAACTTTTTTATCATAAACCTATTGTGGATGTTGCTTCTGGGATTGTAGATCAACTTTAAACTAGCATAATCAGAAGCCTCCGGTCCTGACATAGAATAGAAAAGAATCTAGTTTACGCGACAAGACTTTTCAGTTCTATTAAGGACACGAAAGTGAGGATTATCCCACCCGTAACTTGAATGTTTAAGAATCTTTATACATGATGTATTAAGGTATAAAATGTCCCTCCCGATTTGTTATGGTATTATGACGTTCTCCTCAGACGTAGATATTATGGTGCTACTTTCCTTTTTTCAGATGACAAGACTACCTGAACGGTTTCCAGGGAGTGGTTCCTGAGGTTCTCGGACGTATGTTGCACCGGTTGTGCTGTTCCCTCAATCTGAAGAGGACATGGTTGGAGTTCATTCATTGGAGTTTGTTATCCTCTTGATGAGCAAAGAAAGAGGACGGACTTAGTGGATTAGGACATATATATGAGAGGGTAGACACTGATTGGGGGTGATGTTGAGGCTGTGGTCTCATGGGAAATGTAGTTCAAGTTTTTATTGGCTGCTGTGTGTTTACAGTAAAAGACAGAGAAGCATAATCCTCGCCTCCGTGTCCTTAATAGAATTGAAAATTCTTGTTGTGTAAGTTAGAAAATGTTTGATCCTCTCGTGAGTTTAGGAGGCATCGCGCTTGGCCGAGAAGTAGATCGCTGAGCCTCATTTCTAGTGAACCAACAGACGGCTCTCAAGCATAGCGTAAGGAGGGAAGCTCCATAAACGCCAGTAGCTCTCTGAACAAATCCTTACAGGTACCACTGACTTGGACTCAGAAACATGAACACCAGTGTCTCCATACTTCATCCATCACACTCCCATGTTGTATCACCTCAGGGTGGACCCTCCGTGCCACAACGAAGCAGGGGGTCGAGCTAGGGAGCCGCAACAGCCATGATCACATGGCTGCCATCTTGCCCTTACCAAACGATAGAGGGCCCTCAACTGCTGCCAAATTAGAAGCAAGCAAACAAGAGCGGCAACGGCGGCAATCAGTGGTAAGTAATGGGCGGCGTCTATGCCCACTGTAAGCTAACAATACGTCTTGAAGAGATAGCACATGCACCGTCTAGCCGAAACCTAAAAATATAGCAAAAACCCTGCTCTTGCAGGACTACATGCTCTTCCCTCTGAAAGCTCTTATATGACCGATATTTAGAAGTTCAAAACTATTATTTCAATTCACAAATTGTTACCACAAAAAAGTGTCCTTAAAAAGGTAAAGTTCTTCGAAGCATTTGCCAATTCGACATCAAACAGTTTCTCTCTCCACATCAAGAATGCTTTAAAGTTGTGGGTTTGTTTTCTGATTAAATCACCCAGATCAGATTATAATTACACCATCTCGTAATGTTTGTAGCAGTGCATTATACCTATCTTGAAAGAAGCATTGTCAAAGCCAATAGATCTTGTCTTTTGGACCTATCGGTTTTGATTTTTTTTTTTCTTCTGATGGTGAGCAGCATCGGCCAAAAAATAAATAATTACCTGTCCTTATGCTATGGTGGTCTAGCATGATCTAGTATGTGTGCGCATGCGTCGCCATACACGCACACACCTACGGCATGACGCGAGCGACATTTTAATTGTAATTATTTTTTATTTACCGATCCAAGCTGTAATGCTAAAGATAAAAAAAAAAATTTACAAGTGTGTGGAAGCACTTTTGAAAAATGGAGCGTCAATGACAGCTGCCAAGTCCTCGAAAAAAGTGAAAAAAAAAAAATATATATATATATATATATACATATATATATATATATATATGTTTTTTAAGACTGGAAAGGAGGGGTTTGGAGCAATTAAGGAGCTGGTGTGGGCAGCTTGGGGGCAGTGATGAATGCAGGAGAAGCAGTGGGGAGTGTGCAGAACAGCAAGGGAAGAGATTGAGGCAGGAAAATAAACAAGCGAAAAATAGGATGGTGACACAATGGAAAGAAAGCAATGAGCAAACTGGGCATGGGGAAAAGGGAGTAACAATTAGCACGTGGAGTGGCGTGTGGTATTTGAGGGGGAGCAGCATGCGAGAGAGACAGCAAGAAAACACATACATTCTCATGGTGTGCTAAAATAAAAAAATAAAAACGTTCCCTGAATATGAGCAGTGGAAGGATACATGGTCCTCTTTAGATCTCTATCCATCCAATCCTCTGGGCTTTTTAATATCTCCTCTGCTGCAGTTTTTCAGTAAACAAATAATCACCAAGGCAGAGCCAGCAAATGGCAAGTTGAAGCCAGCGAGCATCAATGTGGAGGGCAAGTGTCACGTGAAGTCAATTCTTCACCTCTAGATTCTTATATTCTGCTCCATATTCACAAAGTGGCACTAACATCAAAACCATAGCACTATGAATGGATCAGCTTATTGCACCCCTTATGGTTCATACATGGCAGCCACAAAGTTCGACCCAAAAAAGAGAAACATCAAACATGGTCCTGTTGCAGGGGAGTCAGGTAGGCAAATGTCACTTTGCCTATTGCATTAACATCCTTGCACTGGTCCTCCTAAGATGCAGCCAGCAATTGTCAACACGAAGCCAACAGTTCCTGGGATATAAGAACGACTAGAGCATATTCCAATGATCACAGCTTCCAATGACCATAGTCTAGTATCACCCAACTAAAGTCAACTTTTTCTAAATGGAGTCAGCAATCCCTTAGTTGACACCATGAATCACCGTGATGGGGCTAATATTCAGCAAGGTTGGCCCAGCAACCACAAAGATGGAGCCAAAAATCAACACAATGGAACCAACAAGAGCCAGGCTAGACACAACAATCAGCAAGATCGATCCAGTAACCACAAGGTAGGAACCAATCTTTCCACAACAGACAACAACGATCAAGATGGAGACAGCAATCACCATGACAGAACAAGCAATCACCAAACTTGAGGCAATAACTACAAGGAAAAAGGCAATATCACCAGGAATTGGTGAGTCAGTGAACTAATTCATCCACTTCAGAAATCTGTATTTGACCACATGGCCAGAAGTTTGAATCCTAGCTTTTCTGAGATTTATAAAATGAACACCATTGAGTAAGGTAACAGTACACATCTGGTATTCAGTGAAACGATACTGTTAGAAATGGGGTTTTTGGTTGGCAGTCAGGTTGCCCTCTGTCCAAGCAAGAACCCTCACTCTAGTCAGGGTAAGTACACACAATCCAAAATCAGCCTGTGCTCACCCTCCGGTAGCTTGGCACGAGCAGTCAGGCTTAACTTAGAGGGCAATGTGTAAAGCATTTGTGCAATAAATCATACAACACCATAGCATAACACCACAAAAATACACCACACAGTATTTAGAAAAATATATAATATTTATCTGGGTATCTTCAGGTCAAAACGATCAAAGTTGCAATATGAATTTGTAAAGATATCACTGAAAAGTGATATAAAGCGTCTTAAGTCTTTAGAAAGTAAACAGAGTCTCTTTCAAACACAAAGTACCTGGTTTCTGGTGGAAAATCTCCTCAGAGGGCCACAAAGGAAGAGGTGCGTGGAAAAAGGGTGTGTGCGTCGATTTCTCCCCAGCACACACGGACTTGCGTCGTTATTTTCCACGCGGGGAAGTCGGGCGTCGTTTTCCGGCGCGCGGACAGTCTCTTTCTGTGGGTCGCGGGGATTACCAGATGTCCCGGGTCTGTGCGTGGATTTTCCTGCTTGTTTTCCGGCTGCGCGTCGTTCTGCGGGGCTGCGCGTCGAAGTTTCGATCTCACGGCAGGCGTTGCGTCGATTTCTCCTGCGGAGTCGGGCGGCGTTGTCCTTGCGAGGCCGTGCGTCAAAGTTTTGATCTCACGGCAGGCGTCGCGTCGATTTCTCCTGCGGAGTCGGGCGGCGTTGTCCTTGTGAGGCCGTGCGTCAAAGTTTTGATCTCACGGCAGGCGTCGCGTCGATTTCTCCCGGGAAGTCGGGCGGCGTTGTCCTTGCGAGGCCGTGCGTCAAAGTTTCGGTCGTCCCGAAGGCGTTGCGTTGATCAGCGTCGGTGTGCGGCGTTTTTCTTGCCGCGGAACAAGCTGTGCGTCGAAAAGTTCGGCGCACGGAGCGTCCAAGAGGAAGAGTGAAGTCTTTTTGGTCCTGAGACTTCAGGGAACAGGAGGCAAGCTCTATCCAAGCCCTTGGAGAGCACTGTTACAGCCAGGCAAGAGTTCAGCAAGGCAGCAGGCCAACAGCAAGGCAGCAGTCCTTTGTAGAAAAGCAGACAGGTGAGTCCTTTGAGCAGCCAGGCAGTTCTTCTTGGCAGGATGTAGTTTCTGGTTCAGGTTTCTTCTCCAGCAAGTGTCTGATGAGGTAGGGCAGAGGCCCTGTTTTATACTAAGTTGTGCCTTTGAAGTGGGGGTGACTTCAAAGAGTCTCTAAGAAATGCACCAAGCCCCCTTTCAGTTCAATCCTGTCTGCCAGAGTCCCAGTAGGGGGTGTGGCAGTCCTTTGTGTGAGGGCAGGCCCTCCACCCTCCCAGCCCAGGAAGACCCACTCAAAATGCAGATGTATGCAAGTGAGGCTGAGTACCCTGTGTTTGGGGTGTGTCTGAGTGAATGCACAAGGAGCTGTCAACTAAACCTAGCCAGACGTGGATTGAAGGGCACAACAAGATTTTAGTGCAAAGAAATGCTCACTTTCTAAAAGTGGCATTTCTAGAATAGTAATATTAAATCCGACTTCACCAGTCAGCAGGATTTTGTATTACCATTCTGGCCATACTAAATATGACCTTCCGGCTCCTTTCAGATCAGCAGCTGCCACTTCAACAGTGTATGAGGGCAGCCCCAATGTTAGCCTATGAAAGGAGCAGGCCTCACAGTAGTGTAAAAACGAATTTAGGAGTTTTACACTACCAGGACATATAACTACACAGGTACATGTCCTGCCTTTTACCTACACAGCACACTGCTCTAGGGGTTACCTAGGGCACACATTAGGGATGACTTATATGTAGTAAAAGGGGAGTTCTAGGCTTAGCAAGTACTTTTAAATGCCAAGTCGAAGTGGCAGTGAAACTGCACACACAGGCCTTGCAATGGCAGGCCTGAGACAGGGTTAAGGGGCTACTGAGGTGGGTGGCACAACCAGTGCTGCAGGCCCACTAGTAGCATTTAATCTACCTGCCCTAGGCACATGTAGTGCACTCTACCAGGGACTTACAAGTAAATTAAATAGTCAATCATGGATAAACCAATCAGTAGTACAATTTACACAGAGAGCATATGCACTTTAGCACTGGTAAGCAGTGGTAAAGTGCCCAGAGGTCAAAAGCCAACAACAACAGGTCAGAAAAAATAGGAGGAAGGAGGCAAAAAGTTTGGGGATGTCCCTGTCAAAAAGCCAGGTCCAACATGACCCCTTACCAGCCTAAAGCCAGGGGAGAACAATCACTATCCTGATGTACTTCCCTGTTTGAGGCGACAGAACAAGGACCCAGGCCCACAACAGCAGGGGCATGCTCCAGTTCTTCGCCTTCCTGACTCCAATTGGATCCCTCTGTCCATACTCTCAGGGCCCACTAAGCCAACCCATGGGGAACCTTTCTCCTTACCTGCGGATCCCATCTGTGCAGCACCTAACTTTACTTTGCTCACAGATGTATCCCAGGAGCAGGATAGTACCACCATGACCAACACAGTGGTGTTGCCCACTCTACCCCCGGGGTGTGACACTTGTCCCCTCCCCAGGGATAACTCTGTCCACCCGGACAGCAAGCCACAGTGATTACTGACAGCTGCCAGGGATGAGAGCCAGGCACCAGGCCTCTCAAAGCTCTCCAACCACTGTGGCCGTGGAGAGTGGGGGGCGGTAGCCCCAGGTGCTGGGCACCCTTTAACCACTCTCCCTTCCACCAGGTCAGGGATGACAGCCTGAACCTGGTCCTCCCCTCTGGGGCTCTGTACCCTCCCTCCTGGAGTGGTACTCCCAGAGTCCACCATGGTCAGGGTGCTTACAGAAGTCGCCCTGTACCATTCCTCCACCAGTGCAGGGCTGTTAACCTGCAACTGGCCCTCCAACCTGGGGCCTGTACCTTCAGGTTGGACTAGGGCCCGGGGTGAGGCTTCCCTCCCCCTGCCCTCCCTTCTGGGGTCCAGCACCCTCCAACTAGGAGTGGCCTCCTCAGAAGACAACATGGTAGGGGCACTGTTATCAGTAGCCCCTCCCTCCAGGTCTGGGGGGACACCCTGAACCTGGTCTTCCCGCCCAGGGTCTGGACCCTCAGACTGGATCACTGCCTGGCAAACCAGGACTTCCTGGGAGGCACACCTACCCCCCACCAGGTCAGAGTTTAACCTCTGCACCTGACCATTCAACTCAGAGTCACCACCCTGAAGTTGAACAATTGCCTGGCACGCCAGGACTTCCTGGAGGGCACACTGACCCTCCACCAGGTCAGAGTTTAACCTCTGAACTTGGCCATTCAACTCAGAGTCACCACCCTGAAGTTGAACAATTGCCTGGCACGCCAGGACTTCCTGGAGGGCACACTGACCCTCCACCAGGTCAGAGTTTAACCTCTGAACTGGGCCATTCAACTCAGAGTCACCACCCTGAAGTTGAACAATTGCCTGGCGCACCAGGACTTTCTGGGAGGCACACCTACCTCCCACCAGGTCAGAGTTTAACCTCTGAGCCTGGTTCCCCAACCCAGAGTCAACACCCTGAGGTTGGACAATTGCCTGGCACAGCAGGACTTCTTGGGAGGCACACCTACCTCCCACCAGGTCAGAGTTTAACCTCTGAACCTGGGTATCCAACCCAGGGTCACCACCCTGAGGTTGAACAATTGCCTGGCACGCCAGGACTTTCTGGGGGCACACCTACCCCCACCAGGTCAGAGTTTAACCTCTGAACTCGGTTATCCAACCCAGAGTCAGCACTCTGAGGTTGGACCACTGCCTGGTACACCAGGACTTTCTGGGGGGCACACCTACCCCCCAACAGGTCAGAGTTTATCCCCTGAACCTGGTTAGCCATCCCAGAGTCACCACCCTGAGGTTGAACCATTGCCTGGCAGGCCAGGACTTCCAGGGAGGCACACCTACCTCCCACCAGGTCAGAGTTTAACCTCTGAGCCTGGTTCCCCAACCCAGAGTCACCACCCTGAGGTTGGGCAATTGCCTGGCACGCCAGGACTTTCTGGGGGGCACACCTACCCCCCACCAGGTCAGAGTTTAACCTCTGAACCTGGTCATCCAACCCAGAGTCAACACCCTGAGGTTGGACAATTGCCTGGCACAGCAGGACTTCTTGGGAGGCACATCTACCTCCCACCAGGTCAGAGTTTAACCTCTGAGCTTGGTTCCCCAACCCAGGGTCACCACCCTGAGGTTGAATCTTTGCCTGGCATGCCAGGACTTCCTGGGGGGCACTCTCACCCCCCACAAGGGACACACCGTCCCCAAGGGCCACACAAGAGTCTGGTTGGCGCAGGTCTCCCGACCTCTGCCCATCCGGCAGAGTCTGGGTTTCCCCCAAACCAGAAACGGTTTCACCTGGGTCATTCCTGGGGGGCTCTGCTCTCAGAGCTGTCCCCTGACTCTCAAGGTCCTCCACTGGGGTCTGCAACCCCCTCTCAACCCTATGTCTGGACTTCTGCACCCCCTCACTAGGAGGGGTACTGCCAGACACCAGAACTGTTGGGATGCTGGCTACAGTCACCCCCCCAAGTTCTTCTGACACTGCGGGGCTTCCCTCAAAAGGTGGCCCTACGGTACAGGCTAGGCTTCCCTCCTGGTGTTCCCTCATGGAACCCTCTAGGACCTGGGACCTACCTGGGACACTACAATCCTTTCCCACCACACTCGGTTGGGAACCACCTAGACCACTCCCTTCAGGAGCACCCCCAAATGCCTCTTCAGACTCTCTGGTACTCACCCAGAAGTCTGCCTCCATTGTAAGTTCCCTGGGGTCAGAGAACTCACACTCCACCTGGTGTTGGCGTAGCTCTGGAAAATAAGGACCAGACATATGCTCTCCAGCAATTACATCACTCTGCCCTTCACATGTATTAACCACAGTACCCTTCACCCAACCACCCAGTAACTCAACCTTGGAAAAGCACTCTACTTCACCCTCCTGAGACTGGTGAGACAGTATCTGTCTGTCCCTGACACTCAACCCATACTCTTCTGGGATGTCTCTACACTCTATATCCAGGACGTCCACCAGGGGGGAACCCTTTTCTCTGTCACACTCTGCTAGAGTCAGTAAAGTGTCCCTCCCCCCAGTAGGAATATGACTCCCTGTGCCAGTCCTCCAATCCTTCTCAGGGACCCTGTGCATAACGGGAACTACCTCATACCCTTGAACCGCCTGGGGTGTGTCAACTCCCTTCTTCAAGTTGGGCACCACATCTCTGGGCTTGTGCCCTCCTTCAGCAGTACTAGATGCAAGATTTTTGCTGCCGCCATCTGAACTGGACTCAGACCTTCCGGCCTCCAGTTTCAGCTCTTTACAGCTCAGCTCTTGAGCTGCAACCTTTTCTTCTTCCAGGGCTAAGAGTCTTTTTGCCTCAACCTCTGCAAGATACTCCTCTAATTGTTGCTCCTGTCGCCTTTGACCTCGGAGCCATTCATCTATTTCTGGGTCACTGTCCAACTCTGAGTAGTCTTCCTCCTCATGTGAGAAGTCTTCCTCCTCCTGTGCGTAGTCCTCCTCCTCATCTGAGGGGTACTTAGTCATTTGGTTTCTTGCTGCCTCTCTCTCTGCCCATCTTTCCTCCCCCCAGACTATGTAGTGATGGAGCATCTCCGCCTTAGTAGATCTCCTTGCTACAGGAAGGCCCCATTTTCTGCAAAGCTTCCTTAGGTCAGCCTTAGTGAGGTGGTCAGTACGAACAAAGAATGAGTAGGTACACAATCCCATTTTGATAAGATCTGATCAGCAAAAACCAAAATCCAAAGTCCAAAATATCAATAGTATATCCAGGAGGACATCAGAGAACCAAGAGCCAAAAAAGATGAAAAATCAAGTTGACCTTCAACTGTGGGTAGGTAGTGAAATACTTAGCTACTGTATGTCACTGCACAAACACAAGTCCTATCCTCACCGCTGATCACCAATGTTAGAAATGGGGTTTTTGGTTGGCAGTCAGGTTGCCCTCTGTCCAAGCAAGAACCCTCACTCTAGTCAGGGTAAGTCACACACAGTCCAAAATCCGCCTGTGCTCACCCTCCGGTAGCTTGGCACGAGCAGTCAGGCTTAACTTAGAAGGCAATGTGTAAAACATTTGTGCAATAAATCATACAACACCATAGCATAACACCACAAAAATACACCACACAGTGTTTAGAAAAATATATAATATTTATCTGGGTATCTTCAGGTCAAACCGATCAAAGTTGCAATATGAATTTGTAAAGATATCACTGAAAAGTGATATAAAACGTCTTAAGTCTTTAGAAAGTAAACAGAGGGGGTGATTCTGACCCCGGCGGTACTAGACCGCCGGGGACAGGGTCGGCGGGAGCACCGCCAACAGGCTGGCGGTGCCCCGCAGGGCATTCTGACCGCGGCGGTTCAGCCGCGGTCAGAAGAGGAAAACCGGCGGTCTCCCGCCGGTTTTCCGCTGCCCTTCTGAATCCTCGAGCTGCGCCGCCATGGGGATTCAGACACCCCATACCGCCATCCTGTTCCTGGCGGTATGGGGTGTCGCGGGGCCCCTGGGGGCCCCTGCAGTGCCCATGCCAATGGCATGGGCACTGCAGGGGCCCCCATAAGAGGGCCCCAAAAATAATTTCAGTGTCTGCTTTGCAGACACTGAAATTCGCGACGGGTGCAACTGCACCCGTCGCACCTTCTCACTCCGCCGGCTCAATTCTGAGCCGGCGTCCTCGTGGGAAGGGTTTTTTGCACTGGGCTGGCGGGCGGCCTTTTTGCGGTCGCCCGCCAGCCCAGTGCAAAACCCAGAATACCCTCAGCGGTCTTTCGACCGCGGAGCGGTATTTTGGAGGGGGGAAGTATGGCGGGCGGCCTCCGCCTCCCGCCAGACTCAGAATGACCCCCAGAGTCTCTTTCAAACACAAAGTACCTGGTTTCTGGTGGAAAATCTCCTCAGAGGGCCACAAAGGAAGAGGTGCGTGGAAAAAGGGTGTGTGCGTCGATTTCTCCCCAGCACACACGGACTTGCGTCGTTATTTTCCACGCGGGGAAGTCGGGCTTCGTTTTCCGGCGCGCAGACAGTCTCTTTCTGTGGGTCGCGGGGATTACCAGATGTCCCGGGTCTGTGCGTGGATTTTCCTGCTTGTTTTCCGGCTGCGCGTCGTTCTGCGGGGCTGCGCGTCGAAGTTTCGATCTCACGGCAGGCGTCGCGTCGATTTCTCCTGCGGAGTCGGGCGGCGTTGTCCTTGCGAGGCCGTGCGTCAAAGTTTTGATCTCACGGCAGGCGTCGCGTCGATTTCTCCTGCGGAGTCGGGCGGCGTTGTCCTTGCGAGGCCGTGCGTCAAAGTTTTGATCTCACAGCAGGCGTTGCGTCGATTTCTCCCGGGAAGTCGGGCGGCGTTGTCCTTGCGAGGCCGTGCGTCAAAGTTTCGGTTGTGCCGAAGGCGTCGCGTTGATCAGCGTCGGTGTGCGGCGTTTTTCTTGCCGCGGAACAAGCTGTGCGTCGAAAAGTTCGGCGAACGGAGCGTCCAAGAGAAAGAGTGAAGTCTTTTTGGTCCTGAGACTTCAGGGAACAGGAGGCAAGCTCTATCCAAGCCCTTGGAGAGCACTTTTACAGCCAGGAAAGAGTTCAGCAAGGCAGCAGGCCAACAGCAAGGCAGCAGTCCTTTGTAGAAAAGCAGACAGGTGAGTCCTTTGAGCAGCCAGGCAGTTCTTCTTGGCAGGATGTAGTTTCTGGTTCAGGTTTCTTCTCCAGCAAGTGTCTGATGAGGTAGGGCAGAGGCCCTGTTTTATACTAAGTTGTGCCTTTGAAGTGGGGGTGACTTCAAAGAGTCTCTAAGAAATGCACCAAGCCCCCTTTCAGTTCAATCCTGTCTGCCAGAGTCCCAGTAGGGGGTCTGGCAGTCCTTTGTGTGAGGGCAGGCCCTCCACCCTCCCAGCCCAGGAAGACCCATTCAAAATGCAGATGTATGCAAGTGAGGCTGAGTACCCTGTGTTTGGGGTGTGTCTGAGTGAATGCACAAGGAGCTGTCAACTAAACCTAGCCAGACGTGGATTGAAGGGCACAACAAGATTTTAGTGCAAAGAAATGCTCACTTTCTAAAAGTGGCATTTCTACAATAGTAATATTAAATCCAACTTCACCAGTCAGCAGGATTTTGTATTACCATTCTGGCCATACTAAATATGACCTTCCTGCTCCTTTCAGATCAGCAGCTGCCACTTCAACAGTGTATGAGGGCAGCCCCAATGTTAGCCTATGAAGGGAGCAGGCCTCACAGTAGTGTAAAAACGAATTTAGGAGTTTTACACTACCAGGACATATAACTACACAGGTACATGTCCTGCCTTTTACCTACACAGCACCCTGCTCTAGGGGTTACCTAGGGCACACATTAGGGGTGACATATGTAGTAAAAGGGGAGTTCTAGGCTTGGCAAGTACTTTTAAATGCCAAGTCGAAGTGGCAGTGAAACTGCACACACAGGCCTTCCAATGGCAGGCCTGAGACAGGGTTAAGGGGCTACTGAGGTGGGTGGCACAACCAGTGCTGCAGGCCCACTAGTAGCATTTAATCTACCTGCCCTAGGCACATGTAGTGCACTCTACCAGGGACTTACAAGTAAATTAAATAGTCAATCATGGATAAACCAATCAGTAGTACAATTTACACAGAGAGCATATGCACTTTAGCACTGGTTAGCAGTGGTAAAGTGCCCAGAGGTCAAAAGCCAACAACAACAGGTCAGAAAAAATAGGAGGAAGGAGGCAAAAAGTTTGGGGATGTCCCTGTCAAAAAGCCAGGTCCAACAGATACCCTATAAAGTTCATGTGTCCTTTGCAAATACACGGTATGTTTTATTGAATAGAGCTAATGATTTAAAATATGGACCCAAAATAGAGCCAACAAGTAAGACGGAGTGAATGGCCAACAAGATGAAGTTCACAATCATCAATGCGGAGACAATAATCAATGAGAAGGAGCCAACGATCACCAAGAAAGAGACAATATTCACTTTGGCAATGCTAACAATGGTCCCACTGGATATTTTTTGAAGGTAGAACAGTTAAACGGAATAAACCCAGTTTATAATAAACCATAATGGGGCATCGTCAAGTCGCCAGGAGAGCCCAGGTCCTGGCCAACACTTTGGAGCACACTGTGAAACGTTACCAATGTTATTGTGTTTCCCATATAGTTTAAGGAAATGGTTTTACTTAAGCTTGATAAGAATACTATAACTTCATCCATTCATTCATTCAACTTACAAGCATTTTCTATCAAGTTTGCTTTGCCGCTGAGGCCAAGCCTTCAAAGGGGAGCCAGGACTGCAGTTGTTGAAACGTGTTTGCCTCTGAGGGATCTCCTGTTTGAGCAGTGTGTGAGCAGCCACAGGACACATCAAGACTATAGCTCCTCTCTCACACAGCCTCAATGGCAGATGTGCTACACCGAACTGAGATGAGCAAAATTACAGAATGCCCACTAAGGCAAATCTGTCAGCAAAGCTGTTCACATTTCAGGACTGCAACTGGTGAAAGAATTGTCACGAAGAAGGAGTCTTTCACTAAATGCAGTGCCGAAACCATGATAGATATGCCATGACAGGCCTTTAAATATTACAAAACTGTCTTGACTCTCTGATTTGTGAAAATGCTGGTAGGGGCTACAATGTGAGAGTATGAATGCCCCAAACTGAATTTGCATGCATTGCACCACTTTGCGACCCCTTGCATACATTATGCCTGCGTCAGGCATAATGTATGCAAGGGGGCGTTAGGAGGCCGCAAAAATGGCACAATGAAATCTACAAGATTTCTTTGTGCCATTTTTTACGTCATTTTTAACACCTGCTCAAAGCAAGCATTTAAAGGAAACTCCCATTGAAGTCAATGGGCCTCCTTGCACTTTGCTGCACTAGCCTCAATTTTTGACGCTACTGCAGCAAAGCGCCACAAAAGCGTAAAAAAGGTTCACGCTATTGGCCTAATGTGCGCCATAGTGCACTGTATTGTAAATATTGTGCACCTATGGTGTCATTAGGTGGCGGTGGGAGGGCGCAAGAAGTTTTATATATATATATATATATATATATATACAGGGAGTGCAGAATTATTAGGCAAGTTGTATTTTTGAGGATTAATTTTATTATTGAACAACAACCATGTTCTCAATGAACCCAAAAAACTCATTAATATCAAAGCTGAATATTTTTGGAAGTAGTTTTTAGTTTGTTTTTAGTTTTAGCTATGTTAGGGGGATATCTGTGTGTGCAGGTGACTATTACTGTGCATAATTATTAGGCAACTTAACAAAAAACAAATATATACCCATTTCAATTATTTATTATTACCAGTGAAACCAATATAACATCTCAACATTCACAAATATACATTTCTGACATTCAAAAACAAAACAAAAACAAATCAGTGACCAATATAGCCACCTTTCTTTGCAAGGACACTCAAAAGCCTGCCATCCATGGATTCTGTCAGTGTTTTGATCTGTTCACCATCAACATTGCGTGCAGCAGCAACCACAGCCTCCCAGACACTGTTCAGAGAGGTGTACTGTTTTCCCTCCTTGTAAATCTCACATTTGATGATGGACCACAGGTTCTCAATGGGGTTCAGATCAGGTGAACAAGGAGGCCATGTCATTAGATTTCCTTCTTTTATACCCTTTCTTGCCAGCCACGCTGTGGAGTACTTGGACGCGTGTGATGGAGCATTGTCCTGCATGAAAATCATGTTTTTCTTGAAGGATGCAGACTTCTTCCTGTACCACTGCTTGAAGAAAGTGTCTACCAGGAACTGGCAGTAGGACTGGGAGTTGAGCTTGACTCCATCCTCAACCCGAAAAGGCCCCACAAGCTCATCTTTGATGATACCAGCCCAAACCAGTACTCCACCTCCACCTTGCTGGCGTCTGAGTCGGACTGGAGCTCTCTGCCCTTTACCAATCCAGCCACGGGCCCATCCATCTGGCCCATCAAGACTCACTCTCATTTCATCAGTCCATAAAACCTTAGAAAATCAGTCTTGAGATATTTCTTGGCCCAGTCTTGACGTTTCAGCCTGTGTGTCTTGTTCAGTGGTGGTCGTCTTTCAGCCTTTCTTACCTTGGCCATGTCTCTGAGTATTGCACACCTTGTGCTTTTGGGCACTCCAGTGATGTTGCAGCTCTGAAATATGGCCACACTGGTGGCAAGTGGCATCGTGGCAGCTGCACGCTTGACTTTTCTCAGTTCATGGGCAGTTATTTTGCGCCTTGGTTTTTCCACACGCTTCTTGCGACCCTGTTGACTATTTTGAATGAAACGCTTGATTGTTCGATGATCACGCTTCAGAAGCTTTGCAATTTTAAGAGTGCTGCATCCCTCTGCAAGATATCTCACTATTTTTGACTTTTCTGAGCCTGTCAAGTCCTTCTTTTGACCCATTTTGCCAAAGGAAAGGAAGTTGCCTAATAATTATGCACACCTGATATAGGGTGTTGATGTCATTAGACCACACCCCTTCTCATTACAGAGATGCACATCACCTAATATGCTTAATTGGTAGTAGGCTTTCGAGCCTATACAGCTTGGAGTAAGACAACATGCATAAAGAGGATGATGTGGTCAAAATACTCATTTGCCTAATAATTCTGCACTCCCTGTATATATATATATATATCTTGAAAAGCTCTTGCTGTTCTTCCTGTGCTTCTTCCTGTGCTCGCCTAGCGAGGTTGGTGCTCCATTATGGGCGTAGGACCCATTCCAATATTACACCAAACAAAGTTCAAAACGCTAGCACTCCAAACAACTGAAATGTTTATTTAGACCAAAAAATCCTTGTCAAATTTTACATTTTCAAATTTAACATGCAAAAGCAGGGCAACGCGTTTCAGCCATCACAGTCTTCTTCATTAGCCCACAAAGAAAAAAATCAAAATCACCATGGCTCCTCGTACCTTAGGTATATAACCCCTTACAAGACATAGACATGAAAGAAATGTTTTTTTTAGTTTTTTTTTCATTTTCTTTTCTTCTCCCTCAAGTAGATCCTACGATACATACAAAATATATATTGACACATAACCAATAATATAATAATCTAAGCTCTACTTTAGCAACATTTCCATTCAATTACCAAATTGAAAACAAACATCATGACAATTCTCCTATTACTTGTAGGATGGCTACATTTACAATAAAATTCATCATAACCAAGTTAAATACAGCCCTGAACGACTATTGACACCCATGAACCATTATCTCTCAAGTCTAGAAGATGTTGACTAACCAATATGTACAAAGAGTTCCTCTTCCTTATTTAAACCCCAAGGATGTCGACTATTAAGCCGAATAAAATACTCGGATTCCAACTTTCTCAGTTTCCTCTCTCTGTCACCACCCCTTGGGGTACCTAGCACCCTGTCTATTCCAAAAAATGTAATTTTGTTTATCGTTCCCGCATGCACCAAATTGCAGTGGCGAGCCACTGGTTAAGTTGCATTGTTATTTGTAATTGCTCCCCAGTGTTCCAGGATCCGTTTCTTTATGGGAAAGATAGTACTACCCACATATTGTAGCCCACATGGGCACACTATCACATAAATTGCAAAGTCTTAATTGCAACTAAGGAATTTTTTTATTCTCTCTTTTTTCCCTGTTGGTAACACATAGGGGGACATTCCGACCCGGGGACGGAGGAAGCACCGCCAACAGGCTGGCGGCGCTTCTGGGGCAATTCTGACCGCGGCGGTAAAGTCGCGGTCAGAAAAGGGGAACCGGCGGTTTCCCGCCGGTTTTCCCCTGCCCCAGGGAATCCTCCACGGCGGCGCTGCAAGCAGCGCCGCCATGGGGATTCCGACCCCCTTCCCGCCAGCCTGTTCCTGGCGGTTTACACCGCCAGGAAGAGGCTGGCGGGAACGGGTGTCGTGGGGCCCCTGGGGGCCCCTGCAGTGCCCATGCCTCTGGCATGGGCACTGCAGGGGCCCCCTAACAGGGCCCCATTCAGATTTTCAGTGTCTGCAAAGCAGACACTGAAAATCGCGACGGGTGCCACTGCACCCGTCGCACACCAGCAACTCCGCCGGCTCCATTCGGAGCCGGCTTCATCCTTGCTGGGGCTTTCCCGCTGGGCGGGCGGGCGGCCTTTTGGCTGTCACCCGCCCGCCCAGCAGGAAAGTCAGAATGACCGCTGCAGTCATTTGACCGCGGTGCGGTCTTCTGGCGGTCTCCCGCCGCCTGCCGGGGTCGGAATGACCCCCATAGTCTTTACGATTCACACTGTATCTACATGCTTTACATTTCGTACATTTATAGAAACCTTGTTGTTTGTCTAAGAAGGTCTCCCTCCTTTTAAATGAATAACTATGTACCAGCATGTCCCGTAAGGAACTGCTTTTTCTATAAGTTATCCTTCGATAAGGACTAACTAACTGACCAATCACCTTATCTGCATTAATCAAATGCCAGTATTTAATCAGATTTTTTCTCACTTGCGACGAATACGCATTACAGGTAGCTATACATAAAGTATTTGTATCAGTCACCTTATTTTTTGGAACCAATAAATCAACTCTCGGAACTCCCACTATCTTGCGACATGCATCCTTGATAAATTTATTCGGATACTCCCTAGATCTAAACCTGTGAATCATTGTTTCTTGCTCCCTTTCGAAACTCTGAGATGTACTACAGTTCCTTTTCGCTCTAAGTAGTTCCCCATAGGGTATACTCCATTTCAGACTTGGCGGATGGTGACTATGAGCACTGCTTCAACCCTCACTTCAACATCCAGATGTTGAGGTCAGGGTTGAAGCAGAAACCCTACATAGTAGACTATTCAGAACAAGTACGGCAGGAAACAGCATCTTACATGCTCATAGTCACCATCCGCCAAGTCTGAAATGGAGTATACCCTATCAGAGAGTTGATTTATTGGTTCCAAAAAATAAGGTGACTCATACGAATACTGACTGACAAAGGCCAGTGGGTAAGATAGATAAATACATATATATTCACTGAAAATAACAAAGGTTACAGGGATGTTATAGTTAGTAGTTAGGTTGACCTTTTACCTATGCAACACCATAGAAATTCAGCAGTTATAGTTGTACTTATAGCTATACCTATGTTAAGAAACTATGACTTGTGGCCTAAAGTTACTTTCTGGCACGAGTTATAGTTTTTTCAGATAAGTATAAGTATAACTATATCTGCTGAATTTATATGGTTTTGTATGGGTAAAACGTCAACCTAACTATAATATACCTGTAACCTTTTTTTTCAGTGAATTTCTGTTTTTTTAACACACACGTTACTATTTGTGTCACGTTACGGCAAGCTTTGCTTTTCACCAGGATCTGAGGAGGACCCTCGAATCCGCAGATTGGCCTAAAGAAAAGGGCAATTATTTGCCCATGAGGGGTCCCTAAGAGACCCTTCCATGTGTTCTCTGGACCCCTTATATGTTTTTATTTGCCCCTCCCCACAAGGCAATGAAAGAAACAACATGGTGGCCGCAACTTTTCTGTCAGGTTGCAGCCAGCCAATCAGGGCCTTGCTTTTCCTCAGAATCCACGGAGGATCCAAGGAGGATCCGCGTCCCTATATATACAATTTTGGATTTTCTTTAATTTCTCAAAAACTACTGAACAGATTTACACCAAATAACAACAAGCATTTGCAATGCAACGGGTCTCGCGTTTGCTCATGTTAGAGCTGATCGCGTTGTAAACTCCTAACCCGACTTTTCACCTATCGGGCAAAAGTGCATTTATATACGTAACCTGAAAAAGTGCAGTTAACTATGTAAAGCGCTCGACTTCTGCCAAGCGAGATCGCGCTCGTAAATTAGAGAAAAAGAAGTCCGCGATGGAAAACAGCAAGCCTCGCATGTTTTCTGTACTTGGTCGCTGCGCTCGAGGAGGGCTAGCCACCGGAAAAGGCATGACGTGTGCATGCCTTCGACTAATGAAAGCAAGCATATTTTATTAGGCAAGCCCACGAACCAATAAAAAACACTGACGTGACATTGACAGGGCTCCGAGCCCTTTTCTAAACACTAAAGCGTCTCGCTGCGATACGCATGCGCGAGCGCATGCAACGCAGGCTCGACCCTAAAAAGGACTCTTTCTGGACCAAGAGCTACCTTTCTGCTAAATTTGGTGTAATACCGTCCAGTTGTTTCGCAGCTATCGGGGAAAACACATTCCCCCCGTTTTCTCAGCCCTCGCTTGATGGATCACCCCGAAACTTTCTAGACAGCAGCTGACATGAGCGTGAAAGTTTTATGGAAAATTCCGTGAAGGTTCATCGAACGGCGCCAAGGTTATTAGCAAAACTAAAAACAATTTTTCTATCTGAAACTAGGTCCTAACTCTAACTACCTAGTGGCGGCCACCACTAGGTTTGATATATATATATATATATATATATATATATATATATATATATATATATGTGTGTGTGTGTGTGTGTGTGTGTGTCTCTATATATACATGAGAGAGAGAGAGAGAGAGAGAGAGAGAGAGAGAGAGAGAGAGAGAGAGAGAAGAGAGAGAGAGTGAGACAAAAACTGGTTACTTTTTGTGTGTTATAAATATGGGATGAACCCCAAAATCGTCACATTTAAAATAAAAAAATACAAGCACCTCTTTTTGTTTACTCAGAACGCGTGAGGCTGCAAGTGAGAAACATCTGTGGGTCTCAGTTCAGCCTTCAGCCTCCCCTTTGGAAAGAGACACTCTTACAGTGAAGCCTTGCGGCTGGGGTGAGCTGTTTCTTTGGATGAAAGGATTTTGTTCTCTCTTAGCTCCTGCCGCCCCAGGCAAGCTTCTAGGCGCGCTGGGTTATATGAGCAGACACCGGCCATTTCTGTGCAGGCACAACAGAAGCACAGGGTGTGTAGAAAAGGCAGACTGAGAAATTACAGAGGCAACAGACAGTTGCAAAGAGAGGGACAAATCAAGAGACCGGAAAAAAAAAAAAGAGGCAACAGACAGTCGCAAAGACAGGGAAGAATCAATAGAGACCGGAGAAGAAAACAGAGAAGAAAACAGACAGGTTCAAGAGAGGGAAGAATCAATAGAGACTGGGAAAAGACAAGGCAACAAACAGGTGCAAAGAGAGTGAAGAATCAATAGAGACGGAGAAAAGACTGCGGCAACAAACAGGTGCAAAGAGGGGAAAGAATCAGTAGAGAAGCTGGCACGAAACAGGCACTATCGAAACAGACAGAAGCACAGAGACAGCAGAGAGAGAGCTATTACAGACAGGAGCACAGAGAGAGAGCACACAGGGTCATCACAGACAGAGCAGGCACAGAAATGACAGACAGGAGCACAGACAGAGCTATCACAGACAGGAGTGCAGAGACAGCAGAGAGAGGTACTACAGACAGGGGCTCCGAGAGATAGTAGACAGAGCTACCACAGACAGTAGCACACAGAGAGCAGACAAAACCATCACAGACAGGGGCGTAGAAAGAGCAGACAGGGCTATTACAGACAGGAGCACAGAGGGAGCAGACAGGGCCATCACAGACAGGAGCGCAGAAAGAGCAGACAGAACCATCACAGACAGCAGCGCAGAAAGAGCAGACAGAGCCATCACAGACAGGAGCGCAGAGACAGCAGAGAGAGGTACTACCGACAGGGGCGCAGAAAGAGCAGACAGAGCTATGACAGACAGGAGTGCAGAGGCAGCAGAGCGACCTACAACAGACAGGGACACAGGGAGAGAGAGTAGATAGAGCCATCAGAGACAGGAGCGCCTAAAGAGCAGACAGAGCCATCAAAGACAGGAGGTGACAGAGACAGCAGACAGATCCATCACAGATAGGAGCAAGGAGAACAGGCACGGCTGACGCAGAGTCACACAGGTAGTAATAGGGAATGAATGAATGAATGAACGGATGAATGACTGACAATGAATAAATGAATAAAATCAGACAGATTCAGCAGAGACAGAAGCCGAGAGAGGGGTTGAAAGCGGTGCAGCAGGTGCACAGGGCGACAGACTTGCGTGGCAGCCCCCCCCCTCACCAGAACGACCCCACCCCTTCTATCCCACCCACACCCCCACCTCCCGCGCCACCATGCATGACCTCACTTTAATTTTTGTCACCACAGGATTTAGAACAATCCCAAAAAAAACAGGAAAAAATCAGCCCAGGCATTAACAGCCCTTCCTCATCCTCTCGGGGAGGGGAAGTGAGCCGGCGGGGCGGGGGCGGGGGCGGAGACCGGCCAAGTGCGGCGGGGGGGTCAGACAGGGCAAAGCGAAATAGTTGGGGCAGAGTCTGGGCAAGGCCAGGGCGGGGAGACTCAGAGAGGCCAAGGGCACAGGGGCTCGCGGGGGGCATGGAAGGAGGGCTGACCACAGGGGGTAAGAGGAGTCACGGTGGACCAGCCGACCCGCGAGACCTGCTGCCAGATTACCAGTCTGCAACCAGCTGCACGGACTGGCAACCAGACCTGCGCCCAGCTGGAGCCCTGTCACGGTTCACCAGGCCTGTAACCAGCTCCCCGGACCAGTGACCAGCTCACTAGACCTGTAACCAGCTCACCGGGCCTGTAACCAGCTCACTAGTCCTGTGACCAGCTCACCGGGTCTATAACCAGGTCACCGGGCCTATAACCAGCGCCCCGGACCTGTGACCAGCTCACTAGACCTGTAACCAGCTCACCGGGCCTGTAACCAGCTCACTAGTCCTGTGACCAGCTCACCGGGTCTATAACCAGCTCACCGGGCCTATAACCAGATCCCCGGACCTGTGACCAGCTCACCAGACCTGTAACCAGCTCACCAGGCCTGTAACCAGCTCACCGGGCCTTTAACCAGCTCACTAGTCCTGTGACCAGCTCACCGGCCTATAACCAGCTCACCAGACCTGTAACCAGCTCACCAGACTTGCAGCCAGCTCGATACCGGAACCAGCTCACCAGACCTGCAACGAGCTTGATACCTGTAACCAGTACACCAGACCTTCACCCAGCTGTATACCTATAACCAGCTCACCAGATCTGTAACCAGCACACCAGACCTGTAAGATGTGCACCAGACCTGCACCCAGCTAGATACCTGTAACCAGCTCACCAGACCTGCACCCAGCTGGCTACCTGTTAGCAGTACACCAGACTTGTTACCAGCTCACCGGATATGTAACCAGTTCACCAGACCTGCAGCCAGCCTGTAACCAGTACACACAGACCTGTACCCACCTGGATACCTGTAATAATCTCACCAGACCTGCAGACAGTTTACCTGCAACCATCTCATCAGACCTGTAACCAGCTCACCAGATCTGTAGCCAGCTTTATAACTGTAACCAGTACACACACACCTGTACCCAGCTGGATACCTGTAACCAGCTCACCAGACCGACCTGCAGCCAGCTTGATACCTGTAACCATCTCACCAGACCTGTAACTATCTCACCAGATTTATAACCATCTCACCAGACCTTCGTCTAGCTGGATACATGTAACCAGCTCACCAGACCTACAGCTTACTTGACACCTGTAACCAGCTCCCCAGACTTGCTGGCAGGCCTGCAGGCAGGGATAGTGTGCCCAGCTCTGCAGACCCGCAGCCAGGGATAGCGCGCCCAGCTCTGCAGACCCGCAGCCAGGGATAGCGCGCCCAGCTCTTTACCCAGCTTGAAGCCAGGAACCATCTCATCGGATCTACGCACTCCTGGATACCTCAGTGGCCTCACCGGGTCTGCTGCCCGTTAGAAACCTGTAACCAGTTTACTATTCCTGCAGCCATCTCACAGGCACGGCAGCCAGAGGACCAGGGATGTAAACGGCCCATCAAGCATCGGCCAGATCACCGGACCTCCAGGCAGCGCAGAGCGGCTGAAGCCAGGCCCGCAGCCACCTCCCCGGACAGGTAAGACCCCCTGCAGGTCACACTGGAAGCCTGGTGCCAGGGACTCGCCGAGCGACAGGTCCGCGGCGACTGAAATACCTCTATGTGAACCGGTGTAGGCGCGATGATGAACAGGCGGCTGTGGAACTGTAATGGATGAATGGGTGGATGGACGGATGGCTGCATGGATGGATTTGGTTAAATGGATCTATTGATGGATGAATGGGATTGTTTTGGTGAAATAATACCATGTAGCGCGTTGGTTTAGTGCAATAGATAGATGGATAGATGGACGGACGAGCAGATGCATGTATCGATAAATGAATGTATGGATGGGTTGGAGTGAGTTTAGTGAGATAGATGTAAAGAGTGAATGGGTGATGCATGGATGAATGTACGGCTGGATGGCTGGATGGAATGCTTTTGGTGACATAGGTGCACAGATCGAAATCAGTAATAGCTTTCGTGAGCTGGAGGGATTAATCGATGGATGGATGGATGAATGTGTGTTGTAGTATTGGCAAGATTAATCTATGGATGGATGCAGATTTGGTATGGTTATGGCTGGGTGGATGAATGGATGGGTGAAACGATGCGGTGTGTTTTGCGAGAAGCCTGTGCGGATGGATGGAGTTGGTTCAGTGAGATGAATTTAGGTATAGGGGAAAGAGTGGGGCTGGTTTGTGAAATAGATGCATAGGTGGATGCAGGGACGTGCATTAACTATATGAATGGATGGATGGGTTTGGTGAGATGGATGTAAGGAGTGGTGAGATACACGGGTGCTTCATGAGTGGTTGCATGGATCTGGTTTAGCACATAGATGGTTGGGTAGATGGTGTTGGCAGGTTCAGTGATGTGAAGATACTTGGGGTGGGTTCCGTGAGATGGATGTATAATGGATGTAGAGAGTGGCGAGATAGATGGGTGGTTCATGGGTGGATATGGTATATTTGGTGAGGCTGGTGCCTGGATCTGGTTTAGCACATAGATGGTTGGGTGGATGGTGTGGGTGGGTTCAGTGATGTGGAGATACTTGGGGTGGGTTCGGTGAGATGGATGTATAATGGATGTAGAGAGTGGCGAGATAGATGGGTGGTTCATGGGTGGATATGGTATAATTGGTGAGAATGGTGCCTGGATTTGGTCCAGCACATAGATGGTGTGGGTGGGTTCAGTGATGTGGAGATAGGTGGCTCATCACGGGTGGAGAGATTGGACATGTCCCTCTGGACTATCACTGATGCCATATACAGCATGTGTGATCGATATGTTTTGTTGTCTCTCATAAACAGGTTACTTGGGGGGAGGAGGTTTGCAGTAAAATGTGGATAGTTAAGGTGATTGGTTGGGTTTGATGAGATGGATTGGTGGCACGAGCAGAGGTGGTTTAGTGAAACGGGTCGATGGATCAGTCAATGGATGGATGTGGCTAACAGGAATGGATGCATAGGTTTGGGTGGGTGAGTTACTGATGAAACAATTTGTGATTGGTGGAAGGGTGAATACGTGGCTGGTGGGTGGTGTGACAGTTATGTGGGCTTTGGGAGATGGAAGTCGAGAGTTTGTTTACTCAAACAAATGCGAGATGGCGGGATGAATGGGTGGATGGACGATGGGTGGTTGAAAGGGGTGGAGTGTGGTTGGTGTGATGGATCAATCTAAGTATATGCTTATCTTGGGTTGATGGGCGGATTCATGTGTGTGAGTGTGGGTGTGGGTGGGTAGAGTGGGACTGGTGATGTGGACACAGGGAGGTAGTTTCAACGAGATGAATGGATGGGTAGGTGGGTGAGTAGATGAATGGACGGGTGTAGTTGGTGTGGTGAAATACGTGGCTGAATGGATTTAGTGGGTAGGTTTGGTGAGATGAATGGATAAGTGTTCCAGGAGGGGTGGATGGGTTGAGTGGGACGGACGAGTTGCTGGACCAGAAGGATATGAGGGGCTCTTTTAAACCACTTCAAACAGTGTGTGAGGTAAACACCAGCTGCATTTCCGCATTACCACGGCTCGCTTTCAGTGCTGTGAGTGCCTCTGTACTGTGACAGAGAACCGTTCAAAAATGTGGACAATCGTGCACTGTAAGAGCTCTGAGAAGGCCTCAGCACGGAGACACCAGCGTGTACTGCAGGCCAAATGCAGGTGCACTGCAGAGCATTAATGTTACAGTGCCTAGATACAAGTGCGCAGTGCCTTGAGATCTGGAGGTGCATTGTGTGACCTGTACGGTTGCTCCTGTACTGGGATACAAGTGGAAACTGAACCCAAGAGCAGAGGTGCATTGTGGGAGCTCCAACGCATCCCAATACTGGCGTATAGGTGCACACTGCAGGCGAGTGTGTGAGGCAGTTGTAAGGGTGACATCTGCCAGAAGGCTTCTTGGCGCTAAGACTACTCCAAATCAGCAAATAAAGAGGGGGGAGAGCGACCGTCAGCCGAAGAAGTGATCCTTATGAGCCCTGCCATGAGGTTTCACTGTTACTGATCTGGAAATATTAATAGGCAGGCTGGTCATGGCAGATATACATTGTGAGAGCTCTGTGGCTCTCAGGACAGTGTTACATTATTGTGATAGGCCCCGTGCCAGCCCCAGTACTGGGCACAAGTGTCAACTGCATGTCCTGGCTGAGGTGCATCGTGAGAGTTAGGTGGCTGTCAGGTTTGGGATACCAGGGCAACCTGTCAGGCATGGCAGAGATGCATCGTGAGAGTTAGGTGGCTCTGGCGGAGGTGCACTGTGAGAGTTAGGTGGTTCTGGCAGGATCCATCGTGAGAGGTAGGTGCCTCTGGCAGGTTTGGGATACCAGGGCAACCTGTCAGGCATGGCAGAGATGCATCGTGAGAGTTAGGTGGCTCTGGCGGAGGTGCATTGTGAGAGTTAGGTGGTTCTGGCAGGATCCATCGTGAGAGGTAGGTGCCTCTGGCAGGTTTGGGATACCAGTGCAAACTGCTTGTCTCAGCGGAGGTGCATTGTGAGAGGTATGTGGCTCTGGCAGGGTGCATCGTGAGAGTTAGGTGGCTCTGGCAGGTTTGGGATACCAGTGAAAACTGCTTGTCTCAGCGGAGGTGCATCGTGAGAGTTAGTTGGCTCTGGCGGAGGAGCATCGTGAGAGTTAGGTGGCTCTGGCAGGGTGCATCGTGAGAGTTAGGTGGCTCTGGCAGGCTTGGGATACCACTGCAAACTGCGTGACCTGGCGGAGGTGCATCGTGAGAGTTAGGTGGCTGTCAGGTTTGGGATACCAGTGCAAGCTGTCAGGCATGGCAGAGATGCATCGTGAGAGTTAGGTGGCTCTGGAAGAGGTACATTGTGAGAGTTAGGTGGCTCTGGCAAGCTTGGGATACCAGTGCAAACTGCTTGTTCTGGCGGAGGTGCATCGTGAGAGTTAGGTGGCTCTGGCGGAGGTGCATCGTGAGAGTTAGGTGGCTCTAGCGGAGGTGTATCGTGAGAGTTAGGTGGCTCTGGCAGGGTGCATTGTGAGAGTTAGGTGGCTCTGGCAGGGTGCATTATGAGAGGTGGCTCTGGCAGGGTGCATTGTGAGAGGTATGTGGCTCTGGCAGGGTGCATCGTGAGAGTTAGGTGGTTCTGGCAGGGTGCATCGTGAGAGTTAGGTGGCTCTGGCAGGGTGCATCGTGAGAGTAAGGTGGTTCTGGCAGGTTTAGGATACCAGTGCAAACTGCTTGTCCTGGCGGAGGTACATAGTAGGAGTTAGGTGGCTCCGGCAGGGTGCATTGTGAGAGGTATGTGGCTCTGGCAGGGTGTATCGTGAGAGTTAGGTGGTTCTGGCAGGGTCCATCGTGAGAGGTAGGTGGCTGTCAGGTTTGGGACACCAGTATAAACTGCAGGTCCTGGCAGAGGTGCATCGTGAGAGTTAGGTGGCTCTGGCAGGATCCATCGTGAGAGTTAGGTGGCTCTGGCAGGGTGTATCGTGAGAGTTAGGTGGCTGTCAGGTTTGGGACACCAGTATAAACTGCAGGTCCTGGCAGAGGTGCGCTGTAAGAGTTAGGTGGCTGTCTCAGTGTAAACTGCAGGTCATGGCGGAGGTGCATCGTGAGAGCTCTCTGGATGTTCCTCTGCTGGGATACCAGTAGATACTAAATGTCAGAACAGAGGAGCAGTGTTTGAGATCTGTCGAGGTCTCACTGCTGGGGTACAAGCAGTGCTTAATTTGTTAAAGAGTAAGTGCCGGAGCGCAATGCGTTTTGCTCAGAAGCACTCGAGTGGCGGCGCTATTTTAGATTCGCACGCTGCATACCAAGGCTGTGTAGTCTTCATTCCACCTCGTGTGGCTTTGATCCATCACCAGACACTCCCTGCCCCTTTATCTCACTCTTGCAAGTTCCTGCTTTCTCCCTTTTCTCACCTTTTTCCAACGTTCTCTTTCTTTCTCCCTTGTGTGTTTTTCACTCTCTTGCCCTGGGTGAAAATCTGATGGGGAAAAGAAGTGCTGGTCCCCCAAAACGAGTACCGGTGGAACCACCGGCTCAAATTAAGCTCTGGGCAGTGCTTTAAATGGACCAGCACTGTCCGGTACTGAGTACCGGCACTTTTTTATTTTGAGAGGGAGAGTACCTGCACTTCTTAAGAAAAAAGTAAAACTTTTAATTGGAGAGTACCGGCACTTCTATTTTTCCATTTCAAGCACTGGCTCTGGGTACAAGTACATACAACGGGCCGGGATAGAAGGCTCATTGTATGAGCTCCATGGGGGTCCCAGCACTGGGGTACAAGTACATACAACAGGCAGGGATAGAGAGGCATTGTATGAGCTTCACGGGGGTGCCAGCGCTGCGGTACAAGTACATACAACAGGCAGGGATAGAGAGGCATTGTATGAGCTCCATGGGGGTCCCAGCACTGGGGTACAAGTACATACAACAGGTCAAGATAGAGGGGCATTGTATGAGCTTCACGGGGGTCCCAGCGCTGCGGTACAAGTACATACAACAGGTCAAGATAGAGGGGCATTGTATGAGCTTCACGGGGGTGCCAGCGCTGCGGTACAAGTACATACAACAGGCAGGGATAGAAGGCTCATTGTATGAGCTCCATGGGGGTCCCAGCACTGGGGTACAAGTACATACAACAGGCCGGGATAGAGAGGCATTGTATGAGCTTCACGGGGGTGCCAGCGCTGCGGTACAAGTACATACAACAGGTCAAGATAGAGGGGCATTGTATGAGCTTCACGGGGGTGCCAGCGCTGCGGTACAAGTACATACAACAGGCAGGGATAGAAGGCTCATTGTATGAGCTCCATGGGGTTCCCAGCACTGGGGTACAAGTACATACAACAGGTCAAGATAGAGGGGCATTGTATGAGCTTCACGGGGGTCCCAGCGCTGGGGTACAAGTACATACAACAGGCCGGGATAGAGAGGCATCGTATGAGCTTCACGGGGGTCCCAGCGCTGCGGTACAAGTACATACAACAGGCCGGATAGAGAGGCATTGTATGAGCTTCACGGGGGTCCCAGCGCTGCGGTACAAGTACATACAACAGGCCGGATAGAGAGGCATTGTATGAGCTTCACGGGGGTCCCAGCGCTGCGGTACAAGTACATACAACAGGCCGGGATAGAGGGGCATTGTATGAGCTCTGCGGGGGTCCCAGAGCAAGGGCACAAGTATGTATAGCAGGTCAGGATAGAGGGGCATTGTATGAGCTCTGCGGGGGTCCCAGAGCAAGGGCACAAGGATGTATAGCAGGTCAGGATAGAGGGGCATTGTATGAGCTCTGCAGGGGTCCCAGTGCTGGGGTACAAGTACATACTAGAGATTAGACTAGAGGGGCATTGTATGAGCTCCGCGGAGGCCCTGCACTGGGGAACAAGTACGTACTACAGGCCAGAATAGAGGGGCATTGTATGAGCTCTGAGGAGGCCCCTGTACTGGGGTACGGATACAAGTACAGACCAGACTAGAGGGGCCTTGTATGAGCTCTGCAGAGGCCCCAGTACTGGGGTGCAAGTACGTACTACAGGCCAGGATAGAGGGGTATTGTAGGAGCTCTGGGGAGGCCCAGCACTGGGGAACAAGTACGTACTACAGGTCCGGATAGAGGGGTATTGTATGAGCTCCGCAGAGGCCCCAATACTGTGGTACGGATACATACTAGAGGTTGGTACAACAGTTCATAGTAAGAACTCTGCAGAGCTCCCAGTACTGGGATACAAGTACAGAGTAGAGGTTAGATAGAGGGGTATTTTGAGAGCACGGTACCTGTTTCCATACTGACATACAGATAGATACTAACGCAGTACAGAGATGCATTGTTAGAGGTGTGTGGATGTCTCAGTACTGGAATACACACAACTTTAGAAGGCAGAGGTGGTTTGTGAGAGGCCCGTGGATCACTCGGTACTGGGACGTAGTACAGGTCAGGGTATAGGTACACTGGGATAAAGTACACGCTACAGTTTTATAGCACTTCATTGGAGAACTGGGGGTATCCCAGTACTGGGGAACATGTGTACAGTACAGGTCATGGCACAGGTGCATTGTACATATCCTGTGAATAGCACAGTAGTGGGAAACACGTGAATAGGTCACGGTACGAGCTCCGCATGTCACAGGCAGTACTGGGAAACACAAGTACAGTACAGGTCACGGTAGAGGTGCATTGCATGGGTTCTGAGGTTGTCACAGACAGTACTGGGAACCTACAGTACAGGTCACAGTAGAGGTGCATTGCACGAGCTCTGTGGATGTCACAGACAGTACTGGGAAACACATGTACAGTACAGGTCACAGCACAGGTGCATTGTACGAGCTCTGTGGGTGTCACAGACAGTACTGGGAAATGTGTACAGTACAGGTCATGGTACAGGTGCATTGTACATGCTCTGTGAATATCACAGTAGTGGAAAACACGTGTACAGTACAGGTCACGGTAGAGGTGCTTTGTACAAGTTCTGAGGTTGTCACAGACAGTCTTGGGAAACGTGTACAGTGCAGGTCACGGTAGAGGTGCATTGTACGAGCTCTTTGGGTGTCACAGACAGTACTGGGAAACACATGTACAGTACAGGTCACGGTAGAGGTGCATTGTACATGCCCTGTGAATATTACAGTAGTGGGAAACGTGTACAGGTCACGGTAGAGGTGCATTGTACGAACTCTGTGGATGCCCTAGACAGTACTGAGAACCGTGTACAGTGCAGGTCACGGCACAGGTGCATTGTACGAGCTCCGCAGATGTCACGGGCAGTACTGGGAAACACGGGTACAGTACAGGTCACGGTAGAGGTGTATTGTACGAGCTCCGCAGATGTCACAGGCAGTACTGGGAAACACAAGTACAGTACAGGTCACGGTAGAGGTGCATTGTACGAGCTCCGCAGATGTCACAGGCAGTACTGGGAAACACAAGTACAGTACAGGTCACCGTAGAGGTGCATTGTACGAACTCTGTGGATGCCCTAGACAGTACGTAGAAACGTGTACAGTACAGGTCACGGCACATGTGCATTGTACGAGCTCTGCAGATGTCACAGGCAGTAGTGGGAAACACAAGTACAGTACAGGTCACGGTAGAGGTGCATTATACGAACTCTGTGGATGCCCTAGACAGTACGTAGAAACGTGTACAGTGCAGGTCACACGGCACATGTGCATTGCACGAACTCTGCATATGTCACAGGCAGTAGTGGGAAACACAAGTACAGTACAGGTCACGGTAGAGGTGCATTGTACGAACTCTGTGGATGCCCTAGACAGTACTGAGAAACGTGTACAGTGCAGGTCACGGCACAGGTGCATTGTACGACCTCCGCTGATGTCACAGGCAGTACTGGGAAACACAAGTACAGTACAGGTCACGTTAGAGGTGCATTGTACGAGCTCCGCAGATGTCACAGGCAGTACTAGAAACACAAGTACAGTACAGGTCACGGTAGAGGTGCATTGTACGAACTCTGTGGATGCCCTAGACAGTACAGAGAAACGTGTACAGTGCAGGTCACGGCACAGGTGCATTGTAGGAGCTTTGCAGATGTCACAGGCAGTACTGGGAAACACGGGTACAGTACAGGTCACGGTAGAGGTGCATTGTACGAGTTCTGAGGTTTTCACAGACAGTACTGGGAACCTAAAGTACAGGTCACGGTAGAGGTGCATTGCATGAGCTCTGTGGATGTCACAGACAGTGCTGGGAAACTCCAGTACAGCACAGGCCATGGCAGAGGTGCATTATAAGAGCTCTGTGAATTTCACAGTAGTGGGAAACACGTGTACAGTACAGGTCATGGCACAGGTGCATTGTACGAGCTCTGCGGATATCACAGAAAGTACTGGGAACCACGAGTACAGTACAGGTCAAGCCACAGGTGCATTGTACGAGCTCTGTGGATGTCACAGACAGTATTGGGATACATGTATACAGTACAGGTCACGGCACAGGTGCATTGTACGAGCTCTGTGGATATCACAGAAAGTACTGGGAACCACGAGTACAGTACAGGTCATGGCACAGGTGCATTGTACGAGCTCTGTGGGTGTCACAGACAGTACTGGGAAACGTGAACAGTACAGGTCACGGCACAGTTGCATTTTACGAGCTCTGAGGATGTCACAGACAGTACTGGGAATCAAGTGTACAGTACAGGTCACAGCAGAGGTGCATTGCTAGCTCTGTGAAAATCACAGTAGTGGGAAACACGTGTACAGTACAGGTCACGGTAGAGGTGTATTGTACGAGCTCCGCAGATGTCACAGGCAGTACTGGGAAACACAAGTACAGTACAGGTCACGGTAGAGGTGCATTGTACGAGCTCCGCAGATGTCACAGGCAGTACTGGGAAACACAAGTACAGTACAGGTCACCGTAGAGGTGCATTGTACGAACTCTGTGGATGCCCTAGACAGTACGTAGAAACGTGTACAGTACAGGTCACGGCACATGTGCATTGTACGAGCTCTGCAGATGTCACAGGCAGTAGTGGGAAACACAAGTACAGTACAGGTCACGGTAGAGGTGCATTATACGAACTCTGTGGATGCCCTAGACAGTACGTAGAAACGTGTACAGTGCAGGTCACACGGCACATGTGCATTGCACGAACTCTGCATATGTCACAGGCAGTAGTGGGAAACACAAGTACAGTACAGGTCACGGTAGAGGTGCATTGTACGAACTCTGTGGATGCCCTAGACAGTACTGAGAAACGTGTACAGTGCAGGTCACGGCACAGGTGCATTGTACGACCTCCGCTGATGTCACAGGCAGTACTGGGAAACACAAGTACAGTACAGGTCACGTTAGAGGTGCATTGTACGAGCTCCGCAGATGTCACAGGCAGTACTAGAAACACAAGTACAGTACAGGTCACGGTAGAGGTGCATTGTACGAACTCTGTGGATGCCCTAGACAGTACAGAGAAACGTGTACAGTGCAGGTCACGGCACAGGTGCATTGTAGGAGCTTCGCAGATGTCACAGGCAGTACTGGGAAACACGGGTACAGTACAGGTCACGGTAGAGGTGCATTGTACGAGTTCTGAGGTTTTCACAGACAGTACTGGGAACCTAAAGTACAGGTCACGGTAGAGGTGCATTGCATGAGCTCTGTGGATGTCACAGACAGTGCTGGGAAACTCCAGTACAGCACAGGCCATGGCAGAGGTGCATTATAAGAGCTCTGTGAATTTCACAGTAGTGGGAAACACGTGTACAGTACAGGTCATGGCACAGGTGCATTGTACGAGCTCTGCGGATATCACAGAAAGTACTGGGAACCACGAGTACAGTACAGGTCAAGCCACAGGTGCATTGTACGAGCTCTGTGGATGTCACAGACAGTATTGGGATACATGTATACAGTACAGGTCACGGCACAGGTGCATTGTACGAGCTCTGTGGATATCACAGAAAGTACTGGGAACCACGAGTACAGTACAGGTCATGGCACAGGTGCATTGTACGAGCTCTGTGGGTGTCACAGACAGTACTGGGAAACGTGAACAGTACAGGTCACGGCACAGTTGCATTTTACGAGCTCTGAGGATGTCACAGACAGTACTGGGAATCAAGTGTACAGTACAGGTCACAGCAGAGGTGCATTGCTAGCTCTGTGAAAATCACAGTAGTGGGAAACACGTGTACAGTACAGGTCACCGTGGCACAGGTGCATTGTACGAGCTCTGTGGATGTCACAGACAGTACTGGGACACGTGTACAGGTCACAAGGCAGGTGCATTGTATGAGCTCTGTGAATATCACAGTACTGGGACACGTGTCCAGTACAGGTCATGGGGCAGGTGCATTATACGAGCTCTGCGAATATCCCAGTACTGGGACAGGTGTACAGTACAGGTCACGGGGCAGGTGCATTGAACAAGTCCTGTGAATGTCACAGTACTGGGAAACACGTGGAAAGAGTTCTGCGGATGTCACAGACAGTACTGGGAAACAAGTCCATACTGCAGGTGAACTCTGTAGTATACCAGCACTGGGGTTCAAGTGCACACTACAGTTCAGGGCAGAGGGGCACTGAAGGAGCTTTGTGAAGGTCAGGCAGATGGAAAAAGTTGGGTATTTTAAATCGAGAATGTTAATATTTTCAACCTACACAGCTTGACATTTTTAAGTCCCTGCTGTACCAGGACAGGTTATTTTGGATTTTTATAGTGCCCAGTACTGCATTCCAGGAGTTGCTTCTAGGCACACAGTCTGTACCAGGGCCAAACAGCACAGTTCAGATTCACCTCCATTGTCTACCGAGGACGACTCCTGTACAGGAAAGTACCTTTTCGTGCGCCATCTGATATAAAAGTTTGGCAGTTTCTAAGCACTATGAGCAATAGGCGCTTCAATTATCAGGTTATCCACAGCGGCCTGTTAGGGTTCGAACCCGCGTGTTGCTGAGAGTGTGACTTGGAGTTTAAAGTCACTCTTGTTGTCCACTGGCAGCCAGTGTGGCATGGACAGTGCTGGCAGTGTGGGCTCTGGCCTCGTGCAACTCTATGAGCCCTTGGATAGTCCAGGCGGGCACCCCTGCCCATCACACCTAGACACTGAATCCTCTGTCATGCTCCGATGGACTGGCGACGAAGATGTAAACCCAGCATCTCCGTCTCAGAGTCACTTCCGGCTTTATCACTGCCGCGTGCATTCAACTCTGCCCCTAAGACAGGGGCGTATTAAGTCAGCCCCGGTATCACTCTGGCAGTCCTGCCATTTGGGAAACTGCACTTGCATGCTGGCATTTTTGACCTCAGACTTAAAGCAAAGATCCAGGTCAGGGCATGCCACTTTGGTTAAAAGCCAGGATTTAGTGATGAGGCTGACAGTGGTGAACGGTCCACGCTCCACCTCACGACACTTGGGCCCATATTTATACTTTTTTAGCGCCGCATTTGCGATGCTTTTTGACGCAAAAGCGGCGCAAACTTACAAAATACAGTTGGGCCATATTTATACTTTTTGACGCAAAACTGCGCTAACGCAGTTTTGCGTCAAAAAAATTAGCGCTGGCTAACGCCATTCTGAAGCGTCATGCGGGCGCCGTATTTAATCAATGACGTTAGCCGGCATTAGCCACCGGCGCTGCCTGGTGTGCGTGGAAAAAAACGACGTACACCAGGCAGCGCCGGCGTAGGGGGATATGGGGCTTGGGCGTCAAGAAATGGGGCAAGTCAGGTTGAGGCAATTTTTTCGCCTCAACCCGATTTGCGCCATTTTTTTTCACTCCCAACCCCCATAGAAATGACTCCTGTCTTAGCAAAGACAGGAGTCATGCCCCCTTGCCCAATGGCCATGCCCAGGGGACTTCTGTCCCCTGGGCATGGTCATTGGGCATAGTGGCATGTAGGGGGGCACAAATCAGGCCCCCTATGCCACAAAAAAAAAAAAAAAAAAAAAACACTTACCTGAACTTACCTTAATGTCCCTGGGATGGGTCCCTCCAGCCTTGGGTGTCCTCCTGGGGTGGGCAAGGGTGACAGGGGGTGTCCCTGGGGGCATGGGAGGGCACCTCTGGGCTCCTTCAGAGCCCACAGGTCCCTTAACGCCTGCCTTTTGCAGGCGCTAAAAAACGGTGCAAAAGCGGCCGTACGTCATTTTTTTTGACCCGCCCACTCCCGGGTGTGACTTTTGCCCGGGAGTATAAATCCGATGCACATGCCTCGGAGTCGATTTTTTAGACGTGAACGCCTACCTTGCATCTCATTAACGCAAAGTAGGTGTCCACGCTAAAAAATGACGCAAACTCCATGGACTTTGGCGCTAGACGCGTCTAACGCCAAAGTATAAATATGGAGTTAGTTTTGCGTCGAAATTGCGTCAATAAAAACGACGCAATTCCGGCGCAAACGGAGTATAAATATGCCCCAGTTGTATTTTGTAAGTCTGGGCCACTTTTGTGTCAAAAAATGACGCAAATGCAGCGCTAAAAAAGTATAAATATGGGCCTTGGATGCACGTAAATGTGTCTGCAGCAGGAGTTTTGCTTTGCAGCATTTCTGCAGTAGGTTATGTCAGAGGGTTGAGTGGTTCTGGATCACCAGGAAGTAGCTTTTGCACTACTGGGCACTACTTTAATTGGATACATAAAAGGACGGGTTTTCTTGACTTATTTGATGTTAAGGGAATTTTACTCTCGAAAACCAGTGAGCTTAATTTCAAGATTTGGACATAAAAGTGAATATATTAAAGCAATAAAAATAAGGCGACACTCATCATAATGCCTTCTTTCTCCATGATGTATACTTTGGGCAGTACAGTGGGGCACCAAAAGCATTATGAAATAGTCTTGAATTGCACAATATTGAAGACAAATTCAAATATTTAATAAGGCAGAGTACCAATGAAACTCTTCAACGAGTAAAAAAACTTTAGTCAGACTGCAGTCAGCAAAAAAAATTTAAATCTGATTCTAGTGAACAAAAAAATGCAAATCAGATTGCAGTGAGCACAAGAAGCTGGGCAGACTCCAGTGAATAAAATAATTTAGGCCAAAAGAACGTGGCCATACACCAGTGAGTAAAAGTAACAAGTAAAAAAGGCCAGACTTACTACTGTAAATGATTTCTGACTACCCTTACTCCCCCCACCTAGCTCATTATGATCTAAGCTATGTTCAGAGTTTGGTTGGGCCCCAGCTAAACTAGCATAATAGAAAACCCAACACCTGCAAGTGCATATGGTACTGAGTGATAAGATTGTTTGTCTTATGCCCAAAACCAGCTGAAGCCAAACATAATTCACGCCCCACCCACCCATTTTGCCTTTCCTGTCCATTGGCAGGAATCCCAGTTTTGAGTTTAGTTTTGCATGGCCTCGGGGAACACACTAGCGCAAATAAATAAAATAACCTTTCCTTGTTTCTGATCTCACATCCTGGCTGTGATCTCATTTCCTGCCCTGATATCATTTCCTGCCTGTGTCATATGGTCATTTATTTGTTTATTTCATACATTGTGTGTGTTTGTGGCGCCCTGCATCACAAGATTGTATCTCGTTATGCACTGGGAGGTTGGATTGATGAGGTATTAAGTAGCCAGTTTTGGTCTCAGGCTCCAGGAGCCTCAGAATTTAATAAACCAGGGTCTCATCTATAAAAGCTATTGGCTTTGGCAATATTTTGTAGCGATGCTGTACAGAGGCACACAGCTTCTATACAGCCTGGCGACAAAACAGCTTTGCACTGTGGCTAAAACTAATTTAAGAAAGCGCTATGACGCAGCCTGGGGTAATGTGCTTTTTTTCAAAGTGCATTACCACTGGATGCATCATATTTGTAGCCGTGTTGTACAGCAGCCACACTGCTATACAGCAAGGCTGCAAATCATTGCCAAAGTCAGCAGTGCCTATGCTGTGTATTATGAACAAAAGGCAATGGCAGAGCCAATAGTCTCAAATGTGAGACCTATTGGCTTTGCCAATGCTTGATAAGTCTCGTCACAACACCCCTGTGATTCTGAGAAAATCAAGTAATAACCTGATGAGTAAAAAAGAAACAAAACATGACATTTGGCAAAAAATCTTTTCACATAAAGAAAGGAATTGCATCCATCTCCAAGTCTTATTAAAGATACATCTGGAAGCAAATAACTTCTGTTGTCACAATAAAAACAGCTGATAACATTGGTTGTTACAGTAAAAGCAGCTGATAACATCCATTGTTACAATAAACATCCATTTCAAAGGAGAAACAGGTCTTTTTTGAAGTTTGTACGCATAGCAAAACAGCTACAAATGGCAAAAGGTTCAACAGGGACAATAGGGAAGAAAAAATTAAAGTAGCACCTCAATCACAGCACGATCAGCGGAAGGACAGCAGTCAAGCTGAAACAATCAGTACTTGGTCCATGCTCCAGCCGAAAGAAGAGGAAGTGAAGTCAGCACGCGCTGGTCAATTATAAGGCAGTAAATAAGAATGACAACAAAGTCAACAAATGGTAAGCAATAGGTGAGCTGCAAGCCTCTTGTTGCATACAATATGTCCTGCAAGAGCACATGCGCTGTTGCAGGCGAGATCTAAAAAGTACGGGAACTGTGATTCTGAGCACCATGGTGCTAATGTGGCGTTAAGGAGGCCATTCTCCTTCACCATATTTACAAAGTGGAGCAATACTAGCACTGCGCCACTGTGTAACCCCTTGTGCCACATTATACCTGCACCAGGTATAATGTATGCAAGGGGGGGCGTTCCCACGCAGGGAGGCTGCAAAAAAGGGTGCAGTGAAATCTACAAGATTTCACTGCACCATTGTTTCCGTCATTTTTAACGCCTACACCGGGCATGCGTTAAAGTGACGGGCCCATAGTAGTCTATGGGCCTCCCTAGTGCTTTGCTACAGTAGCGCCATGATTTATGGCACTAATCCAGCAAAGCGCTACAATAGTGTCAGAAATTATGATGCTATTGTGGAAACGAGCACCATGGTGCAACCATAGTGTCGTTAGGTGGGGCAGGGGCGGCTCAAGAAAAGTGGTGCATGTGACCGATGAGTCACTTTCTTGTAGATCTTTCTTTCTTGTTCATCTGTTCATCCCTGCCTCGGATTCACAGCATAGAAGACTTCCTCCCTTTTAGTTTAGCTGAGGCATCTCAACTTTCAGAATGAACCAGCCCTGGACAGGTGTATTTTAACAAAAAAGTAGGAGAATTGTTTTTGTATGGTACGTCGTGCCCCACAGACCCCGCCCACTTCGACCTCTGGTTTCAGGCTCCTGTCACTGGTCTAATCTGAGGACGAACGAGTCCAAGGATCCCAAACCTTCCTGGAATGTTGCCCACAATGCATCTCGGCCATGAAGCTTTGACCTTTCTCGAATTCTTCTTGGTGGCGTCTGTGGTACACATCTGAAGCACTGTGTCCAGTTGGCAGTACGTGCCCTGCAGTACAGTGTCGTGTTCTGCACGCCTCACACAGGGTACCGTGGGTGAGTTAGGCCAGGAGATGTGTGACCAGGTTCGTGTGAAGCTCTGTGTCCACTTCTGACAAACACACTGGAGTGCTCGTCAGCTGCTGGTGGCCCATATCCGGTACACTGTACCCATGCCTGCAGGCTGTACAGGAAGTATCATGTCTGGCTCTCGGGGCCACAGTTTCAGCGTTATGTCTAGTTCTCAGGACCGTATCTGGAGTATTGTGTTCAGTTCTGCCTGCCATGCCAGCACTGTTGACTCAAGTTCAGGAGGTTGTACCAAGCCTTGATCCCCTCTGGAGTATTGTGCAGTGACGTAGCCAGCGTGTCATGGGCCCTAGTGAAAGGAAATGGGCCCCATGGCTGCTGTTTGAACTGAGAAATACAGCAACAATCAGGGTTCAGTGGACCCCTTAGGCCCCGGTGCTTCTGCACCTGCCGCACCAATACAAGCTACGCCCCTGGCGTTGTGTCCTCTCCTGAAAGACCAAGCTTCAAAGCATAACATAGGCCGGTGGCAGTCCAGAACATGCTGTGAGAAGACTCTGAACAGGTCACACTGGAGGGAGGGGGGGGAAAAGAGAGGCCCTCCCACCAGTGCCTAATTTGTAAAGACAAAGGTGCCGGTGCCCGAAGCCCTCCTCTTAAACATGCGGCTGCTGTAATTAAACGTGTGAACATGGAATACTGGTCTTCAATCCATATAAAGGCACTCGCTGCCCCTTCAGCTCACTCTAGCGGCTTTTTACTTTCTCCCTTTGTGACGCTTTTTCGTTTTTCCCTTCATCCGTCTTTCATATATGTGTCTTTTGCTCGCAGTAAATGCTTGAGGCAGAAGAATAAGCCCCGGCCCTCAAAAATAAGTGCCGGTGCTCAGCACCGGAAACAACAAGCACAAATTAAGCACTGCCTCCCACCATCTATAAAGGGAATAACCACACAGATGAGGGCGCATCTGCGAGTGGAAGACGACTCCTTGAGTAAGAGGAACACAAGACTGGGGCCGTGCATAGCAATGACAACCTGCACCGGTTCACAGAAGGGGTGGAGTTAGGAGGGGCCCTGCTTAGGACTTCTCTTCCTCTTCAGGCACATCCGCTGCGGTGCCCCTGCCAGCAGCAAGCCCCCCCTCCCCGCTGGTAAAGGGAAGTAAGCGCAGGCCCTCTCTAAAAATAACAGGAGGCTGTCACTTCTGCCACCGCCACCAGGACCACCCCTGCGACCCTCGCTTCCGCTCCTTCACAGGAGCCTCGACCAGGAGCTCCCTGCAACTCACCCAAGATCAGGCCATTTTAGCAGCTCACACAAGACCAGACATCCCTGCAACTCAGACCAAATCAGATCATTCCTGCAACTCAGAGCACTGCAGCCCACACAAGACCGGACATTCCTGCAACTCAGACCAGATCAGATAGTCCTGCAACTCAGAGCAGAGTAGGACATCCCTGCAGCCCACACAAGATCAGTCATTTCTGCAACTCAGACCAAATCAGATCCCCCCTGCAACTCAGACCAGGGTAGGACATCCCTGCAGCCCACACAAGATCAGTCATTTCTGCACCTCCGACCAGATCAGATCCCTCGTGCAACTCACACCAGGGTAGGACATCCATGCAGCCCACACAAGATCAGTCATTTCTGCACCTCATACCAGATTAGGACATTCCAGCAGCTTTTAATCAGATCCCGACATTCTGGCAACTTACCACAGATCAGCTCATTCCTGCAGCTTGCACCAAAGTAGGGCATTCCTGCAGATCACACCAAATCAGGTTGTCCCTGCAGCTAGCACAAGATTAGGACATCTCTGCAACCCATGACAAGTTAAGACAGGACATTCCTGCAGTTCACACCAGATCCAGCCATTCCAGCAGCGCACTCCAGATTAGAACGCCCCTGCAGCTCACATCAAGTGATGACATTTATGCAGCTCACAGATGATCGGGGCATTCCTGCTGCTACTACCAGGGCAATACTGATCCTACCCGTCTACTGTAGCCCAGATTAGACCATTCTTGCTGCTGGGACCATGGGAGGACATAATAGCAGCTCACCCCAGATCAGGACATTCGTGTAGCTCTTACCAGACCAGGACATTCCTGCAGCTCACACCAGGTCAGACTGTTCCTGCAGCTCACAGCAGATTAGAACGTCAGTGCAGCTCTCATCAGAGGACGGCTTTCATGCAGCTCACGCCTGATCAGGGCATTCCTGCTGCTACCGCCAGGGCAGTATTAATCCTACCCCTCTACTGTAACCCAGACCAGACGGGTCCATTTTTGCAGTTCACACCATAGGGGGGGGGGGGGGGGTATTCCTGCAGCTTGCACCAGATCATGGCATCCCTGCAGCTCACACAAGATTCTGACATTCCCAAAGTTATCACTGGGGCAGCACAACGGCTAGCGCAATAGAAGTCCAAGCTGGGACAACACTGCAGCTTGTATCAGATCCAGACATTCCTGCAGCTCCTACCAAACAGGGCATTCTTTGTAACTCACACAAGTGCACACAGGGATATTCCTGCAGCTCACATTAGATCCGGACATTCCTCTAACATTAACCAGTCCAGTGATAAAGCTGCTTGTAGAGAAATGCCCTTCTCCGGATATGACTCTCATGAGGGCAGTGTCAAAGCTGCATCCTCTTCAGCCCAGATCAGGACATGCCTTGATGGAGAAGATGGTGTAGATGCCATTGAAACTCTCCACAAGCCATAATGCCAAGTTGGTGAATAACCACACATGCTGTGTGTACTGCCTGTGTCACACAGTCCATGTTAAAGTAGGGCTTTATCTTTTCCTGGGAGTTTGTCCGGTATGTTTTTGTGCAGACTGGGTTGTCAACCATAGAACTTAACAACACTTAATCAGTGAAGTATTTTCTAGAACAGTGGTTCCCAACCTTTTGATTTCTGTGGACCCCCATTTTATCAATACTAGAGCCCGGGGACCCCCACTGAATCATTATTGGAACACGGGGACCCCCACTGAGTCATTACTGATAGCTGGGACCTAATATTATGACATTTTTTAAGCAGTCGCGGACCCCCTGAGGAGGCTTCGCAGACCCCCAGGGGTCCCCGGCCCACAGGTTGGGAACCACTGTTCTAGAACACTCCCAGATTGCTCTGAATCTAAGGGCAAGCTCTCCAGTCCCACTTCTTAGGTACTCACAGCAGTGGCCCTTTCTGGTTCTAGTTGCTATAAGGTACCCGTAGTTCGAAATTGTCAGGTATTTAATTTCATGTTGGACGCTTAGTTTTCACAGGCAGCTCCAGATGGCATCCTTTGCCAGCCTTGTTGAGGTCGAGCAGCCCTTAATGCCTTCTTTTGCTTGCACGTTAAAGGGGGAGAACCCTGTGAAGTTCTGCTCAGCAAACACAAAATGCAGTGAAAACCATCCCACAGTCTACTGTCACACCGGGTGATGATTTTCAGAATTCAATTCAGGTTTTTGTTGAAGCATTCATCCAACCCATTTGTCTGTGGATTATAGGAAAAACCAAGCAAATAGGCAACATTGCCTGTGTAAAAAAGCATATGCACTTGTAACCTTATCAATTTTTGTTCCCCATCTGAAGCTATCTCTACAGAATACAGGGCAGGATCAAAGACAAACTGCCTCTGGGTAATGAACAGAGCAGGACATAGTTACAGGGTTGATTCCTTATGACTGGTTTGATTGTGGCACACAGTCACTGTCCTGCTCCTCCAGACGTGCCACATAGTTGTCACTCTCTATATTCCTTTGTTCGATAGTCAGTGAAAAAGGATTCTTCCTCTGATTCCGTTTTCACCACCTAGTGGAATCATGTGTGCTAAGCACAGGAGTTAGAAGTAAGAAATATATTGGCACTGGTAGGGTTTGAAATAGGGTATTTTTTTCAAAAGCACAGGTGAACTCAGAAAAATACAACTACTTATGCCAAAACACTCTAATGCCCTCTTTCCAACTTCCTTCGTAATATTTACTGCACACAAGTGTTCTCATGTGCTGGTATTCCTTAAACTCTGCCCAAGGGGCTAAACTTAATGCCCAGCGTTTGGAAACGCATTTCCTCTATATATTTTAAGCGCAGTTTTGCTACCCTGTCAAAGTAAACTTCACTATAATGTCAACGTGTATTGTGTTCTAGAGCGCATGTCTAATGATTCCAGGGCAAATGGATGCTCACCCTGGGCTTATCTCTCTTGCTGAAATATTCACCTCTTCCTCCAGCTCCTCCGCTGCCTCTGTCTGGAGTCTTTGCTCTGTGCATGTGTGAGCGAGTGGGATTCACCCGCTCTAACTCCCCTGGATTTTTATTTTATTTTGGACCACCTTGTTTTGGATCTCTGCTGCAAGTGAGTCTTATTAATTGAGTTTCACTCACTGTAAGCTTCTGTAAATTGGATTGAGTGCTAATCACCAGTTACCACCTATTAAAATAAGTTTGATGCAGTACAGCAGTGGTAAGTGGGTCTGTGTTAGTTGCACACAAACATGTCGCAAGTGCAGAGCTATGTGGCCTTTGTGAGTAGGACTATCTGTGCACAAGCAGCTTGCAGCAGATGAGACCTTAGCTAAATTGTTGTTATATGTGCAGGCCTTATAATTCAATCAGACTTCCAAAGGAAACATTCCCATTTCTTTTTAGTGTATTATGAGTCTTTGGTGCCTTAATGTGAGCTCAGAGTGCTTCGCTGTAAGTCTGTATTGTTTTACAGTATCACACTTCAGGTAAAAGGTGCACCAAAAGATGAATGCTCATATTTATACTTTTTTAGCGCCGCATTTGGGTCATTTTTTGATGCAAAAGTGGTGCAAACTTACAAAATACAATTGTATTTTGTAATTTTGCACCCCATTTGCGTCAAAAAGCGGTGCAAATGAGGTGGTAAAAAAGTATAAATATGGGCCTAAGTTTGCACTATCAGGTTAAGAATGTCCAGAGTACAAATACAATTTCAGTTTGAAGTTATTTGCCCTGTTTCTTTTACTCTGGATTTCACAGTTTTTCCAGAGTCGGTGCTTAATGAGATTCACATTTTGAACTACCCTGCTGGGCCAGGTTAATTACTGTCGTGGCCTACCGGTAGATCAAACGTGGGAAAACATGAGCGGAGACATTCGGGAGAACAAAAAGCAGCTGGCTTCCCCACTAGCACAAAAAGTGCACCAGCCAGGGGGCAAAGCTGGCTTGGCGGAGCAAGGTTGGGCTCCCACGTGTCTTCACGTGTGATACACATGTGCCCCACACCGGGAGGCAGGTACACCAACTTCAAGAAGGCAAAAGCAAAACACAGACCCTGGCTGTGTCAAAGAATTGCTGCGGCCATTTACAGGTGGAGGGATCGCCCCAGAAGGCCCACGTCCAAATACAAATTTGCACATTCTTCCCATGGCACCCTCAGAGGGCCGGGGCACTTCCGAGTGAATAGATTTGCTTTGGGGACCACTCAGGTGCAGAAATGCCCACCTAATTCCCCCAACATCTACCTAAAGCGCCCTTTAATTTCGTGCAGGTTTCTAGGTCTCCTGGGTCCCAGGATCAGTGAACATGGGATAGTTTCGCTGCATTTTCATACATTTTTATAGCTGAGGTTTTTGCACAAAACACTTTGGGGTTCATGGCCTTTTGTTGGTTGGTCCTTTGGCTTCCTTGTAGTTGTGCTAAAATAGAAGAAAGACTCTGACATTGTACTATTTTGAATATGGAAATGTTATTGACATGTATATTGGTGACAGTAGATCACCGCTTGTATGTGTTGGGCACGTGGGGGAGGCGGAGTTACTGTGTTTTTAGAGCTCAGTTTTTATTGGTGTGCAGACTTTTAAAGGTACCAGGTTACCTGGGCCCTTTCTTTAGTGGGCACTCTTTGTTGGCTATGAGGCCGTTTTAGAGACCGGCACCACAGGCAGCTGCACCTGCCATTCTGCATATTTTTGTTAATGTGTAGGTTGTATTGAGTTGTGACTGCAATAAAATACTTTTCCTATTCCTATAAATGCACTGACTGGACACTGAATTATTGAGTATTGCCTTGCTGAGTTCTGAGCCGCTAGCCCCAGCGCCTCTCCTCACCTAGGTCTGCTGTACCTAGCTTCCTTTAGAGTCAAGTGCTAAAAGGGATAGTTGGTTCCCAGTTGAGGGGTCTGTATTAGGAGGGGTACAGAGCACCATTAGCAAAAGACGCCAGTTGTTATAACTGGGGTCCATACCTCAATCCCACCTCAGAGCAGCGGCCCTGTCGCAAATCTCAAGGGTAACGTCGGGGGATAAATAAAAAAAATATAATAATTTTAAAAAAGTACCTTTTTCCCTTCGTTGCTGCCCCCTACCATGTTGCTCCTCTAGTCTTCTTCTGATGTCCCAGCATTCCCTGGGACACCAGCACAGGCTCCCCAGCACTCCTGGTGCTGCTTATATGCTAAACATAGCATGTAAGCAGCCTCAGGATTGGTCTGAGTTGCTCAGAGTTCCGCTCAGACTCAAGCCTGGGGGTCTGTGCTGTTTCTCCAGCCTGGCTGTGTACAGCCGGGCTTGAGAAACCTAAGTGCGCATGTGTGTTTAGCCGGCCTCAGACAGCCAGCCAAACACACATGTGCACTTAGTGCACTATCCCCTCCTCCCACCTCCCACAGTCCCATAGGCGAGTCCCTGAGGTCACATAACTCCCTTATTCCTGACAACACATGACTGTTCCAAAGAGTCTGTTTGTTTCTTTCGATTGTCCACTGATTGGCTCCAGCAAGGTGTTTCCTATGCATGCATTACAATTCTGTTGGTGTCTTACGTTGCTATGTTGTTTGCACGTTGGTGTGTAAAGTTCATGCTGGATTTATCTGCCTTTTCGCTGTGGTGTATTTGGGTGTAGTCTATGACAGGACATTGCTTCGGCAAGGCGTTGCCAACTATATGGTTTTGCAGTGCTGTTGTTCCCACGATTGTGAGAGGATTCTGTCTAGAATGTCCTATATGACTATGACCAACCATATGTGAGAGTGGAACAATGTTGGGCAGTGGCATTGTTGGGTGTAGCATGCTGTTGAATGCCCAAGTGATGTCCAATTGTAGTACCTCGGAAGGATGTTGGAGGCCTTTTGGATGGACTGTCGATAATGGCTGACTGAGGGGGGGTGTAGGGAGGCTTGTGTTGGGTGGTATGTGCATCCAGATATAGGTTCTCTCTAAACCGGAAATGCTGCTTTTATGTGTGTGGCGTTAAGTAAAACCTCCTTGAATACCTTACACTCAGGCTCACTAAAGCCCTGGTGCCTGCCTTCTTTACTGAGCACTTGACAAGAAAGGACTTGGGCCTATTGCTTGGTGTAAAGGTCCCTCAGAGATCTAGGGTCTAGTGTCCTCACAGTTTGCCACCAGTGTCATGCAAGTCTTCCAGGACCCCTGTCACTCAAAGCCAGTTAGGCTGTCTAGGAACATGCATGCCGCTGTCCTAGGAGACACAGGAACCAGATACTACCGAGAGCGTTTTTTTTAGGTCATGACTTTCAGAGGGTAGATAGGTTGTGCAGTCATGGCTTACTTTTTGAGGATAGCATGGGACAGAAAGACTAGTTCAGACAGCACATGAATTACTAATAATGTCCTAGCAGTGTTATTATTATCACAAAAACAAAAAATGTAAAAGTCCCAGCACTGGGAATGTGAATGGTACAATGAAAAACTCCCAAAAGACCCATAAAAGTCTCACGCATACTTACACTCTTCTCAGTTGTGCCCCTCTACATTACACACACATTCTCAGTTATACATACACACAGACACTTGAACTTTCTCTCAGCCCAGGGACACTTTTTCATATTCTATCCTCTCTCTCGGTTTCGACCCTATCAGAACGTCAGCTTCAGTTCCCTGGAAACTGAACAAGGACACAGCACATGGACACAAGACAAGGGACCCCCCTTCCCAGGTTGCATAGGCGCCCTGAGTGGACAGTTCACCATGAAAACTGGTCCAAGGTGTGGAAACAAGAAGTGGCGACCCAACACAGTTTTATCTGTGGACAATGACAGTTTAACACCGAATAGACCATAGTCTTGGGTGACATCATAATTCAATGTTATGGCCTCAGCCTCTGCCCCCTGATCGCCTGTGTTCTTAATTCCCATCAAAAGGACTTCCAGACTCTTAACTTTGGGTGATTGGCATGGGTCAGGGTGGCTCTTTTTACCTGTGCCCTCACGCCAGGGCACCCGCCTCTGCACCAGGCTGGCTCATACAACTCCAGCCTGTAGAACATGCATGGGTACTGGGGCTCCTGAGTAAGGAGCTGCCTTTCGCCACCCCTAAGGCGAGGTATTGCTGGGGTCTGAGCTAGGATGGATGAGAGGGGCCTGCTTCTCACCCTTCCTGTTGAAACCCAGCTGTCTCTCCCTGCTCAGCTACCATAGATTTGCAGCACTATAATAATACTTCTCAATATATATTTATAGTTATGACTGCACACATTGTTTAAATGGAACACCACCTTCAGACCCTCAAATTATTTGACCCTTTTACCTGCCCCCATATTTCCAGGTAGCAGTGCTGGAACTGGCAGCTACTTGCTGCCACCCCCAACACCCACCCACCCCCAAAAATCCTCTCTTTTTCTCTCTCCCTCTCTCTCTCTCTCTCTCTCTCGTTTGTAAATTTGCACCTATTTGGGTGCATGATTTGAAACCATATCACAACCTGAGCCAATGAAAAGGGGAATCAGAGATGTTCTCTGACTGTGTGGGACACCCCTGTTTCTTATACGCAGTCCCAAAACAGTCAGAACATACGGGGCACTTTCTTCTACTTAAGGTAAGGTTCTTATTTTGCCTCAAACTGGGTGTAGTCTAGCTGCCATTCCCCTGCCTGGTTCTCACTGCCAAGATGAGTGAGGGTAGCTCAACACTTCAGGTCTTCATGCCCTGGCCTCCCTTGGACTGGAAAGAGCATCTAGACGCTAGGTCAGGCATTAACACCTGAGTGGGACCTGGGCCTACTCCTGCTGAGCGTGGTACTGTATTGCTCAGAGGCGTAGCTTGGGGGGGGGGCAGTGTTTAGGGTGTTACACCCCCCCAATAAATGTGTTCACTGATAAATAGTTGGGCACAGTGCTTCCAGATGTCAGTCGGATTTCATCAGGAATGGTTGCATACACACAGTTGCTAGATTGCAGGGAGGGAAGCTTAGCCCCAGGGCTGACTTTAGGGGGTGTGTGACTGGTGCAACCGCACTGGGCACTGACCTGAAGGGGGGCCACTGACTTGAGGCTGGGGTGAGAGGGCGCTGTGTTTAGCAACCAACTACGATTTAAAAAGCACCTGCTGCAGAGTTCCTTGTTCATCCAGCTTTCAGGAAGAACTAAAATGTCAAGATAAGGCTTGTGATTAATGTTCCTGAAAAAGAGAGAGGGAGTTTTGTCTATATTGACTCACCATAAAGTAGTGCAGAGAGTTAATATGCCGGCTGCAAAGAACAGATCAGTATTTCTTGTGGATAGCTGAGTGGATTAGTAAAGCCAGCCCTTATCAGCTCTTTAAAACAATTTAAAATATGTGAGAGAGGGCTATGGAGAGATGAGGAGCACTTTTGCCGGGTGGTGTTGAAGGAATCCAAGGAGGTGGTAACTGGGGGACAGTGGGGTGCCAAAAAAGACTGTTGCGCTGGGCACCACGAGCGCTAAAGCCGGCCCGGCTTAGCCCACACCTTTTAACCTAGGCAGCCACCCTTCAGCACTGTTCCTAATCTCTGTATGATGGTCATTTATGCTGAGATAAATTGAGAAACAGAAACGGGCTAGCTACTGATGACGCAGAAAAAGAGGGTTCGATATATATTCATGTACACTGTGTAACCGACATATATAGTGTGATTTTAAGTAAAAGAAATAGTGTACGAGGGAAATTGTGCCCTCGGGGCAGTTCGCCATCATTATAAACGAGCTTTATTAATCATGAAGTATTAAAAATGTATTAATCCGTCATAATCGCAAACGTATGCCATGATTTCTTGTTTGAAAACTGTTTTGCTTAGCTTAAATTTAGTACAGGCTTTGGCCTAGTTGCTTGGTTTCAAATTCTAACTGCGTGATTCTTTTTTTCCTTGAATTAATGAAATATATTCTTGCTTGAAGTTGTATTTTTCCAGTAGAAACTGGCTGGTACACTTATCTCCAAGGTTTCGTGCTAGGCCGGTTACATCCCCTTTGATACAAGGTCAGTCTCTGCAGGTGCGGACAATGAAGGTACAGATAGTAAAATAATTGGCAAACCATGATACAATTTGTGTTCCAAGGCGCCAAGGACAGTGTATGCATAAATGGGCGCTAGTAAAAGACAATTTTTGATTGGACAATTTGAAGCCAACCTATGAACCCTCCAATGGAAGACCCTACAGAATTTGGAATGTTTCTTACTTAAACCCACCGGACAAAGAGAAGTCAGCCATTTTTCCTCGATGCCAGTTTGAAGCCTGATGCCAGACTCCATTTTGGATGACACCCTGATGCCCTTTTCTCTATCTGAGAGAAAGAGACTTTAAGAATTCTCACCCTAGAGACTTTAACTTTGATTTGCCCCGTCTTGCCCATGCAGTAACTTTGCCCCATTCTCCTTGCCGTTGCAAGGAAGCTTGCCCTTAACTTTGCCCCTTTGAAATTTGCCCCATGCTGATCAACCGGTACCTGAAGGACGAAGACTTTTCTTGAATGCTGATTGTATTTGGTAAATATGAAAGGATAAATGTATTATGCATTGTGTTTTTTTTTCCTTTTAGGTACCAACTGCTATTTTGATAGGATCCTAGCTAGAACTTTTCCAAATTTGTGTTGACTAAATTCGTTTTGCATGAAGTCCCACATGCCAATGCTAATTAGAGGTTAGTCGAGGTATTCATTCAATGTATCATGAAGAATTGAAATCTTGTTATGCTGACCGAATGTATGCAATTAGTCAAATACAGTTAGTCACATTGGTGATTTGCATTGCTATAACAGAGTGTATCATTATTCAGATTTTACGTAGATTGCGTTTCTTCCGCCGTTATGGACAGCTAGTAATGTTCATATACATATATCAATTGGTTTTGAGACACATATATATCATGCTAGCTTTGTTAATATAGGGAAATAAATTCACTAACTTTTAATAAACTGGTGTGGTTATTCATGACTGAAAGGTCATGGTGCGCCGAAATACCAACTGTTATTGATTTCTGATGTGTTATATTGATCTATTAAGTGAGTGCTGATAACCGATTACAACAGTTATTGATTATTGATCTGAGTGACTCGACTATTGAGGATGAGGAGAGCCCGACTCGGTTAAAAGATTCACCGACCTCCAACGTGTCCAGGTACAGGTAATTTATAAGGGCTGGACGCGTTATCAGTAGATGGTAGCAGAGATTGATGGTTTAGCCCTTTGGGACCCCATCCGAACAATAGACAGAGTCAGGTTAGAATTTTCTTTGATAAAACAAGTTGGAGAGATGATGATGCCCTAAGTCCCCGATGACTTTCCCGGGATCTCGGAGCTTGCGAATGAGGAACATGCAGGTATGAGAACGGTCTCAGCGTTTCTAGTGACGGTATGAGTGAAGTTAGGGTTTCGCGCTTGCACAGCTTATCGCCGCAGATTAATTGAGAAGTTTGTGAGGATTTTAAGGGGGGTTAAAAGATATTAGAGGAGTGTTACTCCAAAAGGTGTGAGAGTAGGGAAGTCGTCGAACTTCACATGTGTGTGGCGCTTTGAGCAGAAAAATTGTCCACGTGGTTGTTGATGTTGAGACGGGCCCTGCGAGGTCAAGAGACTCCGGAGTATGTTGAAAAGTGTATGTGACACTTGTTTGATGTTGTGATCTGGTCGGTTTAATAGGTTGATCGGGCGTGGTCAACAAGTCGGTATGAATGTTGCAGAGTGAAAGAAAACTTCGACTTTGAGATTTGACGAATTCTAAAGTGCACTAGAATAGTTCATTGATCAGTTGAGAGTAAAGTTTGCGGGTCAAATTTTGCTTGCGAAAGTGGGAAACCGAGAAAGATGGAATAACTGCCGAGGCTAGTGAAAAATCCCTAAGGTTTCTGAAGCGGTTGTGTTACCCTTCCTGTAGTAAACCAACAGATCTGTTTTATTCTTTTGGTTAAGTGCTCACGTTATATTGCAGAAATTAGTTTATGAGTGAAGCCGAATGAAAAGAGGACAAGCCGCAGGACTTTGTCAGCCGCAGTGTGTGAGTGTGACGTCACTAGGAGCCGCGCTGGGATAGGTCGGTTGGTGAGAAGGGTCACGCACGGATTGGACGCAGTCCGTGAAGCGCAATTGGAAGGGGAAAGGCAAGCGAAGAGTATTCCGGGAATTAAAGTCACTTATTGATTACATATTGTCAGAAAAACAAAAGACGGAAGGATGAAATTTTTCAAAGCATTTAAGAGTGCTATGAGGGGAGATGTTTATATTAAAGCAAATGTAGGAGAAGAAACACCGCCTGAGGGTACACCAGCTTACATCGTCATTGAAGAAAAGGGTGTAGCGCCATGTCTTTGGCTAAAGCAATGGTGCAAATTAACAGAAAAACATGGAAGTGTAGCGTTCCCTATCCACGGGTCGTTTAACCTAAGGGTTTTAGAAAATCTGAGGTTTGCGCTATACGACATGAAAGTACCCCCAAGGCCAGCACAGTTTGAGGCATTGGCAAGTTGGGAGCTAATAGCTAGAAATCAACAACAGAAGAAATTTGAGACAAGAATAAGGAAAGTAGAAAAGACCCTAGCGGATGCTAGATGGGACAGCACACAAAAGGTTTGGAGATCAGACGTATTGCAGGGAATTAAATTGTTTCCAGCGATTGCCGAGGAAGAGGAGACGGAAGGAAGGAAAGCCACCTGTAAGACAAACAGGAGTCAGTCCAGGGAAGGAGAGAGCAATAGAAACTCGAAAAGGGGAGACGAGTCAGATGATGAGGAGTTCATTATACAATTACTGAATGATCGCCCACCACCATATGTGGAAAGCGAAAAAGGCTCAAGCATTAGTACTGCCCCTCCAGAACCAATACAGGGTAATGTGACGCCAAATTTGAGAAGATCTCAGAGGCCGAGCAGTTCTGACATGCCTTTCTCACCACGAATACCACGGGTTCAGAGGATGTACCCAGACGTGCCAACATTGAAACCTGCTGATAACTATCAGCCACAGGTCCAAAGGCACTATTGCGATGAGCATAATGTGGGAATGACTTCCGATTCAATGGCGCAGGGAGGACAAAACTATCAGAGACCGACATTGATTCAAGCTGAATCAACACAGTTCTCGATGCCCCAAAAGCAGACACCAGAAGTGCGAGTGGTAGAAAGCCAGTTAGGTATGCCAGCAATGATGAACCACAATGTGGGGATTAACATGCCACAGAATTCGGGGAACAGACAGAATCCAGATGCAATATCTCTACCTATCACTGTAGGTCCACCAGTACCACTGTACATACAGGCAAATTCAAGCACCAGCGACCAAGGGTAATGATACAGAATGGGACAGGGAGAAGATGCATAGAAACCACTCCAGAGACAACTCCGATAGTGGCACTGCCAAATGGATCTGGGTCCTTGTCGGAGTTTAGTCCAATTCCAATTTGTGCTCCGTCAACCGTGGTAAGGTCATATCCACCACTATTAGTACCGTTAACCTCACAGACTGAAACATTACAGAAACCGTTGATGGCAGTTGATGTAACTGCTACATTGATGGGACTGAACGCGCAACAGTTGACACAATGGTTCAACAGCCTGAACTCCCCACAGAGTACATCAAGCGGGAAGGGAGAAGAATACCTGAATAAAATAAGGTTGGGTATGGAGGCAGACGAACTGGTAGAGGGAACAATGGGTTTGAACAGATTAGAATCATACACAGAGGAAGAACTAAGATACATGTGCCCTAGGATTACAAGAGAAGTGAGCAACATACATAAGAAGTTACAAGAAATTGCAGACAGAAACGAGATCGATATAGGTAAGACCAAACACCTGAGCAGAAGTTACAGGTTAGACTTTGAGATAAAAGATTTTGAACACATGAGATCCGCAGGGATGAAAACACACCTTAAAGAGATACTGCAGGGTGCACAGGTTTGGAGATGTTTAGACAAGTGGGAAAGCAGGTGGGTCAAGAAAAAGGATAAAAAGAAGGAAAACACTTCAGAACGAAGTTAGAAAAAACGACAGAATGACGATCTGATAACCATGTTACCAATGAGAGAGACAGCAGGGGGAAAACTTGTGCATGTACCATGGCACAGGTGCGATATTCAATCCTTTATGGATGACTTTCCCAAATTGAGAGAGAAGCCGATAGAGTGGTATCAACAAACGGATAGATTTGTGAAACTCGCGAAGTGTCTCTGGGAAGACCTGAATACCTTATTTGAAATTGTGGTTCCGGCTGATTTGTGGGAAGATTGTAAAAGGGCTGTAGGTTGGCCGACGAGTGAACCAGAGAGAGATAGGGACACAGGTGCGCCATCACCTATGGTAATGAGTTTGTACCACAAGGTGATCGAGCACTTGAAAACCAAGGTTGCGTCGAAAAATGTGGATTGGCAAAGGATTGACAGGACCGCTCAAGAGGTTAAAGAATCTATACACGCGTATTATGAGAGGTTGTTGAAAGCGTTTAAAAATTACAGTGGCACGGAAACGATTGAACCAAAAGACATGCTCCATTTTGTGTTCAGGTTTGTGGAAGGGCTGAGACCCGAAATTAGCCAGATGATTAAATCGCATTTGATTTGTTGGCAGTCAAAGTCGATCGATGAAGTGTTGAATTATGCAAAATACTGCAGTGATGAGATTGAGACAAAGCAGAAAAGATTGAAGGAAAAGGTGATGGTGATGCAGCTCAGAGCAGCTCAGACAGGTTTACAAGGTTTGCAAGGGTTTCAACAACAGATGCCGCAGCAGCAGCAACAGGGAAATGTTATGTTTCAGCCACAGATGAGAGGCAGAGGTCGAGGAGGCTTTGTGAATAATGGTCCAGATTTGAATACCGTTATGATTCCAAATGGTATACAGGCAATGAAGAAGGTGATGCCATGTCACACGTGCGGAATTGTCGGGCATTGGAAACGGGAGTGCCCAATGATGGTGCAGGAAGGTGTAGGTCAGCAAAACAATGATGTCAATGCATTTCAGACTATGAAAGGACCGAAACTGAGAGGTCCGAACCCAAATTTTCAAAACAATATGAACCAGATGCAGGGTCTACAACCCATGCAACCGCAACAGGTGCAAATGCCTCATGTGCAAATGACACAATTGCAGCCAATGCAACAGCAGTTTCCTATGGTACCTAATCAGCAAATGCAAATACCCTTAGCACCAATGAATCAGCAGCAAGCAATGCTTCCTCAACAGGTCACAGGTCAAGGAATGAATCAAAATGACACAGTACATCAGTTCCCATTACACAGTGAGAATGGAATAAACGATGCATGGGAGAGTGAAAGTTCAGATGAGGAGGGAAATTGTGTGCTTGCAGCATCCTTGGAAGTTGATCAAAAGGGCCCGTATGTGGAGGGAAGAGTTATGGGCCATCGTGTTTCATTCTTGGTTGACACAGGAGCTACACGTTCCACTGTTAGGAGCATTGAAGTACCAAATTTGCCACTTTCAGGGAGAACAGTTCAAGTAGTGGGAGTAGCAAATAGGTACCTGACGAACCCAATCACAGATCCAGTACAAGTCAGAATTGGTAACTATCAAGGGTCACATAATTTTGTGGTATGTGACTCAAGCCCGATATCACTGTTAGGGAGAGACCTATTGTGCAAATTGGGATGTTCGATTATGTGTTCGAACGATGGAATTAGAATTCAGACGAGCAGTGATGGGGAAGAAGAGGACAGTGTAGAAGGGGATGAGATGGAAACTGTCGATGAAGAATATCCTCTGATTACCCTTTTTCCGATGATCACTGAAGCAGATATTCCAGCTGAGTTACGGGAAACAGTCGGAAAAGAAGTGTGGGATATGACAGGAAAAGAGGTGGGATTGGTGAAAGGAGTGGAACCAGTGAAAGTGACCGTAAAACCCAATGTAACCTTTCCCCAGACCCCACAGTACCATATGGCACAAGACACCCTCATGAAAGTCGCCCAACTCATTGACGAGTTTGTAAAACAGGGAGTACTGAAAGAAGTGTTAAGCAGTCCATGTAATTCACCAATAATGGGACTAATAAAGCCAAGTGGAAAGGTCCGAATTGTGCAGGACTTGAGGAAAATAAATGACATCATAATTAAATGCTGCCATGTAGTACCAAATCCAGCTGTGATAATGTTTCAAGTCCCTTGCGATGCCGAGTGGTTCTCAGTCATCGACTTGTCACAAGCATTCTTTTCGGTGCCTCTTCATGAGGACAGCCAATTTCTCTTTTGTTTCAAATTCTTAGACAGAGTTTACAGTTGGTGTCGAATTCCTCAAGGGTTTTCGGAGTCACCGTCAATTTTCAATCAGATTCTAAAGAAAGACTTGGAAGCGTTAGAATTGCCATTCGAGTCAACCCTAGTACAGTACATTGATGACTTACTGATTGCATCCAAGACAGAAAGTGACTGCACAGCCGACACCGTTGCCCTATTGAACCATTTGGGAAGGAATGGACACAAGGTGTCTCCTTCAAAATTGCAGTTCTGTCAGAAGAAAGTGAAATATTTGGGTCATCAAATAGAGAAAGGGTCACGGAGAATAATGAAGGAAAGAATAACAAGTGTACTTCAAATGAGTCCACCAAAGACGAGGAGGGAGGTGAGGAAGTTTTTGGGGATGGTGAGCTACTGTCGCCAATGGATTCCCAACTTCTCAACTCTAGCAAAACCTTTACTGAAACTGACCCAGAAGGATGCATTGGATGAAATTGAGCTGAAAGGAGATGAGATGGATGCTTTTATTGAATTGAAAGAATGCATGTGCAGGGCTCCAGCTTTAGGTATGCCTGATTACACAAAGCCTTTCACATTGTTTTGTCATGAACGTGATGCATGTTCCTTGTCTGTCTTGACCCAAGCCCATGGTGGCATAAACAGACCAGTAGGGTATTTTTCAGCTACTTTGGATCCGGTCGCAGCAGCACTGCCAGGGTGTTTGCGCGCCGTAGCAGCAGTTGGTATCAGCCTCACTCAGAGTGAAGAAATAGTGATGGGACACCCATTAACAGTCATGGTCCCTCACTCAGTCGAGATACTTTTGACACGTTCCCGAACACAGCACATGACTGGTGCTAGACTCACAAGGTACGAAACAATAATTCTGGGATCACCTAATGTGCAGCTGAAAAGGTGCACTACGTTGAATCCAGCAACCTTGTTTCCCAGTGAAAATGCTGAAATTGAGAACGCTGAAGACATCGAGCACGACTGTCTTCAGGTGACTGAATTTTGCACCAAACCAAGGCCTGATATCAAAGATACCAAATTAGAAGAAAATGATCAAATCATTTTTGTTGATGGTTCATGTTTAAGAGATGCACTGGGTGTATTGAAAGCAGGGTATGCTGTATGTACTGTAACAGGTGTTCTGGAAGCCTCTTGGCTTCAAGGGGTTTATTCTGCACAAGTAGCAGAATTGGTAGCTCTTACTAGAGCATGCCAACTTTCTGCACTAATGAAAGTTACCATTTACACTGACAGCCAATACGGGTTTGGAATAGTGCATGATTTTGGACAATTGTGGTCACAGAGAGGCTTCATGACCTCTTCAGGATCACCAGTGAAAAATGGTGAAAGAATAAGAGAATTGTTACATGCCATTCAGTTACCAGGGGAAGTAGCAGTGGTGAAGTGCAGTGCACACTCGAAGGGACAAGACTATGGGGGTCATTCTAAGTCTGGCGGGCGGCGGAGGCCGCCCGCCAGACTTCCCCCTCCGAAATACCGCTCCGCGGTCGAAAGACCGCAGAGGGTATTCTAAGTTTTTCCCTGGGCTGGCGGGCGGTCGCCAAAAGACCGCCCGCCAGCCCAGGGAAAAACTCCCTTCCCACGAGGATGCCGGCTCGTAATCGAGCCGGCGGAGTGGGAAGGTGCGACGGGTGCTGTTGCACCCGTCGCGTATTTCACTGTCTGCCAAGCAGACAGTGAAATACTTGTAGGGGCCCTCTTACGGGGGCCCCTGCAGTGCCCATGCCAGTGCAGGGGCCCCCAGGGGCCCCACGACCCCCCCTACCGCCATCCGGTTCCCGGCGGGCGGACCGCCGGGAACTGGATGGCGGTAGGGGGGGTCGGAATCCCCTCGGCGGCGCAGCTAGCTGCGCCGCCTTGGAGGATTGAAAAGGGCGGCGGTACACTGGCGGGAGACCGCCAGTGTTGCCGGTCCGACCGCGGCTTTACCGCCGCGGTCGGAATGCCCTTGGGAGCACCGCCGGCCTGTCGGCGGTGCTCCCGCGGTCCTCCAACCCGGCGGTCATTGACCGCCAGGGTTGGAATGACCACCTATGTTTCCCTAGGAAATGGATATGCGGATCAAGTCGCAAGGTTTTGCGCATTGAACTGTATATTGCTCAGGGATGAATGGAATTTGATAAGTGAACCAGAACTTTAACAAATCGAAATATTTGCTCTAAAAGTTATAGATACAATGGACGAATTGAAATCCCTACAGAATGGTGTCAGTGAGGATGAAAAACTCTCGTGGACTAAATCACAATGTGTAAAGAGACTAGATGAATTATGGGTTTCAAGTGAAGGGAAATTCGTTCTTCCAAATAGCCTTTTGACACAGATAGCCAGATTTTACCATGGACAAGCTCATCTTGGGAGGGATGCCATGATTAGGTTATTTAAAACTGATTGGTTTAACCCCAAATTCCGTCAAGTTGCTGAAGCAGTTTGCCACCGCTGCGTCATTTGCCAACAGATGAACGCAGCGAAGGGAACAGTAGTAAATTTGAGCCACATTGGAAGAGCAGGGGTTCCATTCAGCAGGATGCAAATGGACTTCATTGAGATGCCTGTGCATGGAGGCTTGAAGTATGTGTTGGTGATTGTGTGCATTTTTAGTCACTGGATTGAAGCATACCCTACACGCAGAAATGACAGTCTCACAGTTGCAAAACTACTCTTGAGAGAGTTAATACCACGTTTCGGATTCCCGATCTCTTTAGAATCAGATAGGGGAAGTCACTTCAATAATGAAGTAATAAAATTGCTTTGTGCAGCACTGAACATTGAGCAAAAGCTGCATTGTAGCTACCGCCCTGAAGCATCAGGTCTAGTGGAGCAAATGAATGGCACATTGAAATCAAGAATGGCGAAAATATGTGCATCGACAAATTTCAAATGGCCTGACGCATTGCCTTTGGTACTAATGTCAATGAGAAACACCCCTGACAGAAAGACTGGATTGTCCCCACACGAGATTCTCATGGGCAGAGCTATGAGACTTCCAGCAGTTCCTGCAAATGCGCTTTTGAATATTACAGATGATATGGTGTTAGACTACTGCAAAGGTCTAGCTGATGTGGTTCGATCTTTCTCTCACCAGGTGGAGGCAACCACCTTGCCACCGATCCAAGGTCCAGGACACACCCTGAAAGCAGGTGACTGGGTCGTGATAAAGAAGCACGTGAGGAAGTCGTGTTTGGAACCCCATTGGAAAGGACCTTTCCAAGTGATTTTGACTACTACCACCGCTGTGAAGTGTGCGGGAGTTCCCAACTGGATTCACGCCAGTCACACAAAGAGGGTGTTGTGTCCCACAGATGAGGAAGTTGAAGCGCTGAAACTGCCAGTACCTGATAACAAAGTGCCGAGCGCTGAGGCAGAGCAAAACAGAACTAGAAGCGAACAGGCAGAAATAGAGGAGGGAGAAATATTCTCTGAGGACGAAGCAACCGATTCACTTGGGGAAGACCAAGGAGGAGCCTCAGACAGCGACGAAGCAGCTGAAGGTAACAAAGAGCCTGAAGCAGCTGAAAGTGACAAAGAGCCTGAAGAAAGCAACAGTGACAAAGGGCTCGAAAGAGGTGAAGAAGCAGGAGAGCCTGATCAGAGGAGGGCTTTCCCAGAAGCAGACGGTACAGAAAAAGAAAAGAAAAACCTGACTGACTCCCAGAAGGAGAGGACAAGGCAGAACAGAACGAAACTGCTCAAACTTCTTCAGAAGAGATCGCAGGCCCATCAAGTGGACCTAGTGCAAAAAGAAGACCAAGTATATCACCAGTGAAACTGAGAACTAGAGAAACGTTGAACGACAGTGAAGGGCCAAGAGTGAAAGAGAAAAGAAAGGAAGTGTCTGTCGTGGTACCAACATCAAGTGAAGAAAAGGACTTGGCCAAAGAGGAAAGTACCAGTGAGACAGAATCAAAGAGAGATGCAAAACTGAAAAGAAAAAGGATACCGAGCAGGAGGTATTCCGGTCCGGAGTGGGCATACGTAGCCAATAACGATTGGTCAGACGAATTCGTATCCCTCAGCCTTGAGAACGAAGAGGCAGAACTTCATTTTGGAAATAAAAACTTTATGGACTCTGTTGATTGAAACCATTGATCACTTGATTGATTTTCTTTTACCGGCTAAGACATTGCTAACTTGACATTGCTAACCTGATTGACTTTTCAACCGGCTAAGACATTGCTAACTTGATTGACTTTGAAACCGATTTTGAGACAACGCTGCTAACCAATAAGAGACTAAGCTGCTAAAGAAACTGTGTGAACATTGAACTCGTTCAGCTTTGTAAATACCGGCAACTTAGAGAGAAAAAAAAAAAAAAAAACCCTGCAAATACGCTTTGATAAAGTGTCTTCAGCTTTCTGATTCTATACAGATCATGACTAGCTTCACTACACAGGGGCGTAAAATGAAGTGTTGTAAATACATGTGTATAGGCTTACTGATCGCATGCGTACTAATAATTGTAGCAATAGTTCTTGGAATGCATGGTAAAGGCGAGAGTGAGACGAATGATGCTTCTACTTCTAAACCTGTTATCGTTACTGAACTAACAGCTCTGAAGAGACTCGAGCAAGACGAGAGACACTTGCATGATAAGAAGGAACTTTCATCTAACGTTTTCTATCGCTTACTGAGTGAGTATGTTGAGACCATGGATGCGAAAGATTGTTATGTGTGTACACAAATACCTACCTCAGTAGTGGAGGGGGTAACGTATCACAGCATGCCTCTTACGTATGGAATTACATGTAGTATAGTAGCTTCCAGATTCTATGCTCAAAAAGACATTCATTATTTCTATACTAATTACGATGTTACATTTGCATATGTCCCCATAATAGGGCACCTAAGTAAGATAGCTAGAGATTGGTCTGCCAAATTAATGAGGGAATTTTTCGAACCAATGTCCCCTTTCCACACAGCTCACGCACATAGGGAGAACCTTACATGCTTGCTTTCACCAATAGAAATAGAATTTTTAGACCGCACTGACGACAGAAAGAACGAAATGAAGGAGAAATTTGAGAAGGAGTTGCACGAAAGGACGTCTGTAGATAATTATGCTTTTGCCGCAATAAAGACACAAGGGAAAATAGCCTTAGATACATTGCATGTGGGAAGATTTTGTATACATAGATTTCCATCATATTATGACACAGTTTTTGTGGGAACGAGTGAATGTAAACACACATACGCATTTCAACAAAAGTGGACCTTCATGCTGAATGGACAAGACCCAGTTATTCCTGGAGTATATTATATTTGTGGACTCAACGCCTATTATCGTCTTCCTAAAGGATGGTATGGGAGGTGTTATTTGGGAATATTGTTCCCAAAGGTTTACCAGTTAGATGACTTAAAGAAATTTCCAAGGCTGTCTGAATCACATCATGTTCAGAAAAGGGAGACAGCTGCTGGTGTGGTAGGAGATATATTTGGAGCTATGATTCCTTCAGTAGGAGTCATATTGAATTCAATCAAAATACAAAAGTTGTCTACTATTGTGGATAACATGTTGACAAAGTTTTCGGGAGCTATAATCCTGATGGATGCTGAACTCGCTGCAGAAAGAGCTATGACTCTTCAAAATCGGCTTGCCTTAGACATTCTTTTAGCAAAGGATGGCGGCGTTTGCAAAATGCTTGGTACGCGTCACTGTTGTACCTATATACCCGACAACAGTGAAAAAATTAGAACAATGCTTACAAATTTAACTAGAGAAAGTGTAGATTTAAAGGGAATATTAATAATATTAATTTGTCTATTAGGTTCTTGGGGAATATGGAAAGCTTTCAAAATGTTAAAAGCAAGGAACAAAAGAAAAAGAGAAGAGAAAATAGAGAACAAAATGGTGGAAATTTATAGGGAGAAGTCAAAAGGGACTAAAAGAAAAAGGGAATTGACTGAAGTGCCAAATTACTATACAGAATTTTAATGGAATAAAATTTGTGGGTAGATTTGATGTGATGACATAATTAGTCATCAGAGGAGGGATTGATGACGCAGAAAAAGAGGGTTCGATATATATTCATGTACACTGTGTAACCGACATATATATTGAAGTGTGATTTTAAGTAAAAGAAATAGTGTACGAGGGAAATTGTGCCCTCGGGGCAGTTCGCCATCATTATAAACGAGCTTTATTAATCATGAAGTATTAAAAATGTATTAATCCGTCATAATCGCAAATGTATGCCATGATTTCTTGTTTGAAAACTGTTTTGCTTAGCTTAAATTTAGTACAGGCTTTGGCCTAGTTGCTTGGTTTCAAATTCTAACTGCGTGATTCTTTTTTTCCTTGAATTAATGAAATATATTCTTGCTTGAAGTTGTATTTTTCCAGTAGAAACTGGCTGGTACACTTATCTCCAAGGTTTCGTGCTAGGCCGGTTACATCCCCTTTGATACAAGGTCAGTCTCTGCAGGTGCGGACAATGAAGGTACAGATAGTAAAATAATTGGCAAACCATGATACAATTTGTGTTCCAAGGCGCCAAGGACAGTGTATGCATAAATGGGCGCTAGTAAAAGACAATTTTTGATTGGACAATTTGAAGCCAACCTATGAACCCTCCAATGGAAGACCCTACAGAATTTGGAATGTTTCTTACTTAAACCCACCGGACAAAGAGAAGTCAGCCATTTTTCCTCAATGCCAGTTTGAAGCCTGATGCCAGACTCCATTTTGGACGACACCCTGATGCCCTTTTCTCTATCTGAAAGAAAGAGACTTTAAGAATTCTCACCCTAGAGACTTTAACTTTGATTTGCCCCGTCTTGCCCATGCAGTAACTTTGCCCTATTCTCCTTGCCGTTGCAAGGAAGCTTGCCCTTAACTTTGCCCCTTTGAAATTTGCCCCATGCTGATCAACCGGTACCTGAAGGACGAAGACTTTTCTTGAATGCTGATTGTATTTGGTAAATATGAAAGGATAAATGTATTATGCATTGTGTTTTTTTTTCCTTTTAGGTACCAACTGCTATTTTGATAGGATCCTAGCTAGAACTTTTCCAAATTTGTGTTGACTAAATTCGTTTTGCATGAAGTCCCACATGCCAATGCTAATTAGAGGTTAGTCGAGGTATTCATTCAATGTATCATGAAGAATTGAAATCTTGTTATGCTGACCGAATGTATGCAATTAGTCAAATACAGTTAGTCACATTGGTGATTTGCATTGCTATAACAGAGTGTATCATTATTCAGATTTTACGTAGATTGCGTTTCTTCCGCCGTTATGGACAGCTAGTAATGTTCATATACATATATCAATTGGTTTTGAGACACATATATATCGTGCTAGCTTTGTTAATATAGGGAAATAAATTCACTAACTTTTAATAAACTGGTGTGGTTATTCATGACTGAAAGGTCATGGTGCGCCGAAATACCAACTGTTACTGATTTCTGATGTGTTATATTGATCTATTAAGTGAGTGCTGATAACCGATTACAACAGTTATTGATTATTGATCTGAGTGACTCGACTATTGAGGATGAGGAGAGCCCGACTCGGTTAAAAGATTCACCGACCTCCAACGTGTCCAGGTACAGGTAATTTATAAGGGCTGGACGCGTTATCACTACCATCCCAAGAGAATGGATAGAAGCATTCTTTATCAATGATTCAAAGAAGGTGAAACTTTTCCCATGGAACGTTGAATAATAATGTCTACAACAAATTAAGGCAGGGGAGTATATCCAGGGGAACTAGAATTAGGTGATTGTACAGATGTGGTGTTTCTAGCATAATTATGGTTTTACTACACGTGCCACATAATCCATCATCTGTTGAATAATTTGCAGATTTTAACAAACAAAAACTATTTCTAGCCAAAACATGCTGCCGCATAGTGGAAGGCCCTTTACAAAGGGTAACTAGTTGGCTTTCAGTTGCCTTTGCCCAGATAGTGTTAACATGTGTAGAAGTGACATAATAATGAGGTAATATTGCCAAAAATGAGCCACATTATGCCACATAACTTGTCATTTCTTGCTACATAATTTAGTTGACCATGCCAGATAATTTGGTGCTCCTCGTCACATAAATCTAGTGGCCCTGAGTATATCTCAGCAGCATGAGGAGAATAATTAAGCTATATGTTATTATTAAAGGATCTTTAAAAGTGTACTGTTACCGGAAAGGGCATCATGGCGCTGAGAGTGAGAACAAGGCATTAATGATCAAAATTGGAAAATGCATGTTTTATGCTTTTTGCCTGAAAAGGGACACGTAGGGGGTTTGGTAGATAGGGGCAGATAAAAAGGAGAACTACCCCCCAATCCAAACTTCCTGATGCGCGGGGGCAGAGCAGATTGGCTTTGGTTGATCGAAGAGCGCAAGAAAGGTGGTGCAGTGATCTTCTGTCCCTTAGGTAGATAGATTCAGTCTTGTTAATGCTCCCTGCACCATACACAGTGCCTTGAAGATAGACCTCCTTCTGATGGGCAGCCAGTACAAATTCTTTATCTGAGAGGACACTGGTGGATAAGGGGCCATTTTACGGATAATCCATGCTGCTGCATCTAGAATCACCTGTAAGTGTTTAGTGAGGCAAATGGGGAGTCCTAAATAAAGGAAGTTACCATAATCAAGATGCGAGATGATAGGGGATTGTGTAACAGATTTGCAGGCTGATTCGGATAAAAGAGAGATGATTTTTCTTAACCTTCTGAGTAGCATAGAACAATTCTATTTTTATTTTATTTTATTTCACGATTTGGAGCTCCAAAGAGGTCCACATGTACATTCATCATCTAATCAAAAAGTAAAAATAAAAATCTATAGCAACACTGTCCAGCTATTTGATAGGTCGGGGTATGAATAAGTGGTCATTGAAGACTCTTGGCCTAGCTACTAGGGGCGGGGGTGCTAGTGGTGCCCAACTGCAGTGGCCATCATGCTAGGGACCAAACAGAACAACCTCAGTTTTATCACCATTCAGTTTCAGGCAGGTGGCTTTCATCCAACAAGCGACCACAGCCATAAAGGACCTAATAGGTTCTTGTGTGGGAGCCAGGTCATCTGAAAGCAACCCACGATTTGGGTGTCATCTGCAAAAGACATTCCTTCAAAATTGAAAGACATGGCATTGAGTTTCTTTTAATTTACTGTTTTTAAAACATTAATTTGACCCAATGACGTGGCAGAACACCAGATATGAAGAGAAATGCAGCTGGGTGGAAAGTCATTTGAGACTAAACATTTGGAGATAAAATGGATCTCCTATTGTTTGCAGAAAAAACTGATGGTAGCTTCTCAATGAAGAGCCAAGTAAAGGGAGTACCATTGAGAGGAGCTTTGATGGTGCACAGACCTGTGCCCAACAATGGCTGGGCTTGATTCACAAACTGCACTTTGCAGTATGTTTTGTAGTCCTACACAATGTACTGCAAAGTGCTATTCATAAACTGTGTGTGGAATTCACACCTCCACAGTTACCTATACTTATGTGTGCAGAGTTTTCCTTCCTGACTGAGGAGTCTCGGTACAAGCAAGTATACCATCTAGTAGTAAATGTGGGAGGAGTGCACATAAAGGAATGGCTTTAAAAATGGACAGAGAGGGATTTAGGGAGGGACGTTACCCACTCACAAACATAAACCAATTACTATCCTTCAGGGGTGGAGATACTTTAATTTACACTAATTAGTAAATTTACACTCAGAGTTTGTGAATCGGAAAAGTAGTAAATTTACTCCAAAGTGTAAATTATTCAAAAGTGTAAGTTACCTTTGTAAATCAGGCACACTGTGTTTTTGTGGTAGAGTTGAGAGATGCTGTTGGGGCTGACTTTAGGCATCTGGTTGGCCGATACTTTAGGAACATTTAGGAAAATTAAACAAGAGCAGTGCTTGCAAGGCCATGCAAACTAGGCAAAGGGTTTTGAGTTTGAAACTTTGATAGGAAACCACTGGAATGCTGTGATCAGTCTTTCAAGTCAATGATGAGTTGGGCACCAAAGCTTTCTACTCTTTGTTGTTTGTGTATGGTTTTTGTAAGGAGGCCTCCATAGCTTCTATTGTAGTATTCAGTGTGTAACAGAGCCACTGCCCAGATGAGTGTGATTTTGTCATGAGTTTGCAGGAGGGGGAGGATATTACAGAGGCCAACAATCGCTCTGAAATTTGTCAAGACATTTGGGGTAGCTGTAGGTGTCTCACTTTCAGAGTTGAGTGTGGTCAGTGTTTTTTGTGGAAGATGAATACAGCCTTTCCGAGATGAAGGAGTAAGCCCACGGACTAAGGCCAAGGTTCCTCTAAACCAATGTGTAGTACCTTAGTTGTATCATTGTTCAGGCAAAGGCAGTTTTCAGTCATCTATTTTTGCACATGTTGGAGACAGTCATGTTCTACCCTTCTGTTTTCCATTTTTTTCACATCCTAGTATGTATTTGGGTATTCTCTACAAATGTGGCGGCTGATGTTGTGTTTATGAAGGATTGCTGCTTGGGAGTGGTTAGATGTTGAAGAAGGCCAGGAAGAAGGAGGAATTTTGAGGTACTGCTGTTAAAGAGAAAAGAACAGAGTTATATGTAGTGAGTGTAGTACAAGAGCAGTGATCTGAGCCATTGTGAGGCACAGCTCCCTCCAGTCCAAACAAGGGTCATCATTTATGGTTTGGTAGGTGGCCCACCGACTGTCAGGGTGGTGAAGGATATTATGTCCACCATTGTGACGGTCTACCAAGTGCCACATTTAGAGATCACCACTGGCCAAGCGATCATCTGTGTGCCTTTTGTGGGGTTCAGATAATGGCACTACAAGTTTGATAGATGGCCCTGGTCTGTTAGGTAGCGTTCACTAAAGCAGGAGCTTGTTTCTGAAAAACAATAATAATGCCACTGTAGTGTGTTACATGCAAGCTTTCATTATAGACCTCCATACACAGAGTTTTATCCCGCGGATAAATTATTTTTACATCGGACCATCCGCTCTAACTAAAAGTCTTACTTCAAAGGACCCTACTCTGTTGGGCAATCAGGGTAAGCCAATGGCAGAGTCAGCAGGGGCATCTTTGTCAGAAACCCGCCTGTCTGCTCAAATCAAAGTTGAGCGGGCAAACTGAGAGATTGGCAGACACGGCACTCCATCACATTTGTGACGGGCTACCCTGTTTGTTAAAATCAAAATCCGGGTCAAAGTCTTCAGCCAAGATTACAAAAATGTTCTGTGGGCAGTAGTATATGTGGCTCCTGACTGACCCAGAATAATCAAGGGATGTTCTCTGCTGTTCATTAAGGGTCAGTGCCTTTTGCGTCTAAACCTGACTGAAACAAACAACAGCTTCAAGGATTTTTTTTAAATAGAAAGGAGGCAAATGTTCAGTCTGAAGTTTTCTAGGTCATTTGGGTCAGCTGTGGGTCTATTTAAAAGAGGTGTGTTAATGGCATGTTTGTTTGTGGGGAACCCCTTGACAGTACTAGTTTATTTAGGTAATACAAAAGGTGCCTACTTAAAGCACATATGTGTAGTGTAAACTGAATACGCCACAAATGGAGCTTGGTCTTACACGTCTTTATTCTTCTGCATGCAAGCACAAACAACATGCTAAACAGGAAATATAATCACCACACCCAAATACTTACATCACAGTTCTGCAGAATCTATCAGGAGCCAAAAGGGTCCTGTCATCGCCAACTCACACAACATTACAATATGTGTGTTGAGTTTTATTTTGAATGTTGTTGTTGGAGTACTGCAAGGCCATTCATCGTATGTGAGAATGGCACTGCTTTGCTTGCAAGGAGGGAGGCACTTTGCATGTGCTGTTTAGGGTAGTGGTGTGAGCTGTGTGTTTGGGTACACAGTACATGTCCTGGGGAGTAACCCCAGTGAGCTATATTACCAGAGTATGGATGGCATGCACCTAAGAGAATACGTGTGTTGTAATTCTGCCTTCTTACCCGTCACCTGCAACCTCACAAAGCCTATGTTCCACTATTTCTTTAACACTTCAACCACTGGTTTGCAGTGTTAAATAGTGCAGAGTCTGTGCTGTGTACTGGATGATTCATGTTGAACATCAGCTAATCAACAGGTCATCTAGGTAGACAGGGGCGGCCCCTCCACTATGGCGGAGGAGCTTTGCCCCACTGCAGAAAGGCAAGAAAAAGCGAAAAATAAAATGATAATACAAGAATTTTATTATCATTTTATTTTTCCGCTTAGCCAGCCTGCCGACTAGTGTAGGGCGGGGCCGGGTATTCACTGTGTCAGCAGGGGGAGGAGCAGCACTAGGGGCACTCTAAGTGTGCATGTCTGTTTGGCCGGCCGTCTTAGGCTGTCCACTCAGAACTCCCCACCCGAGCTGTGTTTCACAGCCGGGTGGAGACCAAGCACAGACTCCCACTCCCTAACTGAGCGGCATTTTGGCACACTCAGGCCAGTCTCGGCGCTTCTCTCATGCTAGGTAACAACATGAAAGAAGCATCTGGATTGGGTGAGGAGGGAACCAACAAGAGGAAAACTGAGGCGGCAGGAGCAGAGGAAAACTGAGGTCTGGCGACAGCAGGTAAGTCTTTGTTTTTATTTTATTACTACCCCCCCTCGCTCTGCGCACTGCCCCCTCCCACTCCATGTGCTGTCACTCCAACCTTTCCTGGCAGCAGCCGCCACTGCCGCTAGATAGTTGTTTCTAGCATTGGAGCATTCGTATAGTGCTTCACTCACTACACAGAGTTGATAAGCACTCCAATTGGCATTGGGTGTTAGGTCCCCTACAGAGTGAGTGGTTGAAAAGTGTATTAGTTGAAGTTGGGCCTATATGTAAGGCAATGTGTGTGAGTTATGGATATGCACAGGGTGGGACTGAGACAGAAAGTAGTCTAGAGTATCATTATTAAAAGTGGCCCCTATTAGTCAATCAGATAGCTAAAAAGTGTCCCATGATTTCAAATTGGTGTAGTTTTCAACTTGTAAAGACACTCTGTATAAGTGTTTTGCAAAGTATGGCAGACTGTATGCATTCCTGCGTGCTGCAGGCAATGTTTGTTTTAATATCAAGGAAACCAACAGTAAAAACCGGCCCAGCAGGCCATAAAACAGGCCCACAAACAGCCAAAGAAACAGCCCACACACTGACCTGTCAAACCAGCCTATCCGGCACTGCCTGACTGCCCTAAATTATGTGTTGAAAACATGGCGCGATAGCATCGCCTCACATAAGCCTATGGTGCTGCGGTGTAGCGTGAAAAAAAGCTGCAGTCCCGCATGCTGATGCCTGCCCTTTTATCAAGTACCTAACTTCTATAGTTAGTGCCTGGGAAAAGCGAAGTTTTTAATGGTGTCTGGAATTTAAGATGGTTGTAAATATTTCTTACTCTTTCTAACCGTACCTAGAAAGTTATTCAATAAACACCAAGTCAACACCCAAATGTATACAGACAACACACAAATTCACTTCCTGCTAGTTAACCACTCAGATAGTCCCATTAACATGAGCTCCTGCTTGAACCATGTACTCCACTGGCTGAAGAAAGGGAACAAAAAAGGTGCCCTAGTAGTGGGACAAACTGAGCCCCTTCAGCTGACCTTACGGGGTGGAACCCCTTCATCAACAGCCCAAACGCCCAGAAATGTGGGCTATATTTTGAGCGAGTCTGAACTCTCATTTCCCTCATGTCAAGGCAGCAGTTAAAAATATCAATCTCCAGTTGCAATTTACAGTGGGATTCCATCAGTTCTTCAGACTGACCAACAGAGGGAGTGTGCATGGCCCGCATGGACTACCACATCATCATTTAGGCTGACTGTGCCAAAAAAACAAGCTGCTAGTCTGCAAATGCTGCAAAATCAGGCTGCAAGACAGTGCCTAAACCTCTGCAGACATGCCCCAGTTAGGCCCACACCAAAGGTTCTCCGTGGACGTCCAGCAGAATCTGGGATCAAATTAAATGCTTCAAAATCGATAGCACGCTTTGACGTTTGTGTACTGAGTGAAGTGCCCTGGGGGCACTGCATGGAATCTGCAGAGAGAGGCACGGGATGGTATCTTGACCTATCCACTTGAAGAAGACAAGCTTATGACTCCAATGTACAGATGCTACCAGGACTGTGATTAGTTGCCCACAAGGAATGGGCCCGTTTATAGTCATCCTTGAGTAAACTGAAGCGCTAGAGTCATTCACTTCCATTTTTCCTGATATTCTGTAAAGTAAACTACTGACATAGAGCCTGATTTAGATATTGGTGAACGGGTCACTCTGTCACAACAGTGACGGATATCCCATCCGCAGAAATCTGAATCCCATTATATTCTAATGGATTTAGATTTCGGCAGACGGGATATCTGTCACCGGTGAGACAGAGTAACCCGTCCGCTGAGTTCTAAATCATGCCCATAGTGTCCAAAAAGGAATCACAGACAGGGAGATACTTTGGTTTAGAAAGATCTACCTCCCTTAAGCTTCCTTTTGAGCTCTGGAATGTCTTCACTCTCTGGAGGAATGCTGTCCAACCACCTGGAATTCTTGGCTGTTATTCCATCTTATATGAGCTCACATCCCTTTCTACAGCATCAAGATGCCTGCCTAACAGTGGGCAGCTGGTGACTCAACAGTGGGCAGCTTGTCGACTCCACCGCCTAGAGACTCAACATCTGCCAACAAAGCACTAATTCTGCCATCTTAGCTTGCAATCCATCCACAGCCTAGATCTCTGGTGGAGAACGTTTGTGCCTACTTCTGAACTATCAGTCTTACGTCCTTCTGCATCGCTAACATGCCCAGGCACAATGTGCCATACTTATACCAACAAGACCACAGCTCCCCTCTGCCCACCACACCTGCCATCCAACATTTCCCACTCAGGACACCCATAGCCTGCATTATCTCCAGACAAAGCGGTTCGAGGCTACATCAATGATGTAACAAATGTTGAGCACATTACAATACGATGCAATACAATGCAGGAGGTGATCAGTTGATTAGGACGTGAACAAACGCTCCTGTTCTCCCAAAGTTTAGAACATTGAAGAAGATTTTCAGTATTTTAAACCGTGCAGTCCGTTACAGTTTTCTTTGTGATGTCAATTGCGACAGATTTGCAATGGCGTTTTAATAATATTACAAAAAAAATTGAAGTTAAGAAGAAATTCGGTATTCGTTATCTGTTTTATTAAAGCAATATGCCCTTCTGCTGATCTAAACAGCAACTCAGAATAATAAAGAAACTGAATCTTGGAAACAGTGTGAAGTGAGCTCGAAATGTTATCAATCCAGTCACATTTTTATGCGGAAACAAAAGCATTCACGTGCTGAGTGATTCAGCTTGTTTCAATTACAGTTTATTTAAAGTTTATACAAACCACCAGTGCTTTAAGTGGGCCGGTGCTGTCCGGTACTGAGTACCGACACTTTTTTATCTTGAGGGAGAGTACCTGCACTTCTCAAGAAAAACGTAATACTTTTCATTGTAGAGTACCGGCACTTCTCAGAAACCAGCAGGTACTGTGATACAGAGTACCTGCACTTCTATTTTTTCCATTTCAAGCACTGCAAACCACACAAACGTCATTTATACAACCAGCTAATTTTCCATGAGCGCAAGAAGAATTCATGAACATTATGATGTATAAATCTACACGGATCAAGAAATCGCTACTTGTGAGAAACATCATAAAATCCACAATTACTGACTAAAATATTAAAAGTGCTCATGGGAAAGTGCCTACCGCACCCCTTCGGGTTCCAAACTTGTAGGGTTCAGCTTTCTCACAATCCCTTAAAATTTGTAGGAAGTCGTGGCAAAATCCACAAACATAGAAAAAAATCTTTCGCTTGGATCTTGACTACTTTCAGTTCTAGAATGTTCTAGAACTTTTCAAACTTCACCTTCAAAGGAACGGCTAGCCCCAGGCCCTCAGGTAACCTGTTGTGTAACCCTACCACGCAATTCTACAATTTGTCTTCGGTGGCAGGTTTCCCTAGCTGCAACAGCTAGCAGAATGCCCCGTTTGTATTCTAAATGTCATGTAATAGATTTTACAAGGCACTCTGAGGCCACTCCTTCCCAGTACGAGGTCCAGGTTCAAAGTATTTGCCCGAACCGAAGTACTTGGCGAAGGTTCAAAGCCTCGAGTAACAAAGCCGCTCCATTCTTGCAAAGAGCCCTTCATCATGCATGAGCACAGGCTCAACATTTAGGACACATCCCTTAATAAGCGGCACATAAATTGACCTCCCTAAAACAGACTACATCTGTTCAACCCATTCATAAGGTATGTTTCACATGTCTCCATGCCCTTAACTTGAGGGTCCCGTTTCAGCTTTCTACTCAGCAAGAAGCCCAAAGAGCAATATTCGTTACTAACTCCATTGGCTCAGATTTCAATATGGCGGCCATGTTGTACGACCAAAACAATTGTATCTTTCATTGCGTCACTGAAAGCCCTTTTATTTGAGAACCAGCATGCCTGTAACTCCAGATATGTGTAGCCTAAAATGGCAGAGTAGTTAAGTGCGAGAACGTGCGCTCCTCCTAATTTAAGAGGAATAGTTCTGCCTCCCATTGAGAACTTGCCCAAGTCTCACCTTTGTTGGAGTGTAGTTATTATAATCAAAATTAACATGAAATGTTTGCAAATTAATGCCTAATGATGCCGCATAGAAATTGTATTGCTGTGTTTTACTAAACGTGTGTTTGAAATGTGCCCACGGGGAGTGGCCACCAATGTATACGATGGTAAATGAAATTGACTAACGATGAATTATTAATGTACTAATGTATGATTTTGTACTAGCATTAAGAGTTATATGTTAAGATGTCGCTAAAAATTAATAACTAGGCCTTAGTTAGCATGAGTCGGGGCCTAGCTGCCGGTCTCATATTAAATGTGTTTCTCTAACATGCGATGTGCTGACTTGCTGAAGGACATGTAGCCGTACTTTTCCAGAAACTAGTAGATGTGTGTAACCATAGTAAATTCTTTCTCCTGAGACTCGACTTGCTCAAGGAGACATTCTTGCTGAATGCAACAGTGTAAACTTGCAACAGGTACAAGGTCGCCTGAACTGGTAAAGACAATGGAACTACTGACTGAGCCTGAGAGAATAAAGTTCGTACCTAACATTGTACCCGTTGGAGACGTCAATTACAGGAGCCAATAAACTACGTGAGAACTGTTCTAAAGTGACAATTCTAATGAGGTGACTACCTGATTATTGGACGGAGATAATGATGCACCAAATATTACCCAATTGGAAATTAGGGGACTGTACAACAAGATTGATATAATCCTGTGACACGAGGAGAAATCAGCCATTGCGTGCCTTTTTGCAATCACCTAGCCACTTTGTCACTGACTTTGCTGTTTGATTCTTCAACCCATCCTTACCCTTGCCTTGCCCGTTCTATACTTTTCCTCCTTACGAGGGAAGTATCCCGTGTTGCCTGTCTTGCTGAACTTTGCTGTGTTTCCTGGCTGATGGCGAATCAACTGATGTCCTGAAGACGAAGACTGACTCTGTATGCTGACCCATTACGGAAGGTAACTATATGATAATGAAATTGTAATTGTCTGTTTGCCTTTCCTTTTTAGGTACCAACTGCTACCTTTGATAGAGACCATAGTTAGATGTTTTCTAAATTTGTGTTGGTAAATCGTTTTGCATGAAGCCCAACATGCTAATGCTAATTCGAGGTTAGTTAAGGAGTTCACTAAAGCGGACGCAAATAGACTGATGACTGAATCAATGCTTTGTTGAATAATGTGCTAATTATACTCTGATAAGATTAATCCATGTTGACGTCGTGCTTTGTTCTAATGTTCATGATCTTTGCTTTGATGAAATCTTATTCGAGTTGCCATATCGTGACAGTGCTAATGTGTTTTGAGACTAATAAACTTGCTAGTAGAGTGTAACCAATAGGGAATAAAATAACTTAAATCTTAATAATTTTTGTGTGGTTATTCATGGTTGAAAGGTCATGGTGTGATCAAACTTTATTAATGCATTTATCTAGTTTGGTTTACTTTGACATATTGGATAAGGAGAAAATTATTGACCTAGTGATTTATATGCTGATTTGTTGTCTCGTCCTAAGGTGTCTTCAATCAGGGTCAAAAGATTCATTGGCCTAAAACGAGTCCCAGACAAGTAAATTATCTAAGACGGGACGCGTTAGCACCTTACACCACACTTTCCCTGTATTCTGCCCTCTGTTGTCTAGCATGACATCTTCCCATGTTTTAAAATGTGAGGTGATAACTAATGAATGCAAAGTTTGTGGAAACGCCATCTATACAACTTGAACAAAAATTGTTTCAAGTTGTCCTGCGCAGGTGCCATAGAAAGACCGACAAGTGCACAGTGTGACAACATAGCCTTCTAGGCAAGAGAGCTATTGTCAATTGTAAGAGCCACGACTTTGTGCATTGTGAACATCCAGCTTCTAAAGCCCATCCGCATCTTTATAACCAAGATCGGGGCCCATGGCCAGTCTTTGGCAGGTTGCAAGATGCATGCAGGAAAGACCTTCTTCCTCAGGAGAATGGCTATGAGATCAAGTTCCATGCTTCTGACTCTGGGCTTTGTTTATGAATTGTTACTATGAATGAGCCTTTCCAAGCTTCCAAAGGAATAACACAAGGACACATCTCTATGTAAGGGAACAAGTGGAGACGGACACCCTCTCAGCTATAAGAGCCAAGCACTGCAGCCCATCATAGCTGATGGCTCTCAACTTGTTATTATTCTCAATTATTTACAACCCAATATGGTCCCATGCCTTAGGATACTACCTCATTCTCCCAAAGGAGTCAACAACAGACTTACCAGGGCCACCAGAGTGCAGACATAAGTTCACCATTTTTAGCATTCATTGTTTGGCTGTGTTTGGGCTTCCCTTCCTCCATCCCTTGGCCATCAAACCCTGTAGTATTTCTAACATCTCACATAGAATACTCAGTCCCAAATGTGGATGGTAAAGGTGCAGTTCTTGACCCTCATGCAGTTTCTCTGCTTCTGTTTTACCTCTTCCATCACCCTACACTTCCTGTTTCTTTATCTTGTGAACACCATGGCTGTCTAAGCTTGAGTCTACCTCATGCCACCACCCTAAACTTCCTGACGCTCTATCTTGTGAATACCCAGGCTGCCTGGTCTTGTTTCCATCTCATGACTCTTTCTTCCACCACCCAACACTTCCTGTCTCTTTAAGTCACTCCTGCAGGTTCTTTATCTTCCATGCTTCCTGCCTTTGTCACTGTTTTAATATTTTTATTCTCCTCCTTGTTCCTTTACTGCCTTTTTCTCTCTCGTCCCGGGACAAAGTGTGATGATAAAAAATAACTCCCGGTCTCCAAATAATGAGCGCAGGTGCCCCCACGAACTAAGCACCGAGTACCAGTGGATGAGGGGTACTCTTTGTTTCTGCAGCCGTCTCAGAGCCCTGAGCACCTCACGTCACTTGGATTGAAGCTCTGCATCAAACCAATTAAAATGATCCTTACAGTGGGAACATTCAGTCGAACCGGATTAATGCTCATTTATGTGCCTGCCCTGGGACCTGTACCTAACACTTCACTACACACTCCTCAGGCAGCAGAAAACTGCATAAACACCTGCCATGCAGCCCCTCTGTCTCAAGAGCCCTCTGTCCCCTAATCCACTGTACACAAAAGAGAGAGGTTTCAGCCAGAGCTCGTTTATGCATGTAGCATCCAACAGGGCAAGAGAAAAGAGACATGATAGAGTAAAAGAATTAAAAAAATACAAACATCACCCCACTGTACCCTGTTCTTGTCTTTTAAAATATATCCATGTGAGAATAGCTGACTCTACGTCTGTATATACATTTAAATGAACACAGTGCAAGTCTTGAGCCCTTGTCTTATAATCAGATATTAAAATCCAGGGGCTGAAACAGCAGACTTGAAGGGTGGGTTCAGAATGCTGTAAGTTTTTTGAGGGAGTTTAAAAACTGAACCAAGATTTCAAATTTTTTATGCAATCCAGTACTGCATCAAACTATGCTGCGCGGTGTGGAACGTTTACTACGTGGACTCTACTAAGCAGGACCTTACTACGTAAGTCTTTACCACACAGTTAAGTACCACAAAGGCCCTTTTCGGCTATTTTACAACACATGACTTTTTTAACAACATACTTTTTATATCACTTAAAAAGAGGGGTTTAATTGTCAAAGGGAGGGGTATTAGTGGTAGAGGGAGGTGAGGACTTTTTAGTGTTCGGGGCGGGTAGTGCTAAAGGCAGACAAGGTGTTTTCAGGGCGTGGGGTGGGTAGTGGTAAGGGGCTTTTATAGTTCAAGCATGGGTAGTGGTAAAGAGAGGTGAGGGATTTTTAGGGTTCAGGAACCAGTAGTGGTAAAGGGAAGTAAGTGGTTAAATAAAAAAGAGGATTTGGGGTGTAATTCCCCTAAAACAGACAAAGAAAAAATATAATAAAAAGGTGGTGTTTGGTGAGGTAACGCCCTCAAAACACACACATATATGTCTGCGGGCAGGCAACCCTCCGCCACACACGACTTTCTGCCAGATGTAGTGTGGTATTGGCCGCAGGGTCTGGCCTGTGGCCAGGCCCTGCACCCAACCTCACATGGGCTGCCAACTCCTGTCATACACAGCCTTTGGTTGTGGGTAGCGGGGATGTGCCCCAGGGTCTGGCTTGTGGCTAGCGCCTACGCCCAGCTCCCTAGGGGTGGGCAAGACCCGATTGCTGGCTTACCCCAATGGTCTTTGAGCACCCAAGACCCTGCCTTCTTTTTAGGTCTGGCGTGAGCCAAGACCTTTTGATTTTTTAAAAAACATATATGTATAATACACATTTTTAAAGGGCTCTCAGCCAGTTGTATTCATCCATTGGTCTGTTGATGTGTCATTCACACTCTGTTTCCACCCACTACAGCATTCAGCATGAAGCAGGAGGTCAGCCCACCTCAGCCACTGGATAACTTTACTTTGAGTGACTACATTTGCCTTTCACAAGGAGCATATCTACACACAAGGCAGTTATGTTTAGTGCCAGTGTTTTTACTTTTTTGCTTTGATGTTTCCTTTGTGTTTAAGTTCGGGTGTGATAGCATACGCTTTCTACCAGGTCTTCCATATTGAGTACAGGGCCCATTCCAGCTTTATCGTTTCCTGTCTCCTGCTAATGATGTTGTAGATTCCTTTTGGACTAGCATTTGGTTTATCTGATTGCTGCTATTTCACAGCACAGCAAATTGAGCCCATTTAAAACTGTTCTTCATGAAGTAGTCGTTTTGTTTTAATATGCCCGCAATAAAGTAGACATTTATAACTGTACTCCGATATGTCTTGAGATCTACAGTTATATCTGTAAACTGATACAGACTCTATGTCCTGATTTATGGTTTTCTAGTTTGGTTTCAGTGCTCTTGTATGTTGGTATAGATCTATAAACCAATTTTATAAGTATGCCCTGCTGAGTGATTTCACTTATAATTACAGTATGTTGCCCGTTCACAATGAGCACAACCACACACAAAGTAGTCCCTTCACTGTCAGGTAAGGGAATACTATTGTAATCTGTGCTTTTTTAAACCAACGAAAAATATTTTTGATTTAGCTAATGGTGTTTTTTTGGTTGTTGATGACCCAGCTACCTCTTGAATAATAAGGTTTTGCACAAAACATGACAGAACAAACAAGAATTGCCAAAACCAAAAGACTGGTGGACATCACCAGACCTATTGGATTTGCCAAAGCCTGTTTTTTTATGGCACTGCAGTACCGCAGTGCTACAGCGAAATTACATGGGTGCTGCACTGAGCATCATGGTAGTAGTGCGGTAGTGTGGCGCCGCAAAAAAAAATCTTTTTAATGTGATCCACCACTCCACAAGGGCCAGTGTGTCAGTGTATCCCTTACATGCTCCCTTATTCTTTATTCTTATTAGGGTTTCTTTTATGACAAAAGGGTAGCCAACCAGAGTAATAAAATGGTAGCTACAACTTTCTCTTCATGTTGCAGCTGGCCAATCAGATCACGTGTTTGGGCCTGATGGTACCACAGTAGTACTGAAGGAGTACCGCGCCAGCCAATTAGATCGCATTTTGAGCTTGCAGTAATGTGCTATTCCCCTGCAGTACCGCAAAGGTATCGCGTCACTATATATGCATACATTTTCGGCCTTAATTTCTCAAAAATGGCTGAACAGATTTACACCAAATCACAAAAAGCACACTTTCTGGATCAGGATCTAGCTCAAATTTGGTGTAATTCTGGTTAGCTGTTTGTGTTGTACAGCGATTTAATTTTCCTCTGGAAAATTGCATAGAAAAAAATGTGTTTTGGGGCCACCATTTTTCTCGGCTCCCACTTGATGGACCACCCAAAACTTTCCATGAAGGAGCTGAATTGGTGTAACCTTTTTTGTGGAAAAACTTGTGAAAATTTGTTAAAGGGTGCCAAAGTTATTAGTAAAAAATCTATTCCCAAAACCCAGTTCTAACGATAACTACACAGTGGCAAACGCCACTGTGTAGGATAGATAGATAGACAAACTGATAAATAGATAGATAGATAGATAGATAGATAGATAGATAGATAGATAGATAGATAGATAGATAGATAGATAGATAGATAGCAAAGCTATAATCTTTCAAGCTTAGAGTGCTGCATAATTTATGCAAAAAAGGAAGTTGGGAACCATGAGTATTTCCCAAGTTTTAGGTGAAGAGCTTCTCTTTTATATGGTACACTCTGCAACACCACCAACACTCAAACTTCTCCCCTCAAATGTCTGTTTTTCTAGCAGAATTTTTCAGCATAGGACTAGCATAGTGCCATCCATGCCGAGCTGAAAAATGAAAAAAGCTTTCTGCTGTGTCAGTATTTCAATAACCACCTTATGGCAGAGGATCCTTTACCCGTACTTAGTGACCCACATGTACATTTCTTGCTGTGCTTTGCTTTGCTTTGCTTTCTGCCACAAATCCCACAAACGTCCACTGAGTTTTTTTTTTATTCACCTGTAATAGAGGATTAAGTACTTATTTATTTATTTTGTTATTTTATTTAGCTATTGGGTATCACATTTCTTCTTTGTAGGGTTGATATGCCTTTATCTTGTGCTTATGTACATAACATTCTTTAGAATATTCAGCTGATTCTAAGAACTAGTGAATCTTGTATTCTCCAGTCCTCCGACCTGCTAGGTGGTTCCTACTGTTGTGGGTTCCTGATTTGTGGAATAAATTATATTGGATGTTCAAATTTTCATCATTTGTGCTTTGGATATATCTTGCTCACTGGCCATGCCCACCACATCACCTCTCTCCCAAATCCATGTAGGGCACAATTTTGACAACACCTTCCTCTTATACCCTCAAATGGAGATATCCCATTGGCACTGTGTGGGGCTGTTCTATGCACAAACTAAAAATGTCTTTAACCACTTTGGATATATCCAGCCTATTGCTCACAGCTCACTGAATACATTGTATCATTCTCTTACAGCTCTCAACCAACCCATTGTTTTTGAAATGGTACACCAACTTTCCTACATGCTTATATCTCTTGAGTAACTTGTAATCGAAGATTACGTGAATTGTGCACCATTGTCAGTTTAGATCTTACCTCAAAAGCAACTGTTCAAAGAAATGAAACAACACACTCGACTTAGAATTTCTATGAAACTCGAGTTCTAACCATCTTGTCAGGTAATTCACCACCACTACATACCTGTGCTTTTCAGGCAAGATATTGTTCCTTCTACCCCTTTGACAGGTTGGAGACGAGGACAGCTGGTCGACAAGTTCTTCTCACTCATTGTATAAATGTTCCACTGGCCTACGTAGCCCTCCACCTCTGTAGCAATCTTCAGCTACCAAATCACTTCTGTCAAAGCTCTTCATCAAAGTCAATTCTATATGCCCTTTGTGTGCTTCTACTAACAACTTTCTCCATAAAATCATCATAGCGAACAACATAGCGAACAACCCATCTTCCACAAGTAATTCATACGCTATCATCCAACAGCATTGTTACTTTGATTCCAAAGTCCTTTCTCTGGGCCTCTCACACATAGCCATGTCCATCATAGAACATAATAGAGGATCAGTGCAACTAGCCTAAAATTAATGTGTCTTTTTCAGCGCACTCTACAGTTACACATATCAACAAATACTATTAAAGAGGATTCCAGCTCTTAGTTTCACAATGCTCATTATCCATCTCAGCTGGATTCCTAGACAAGAAATCATTGGTACAATTGCTCCCCTCTGGAGCATAGTCCAACAAATGACTATTTTCCAGTCACATACACGCCAGTCTGGATGTCGACCTCACAGTAAACTCACTTTCCCCTTATCTCTCTATGTGGTAACTGTGCCTAAGCTGTTGACCTTTAAAAGTGGCGGGCGTAATCCTTGGCTCGAATTCCAATGAGATGTTTCTTAAAAAGGTCTCTCACACTTTTTACTGGCTCACTTTGACTCACACAGTCTCACTCAGACTCACTAATTCATGCAGTCTCACTCATTCTACTCCGACTCATTCTGTCTCACTCAGTCCCACTCATTATCACTCATTCTGAATTACTCATACACATCAACGCTCAGTTACTCTCACTGTCCCTCTCCCTCACTCGCTCACATTCATTGTCACACATACTCGTCCTTACTGTCACTAATTCTCACACACTCTCACTCACTCCTTCACTTACTGTCTCTCACTTTAACTCACACAGTCACACAGACATGCTTACAGTGCTGGAATGGCGTAGACACCTTCATGCACCTGTGTCACCAATCAACCAATGTCACTAGCTACCTCAGTTTGGTGCTGGACTCAGAACGGGTCTGCATTTTATTTTTATTACACCAAGAGTAAATAATTATTCACTCTTGATGAAATACAAATGGGCCACAAAACAAGGAGTGTGTTGTGTAGCTGTTGTAGCTGTTGAGCCCATAAAGGAAAGGCACCCCTGGTCTAGGGACATCCATCCAACAAACCAATCCATCCACTCAATCATCCATCCTTTCACTTATCCACCCTCCTTTCATCCATCCATTCACCCATCCTTTCAATCATCCATCCATCCTTCCGCTCATCCATGCACCCTTTCGCTACATTTATCCATCCTTTAACTTCATCCATCTATCATCCTCCCTTTGGCTCATCCATTTATCCACTCTTTTACTCAGCCATCCATCCTTACACCCATCCATCCACTCATCATCCCATCCATCCATCCATCCACTCATAAATCCCTCCATGTACCCTTTCACCCAACTATCCGTCCTTTCACTCATTCGTCCATCTATCTATTCATTCACCCATCAATTCAACCTTTCACTCATCCATCCATTATCCTCCCTTTCACTCTTTCTTCCACCCGTCCTTTCTCTCATCATCCATTCATCGATCCATTCATCCTCCCTTCAACTCATACACTCTCTCTCCCTTTCACTGTTCCATTCTTACATCCATCCTTTCACTCATTAATTCATGCATCCATCCATCCATCCATCTACCCACCCTTCCCTTTGACTCACCCTCCCAAGTTAATTATAAACCTTTGTCTGCCCTGCTGCCAAGAGGCCCATCAAGAACCCTGCCCCACCACAGCTGCTAAAGCAGGGTGCGGGGTGGGGTGGGGGAGAGGGTGATGATGCCCCTGATGCAGAATCTTAACTACACACTTACCCCTTAGTCTGCTAGTGCATTTGTTGTCGGCAGCTGGTTCCTTCCCTCCGTTGGGCCTCTACAGTTGAGATAAGGAGCAACCCCTGTGCTCAGCTCCATAATGTTTTTTCCAAGTGGAAGAAAATGCAGTACTAAACATGTGTTACTGCAAAGCGAGCAGCCTCCTGCACCCCTCTATGATGATCAACAAATTGTTGTCGTCATCGGCCTGCCGCAGGCATTGAAGTGGATGGAGTTTTGTAGCCCCTTCCATGGCCACTCTTTCCTCGCCCCAGAAGCAACCGCATCAATGGCATTCTAATTCAGCACTCCCTCTGACATCATGTCACTGCTGTAACTTGTGCCTGCAGGTCGAAGAACACCTGGCTGGGCTGGCACTTGTGCAGTAGGACATCTGCAAAGATTATTCCAGTTCACCCAGGAGATTCAGCACTGTGTCTCAGAACAGTCATTTCTTTTCAGCTGCTCTGTGTTTATGTTCTCTCTTCTTGCCCCTCCCCCAGGGTAGCAGGGCAATGCTGCTTCTGCCCAGGAACACCAGACGCCCCTGAGCAATATACACAGGCATCCAATTAGGCTTTTATCACATGAAATGATTTTTGGGAATCTCCTGACCAAGTCCCCATTCTTTTTCTACAACTCAAAATATTCTGTCAAGCCAACTAAAATCTTAATGAAACAAGAGTAAAATTCATACATTCCCAAGAATGATGCAGCTGTTAATTGCTTTGTTTGAAGTCTGATTGCTCCTTGCATACCTGCAGTCATGTTCGGCTTAGGCATAACACCATCCAAAATTGTCTTAAACACTCCATTAATTACTTTCCATACACACATTTGTCCTTTCGCAGTATCGGCCCAACTTCAGTTAGCCGTGGCAAGACCATTTTAACAATATTGTTGTGCTCTTGCCAATTCCTTTGCTACCCAAGAATGTCATCTTGAAACATTGCTAAATTATACATTCCCTTGAACAGGTGAGACATACATTGGAAACCAAGTGCTGCAGAGGCAAGACTGAATAGTATCCTCTTAAATTTAAATGTACAATCAGGTGTGAAAATGTTGTTTAATGCCTTGATTCCTCGTTAAGCACCACACAAAGGTACATGGTGGGTGGATATCAAGTCAACGTTGGAAAATATTCTCGTCCCTGAAGGTATCCCAACTTGGTCCTCAACCCAGGGTAAAGGATATGACTTCTACCCAAGTAGCTTTGCTAGGTCTCATAAATCCATCCACCCACAGGTGTATTTTTCCTGTAGCATTTCTGGACCTTACCTGGTCACTATAGGTGTATTCTCTACCAGTTTGATGATGCCCTCAGCACACATTCGTTTGAGGATGGCAATTGATTCTCTTTGTATACTGTACAGAATATCTGTATTCTACGTTTGATGGAAATGGCTCTATCCTTAATGTGATCCTTTGTCCCAACCTGTCTTCAAACAATGTACCACGTTCCTCTATCCATGTCATTTCTACCCTGCAGATGACACATTCATTTCCTGCCGTGGAGCTATGACTATCTTAAACTCGGCTTGGTGATTGAGAACTAGAATGTTCAGACATTTCTATGCTGCACTTTCCATTCTATTTCTGTTTCTCTAAATTTTAGGTTTGATACAAAGAATCATATTGATTCAGTAGCATTGCTCATATAGCATATGTTGCTATAGCTGGCAACCGTAACTTTCTTTTACCCCATTGTTTCGTCATTAGCTCTTCCGAATACACTGGCTCCCTATACACAGTTGTGCTCATTTCAAACTCCTCACATGCACATTCAAAGCACTACACAACGTAGACCTTACCTACCTAAACAGTCGCATCTCCTTCGACCAACCACCCAGACAACTCCGCTCTGCAGAACTCCCACTTGCATACATCTCATGAATGCACAGAACCAGATTAGGAGGACGGGCGTTCTTTTAAGCCACTCCTAAAACATGGGAAAGCCAACCCACTCCTTCTTCTCTTCCTAATCCCTCAAGAAACTGAAGACCTGGCTTTTCAATTAACCAACCTACCAAAGGCAGGGCTAGAAACACGCACCTGCTCAGCGGCCGGACACCCTCGCGGGTGATAGTGCGCTTTACAAATCCATCATGATAGTCATTCTGACTCCAGGATCCACCATCAACTGAATCATCCTTCTTTACATACTCACCGTCACATAAATATCCTTTACTAGACTTGCCTCCCTTATCCGCAAATTCTGTCTATGCTTTATATTCATCATATGGACTAGATTCTCCATTCTCATTTCCATAAATCATTCCTCCCCTCCTTAACCTTCCCTTTTAGTTGTCTCACCATTGTTCTCCTCCTTCTACATTCTAAACTAAAATGCCCCAGTCTGCCACACTTTTAACAATCCTTCCCAATCTAGATGCAGTTCTTTGAAGCGTAAATTGGATGCCACAATCCACATTTGTTGCACAAATCTCTGAGTTTAACCTCCCCTCGCCTCAATATCACCGTTCACTTGATCAGACTTTTTCTCCTTGACAATTTTTAAGCTATCCATGTTAGTTACAATTGTGACTACCCTAGTATCCATAATTTCAAAACATGCTATCCAAATCCATTGCAATCCAGTGACTGCGCTAGGGAGCTGCTCATCTCCACCTGTCCATAACGCTGGAACCCGCTTGCTCCAGAATCACAATCCCACCTGCCATACAGAGAATCGCAGGAGCACAAGAGACAGAATCTAGAACGCCACTACCTACATTTTAATGAAATTGTCCTGTTCCAAGATGGCCGTCACATCCACACAGTGGGCACTTTATATCCTTTCATTTACATTGGTCTGTGCCACCCGTGCATCTCGAGGGATAGTTCTTCTGTCTCGAGAGTCTTGCTGAATGATCTGTGCAACCTGGATCTGATGTATTTGACTTAGGTGGGAGGCTTTGAGTTTTTCTAGCCTAAAAGTTGCTATTTTACGTTCACGTAAATGCAAGTTAGCAGGCATAAGCCAGGTCTCCTGTTTTATTCTTCAAATCGCCATCTTAGTTGTTGGCATGCATGCCAGTGCCAGGTCTGGTGCATGAGATCTGTGCTGGTAAGTTTTTTATGAATAAAGGGACAGCTCTGCTTGCTAAGCAGTACAGATCGAATATTTATGCACCCTGAGTGATAGCACTGCTGTCTGTCAAATTAGACTGTACCATCTGTACACAATGAAGGACAGCACTGCAATCAAAAGTGCCATGTCGTTTCATCTGTGCAATCCGAAATACAGCGCTGAGATGCACACTTTTAGCATTGCATCTGACATGCCGCATGCTAATATCTCTGTATCATGAGAGTTAGCTCTGCTGCCTGAGAACTACCTTTGGTTCCTTAAGTGTAGGTCTGTAACATCCGGGTAACCTGAAGGATAGTTGTGCTCCATGAGTCTTACACCTCCAAAGTCTCTTTACCCTGTGGGGCAGCCTTGGAGACTGGGGCGCCTGCTTGTAACAATACTGATGTCTGAGGGACTGTCCCATTGTCTACTGTGCTCATCTGTAACATTTGTCTAACCTGTGAAGAGGGCACCTTTCAAGCGCACAATACCTTTTCTGTTGTAAAGTAAATACCAATGTGTTCCTTTGTGTTGTTTTGTGTCACTTTGAGACAGTGCAAAGGTACATTAAATCTAGGCCTGAGAATTTGTTGTGTGGGGACGACAGGGAAGATCACACAGGGGGAGATACTCTGTTGCACTAGTCCTGTCCACCCGTAAAGTCATTGACTGGCGACCACCGTTGTCTAAGGCTAATATTAAGACCTTCTGATGTCTGCTGAAGCTTTCTGAGCCCAAAGACAAAGGATGATGTTGTGCTTAGACCCCACTGTTAAACCACCATAGCATCATCGTATCTGGGAGTAATAAAACTATGTAGGATAGCAAACATTGAGCTCTAGTATGCAAGAATTGAAGCAGATGTCTTGCAGGACACACACAACTGTTTTCAGCTGGTGCACAAGATACTGAGGACTGCCCATAGAATGTGGATGTGGTTGATGCTCTATGGGGTCTGCCAAGTGTTGGAGGACCTGCCTCCTTCACCCTGTCAGAGGACTGCATGATCCCTACTGAGTCAGAGGGAATTGTTTTGCTGAAAGTGCTTCTGCCAACTTGGTAAATTGTAAATCTTATCCTTAGTGTGGGGGAGGGGCAGTCAATGGCTCAAAGAGTAGGCAGGACTAGTGCAACAATGTATCTCCTCTGTCTGACTTTACCCTTCATTTACACATATAGCCAGACCATAGCAACAAATGGCGAGACACGATAAGGCGCACTGCACCACGTGTGCCACTGTGGTTTAATACTTTACTGTACCCAAGACTATGGTACCATCTACCTGACGTCTGCTGTAAAGGTTGTCCATCATCTTCAATTTGGGCACAGTGCTTCTGCCCAGGCCTCAGGTCTTTTAAGGGAGGAGGACAATCTCTGTTGTGCACAGATCCCTCCAGCAGCAGCTTATGCACTGTAGGGGCCAGATCAGGGCTATAATAATTGTGGGTAAAGCATTCCTGAATGTTGGATGTCCGAATCCTGGGTCATGCACCATAGCGGCATTGTTCTCCTGTAACTCATTTCCTTCTCCTGGGCCCAAGGGCCAGATCAATGATGATCTGTACAGACCAAGCTTTCTGAGTTACAGCTGCTAGAGACCAGAACTCTATGCTTTACACTCAAAGGACCAAATCACAATAGTTGATCTTCAGAAAATGTTTGAAATCTTATCTTTTTTAATCAGTAGGGCCATCTCCCTCATATCTTATCTTTCCAAATGGCTTGCAACTTATTTATTGTCACTTTTCTATAGCGCCAATAACCTTGAATTGAAGCAATCTATAAAATAAAGTAACTTAAGAAAACATAACAGTTTAGTCACAAAGGCTTGACAATGGCAGAATCTCTGGAACATAACTCAATCCCTGATGCAGGTCTCAATCATGGTTGTAGTAACACTGGGGTACATTGTTATTGTGACTTGTGGCATTTTATGTAGACTTAGCTAAAGTTTAAGATGATTCATGTATCCTAAGTACAAATTGTTGCAGCTGCTGATCTGAAGTTGCCCCCACCACACAGCCACAGGAAAATGAGGCATCTTGGCCAGCCATAAAACAAAAGGCGTGCACCCTGTCAAATGCTTTTTTATACAGTTGATCTAAATAGTGATGTTCTGGCTCCACTGTTCCTATTGGATTGAGTGCATGCTCCCTGGAGCTCCTTAATGTAACCAGTATAGTTTAATTGATTGATTTGCTCTAGCAGAGCAAAACTAAAACTGCATCCCTCCCTCAATGTATCTGGACTTAAAGTCCAGATTTGACGCATGCAGGGAATCCGTAATGTTCAAAGTATTTTTCCCATGAGACCTTGCTGATAGTAATTTTTTGATATTTTGTTGGATACTTTTATACATGCTATGTGGTGGGTGATCAGTGATTAACATTGTTTTTGTTATTTTCACCCTGTTAGGCTCACGAGATAGGGGATAGATATGCAAAAAGACTAATGGCTATGAAATTCCACATGCGACCCAGAGGTGGTTCCACATTGACAGGCGCCTATTTGTATTATACAGATGGAACATGTCTAGCAGCACGTTTATACTTTTGTGGGTAAAGTGAGGATAGTAAACCCATCATTGTGGAACGCAGAACCATTATGATCTTCAACTATCACCTTGCTTACTCAGTATTATTGCCCTGCCACTTTATTTTAGTTTTCATTTTTGTCTTCTGATAACTGCTTGCTAATAAAAGCTTGTCCTTTACTAAGAAACTCTTAACTCCTTCCACTGTCAGATGTGGTTTAACTGTTTCTGGTAGCCAGCAAGCAAGGGATCAGGCCTAACTCCACATAGCTCATTGCATTTTATTGCAGTAGGTGCTTAGGCACAAAATTTCTTTGTGATGATAATACATAAGTATCATCAGGGCAAAACTACTAAAAATAAATAGGTGGTTGATAAGCTTAGGCAAAGCATAATCTTGTCACAAGAAGTGACATCACAGTCTCTGATGTCACAACTCTGTAATTAACATAACTTTAATGGGAATGAGTCTACATACCAGTGAAAATGGAAGTGGGATTTCTCCATGTAAATCTATACAAAAGGCACATGTTCATGTGACTGTAAATCAGTAAATGCATGAGGCAGCATTTAAAGAACAATGAATGTATGACGAATGATTTACATAAAATAATATAATGCATGCATAAACACTTTCCTCCTGAATGCTGGAATGTGTGGGGCTGCATTTAATGAATAAAGCATGTATAAAGAATCAATTACATAGAATAAAATAGTGAATACATGCACACTTCTCTCCTGAATGTTTAAATACTATATAAATACAACAGAAAAATACATCTTACCACACATTAAAATGTGAAATAATATTTTAAACACATTTGTACTTGTAGCTCACATGTCAATTTCCCAAATGTGAAGTAGCAGTAAGGCTTCAAAATGACTTAAAGTAAAAACATTATAAAACAAATGGGAAGCTATTTTAGCTAGCACATTTAAACCATGCACTTTCCACTGAGTAAGAAAAGTTGGTGGGTGTTTTTTGTAAAACTTGTTACAATGTCGTTTCTGTGTTTGTCTAGCTTTTAATTTGGAATAAGGAATGTATGGAGTTGGAAGTGCTTGGTTCTATATTGGACAATTAATCTCTATTAATCAGTTCGTTCTAGGCTTTCTGTGAAGGAATAACCAATGGGTGGTGGCTCTATTTTATTTTGACATGAAGGTTTTAACACTAGATTTCATTGGCAATGAGGATAGAATTTGGATATAGCCCCAATTGATAATGCATCAAAGACAAATTGATGCACTGAAAACACTCACCTCCTTATGGAACTCATTATTTCAGCAATTTTAGGAGATGCTGCTCCACCCAGATAGTGAGGTTCAAATTCCTGAGATCCACGCACATATTGAGGCATCCCCTCACCTTGGTTGCCATAACAGTTAGTGCCAACTACTCTGAAGAATGAATAATCTCAATGAGTCCACTCTTCAGTAACATATCCATCTCTTCTGTGAGCCGAAAAGTGAGTGGCTAAATTGCATGGTTAATGTTTGTCTGCAATTGGCAATCTAAAGTGGATGCCTAGGAATAAACTCATAAATGACATAATATGGGGTTAACATGTGGTTCCCAATGCTTTAGGGGAGGGTTGTCACATGTTTCCTTATGAGGTCGAAAAGCTGCAACCAAATGTCCACTTGTGTGGTTGAGTGGGCGAAAGGTGATGAATGTTGACTGGGATAAAGCTATGGAACAAATGAGTAAAAATTGAGATCAGTATAATGAGAGTTATTATCAGTGTCTTAGCGCGAAAGAGGGTGTGGAACATCTGGTACTTGTGTGCCATCCTAGTCATGTATAAAATTATTTTTAATTGATTGGACCTCATTGTATTCCAATTTGAAGAAAAATTGCATGCTTTATGGAAATGGTCACACCTCAAGCATGGGCAGACCGTGCAAACTATAATAAACACTGAATGCGCAAAGGATTGTAGCAGCCAAACAGGAAACACAATTAGACTCTTTGCAGAGATGATGTAAACCACCAGGCTCGCTGAGTGACTACACCAAATGATTTCTATTATTTTCTTGTTTCGGTTTGTTTTGGGTAGGAGATACGTTATAATGAGGTTCCTGAGTATGGATAGCTTTTGGAAGTGGAATATGAGATGTGGGAGAGTTCTGTCTTTACAGAGCAAAAGCAAATTGATGGTGTTCGTCTGTTATTTTAAAATAAAGCTCTCTCTTATGTCCAGTTTCACCCTATACTTCACGTTTTCTTGGAAAAAGATCATTGTTTGGGGTTAATGCTCAGATGGATGTGAGAGATAGTTAACAATCACAGCCCTAACTCTGGCTGAGTAGCAGCCTGTAGCTGTGCTATTCACCTCACTTAACACATTGACAGATTTGTCAAGAGTTAGGTTCCCTGCCAATAGCTTGAACTTCATTTACAGGGTCACTAGAGGTTGCAACTGTTACCACTTTGGTTTGCTGACCCAGGAATATTGTTTGTGACCCCTGACCTGCAGTACTCAATAAATGAGTACATGCACTTGGCTGTTTTTTCTATGTTTTTATACAATTTTGCTGATTTCCTGCAGAGAGTGTCACTTAATGCCCTGCTGGATGCTTGGATGAGTGAAGGGATTGATTAATGTATGCACTTTTCATTACTTTTGGAATAATAAATGGCTTGAACAAAATGTCCACACATCCTGTTCAGTCCACCATTCCCTGTTTCAGATTATGTCATTGGAGAGGGCCCCATCAGACCCATGCCTCACCACATCTAAAACCTGGGAACATCACCAATCAGCACCAACCTGACTCACATCATCAACACCTCCATCACGTCTGACACTTTCACAGATGAATGTAAAGTTGCAGATATCAACGTCCTTCTCAAGAAACCCAGAGCTGACCCGAATCAACTGAGCAACTTCCAACCCATCTCCCTTTTCCCCTATCCAGCCAAAGTGAATGAGAAGGCTAATAATAATCAACTCACAACCCACCATGAACTTCACCATCATCTAGACAACTCGCAATCTGGATTCTGAAAGAACAACAGCACCAAGACAGCACTCATTGCAGCCACCAACAACATTAGAAATAACCTAGACTGAGTAGCAACAGCACCCCTCGTACTGCTCAACCTCTCCGCGACCTTCAACACTGTCTCTCACAACACCTTCATCAGAAGATTCCACATGATTGGCATACAAGGATCTGCTTTCAAATGGATCTGTTCCTTCCTCAAAGGGTCAGGCTGCCACCCTTCACATCAGAGACCAAGAAACTGATATGTAGTGGTCCACCGGTATCATGCCTCAGCCCCACTCTTTTCAACATATACATGACACTCCTCACCAACGGGATTGGCATGCAAGGATCTGCTCTCAAATGGATCTGTTCCTTCCTAAAGGGAATAACCCAAAGGATGAGGCTGCTACCTTTCACATCAGAGATCAAGTCCCACAGGGATCATGCCTCAGCCCCACTCTTTTTAACATATATATGACACTGCTTGCCAACCACATCTGATCACAAGACATCATCGTCATCTCCTACGCCGATGACACCAAACTCATCCTCTTCCTGACAGACAAGATAAACACCACCAGAAGCAACTTCACCAACTGCATGACCATGGTAGCAGTTAGTTTAGTTTAGTTTTAAGGATTTGTAGAGCGCTTGGCTACCCGAAGGCCTCCCAACGCTGAGGAAGATCACTAGGTAAGAGGAACAGACCTAAACAGGGAACAATACAGTTTTCAATTTTCTACAAAAAGAAGATTCTGACATGTCATGACGGAGTTCCAAGGGGAGGGAGTTCCAGATCTTAGCTGCTCTACAGGCGAAGGATCTACACCCCCCCATCTAACTTTCTTAGCACAAAAGGAGTTAATTAAAAAAGCTGAAGAAGATCTGAGTATTCTTCGAGGGGTATAGGGTGGTAATCATTCGTCTGAGGAAGACTGGACCCTTGTTTCGAAGGGCTCGGTGAATAAAACACATAGCTTTAAAAATAATGGTTGTTCAATCGGAAGCCAATGGAGGGAAGCTAAGGCTGGAGTGGCAGATGAATGTCTGGGGGTGTTTGTGAGTAGGTGAGCAGGAGCGTTCTGCATCACCTGAAGTCTCTTTAGAACATGCGAAGGAGAGCTCAGGAGCAGTACGTTCCCATAATCGAGACGTAAAAGTATCAGAGCCTGAGAAAGAAGTCTTTTGGCTAAAAATTTAAGTAATTTAAAATTTTCCTAAGGGTTCTTAGAAAACCGAAACAGGTAGCTGCCAGTTTCTTAGAATGGCATGCCATTGTAAGGTGCGGGTCTAGCCAAAAGCCCAAGCTTTTTATGGATTCTTTAGGCAGAGGTAGATCCTTAGGCAAGTTCACTGCTAAGGATGGGGACCTAAGTAAGGAAGGATTCCCGACGATCATAACTTCTGTTTTCCCATGGTTGAGCTTAAGCTTGCTCTCTATCATCCATCTGGCGATATCTGAGAGACAGGAAGATAAGGTAGCCTGTTCTTGGATATTCTTAGCAGAGAAGGAGTAGACCAACTGAGCATCATCCGCATAAGATACTAGAGAGCAGACTGGATGGAAGCCAACTGCCTGAAACTCAACTCCGACAAGACGGAAGTACTGGTCTTCGGAAACAAGACCTCCCCAAGGGATTCCACCGGGTGGCTGTTAGAGCTAGGGCGAACACCCACACCCAGAGACAATGCAAGAAATGTAGGGATCATCCTAGAATGAAGTGTGCACCTGCTGCTTCCACATCCTACTCATCCTGCAAAAGATTTTCAAATGCTTGCTTCAAAACACTAGATGGGCCATCGCGCAAGCATTAATTACCAGCAGGCTGGACTGTAGCAACACTATCTGTGTCAGAATCTCCAAACAACTCCTACACAGGCTCCAGACCATGCAGAATGCATCCATAGGACTCATACTCGACCTCCTATACCGCACTCACATCACATGGCACCTCAGGAAGCTTCACGGGCTCCACGTTCACAAGCTAAGTGAATTCAAACTACTCACGTACACATACAAAGCCCTACACAACACAGGGCCAGAATACCTGAACATATAAGCACCTTGGAACCACACACCTTGCCCAAGTGCCTGGATACCCTCTTGGGTGATTAGTGCGCTATGCAAATCAACATAAAGTAACATTTCTTGTTTTTCGTTTTCTGCAGATGTTTCAAAGTTAGTACCTGGGAATTTTTGGAGTAGGTCTGGGCTAATGGGATCCCTGAAAGCCTAGCTTGAGGAAGAGTCACACATAGATGGCTGCAGTAACCTATAACGCAGAGTCTTTATCACCTCATAACTATCAACATTTCCTTCTCAGGCACGAGCAGTTTATCTAGGTCCTGCAGGTAATGTTTGCATTCTGCTGTTTGCAGCCTTGCTGTTCCACGTTAAACGCAAGACTACAATTCCCAGAATGCATAGACTGCTTGAGATGTGCACGCCTGGTCCGGTACAACTCGACCTGTTAACTTTTCATGAAAGTGCATCTAGGAAGGTGGCTTCTTTCTGAAGATGATGAGGGATTAGGTGGAAAATGTGGAGAAAGGAAGCCTTAACATTCTGGAAAACCAGAGTAAAGTCTGATTACATCCCCTCCTTTGTGTCCACTATCTCCTAGTTGGCAGGAGCGCCCAGAGACTGACGTGAAGTATTCTTCAACCACGTACTTAACCATAGTTGAAGGTAAAGTTGCCTCCTGTCAGATAAAAGTAGACCATACGGTCATGTTTTTTCTTTAAACCACTTGCAACTAAAATACCTGTAAAGGTAAAGTCCATGCCACCCTAGTCACAATGTCTATTGTAAAACAATGTCTGTGTATCCATAATCCGGTTATATTTAAGGAAGCTGGTAGCTCGTATTGTAGCTCAGGGTATACCATGCACGCACAGGTTTCATTAAGAAAGAGTCTGTTTTTTATTTCTATAAAATGATGTAAACATAAAACTTGTTTGCAGAGTTCCCAACTCCTCTCAAACTGCTACTTTTTAGTGCAGCTTTTCTGTCCAGCTGGGTTAAAGGGCGCTTTCCCACCGTAAAGGGAAGTGACTGCCCCATCCCTACTCAAGAGATAGTATATGTAAGCTACAAACTGCTTTGTCAGCCCTGGGTAGAGCAGTCTGTGCCACCTACTCACTTCCACCTGTCCACTGACACCTGTTTGCATTGAATGAGGGATGGTACTCAAAGCACACACTGCTGTTGGAGTGAGGACACTCATTAGGGCCCTATTGGTCCTTACATGTGTGAAAGCTAAATTAATTACTAATAAATTTGTATTGATTAACTGTTAAGAATTTACATGAATTAGGATAATGTAGAGAAAATTTTGTGTCAGGGAAAATGTGCCCACTGATGTGGCCACCATAAGTACAATGAACTTACGTTTATAGTCTAAATGATGTGTACATGTAGAATAAAATGTATTAGTGGGTCGCATTAACATATTGGTACTATGTATTTGCTTAAATAATATCAGGCATTGATCATTTACAAAGGTTTGGGACTGGTCGACAGAGCCTCATGATAAGTTGCTTGGCAGAATTAATTAAATGTTCATAAATGTCTTGTGAAAGCCGAGAATTAATACTGTCTATTGTTCAAATGGAGTTGACCAAGCGATTTGTAAATGTCTTAAACTTTCTCATGAGAACTGCCTGTCGAAATGTCTTGCACTAGAAATGGATACATTGTAGGTTTGATGCGTGAGAAGAGGCTGTTCCCAGGACTGAACAACTGAACAATGGCCTCACTGACTACAGCTAGGATTGCAACAAAACCGTTACCTGACAAACCTGACGATGGGAACAGGAGAAAAGGAACCAATCATTGACATGTGAAAGACTGTTTAGTTATATTTTAGATTCATAGTTTATAGTCTATTGGTCTTACTGTAAATGTACGATTTTCTGACCAATGACGGGATGAGAAGATACTTTATGCAAGTTTAACTTAGTCTGCTTGCACTTAGGAAGTCTAGTCTGTTTTCAGATCCCGTTCGACCAACTCTTTCTACCCTTGCTAAGAGTCCTGATTGTGGAGCACCACAGTTCCATGTATTTTGTTAATTTGTGTTAATGCTGATTCCTTAGCTTAAAAGTCCCCTAAATTGGTTCAGTCATTGTAGAGCCCAATTGTGGCTGAGCCATCCCCTTTCATTGCCCTTTCCTGACGCTGACCAGACGGATGTCCACCTGAGGAAGGGACAACTTCTTGCTGACTGATTGAGGCGAGGTATAACAAAATGTTATTCTTTCTATGCTGTATTTGTGCTTTATTTAAGGTACCAACCGCTTTTGTGGTAGAACCTTAGTTAGATGTTTTTCCAAATTAACTTTTACAAAAATTGTTTTGCGTGAAGCCCAAACATGCTATTCTAATTGAGTTAGTTAGTATGTCCAAAACGTTGTTGATAAATGTTATTATCAAAGAATTGATTCTGTTCACCTGTTGAGTCCAGATGTATACTATCTCTGTTTTCCAGTTATTACTGTTATTGATTTGTACTGTAACCCTTGAGTGTTTAATTATTAATGCTTTAGCCAAATTTAGATTCTTTGGTCAGCCTGTGTTGTTTGTATATGTTTATCATTTGGTATTGAGGCTAATCTACGTAATATTAGCATTGTTGATCTAGGGAAATAAACATTTTAACTTTACTAAAAGGTGTGGTTATTCATGGCCACATGGGTCATGTTGCGAATAGATTATTGACTTCAATAAAGATAAATGGTGTTTATTGATATTTCTTTTCATATCGTTGTTGAGATTAGGAGCTATAGTGGAATCACTCTAAGCATAATCAAAAGGTCCATCGAACCTCTAACACGTCCCCTTATCAATTCAATTGTAAAAGACCACATAAGGCCACACGTGCTCACACATGCTTTTTTTTTAATTACACTTCTTGACTCACTGCTTCACGCCACAGCGCGGGTGACTGAGTATTGTGCATAACGATATTGGAATCAGAATAATTTACATAGCGCATGCCACAAACTGAAGTGCCTTTAGGAGCTTAGTTTATTAGGTATTGCTATTTCTGAACTAAATGGTACTCATAGTATAAACCTCGAAAGGATGGCTCGGACCTGTTGCACAAACCTAGGACCTCTGTAGTATTTTCATGAACCCGTTGAACCAATGCGCCAGCTCCAGTAAATGCTTTGTTTCTCTCTGTGTAGGTGATTGACTCGGAGAAAAGATCCACTTGCCGCTTCTGAGCCACAACCTCTCTCCCCCAAAGGCGAGGGATCTGGAGGACCGAGCCAGGATCTCCACCATCCCAAGGATGGGGCTGACACTACTGCTGTGTGTGCTGAGCCTGGGTCTGGGGGTCCCAGGACAGATCATCAAAGAAGGGCGGTAAGTTACCCCTCACCCCCCAAGCTCGTCTTTGCCATCACCGTGCACTCTGGTTGGGATCTTTGTTGGTAACCGGGGGCTGAAGGTAACTTCAGGGGAGGGATCCTTCCAATTGTCCATCTAAACCACGGACTACAGTGTGGAAGTGGAGCTGTTCAGAGGAAAGGGAAACTGAATGGGACGTGTAGAAAAGGGACAAAGAACCTGTCCCCTCTAGGGCTGGATGAGCAGAAATATAATGAGTCTATCTTCTCCAGGACTGGCTAGACATTAGATTCATGGTCAGACTGACCTATAGGGCAGATGGCAGTGCCAGATGTGCCAGTCTGACAGGTCAGTGCCTGGGCTGTTTTTTTTGGTGTGGTGGACAGCTTTGTGACACTGTGTTGGTGGGTCTGTGGCTGTGTGTATGCTGCTTTTGCAGTGTGGTAGGTGGTTATGTAGCTGCGTATAGGCTGGTTTTGTGGCTACGTGTGGATGGTTTTAAGGCTTTGTGTGGGCCAGTTTTAAAGCTGTGTGTGGGTTAGTTTTGTGGCAGTGTGTGGGTAGTTTTGTGGCTGTGTATGGGTTGGTTTTGTGGCTTTTTGGGCTGGGTTTGTGGCTGTGCGTGGACTGGTTTTGTGGCTGTGAGGGTGGTTTTGTGGCTGTGTGTGGGCTGGTTTTGTGGCTGTGTGTGGGCTGGTTTTGTGTCTGTGTGTGGGTGGTTTTGTGGCTGCGTTTGGACTTTTTTGTAGCTGTGTGTGGGCTGGTGTTGTAAACATCTTTGAATAAGGGCTTGGCAGGAGTAGCAGGCAGCACTGTAAAGGCTGTGGATGCTGCTATATCACTTCTTGCAGCTAATGATGGACTATTCGCCCTTTTCGGTAGAAGAGCAGAGAGGTGTGAATGTTTCTATCTTTTTGATAGGGAAGATAAGTTGTGAATTTCACTGCAGCATTTCCCTAATAATATCACACACATTGCCCGCAACAAACATAAATACCTGTTATTCCTGAGAACATGTCTTCAAACGTCCAGAGTTATTCGATTTTCAAATGTGGGCCAGATATTTACTACACAGTTCATAAATGTGGGCCTTTTTTCATTTTGGTTTCTAGGCCTATTTGTGGCCCCCAATCTGACCCTGCTGGGATTAGCAGGCTAAACACCCACTCACCTCTAGGGATAGACAGACCTTGGACTAGACGAAAACACACTCTCTCACCTCTAGGGTTAGATAGGTGGAAGGGTAAAAAGTATTCCACTTACAGGGATGGATTAGCAGGATACTGCAGGATACAGGCCCTCTCATCTCTAGGCCTGGATGGGCAGAACACTGATAGTCTTTCACCTCCAGGTTTAGATGGACCAGGGATTAGCAGGATACAGGCTTATCGCCTCTACTTTGCTGGCTAACTCTAATTTCCTCTAACACCTGGAGGATCAAGAGATTATGGCATATTGTGCCCAAAGCAACCAAGGGTTTGGAGAGGAAACTCTTCATCAGTACATTTCTGTATGTTTTCCACAATGTACCTAAAGGCAGGTTCTGTGCCATTGTTAGGTCTAAAACCCTGAATAAATAATAAGGTAAAAAATACAGGGTCATATTTATACTTTTTGACGCAAAACTGCGCTAACGCAGTTTTGCGTAAAAAAAATTAGCGCCGGCTAACGCCATTCTGAAGCGCCATGCGGGCGCCGTATTTAATCAATGACGTTAGCCGCCGTTAGCCGCCAGCGCTGCCTGGTGTGCGTGGAAAAAAACGACGTACACCAGGCAGCGCCGGCGTAGGGGGATATGGAGCTTGGGCGCCAAAAAATGGGGCAAGTCAGGCTGAGGCAAATTTTTCGCCTCAACTCGATTTGCGCCATTTTTTTCGACTCCCAACCCCCATAGAAATGACTCCTGTCTTAGCAAAGACAGGAGTCAGGCCCCCTTCCGTCCCCTGGGCATGGTCATTGGGCATAGTGGCATGTAGGGGGGCACAAATCAGGCCCCCCTATGCCACAAAACAAAATTTAAAAAAAACTTACCGGAACTTACCTTAATGTCCCTGGGATGGGTCCCTCCAGCCTTGGGTGTCCTCCTGGGGTGGGCAAGGGTGACAGGGGGTGTCCCTGGGGGCATGGGAGGGCACCTCTGGGCTCCTTTCGAGCCCACAGGTCCCTTAACGCCTGCCTTGTCCAGGTGCTAAAAAACGGCGCAAAAGCGGCCGTACGTCATTTTTTTTGACCCGCCCACTCCCGGGTGTGAATTTTGCCCGGGAGTGTAAATACGGCGCACATGCCTCGGAGTCAATTTTTTAGACGGGAACGCCTACCTTGCATATCATTAACGCAAAGTAGGTGTCCACGCTAAAAAATGACGCAAACTCCATGGACTTTGGCGCTAGACGTGTCTAACGCCAAAGTATAAATATGGAGTTAGTTTTACGTCGGAATTGCGTAAAAAAAAACGACGCAATTCTGGCGCAAACAGAGTATAAATATGCCCCACAGTGTTCTGTTTGGATGAAAATGTTTCAATGAATGGTTCAAACCTATTTCTAGCCACATCTGACAGCTTTCCTCAAAAGGATTATCCATCTGGTCCCACCGCCCTTGCCTATCTGGCTGATAGGTGCCTTCGCCAACTCATAGTTGGACTAGGGCAGTACTCTGCAAACGATACCAAAGCAGCACTGCCTCACTTCAAGAAGTCCAAAATGCAGAGGTGGAGCCGACGAAGACAATTTAAGGAAAGGTCTCATAAGTGAGACCAGGAGAGGGGTTTAGAAGATCCACATGAAGCGTCTCAGCCTCGTATATAAATGTAGGTGAATTTTGGCATCATCCACCTTCAACAAAAAACATTATACCCTACATGCTCATTAGAGCACCAAGCTAGGCGGACAATTCTCCTTGCATTTGAGGCCGGAGATTATAATGCTGGAGAGTGAGACTTTGGAACTCACTGCCGCAATTCCTCAGAAACAGACTGTGCATCTGGATGTGCTGGGGACACAGGCCGGCCTATTGGTAGTCTCAGCCAATCTTCACGTGATCAGACTGATGTCTATCAGAGGATGCCCGGTGGCCAGGCACTGACCTCACACATCGCAGTGATGATCCCTCTTCCTCTATTATAATGAATCCTGTACATCTTCCAAGGGATCGACCTCTTGCGTTCTTCTACCCATGTGCGTATCAAGAGCTCCCAGGGCCTTGGTACCATCTGGTTTTTGCACTATACCCAATATGGAAATTGTTGGTTAAAACGAAAATCAATAAAATGTTTTTCTTATAAAAAACACTACCAGAATCTAGTTCAAAACCTTTTTAATGTGAGTAGTTGCAGTTTACTCTAGGTCTCATGCAAATTTCCTGTAGTAAGACACACTTGTAGAAAAATGTACCTATAGAAAAGGCTTTCAGATGCATCAATTACGCCTTTTCATTGTTGCCTGAGAGAACAAACCTTATGAAGATGCCCATCTTCACAGGATCTTCACACTACAAGTGGTGTTCTTCCTGTGGTCAGGATTTGTGCAGTATACGTGTATTGCTTCTTGAATCCAGTGTGTCAAACACTAAGTTTGAAAGTCCAGTTCTCCTGTCCTGGTGAATGCCCAGTTCTTTTTGGTGGGCAATCCTAGGGGTATGGACCAGTTTGCCCCAAAGCAAGTATAAAGTTCTGAATAATAGATACCCCACTCAAGGAATCAGTGTTGTCAGAGTTCCATCAAATTGGAATCAAATGTGAAGTCATTCAAACATTATTTTCGACAAGATTTCATTTATTGGTAGTGTCAAAACTTAAATGTCTAAGCGTTCCACATGAAAAATCTTGAAGCATAAGATGAGGAGAACAAACGTAGAAATCTTGGACATATGGTGAAGAACAGCCGACACGTGTTTCACCCCCTTTATTTGGTTGGTTTACCCGGGGCTTTTTCAAGGCAAAAAGTACATTCTCGGTAGGCCTTCCATTTTTCGGCTAATGCAGTCAATCGATATGGTAAATTACGGGATAAAGGCCATTATATGCGGTACGGCGTTTTAGTCCAGCGCCATTTTCAAAAGAAAGTTTGTTTTTTCTTTTCAAAATGGTGCCGGACTAAAACGCCGCAGCGCATGTAATATAACCAACCAAATAAAGGGGGCGAAACGTGTATTGCTTCTTGTAGTTCCAACGAAGAGAGCTGCAGTACCAGCAGAACATTGACTCTTGTCGACAAGTTGTTCTGTGCTCTACTGTTAGCATACAGCATTAGCTCAAGCACCAGAGATGGCTCAGTGTATTCAGTAAATACTGTGTAGATGTGAGGAGTTGTATTGCCTGAGGCAGAGCACTTCAGATCCCCAGTAGTTATTGCTTTCTTCATTAAATGCGTAGAGATTTTCAAAACTTCAGTTCATGCAGTCTTGCACAGAGATTACTAAAGTCACATTTTGTTGAGTTCATCATGCCATGTTACACAACAACAACAACTATATCTCAAATCAGATAAAGGGAAAGTACATATATTTTTTTTTTACACCTGAACTTGCTCTTCTCAAAGAACTGCTTCCAGACTGTGGAAAAAAAATCAGCCCTGGTGAAAAATGTTCAAGTCAGCCCACACACGGAAGAACGAATTAATTAGAATGCGAGCATGGGCCATGCTTCGGTCATAGCAGCCCTCCCTGCTGAAAGAGCAGCCACCATCCTGCAGCTTACTGGGGAGATGTCCTAGTAGCAGAATGGCCATTCCAGCTGGGACCACCTCGGCCTCCCAAGAAAGTGGAGCATTTTAGAGCCACAACTGGATTCAATTTATAGTAAACTGAAATATTTACGTCTTCACGCTTATATTTATTGTTAAAATCAGGATACCTTGGAATAAGGTCTGAGGCCATCATTCTCTATCATTTCATAATTAAATTTATTTTCATCCTACATGCCTGTGGGTCTCTGGATTGTATGCGTTTAAAATAAACATCGCTTTTGTTTCAATATGCCACTGTCTGCTCTAGTGCCTGTATGTTGACTTGTCGCAATCCATGCTAGGAGGCACCTAACGCTTGACACAGATCTCCTAGTTCTAAAGTAGCTTGATGAATGGAATAGGAACCAAGTCACTACTCAGACAGACAACATCTTTAAAATCCGATAATCCAGAACTTCACAGCTTGCTGTCTACTATTTACATGTGTTTTGTCACTTTGCAAAAGGCAATTTATTTGGCCAACATTTTCTAGAAGTCAGAAACCAAGCCTTCCTGACACATCACATGCTGGAAGCTTTGTGGGGAGGAGTGCTGTGCAGATCACTCTCCACCCACAGACCATCACTGGGCTCCTCTGAGAGCTATCTGCATTGCCCAGCTGCTGTCCTGTCTTGCAGTTGCATTCTCTACCAAAACATGTTGGTTGTGGTTGAATGTACCTTGTGCGAGTAACTGAATCTTCTGTACTGTTCTTTGTTCCAATAGAGGAGTGTGTTACAAGCAGACACACAAAGTGCCGCTGATCTACAATGAATCCTTCATCCAGCACGTGTACCACCCCTACCTCGCCACCTGCGAAGGGCACCGGATCTGCAGCATGTACAGGTAGAGTGAGGTTTGGGAACCAGAGGGGGCCAGGGAAGAGATCACCGGGTCCCGCTGAGGCCCTGACGAATGAAGAGAGGGAGCCGTATGAGACTTCAGGTCACGAACAGTGTAGCCTTACATCATGCAAACAATGAAAACATGATTGAATATATTGGGAATTTGTATGGAACCACATGCTTCAGTTTTGTGGACTTATCGGTGTTGGTAATTATTAGAAGAGGCTGGTTGAGATGGCCAAGTGTATTGGATTTGGAGTTTTTAACCCAATGTATGATGCAATCTTCGGGTTTGGGAAAATACCCCAAATATTTGAATATGTGTATTTTTTTAGATGTGTTTTGGAGCATTTTGCGTGGTTGGGACTTAAGTTGGACCTGCTCTAATTTCCTTCTTGCTCAATGCCCTACATTTATATCATTCAAAATGGCCTCCACCACCATACTACAAGTCCCCTGGTGGACAATTTTCAAGCGTGCCTGAAGAGAGTTCTTATATTCTCGCTCTACCCTCTCCACATCCACCACCTCTACTCTTATCACAACCACCACCCCTATCCACCCATATTCTAGGACTTGTATATTGAAGAATACCTTTGCTCATTGATTATTTTGGGAAATAGTGCAGAACTGGAGAAAAGCCATGGAAAAGTGGGAAGGTGTTTATTTTTGGCGGTTGGTGCCCGCTGGGGCCACAGATTTTTCCAGATCTCCAGATGTTATCTAGTGATTCTAAACCGGTCCCATTTCTAACCCCCAAAGCTGAAAGATATTCAGCAAATTAATCAATTTGATTAGCAAATAGTCAGTTTGATATTTGAGTCAGACAGGTGTAGCAGGCATTGTCTTTTGATTCTTTACTAGTTGTGAGGGATATGCATTATTTATTTTGCCCGAACCAAGCCTTTTCATTAAGGGACACCCAACATTCAACATTTCTTGTTCCCAGGACAACCTACAAAGTTTCTTTCCGCCAGGTGAAGAAGGAAGTGCTGCAGACCAGCTACATCTGCTGCCCGGGGTGGCAGAAAAAGCACCCCAGTGCCACCAGCTGTGATGAAGGTGGGTTCTCAGGAGGGCGCTGAAGATGGAGGGTTGAAGTACGAAGAGCGTGAGATGAGTGAGGGGGATAAGGAGAGCAGGAGGAGGTAGTGGCTAGAAGAGGTGGTGGTGACAGGAAGTAGAAAAAGGACAACAGAAGTGGCATGACAAACAATATGCAAAGATAAGGGAAGCTGAGGCAGAAGGGCTGTATGAAAATTGGGTGATTTCACTGTATGCCAGTGCCTCAGAAAGAATACTGCGGCTGGAGTAGAGCCAGTCTTGTGAGGCAATACCATATCCGACAAAGATCACCTTGGTCCACTCAAAGGGTTCCTACGTGCTCCAGCCACATTGTGACCAGTCGCAAAAAATGTGGCCAATTCACTCCTATCCTGCTAACCCTCCAGTGGCTTTCCATAGAGGAGAGAGAGCACCCAATTTAAAACTGTCTGCACCACCCACAAAGCATTGCACTCATCTCCGCCCAGGTACCCAACTGTGAAACTGAAAATTTTGGGTCCAAAATGGGGTCAAAAAATGCACAATGGCTTCTCCTTGAGCCTCCTACCTTCAATCGAGATCTATTCATGACTTTCTCCAGAAGTGCCACAAGAATTAGGAACTCACTCCCATTGACCGTCCACTTCACCACGTGCCATGCTCCCTTCGAAACAGATCCCAACGCTCTTCTCTTCTAAAGACACTAGGTTTGAAAATCCTCCTGATTACAGTTGCTCTCCAATGTATGATTTCATTTGCCTGATGTTGCATCTCAAAGTTATCCACACACCACCTGTCAGGGAGGTTGCATCTCTAATGTATTCTTGATGCAATAGTTTTGGAAGGGTTATAAGCGCTCTGATGCCCCTGGGTCAAGTAAAGGCAATATAAAACCACAAACATAAATGAATAATGAAAAATGTGGGTGTCCTTGTCTCAATACTAGTCCATCACTAATTCTTGTTGGGTTCTGGAGTAGCGTGCTACTCACCAAAAAGCGTTTCAACTCCTCGTCAGGGGTAGTAAGCGCTATATAAATACTATTACAATTCAATACAATATAATACACAGACACAGTTGACGGGCAGCTTCGTAGCACTACATTCCACGTGCCTCCTGTGTTTTCCCAACTGAGGAGGAGTCTAGGAGGTGGGGTTTGAGCAATTGGGAATTGCACCAATAGATCCCCTCTCTATCCCTAATTAACCTCCATTTCCGGGGTAATTTCTCTCTCCCATAATGCAATGCCTAATTCCTAGCCCTACAAGCATTTCTTAAACCATCTGCATAAGCAGCTGCTCAGCACTTAATTATTCCTGCCCTAACATTAATATATGTCTCCTGATTTGCATTGTTTGGAGAAGCAATGTAATGTGTGTGTCTATTGGTTTTCTCATGCAGCGGTGTGCCGCAAACCGTGCCAAAATGGAGGAACCTGTACCAGACCCAACGTGTGCGAGTGCCGCCCAGGCTGGGGAGGGAAGTACTGCCATGTTGGTGAGTAGAACCAAAATATTACCAACACAATTTGCAATCACCCATGTTTACTATACTTCCACCTAACCTACCGCCTTCTACTCATATCCTCTGTGCACCAGGCGCTTCTTGTGCCACCCACTGGAAAAACTGTGTGAGCTGCCTGATCATGAATTGACAGACCAGGCCTGTTTTTTTTTTTTTCATTATTCATTATGGAAATACATTTTGAGTCAGAAGTGCAGGACCCTTAAGAGCGTTGGATCCGGGGCAAAGATCCCCACCTGTTCATTCCTTGTGACAGCCCTGCTTTCCTTCTCTTCTCTCCATCTCCTCCCTCTCACTTTGTGTGTGTTTCTGATGCTCTCTATTCTGGTCCTCCAGATGTGGATGAGTGCCGAACACGTGTGCCGTTCTGCGCGCATCATTGCGTGAACACTGTAGGCAGCTATAAGTGCGAGTGCCAAGCCGGCTTCTCACTTGGATCAGATGGCAAATCCTGTGACAAACTGCCTCCCACGACATTCCCCCTGCTGCTGCCTGCTTCAGGTAAGCTCTGGTTGTATAAATCTGTGTGTGTTTGTGTGTGTGTGTGTGTGTGTGGTGTAGGCTGAGGTGTGTGCGTGTGGGGTAATCTTAGAGTATGTGTGTGGTGTAAGCAGAAGTGTGTGTGAGTGTATGTAAGTGTGTGTGTGTGTGTGTGTGTGTGTAGTGTAAGCTGAGGATGTGTATGTGTGTGGTGTAAGCTGAGGGTCTGTGTGTGTTTTAAGCTGAGGAGAGTGTGTGTGTGTGTGTGTGTGTGTGTGTGTGTGTGTGTGCGTGTAAACTGAAGGGTGTGTGGTATAAGCTCAGATTGTATATGTATATGTGTGTGTGTGTGTGTGTGTGTGTAGAGTCACTGTATATTATGTGGTTTAAGCTCAGGGTAAGTGTAAACTGGTACCTATATATACATATATTCCTTTAGATTAAAATGAGCTAAGCCTGGCTAGTATATTGAAAGAAGTTTCGTCATAAAAAGTAAATAAATTCTGAAGTTAAAATGCTACTGTCACCTTGTACCCCAACACAAGTCATCTTTCACTCACACCCATTATTACTTGAGAACACTGTCCATAAAATATATTTTAGATACTAATTATTGGTGTTTATGGTGGTCTTAAAGATTGTGTGATGGTGTGGTCCATTTATTGAAGAGCTGTCCTAGAGCACTGTTAAATAGTGGTTGGGTGGGAGCATGATTTCTGTTGTACTGGTATTTAAAAGTGGAACATGAGAAACTATGATGATAGATATGTGCATGTACAATGGTGGGTGTTTAGATGCATGATGGTTTGCTAGTTGTTGGTGTATAAATGTGGCTGTTTCTGTAGATTATCCTCAAGTAGCAACCACAGTTCCTGTCAGGGTGAAGTCACAAGCAAACCCCCCTTTGACCCGTTTAACTCTCTGGTAGCTTGACACAAAGCAGTGAGGCTCAAGTTAAAAGTTAATTTGTAAACTAGTTATGCAGCATTAAAAAAGGATTAAACTGAAAACACAACACATGAAAAATCACTCACCAATTTAGAAAAATAGAGTCAACTTTAACAAATTGAGATCAAAACGACAAAAGGAAAATGAGTAGAACCAGAGATATACAATTTTAAAGATTTACGTTATAATCGTGCCTAAAGGCACCAAGCACCAACTGTGGTTATCTGGTTGCACTGGCAAGAGATGAAGTCACAAGTTCAGGCCTACCGCAATGGAGCACGGAGTGGGTACAGTGACCAATGTAGGCCCACTGAACAAAGTATCTTAAATCCTGGTAGCGGAGCATTGCAAGATCCCTCATTGATGATGTGTTGTGCAGCAGCAGTTCTGAGGAGCTGTGGGTGATGATGCGAGGTCCTTCATCAAGGATACGTTTCGCAGCAGTGGTGCATGATGGAGCTGTCACTGAAGCTTGTGATGTGAGGCACCGGGTCGTCGTCGAGGATACTGTCGATGGAGGCTTGCGACTGCATCGATGATGCATCATGCAGCAGCATTTCAGATAAGCTGCAGACTGTGATGCAAAGTCCTGCATCGGGGATGCATTCAGGAGCGGCGGTTCCAATGTGAGGCTGCTAGAAGATGTGTGTACAAAATGCATCTCACTGTATCGGCTGTGTCCAAGAGACAACAGCGGGCCTGGCAGAACATTCAGGCCCACTTCCAAGGGTCCAGGATAGGGTGGCACCAATTGAGGGACAAGCCTCACAGCAGGTACTGGGTTCAAGATAGGTGGAGGCTTTCCTGTCCCTGTGACTATGATCAGGAGGTCAGCCAGATAGCCTTCAGAGTCACTCTGGTGATCCTGGGATCAAGGTGCAGGTTCAGTCCTTTTCAGACAGGCAGCCAGGCTACAGAGTAGCAGTTCTTCTTGCAGCAGAGCAGCACAGCAGTCCTTCTCAGTCTTCCACAGGTCTAAAGGTGTTCTGAAAAGTTGGGTCTGAGGGTCCGATATTTATACTTGGTGCCAGCTTTGAACTAGGACAAGGTACTCGAGTTTTCCACCCCTAAAAGTTTTTTAAGTTTCCTGCCTCCCTGCCCTGGCCCCAGCTTGTCTAGTGCCACAAAAGACGGATGTCAAACCTTTTTTCATATGTTCAGGCAGAGCCTTTGTGATTTGCAAGTGTGGTAGGTAACAGCTTGCCCCCCAATCAAGTCAGATATGGCCCATCCTGCCAAGACATATTTCCCATTTGTCTCACTGTCTGGGAGCAATACACAATGACCAACTGTCAACTACACCTAGTCACGTGACCCAGGATACAGACTGCAGGCACCAAATGGTTAAAACAAGAAAATGCCTAAAAGTGGCATTTTCATAATTGTGACTTAAAAAGAGGGTTTTAAATTGAAATTCTTTAGACACCAAACTCAAAATTCCTATCTGCTCCCAATTACTTATTACATGTAATAAGGTAACCTGACATTATCCTACAGGAGAGGTAGGCATTGATGTAGTAAAAAACGAATTGAAAGAGTTTTTCACTACCAGTACATGTAAAACTTAATAATACGTGTCCACCTTTTTAATACACTGCACTCCGCCCTCTGAGCTGACTAGGGCCTACCCTAGGGGTGATTTCTAAGTATTGAGAAGGAAGGTTCAGGCCTGGCAAAAGGTTTACTTTGCCAGGTCGAAATCACAGTTTAAAGCTATGCACAAAGGCTGCAATGGCAGGTCTGAGGAATCTTTAAAGGACTATGTAAATGTGTGGCACCATCAGTGCTGCAGGCCCTCTAGTAGCATTTAACTTACAGGCCCTGAGTACATGTAGTACCATTTTACTAGGCACTTACAAGTAAATTAAATGTGCTGATTGGGTGTAAGCCAATTTCACCATGTTTAAAGGAGAGTGTACAAGCACTTTAGCACTGGTTAGTAGTGGTAAAGTGTGCAGAGTCCTAAAAGCCAACAAAAAAGTGTCCAAAAAAAAGGATGGTGAAGGCAAAAGGTTTGGAGATGAGCCTGCAGAAAGGGCTAAGACCAACATGAAGCAACAGAACACTGTACATTACATGGAGGGTACAGGAGCAATTTACAAGATTTTGATCATTAAGTGGGGATTACACAAATATATTTTACACACATTTAAGGAGATTAAGTGATTTGCCCAGAATCACACAATGTTGAGTCTAGCTGCTAAGGCTGGGATTCGAAGCTGAGTCTCCAGTTCCAGAAGCAGGAGTTCAAGCAGCTAGGCCACATTCCCTCGCCATATACTGATTCATATGTCACTCTGTATTGCCTTAAGTAAGGTTTAAATCTGATGTATTTGAAAACGTTACTCATTATGTTTATATGTTTGCAAAAGGATGCACCATTGTGTGACTATATTTTTTGTAGAGATAGTGTTTAGCCTTGTTAAATGATGGTTGTGTAAGGGTGTAACTGTTATTATATTAACAGAATGCTGCATCAAAAACACAAAAGGTGATGGGAGGAATGCTTGCAATCAATATAACCACTGGGAATGGTTTAGGGTACCATTCTAAACCATTGTTCTTTTGCCCACCATGCCACCTCAGTTTGGATCCAGCTATATGCAAATCACTCTTGACCCAGCTCTAATAGGAACAGTCCAGCCACAACTGCCGAACCAAAACACAACCAACCCTAGACTGGTTTTATATACTACTATGAGTTCCTCCTCTATACCAACACTGAAAACTCAAGTGAGATCATCCTCTTTACCCACTTCGAATCCTAGTGGGAGTTCATCCTTTCTACCCACATGGAATATTGGTGTGAGTTTATCCTTACTGTCAACACTGAATATGTAAATTAATCCTTGCTTCCCGCATGGAATACCGTTGTGATTACATCCTCTCTACCAACAATGAATACTCATGTGAGTTCATTCTCTCTATCCACTTTGAATCCTAGTGTTAGTTCATCGTTTCTATCCATATCAAATATTGGTGTGAACAACCACGGCTCCTCCGGTCTGCCTGGGAGTGCAAAGCCAGGGCGCTGCGGCCAATCCTAACACTGCTTTCATGCTGCCAGCAGCATGAGAGCAGCGTTAGGATTGGCCACAGGGCAGGCTGGGAGCCTGTGTCTGCAAGTGGAGCCTGAAGAGCAGTGCGGCGGGGAGTCAGGCACTTTTTAAAAATGTTATGTTTTCCTTTGTTTTGTCCCACCCCCGCCACATGCCACCCCACCCCTTTACCACGCTGCGAGCCGCGAATGGGTGTGAGTTTATCCTTACTGCCAACACTGAATACAGATGTGAATTAGTCTTCGCTACCGGCATCGAATCCTGGTGGGAGTTAATCCTCTCTGTCAACACTAACTCATGTGAGTTCATCATCTCTACCAATGTCCTCTACTCACATATATTCACCCTCTCCAGCTGTACCCATTAGCTTTCAGTCTGGCACTCCTGTGTGGGAATGAGAGCACTCAAAGAGTTCATTGTAAGCCATACTCCTCTGTGTCTGCTCATCTCAGAAGCGCCTGATCTGGAGCTTCCTACCCGGATCCCTCACATCCCACCCCGCTAACCTCCTCTTCGTTCTGTTTCAGAGGCCTGGGACGCAACCTCTGAACGACTCTCAAACGAGGTGCAAGAGCTAAGGAGCAAAGTGAAAACCCTGGAGGAGGTGAGTTCCAGATTGGGACATTTGGAAACTACCCCTTGAATTGGATCTAGAACAAGCACTGCTAATGTAATAAGTTCTATAACATATAGTATTTGCAGTAGATTCTGTATGAAGACTTGAAGTTGTATCAGGTTCTAGAGCAGAGCAGAAGATCACTGGAGCAGGTTTTAAATCAGTGACTTTCGTTAGAGCAAGTGCTAGAACATGCTTTCCCGGCAAAGAGTTCCATGAGAAAGACCGTCCTTGGAGAGGCTTCTAGACAATACTGTCTATGAAGCAGGTTCTGCAGCATAAACTATTGGCTGAGCAGGTTCCATAGAATAAAGTGTCCACTCTGTGGATTTTAGAGTAAAATTCTTTGACTTTGGGGAAGGTTCTAGAGCAGAGACTGATTTCTGAGTAGGCTGTCCGTGGAGCAGGTTGTATAGTATTGTCCACTCAGAGAAGGATCTTGATTATACTATTCATTGAACAGGTTCTACAGCAGACTGCTTGTGATTTCACTTTAACCGCAAACGTCCCATGGAAGTGTTCTAGAGTATATGGTTCCTGTAATAACTTATAGATGAATCATCCCTTGAGTAAGGCACTAGTACAATTTAAGGGATTTGGATTTTGCATGGGGTAGATGTAGGACCAGAGCTGTTTTGGAAAAAGCCTCTAAAGTTGTAGTATGCCTGAAGCGGGTGCCAGAGTGAGGTTATCCTTTAGATGCATTCAAGAGCAGGCACATCCTTAATGAAGGTCCTAGAGCATGAGCTGCCCCCTACACTCGATATTCTATGTAGCATGCTCTATAGCATTGTGCCTTCCTGCAGCAGTTTCTAAAGTAGATACAGTTCCGGAGAGCCGTCAAAGTAGGAACTATAGTTGAAGCAAGTTTGTTGAAGCACTAAATCCTGGAGAAGATCCCAGAGGGTGATACCTTAAACAGGACTTGTGCAGGCTCCCTATTGTAGGTTTTAAAGAAAGAACATCCTCAGTGGATGCTCTGCCAGGATATTGTTTCAGGGCAAGAGTCTGTTGATGAGTGTTAGCCGCAGAACGGGTTGTGGAGTGAACACTGCTGTAGCTTGTGGAGTAAAGAATGCTACTGGTACAGGCTCTGAAGTGGGCAGTGCTCTTTGGACATGCTTTAGGCAGATACATTGGCACAGCATGTAAGGCAGACATCTTTCCTGGACCAGGTGCTAAAGTCAACACTGTCTCTATTGATGATTCTAGACTCATATGTCTCTTTCTGGAGGTTTTAAAGAATATGATACCCAGATCCTGGTAGATATAGATGGGTCTGACTAGACGATTGAGCAAAAACAGTCCTGCCTCATAGCCGGGCGAGTACCTTTCACAACGTAACAGCAAAAACACAGACATTCTGGTCCTGGGTGCTCCAAACCATCTGGCACTTCACAGAAGACACCTCCATTAGCTCCACTTGTGTAACACATCATTACTTCTGTTAGTTAAATGCCCATAAATCTTGGTTTCAAGATGGATTCCAACTTGAGGATAAAAACCCAATTTGAGTCTATTATCAGCAATATATTGTCTCTTCGTTCCACTTTTAAGAAGGTTATACATTTTTTTTTTTCACCTAGTTGTCGAGTGGATAGTAAGGTCCAGAATGACTGGTTAAAGCGCTGTTTCTTTCTCCCAACAGGGTGTAATAATCCAGTAACAAGTGTACCCTGGGATCCACAGCCTTCCGCTTGGCCACCATTGGTGGTTGCAAACTCTTCAGTCTAGGAGTTATCTATAGGACTCCTTCCCATTGGACCTACAGCTAAAATCATCTTTTCTACAGTGTAAGACTGCAATTAAATGCCACATCCTTATTTAACTCTCCACCCTGCCAGCACAGTCAATTCTGATTTCAGCAGCACCGAGGAATTTGTTCTAAAGAAATATCTTCAACTCTGTTCTGCCAGTGAAGTTCTTAGGTGGAGTAGGGGCCTGAACACCAGCCGTACAGTCTGCCATTGCTTGGTGATGCACTGGTGTCATATAGTTTGTTTGACTCGGGGCTGCTCAGGGTCAAGCAAATGGCACCATTTTAGATCAGGGTCTACAGCACGCACTGTCCTGAACATAAGGATTTCAGTGTGGAAATCAGTAGCTCTGCAAATGAGGGTATGCCCTCTTGGGATTGCACGTGCACAAAATGTGTGCTTGCACAATCCATATTACAAAAGATGGCGCTTGTTATACAAAAGGACCTGCATAAGCACCTGTTGCGCCCAATGGACATTTTCTATAATATGTCCCTTTAAGCACAACCATCAAAATCTGCAATTTAAAAAAAACTCCCTTGTGCCTGGGGTGTGATGCATTTTATGTGTTGGCATTTCTTTATCCTTGTGTAGCGCCTGGTAAAGCTGGCAACTTTAAGGCGCTGATCACACTATAAACAGACTGCGGGAGCCCACTCAATTTTGGAAGGTGGTTGATCATCCATATTTCTCAGGGCAGGTAAATAGGGAGGATGACTGTCTGATACCAGAGGGGGTCTGGATAGAACATTTCTCAACTGTATTTAAGTCCGTAAACAATCCTAATTATGGTGTGGTGGCATGTGCCCTCCCACGTCTGGCCACTCCCATTCCAATCAAGAGTGGTATTTTACTTGAGGCATATGAGATCAGTGCAGCAATAAATAAAATGAAAATAAGGAAAGCCCCCGGCCCCGATGGGGTTCCAGTGGACTTTTTTAAATCTCTACCTGATTTGTGGGTCCCACTGATCACAAATGTGTCATTGCAAAAAGGGAATCTATCCACTTAGCCTTTATAGATCTGTCCAGTGCATTTGATATGGTGAACAGAGCAAAATTGTGGGAAATAATGGATACAACGGGGATCGAGCAAGATTTGTTGGATTTGATTAAACGCTTATACTCTGACCTTACTATTATAATTCAGTTTGGACAGCATGGCGAAAGATCCCATCCCCTTGTATCCAATCGTGGTGTTAGACAGGGCTGCACTCTGGCACCTTTTTTATTTTTGTTATACATAAATGGCTTGTATAGCTATTTAGCCCAAAATGGTAAGGATTTCCCAAGGATGAGTTTTAGACAATTGCCGATTTTATTATATGCCGACGACGCCGTTTTAATTGCTCGCACGGCCAATGGCCTACAGACCCTTTTGGATCTCTTTCTAACGCATACACAAGAGTTTGATTTGAAATTTAATTTTAAAAAGTCACATGTTATGGTTTGCGGCCCTAAAAACACACGTACTAAATGTTTTATAATGGGGGGAAACGCTTTAACAAAGGTAAAAGATTTTTGTTATCTAGGTCTGTACTTAAGTACTACTCTGTCATGGAAATTTCATTTGAATTTTAAGCTCCAACAACTGGAAAGAAATGTTGAAGCAATCTTCTGCTTTGCCCGTAGAGTAGCAGATCATCACGCTCTATAAATCCAAATGTGTTTCGGCGGCATTTTATGGGAGTGGCCTCTGGGGATATACCAGTTCAAGTGTATTACAAATGGCAGAGAATAAATTTCTCCATCGGCTACTTATGGTGCCCAAGAACGTACCAAATATTATATGCCATGAGGAGTTGTGAATCCGTTACATTACAGACTTGATAGATATTGCCCCACTTCTGTTATGGATAAATGTATGGTTAAATCCGGCGGCTATTCTAACACATGATTGTATAAAAGACTGTATTTCATTAGCAAATTTTAACAAAATCCCATGGTTAAATTCTGTTCACAATGGCTTTCGAAACTTGGATTTGGAATTTATGTATTTTAAACCAGAGCTCTTGCCCGCCAATGCGAAAGAAATTGTTAAACTCCGATACAAAGAGCATGTTATGAACCTTAGATATCAAGTGGCAGAGAAATTGAGTTATTTTAATTCATATGTACAAATTTCATCTTCAGATTCATTAGAACCTTATTTTGTTTGGTTCCCGATCCCTTCTCTATACTTCTTCTTTACTTGCACTTTTTAGATTTAACTTGATCCATTTTAGAGTGGCGTTTCCGACAAAATGCGTGTGGGAAAAAATAATACCGCCATGCCCTTGCGATAATTTTTCAAAACAAAGTACTTGTCATTTTATTTTATTTTGTACACTCTACTCAGCTCCTAGGGAAACTTTTCTATTACCTATTTTGCGTAATTTGCACACCCTTTCTTGTAAAGAAGGATTGATTGGCATTCAAAGCCTTTCATCCAAACAAATGTGAAGCTCTATTTTAAGTTTTATCAAATCCGCTATCACCATTAGGAACTGATATGAATTAGTAACGTGATTATTTATTAAGGGAATTTAGATATCGTTTTACTGTTGTATACGATCTTATAAGTATTTATTATTTTATATTGATAAGTAGGCTTAAGTGGTAAACTTAGATTTTATAGACTTGCAAATCAAAGAGACTTGTCCTTGAATTATGTAATAAGTACTGTATGATGATTTATATGTATGTATGTGTACTTTTATGGCAATATGCCGAATAAAGTTATTTTGACTGACTGACAAGCACAGAACTGGTCAGACTAATATGCACCATAATTATACAAACGGATTAAATAAACAGAAACATCAATACATTATTGACTGTTTCATGAGAAGTCTGTTGTATTCTGCAGTTTTTGAGGGATGTTCCACATTTTAGGCTACAAAGTTCTCCCAAGGTTTGTCTACCCGTTCCGTCCTCATCATACAGTGTCTCTTTGAGACCAGTATTCATAAATGATCTCCAGGAGAAGCTAAGGGGCCTCGTAAATGACCAACTAAGGCCTCAAAGACTTTCCTGGTGCACTTAGCTAGACAGTTTTCCAGACAAGTAACAGTCTCTCTGGCTAGAGGCATCATTAAAAATCCAAGTTTTAAGCTTGAGCAGATTCTGACGCAAGACACAAAGGCCTATTTGAACTTGGAGGCAAGATGAAACAACCCTGGTTCTTCTGATGTTAGGTAAGAGCCAGGTTGACAGGTCATAACATGCAAGAAGGACAGTGTTCCTTAAATCTGGGGTTGGAGAACAAGGAGCCACAAATGGTTTGAATAGCTCTAAGACTGTCCCTTCTCTCACTGCCTGTTAATTCGTGTCGGAGATGGAAGGGGATTGGAGCACAGGTCTTCCAAATGCATTATGGTAAATGCAATACAAAATTAGTTCTTACTTCAAAAATAACGGTACCTTTTTACCAATGTTGGTGCAGATAGTGATGTATATCTCTAGACACATGTATGTGTTTCTGGATTTCGTCCTTTATCAGCAGAGAGCAGCAAACGTTCATCTGGGGTTGATGGAAATGCTTCCAAAGCGTTCACAGGTCACAGCACCACGCAGTGGCACACAGGTGCATCTCCAAAGCTCATCATCTTGTTAGCTCCAGGGAGCCTTTTAAACAGAAGAGGGGTGGGAGCACACTGCCTCAGATCCCAGCACAGTATGTCCCTATGCATTATGGTAAATGTGATACAAAATTAGCGCTAACCTCAAAAATAACTATAGTTTTTCACGAGTGTTGGTGCAGATAGTGCTGTATATCTCTAGACACATGTATGTGCAGATAGTGCTGCATCTCTCTAGACACATGTATGTGTTTCTGGATTTCATCCTTCATCAGTAGAGTGCAGCAATCGTTCATCTTGGGTTGATGGAAATGCTACCAAAGACTTCACAGGTCACGGTAACACCCAAGGGTACACAGGTGCATCTCCAAAGCTCGTCAGCTTGTTAGCTCAAGGGAGCTTTTTAAACAGAAGGTGGATGGAAGCACACTGCCTCTCATGTGCTCTCGTTCACCTCCAGGCACACCTTCTGAGTGAGGGTCTGATTGACACTCAGTACCTAAGGCTGAGCTCCTTGCACTTCTCCAAGTGCTTTTTGCCGACTCCATGACCCCATCTTCTCCCCCCATTTTTCTTGCGCACATCCTGAATTTTAACAGAGGAGTGAGTGAGCGGTCAGCACTTAAGAGTGACTTCGAAACAACCCCATTGTGACGCCTGGTGATCTCTATACCGTCTCCCACTGCTCCTTTTACACTGGATTGTTGGACACTCAGAGCCTAAGATTGGCTCTTGACATCCGCCAATGACCCTTACTTATCCCTAAGTCTCTTCCTTCTGATGGAGGATCGATAGGTCACTCAGCACCTATGGGTGACCTCGTAGTGTTGCTTCTTGGGGCATCTTGCTCACATCTTAACAGTTCCCACTTTCATTCGCTGACGGAGGATTGAGGAGATGTTCAGCACCTATGGGTGACTTCTTAACATCTGCCCTCTGACCCTTCCTGCCCTTTTGATAGTTTTCTGCCTTTTCTTCTGCCAGAGGATCGAGTGGACAGTCAGCACGTTTCAGAAACTGGTGCCCATGAAGCTGGAAGACCTCAAGGTGGAGCACGTGGTGGAGCTGTGGGCGCGGCTGCAGCAGCTGGACCAGGTGGAGTCCCTCAGCGACCAGCTCATGTACATGGAGGAGAAGATGGGCACCTGTAAGTATGAGGGGCTCTGCTGCGGGTCAGGGGTAGAGGCAAGAAGCTACTGGGGCTTCAACATGCACCAGGGGAAGAGGGGCCTGAAGAGAAGAGAATGAGGGGAGGGTAAGGAGATGAGGGGGTGAAGAGAGAATCAGGAGTAGGAAGGGCGTGAAGAAGACAGCACAGAGAGGAAAAGAAGGGAATTTGGTGAATGAGGAAGAGTAAGGGGAGGTGAGAGAAGGAAGGTGAGAGTGAGGAAGAGGGGAGAAGAAGTTAAAAAGTCTGAGAGAGTGTGAAGTAAAGAAGAAATTTAAGAGAGGGGACGGGGTGAAGAAGAAAGTCAAGACTAGAAGAAATGGGTGAAGAGGGTGGAGTGAGGTAGTGTCAGGGGTTGTAGGAAGGGGTGTGAGTTAGAGGTGGACAGAGGACAGGGTACAGAGGAGAGGACTATAGGGGAGTCTGGAAAGGAACAAGGTGATGGAAGATGGAGCGAGAAGGTAGTGCTAAAGTGTGGGAGGGGAGAGATTGAAAGACGGGGTGTGGAGACGGCAGGTGAAGGGCAGGGAGATCCTGTAATGTTTGCCCACATGCAGCTTATCACATGTAAATCTGCTGTGCACACTTGCTGTGTGTTGAATGCATGTACCTCCATTAACACAGAGTACTAAGATATGGAACAAGCCTCCACCGTTGACCGGCGCTAGACAGTTGCAGTTCGGAGTGCAATAAAAGGGCAGAGTGGCATGGCGCGTGGTGGGGTGGGCAAAACAAAGGAAAACATAACATTTTTTAAAAAATTACCTGACTCCCCACCGCCGCACCGTTCTTCTGGCTCCCAGCCTGCCCTGCGGCCAATCCTAACGCTGCTCTCATGCTGCTGGCAGCATGAAAGCAGCATTAGGATTGGCCGGAGTGCCCTCGCTTTGCGCTCCCAGGCAGAATGGGAGTCTGGGCCTGCTGACTTCAACACGGCAACACAGTGCGGGGTTGAAGAGAGCTCAGTGCGCCTGTGTGTTTGGCCAGCCCGAGACGGCGGCCAAACACACATGCTCACTGAGGGGGTGCTTACCACTCCACCTCCGTCCCTGTCATCCCCCATGGCCCCACCCCTTTAAAAATAAAACGATAATAAACATTGTTTATTATCGTTTTATTTTTAAAGTTTTGTAGCTGCTGGTGGTGGGGGAGGGGGGGTAATGCTCCTCCGCAATAGCGGAGGAGCCGCCTCTGACTCTAGATCTAAAGTTTAAACGGCCGCTCCTCCTCCTCCTTAAATGTTGAGTCCTCACTATCCTCTCTCCACTTTTTTGTGTCTATCCCTTACGTAGGCGCCTGTAAAGACAATGAGACTGGACTCAAAGTGGACCTGAACAATCGGTGAAGACTCCCTTGGACCACCCGCCAGCGCCCCTCATCGAGTCCTAGAAGAAGAACTGCATTCTTTCTAGACATTCACCATATCCCTATAATTTCTTGTACCCTCCCTCTCCAAGACTCAGTGCATATCCCCACTCTCTCATTTCTCTGCCTCCTGCTCCATCCAGTACCCTTTGTACATCCCTCCCCATGACGTCCTGTGCGTCCCTTCTCTCCACAGCGGCCCTGCTGCTCACCACCCTTTCCTGTCCACACCTCCTCTCTTCCCAGCGGGCCTGGGCTCTTTCCAAGACTCCCTGTACATCTCTCCTTCCTCTCCAGCGACTCTGATCTCCCCCCTCGACTTCCAGTACATCCCTTCTCTCTCCCCAGTGGCTCTGTTCTCTCCCCAGCGGCCTTGCCCGCTCCCTATGACGCCCTGCACACCCCTTCTCTCTCCCCAGTGGCTCTGTTCTCTCCCCAGCGGCCTTGCTCGCTCCCTATGACGCCCTGCACATCCCTTCTCTCTCCCCAGTGGCTCTGTTCTCTCCCCAGCGGCCTTGCTCGCTCCCTATGACGCCCTGCACACCCCTTCTCTCTCCCCAGTGGCTCTGATCTCTCCCCAGCGGCCTTGCTCGCTCCCTATGACGCCTTGCACATCCCTTCTCTCTCCCCAGTGGCTCTGATCTCTCCCCAGCGGCCTTGCTCGCTCCCTATGACGCCCTGTACATCCCTTCTCTCCCCCAAGTGGCTTTGATCTCTCCCCTTGACTTCCTGTCCATCCCTCCTCTCTCCCCAGTGCCCTGCTCCCTCCCCATGACTCCCTGTACCCATTCATGCCAACGTTTTAAAAGTGGAAAGTGGGAGGTTTTGAAATAAAAATCAGGGGAACTATTTTTCCTATAGACTTATATTGAGGCATAAGCAATTTTAGGCAGGAGACAGCTAAAATAAAGCCGATTTTGGCTGAAAAAATCGAGTCTCCTGACTGAATCGGGTCTGTTTTTTTCTCTTTCTCGCCCCTCTCTATCTCTCTCCCCTCCCCCCCAAGCAGCCCAACTGTCTCTGCAGGAGTCCCTGTTCATCCCTCCTGTGGTCCAGTTCCCTCCCAAAGACCCCTTGTACACACTTCCTCTGGCTCCAGTGGCCCTGCCCCCTATAATTCCCAGTACGTCTCTCTTTTCATTCACATCTATGTGGCTCCTTCAAGGTCTTTCATCAAGAGTCGTGCATCCCAGCCGCGCTCCACCCAAGAGACTCTGCTCCTCAAAGACTCTCTCTGCATCTATTCAATCTACACGTCTGACTCCTTCCGTCTCTCACGCTCCTTCCATCTACGTGCAGCCCACCTCAGCACCCTGATCCCTCAGCCGAAACTTCATGAACTATCATCTAGGGACAGATGTATCATCATCCCAGTTTGCATTTCCTAAATAGCGATTTTTAAGATATCGCTATTCAAGAAATGCAAAATGGGATGTATAAAAATTGTGATTCGGTAACAGCGATTTCTTAAAAATCGCAATTGCTATTACCAAATCGCAATTAGGGAATAGGTCTCCATTCATCCCCATAGGTGCAAATGGTTTTGCATTACCTAATTTGCGAATTCCTGTTAGGAATTTGCAAATTACGTAATGAAAACCCCAGGGTGCTGGGGCCTAAGGCCCCCTTTGATGCATTAATGCACCCCAAAAAAATATTTGTGGACATATAAAGCGCACACATGCCCAAGGGGCATGTGTACACTACATGTCATTTTTAATAATGCATTTGTAATGCATTTTTAAAAACTGCACACGCTTACCACCAAACTTGAGTTTGTGGTAATTGCATTTCCTAAATGCCAAATATGCATTACGTAATGCATGATACATTTGAATAGGTAATCGCAAATAGGTATTCCCTATTTGCAATTCCCTATTCAGGGAATCGCAAATTGCGATTCCTTAATCGGAGTCGCAATTTTATGGAATCGCTATTTTTGCGGTTCCTTAAAATTGCACTGCAAATTCCTTTCATAAATCATGAAAGGTGATTTTCCATTCGCAAACGGTGGAATTTTGCGATTCGCACTGTTTGCAAATGCAAAATCCTCTGATACATCTGGCCCCTACTCCCTCCACTGTTCTCTCCATAGCTCCTCCATCATGTACTACAGTCAATCACAAAGACGCGCCAGTTCACACGCTTTACATTCCCGCAGCCCCTCCTTCTCCCTCTTTTGTGGGCCCTACTACCTCCCAAAGACTCCTGCACCCTACTCTGCACGTCACTACCAAGCCACGCAGAGCTTTCCCAAACCTCTCCACAAGGCTTTCTTTTTCCTTTCTCCCTGTAACGTTCCAGATCAATTTACACACCTGGGCTCCCTCCACAAGAGGGTGGAGGGCTTTAAGGGTGGCAGCTCAATTTTTCTTGTCTTTTTGTCAAACTTCCTTCAACTAGTAAAATAATTCCCTCCCTCGTAAGTAGAAGCTTCATGCTGGGCATGTCCTCATTAATGAACCCCTGAGATCTGGTGTGTAATCTAAGACATTTTAAGGTGCTAGTCATGTGTGACAGTGATTTCACAGTAATTGGTTTCACTTGGTGGAGCACACTGTTCTCACAAATTATGTGTTAGGGAAGTAAGTGGGCATGGACTGGGTTCTAGAAATATGACCAATTTGGCCACAAAAGAACCTGGACCGAGCTGAGCTTCGGTCCCAAGCTCCTCTGCACGCCTGCCCAGCGACACACTTCCTGTTATGGTCAAATCTCATGCTTAGCTCATTTGCAGGCCTCACAATTAGCAAATTACTAGGCTAGCTGCTGCAGCTAACCTGCAACCATACACAGAAGCTTCTCCAGGGGCCCGGGAGCCTTTCTCCCCTCTACCCCTTCCCATGCCTTAAGAACCCCGCTCCTTCACCAAAGCCCCTGCGCCCTGAAACACCACGCATTCTTATGGCCCCTTTGATCCTCAGCCCTCTTTCACGCACCTTGGTTCACTTCCATATTCATTATATGTTTGTCCATGCCGACTGACTCTCCCCCTTTCGTCAGGACCCCCTCCTGTGCTCCCTGACATCCATGCTCCATAACTCCCCCACAGGGCCGGCTTTAGGGCGGCGTGACTGGTGCGGCCACACTGGGCGCTGGCCTGGAGGAGGGGCGCTGACCTCAGGGGGCGCTGTGTTTAGCAATAACTTACTATTTAAAAGCACCTGAAGCATAGTTCCATGTGTGCCTGCCTGCCAGACAACAATAACTGTGTCAAGGTAACTCCTGTGATTCATGTTCCTGACAGAGAGAGAAAGAGATGAGTTTTGTCCAGTGGCAGTTTTGATTCTCCATAAAGTAGCACAGAGGGTTAATAGTCCTGCTGCAAAGAACAGATCTGTATTTTATGTTGATAGCTGAGTGGATTAGTAAAGCCAGCCTTTACCAGAGCTTTAAAACAAATAAAATGCATTATCTTAGAAGGGCTGTGGAGAGATGATGGGTACTTTTGCTGGGTGGTTTTGCAGGAATCCATGGAGGAGGTCCTCTGGTACAGGGGGACAAAAAAGATTGTCGCACAGGGCACCACCAGCACTAAAGCCGGCCCTGCTCCCCCATGTTGTCTAGCATTATTCAGTGCTTCCATGTACCCCTCCACACTCGTCTGTGTCATTGCTTACATCCAGAGGACCCGAAGAGCATCTGGGAGTTTTCTCTGTCTCCTGTTCATATAATGTCTGTTGGAGTGACAACATCAGATCGCTCAGTGCATATAACCTTGTCTCGTCAACATTCAATGGGTGCTCTACACAGACCTACAGTCCAGTGCAAGGCTACTGAAATTATATTTTTTTGCATTTTTAATATATGATCTAATTTATATTTTGTAGCATAGCTATTAATTATGAATAAATACATTCCTGTTTTTTATGGTTCCCTAAAGTGTTGTGATTGTCTTGTCGTGAGCATTTTTAAGTGCACTCTCTTCTCCTTGGGCAGTGCCAATGGGCACATTTCTGCTGCCGGAGCACAAGTGACATTTTGCAAATCATTCCCAGGTAACAGGCGCCATGTTTGATGCTCATGGGGATAAACTAGCATCTCCTCGGTGGCGACAGCCTCAGCATCTGCTTAGTGTATTTGACGTATAACAGACTCGCTCCTTAGTAAAAGCCACTTTTTAGGTATATAACACTAAGGGGGGGTCTGAGTGAGAAGCCTGATAAGGTGGTTGTTGGGTACAACTTACTCTGTAAAAGACAACCACTGTAGACTTCATTTTTTATTGTTTTTATTCATTTTGACAGAGTAACACACAAAATCTGTAAAAGTAGCCTTGCTGCAGGACCCTGTATGCAAGGAAGCATAAGGCAGAGGTGCAAGGAATCAGGAAACATGGGTATTACAACTTATATTAAAGATATCAATATGGTCTGTAGATTTATACCAGGGATAATCCACGACGTTTCAGAACACATTTCCTACAGAGTTTATGACGTTCACATCTCAAGTTCTCAATGTGTCAGTTTCAGAAGGTGCCAGACATGGCAGAGTAAGACATTTAGGGAAATCTCAAATTTAAGTTACTCAATATAAAAGGATAAATCATTAGAAATGTCCCAAACCTTCGAAATTACTGTAGTTACTTACAGAGGTTAACCTGAGAAGTTGCCATTTCAACAACACAAGCCATATCGGACGCGTCCCTTTGTTTTCACTAAATTCAGAATTGGCTATTTCAAAACAAAAAAAATTCTGTGCGACATTTTGAAGCGCTTGCATCCATCCACAGGGTTCAGAACCCTTACTTTCACAGCACCTAGAAGCAAAGCACTCTTTCATTTTACAGTTAAATTATTCTACAACATTTTCCTGGGCTACACTTTGATCCAACTTTTGTATTTTGACACTTAATTTGCACTATACTTTTCAAACCATTTTCAACATTTTAAATGGGTTTTATTCGTACTTCCCCGTCACAAGATTCTAGTGGCAGCCCCAGAGTGTCAAATTAGTCGACATGTTTCAGTGCTCAAATTGCTGCCTGTTCTGTCTGGTATAGGTCAGATTCATTAGGACTTTTGGTTTAAGGTCATTTGAAAGTTAAAAAAATAAAATAAAAACATGGGGGGAGGTGCAAAGAAGACTATGGGGGTCATTCTGACCCCGGCGGTCTTAGACCGCCGGGGCCAGGGTCGGCGGGAGCACCGCCGACAGGCCGGCGGTGCCCCGCAGGGCATTCTGACCGCGGCGGTAAAGCCGCGGTCAGACCGGCAACACTGGCGGTCTCCCGCCAGTGTCCCGCCGCCCTATTGAATCCTCCAAGGCGGCGCAGCTAGCTGCGCCGCCGAGGGGATTCCGACCCCCCCTACCGCCATCCAGTTCCCGGCGGTCCGCCCGCCGGGAACCGGATGGCGGTAGGGGGGGTCGCGGGGCCCCTGGGGGCCCCTGCAGTGCCCATGCCACTGGCATGGGCACTGCAGGGGCCCCCATAAGAGGGCCCCTACAAGTATTTCACTGTCTGCTTGGCAGACAGTGAAATACGCGACGGGTGCAACAGCACCCGTCGCACCTTCCCACTCCGCCGGCTCGATTACGAGCCGGCATCCTCGTGGGAAGGGAGTTTTTCCCTGGGCTGGCGGGCGGTCTTTTGGCGACCGCCCGCCAGCCCAGGGAAAAACTTAGAATACCCTCCGCGGTCTTTCGACCGCGGAGCGGTATTTCGGAGGGGGAAGTCTGGCGGGCGGCCTCCGCCGCCCGCCAGACTTAGAATGACCCCCTATATGTGCTTTTTGCAGGAGTGGCCAAAAGGACGGTGGTTATCCATCAGTCAACTAACTCTGGATTTTATGATTCCTGAGTTATCCTAATTGCTCACTTTGACCAGATCTCCCGAATGATCCCCTGGAGGCACAGCTGGGATACTGCCTGTCCTATTCCAATTCTAACCTCGTCTTTGGACTCTTAGACAGTGACCCCCTTTCATCCTCGCCCTCGGGAAATAATTCAGTGACAGCTGATTTAGTGTAAAAGGTCATTTATTAGGACAGGATTGCATAAGTAACATAACCATTAACTTTTAAACGTAACCGTAACTTTAATAAAGCCCTCCCATTAACATCTCCTCGCTCATCCTTCCCCTTCAAACCCTTATCTCGTTTCCATTCCCCTACGCACTCCCCTTTTCCTTTCATGCCCCATTTGGTTCGCGCGTACCCCCACTCAGAGCCTTCACCTGCTTGTTTATTTCCTGGAAGGGTGGCCAAGCCCGCATCTGACTCACCACCCTCCCCCATCTACTGCCAACCAGCAGAAACCCATTTGCCGTTTTGCTGCCCCACCCCCCCTAAGGCCACGCTACTGCGACCAGTACTTCTCATTTCTTGTTTGTAATCCACAAGTTCTCTCCCCACAACCCTTCTACCAGCAGTCTCAGATCTGTCAGATAGTATGCATTTCCCAGTGTGGACAGGTGAACACCATTATCTCTGAACAGTGCAACCTCCTGCTCAGTAATGTTCTCATGTTTCAGTATTTTGCTCCCTTGCGCCCAGCAAAAACCCTCATTGCTCTGTTAATTTTCCTTCGAGCCCGCTCCATGGCTCCATACTTTACTGCCCCTCTCCACACTCTACGTGGAACAAATTCCGTCCATACCAAGCATGTACCATGCAGTTTTTTCTTGATAATCTCCAAATCCCTCTGCATGTGTTGCAGTAGCGTGAGACCTGACAATTTTACGAGATCATTCTCTCCCAAATGTATGATTAACAAATCTGGACATCACCAGTTCAATAAGTTAGCAGTGACGAAAAGAAACAGGTTACCCCACCGCATTCCGCTCTTTCCCCACCATAGCACCTATTGCCGCCTGCTGGACAGTCCCAGGGCCTGACCATATATCTGTTCCTCCGCGAACTTCGCTGCCCAGTGGACAATTGAATGGCCGCCCAGCCATGTAACCGTCTTGCCCTGCGATGGACCAACGCATCTCCTGCAATGGAAAACAACTGTAACATGTTTTTTTGAACATAACAATACCCCTACCCTTTCTCCAAAACCCTCTACGGCTGTCTCTCCCCACCTTTCAGGGTCTAACGTAACGTTCACAAAAACCTTGATCGCTAGCGGCTTATCGCCCTGATCTTTTCCCAGTCCCAACCCAAATGCGCCGCGGCCATAGCTGCCCCAAACCTAACTGAATGCGTGCCAAAAAAAACATGGCCCGGCAGCCCACCCGTCCCAACGCCATCCTTAACACTCGTAAAAGCTGAAAGCTAGTGAGCTTGGACCCTGATCTGTGCACAAAACCACGGCTTCCTTGTTTGACATCCGTGAGGATTGAAACTTGCTCCATTCCGTGACTGGGAAGGCCAATACATTGCTCCCTTTCTCTAACCATACCCACTTTCCTTTACCTAGCTAATCAGTTTTCGATCGTCTAAGCCATGATCCCCAATCGATCGCCGTGCACACACCTCCCTGTATCGTATCCCAACTACTGCCCCCACACCCTACAATTCTGACACTCTAAAATCTCCAAACATCCACACCATGCATAAGCGGAAAAGTGCTAGTTCGTATTCGTCTGCGCAACATACCGGCAGTACGTGTAACAACTTCAGTAACAAATCAAAATCAATGGGTTCCCTGGCCATTCTACCCTCTACCGCTCTGATTCTGCCCCAACCTTTTAACATTCTTCCCAACAGATCATTTCTTGCTGGGTCGTGATCAAAACAATTTCCCATATAAGATACACCTGCCAGTTTACCCCCGATAGTGGCCGCTGATAAACCTCTCCGAATCATGCACAGCACAAAACGCAACGCCCGATGCTCTAGCTGTTTGTCACTCTGTCCCCATAAATTTCCTGTAAACCGCTCAAAAGACTGAAAAACCCAGCCAGGCCAACCGGTAACATCGCCATGTGGATTCCGCTAAAGACATCTCCACCAGTCCCGTGATCATCATGCCCCCCCATTCCCAAATGTCTGTCGGGACCGCTGTCTTGGGCCATGCCTCTGCACGCCATCTGCCATCCCAGAAAATCCCAAAAACCATGCGCTCCTGCTGCATCTGAAAATATCTGTACCTGCCATACTGTCTAATTCGCAGGACCACATGGATACACCGTTGAATTGTTTCAGAAATGTTTCCCACACCCTAACATCTTCTCTGAGTCCCCTTGACACTCTTATTCTGTGGTGTGGCAAAAATGCGCCTGACACGGACAAACCTAGTCGCCTGCAAAAACGTCCTCCCCCCCCAACTGCCCTACAAACAAAGTTAAAGTACCCCGACAGCTTCGGGGCTGTTCTCAAATCGATTTTTCGTGCCTCCTTCACCGTGACCAAGAAAACCAGCATCTCCGTTGCTTTCTGTGTCGGTAATCTGGCCGTCATTGTACTGGAGTCTAACTCAATACCCAGAAGGTGAGAACTGATGAGGGACCTTCGGACTTTTCGGGTGCCAACGGCACTCCCATCTGCTGTGCCATGTCCTGAATATTTTCCAGAGCCGTCCGGCATTACCCTGCATCCTTTCTTCCTACAAAAAGGAAGTCATCCAAGTAATGGGTCACCGCATAATGCCCACTGCTCTTGACAAAAACCCACTGCATGAAGGTGCTAAACGCTTCGAACAAGGCGCATGAAATCACGCAAACCCATGGGCAGGACCCTGTCCACATAGATTGCTCCTTCAAACTGCATCCCCAGCAAATCAAAAATCCCTTGGATGTATCGGCAATAACCTGAAAGCTGATTGTATATCGCATTTTGCCAGTTCTGCCCCATGGCCACATGCCCTGGCCAATTTTTATAGCATCATCCACAGATGCATACACCACTCTGGTGACTTCCGCTGCAATGAAATCATTAACAGATGTGCCCTCCGGCCATGAGAGGTGATGTTTCAACCTGAATTCACCCGGGGCCTTCTTCGGCATGACTCCCAATGGGGATATCCTAAAATTCTGACCTGGCCTCTCATAAAATGGGCCCGCAATTCTGCCCAATGACAGTTCCTTGTCCAAATTTTTTCTTTTACCACCTGTGGTAGTTCCTTTGCAGACCGCAAGTTGTCTGCCCAGCGTCATCCCCCGTGGGCCTTGGTAACTGACCCTGAAACCTTCTTGAAAAACTTTCTGCTAACTTAAAAGCAGCTGCCCTATCCCTGTATATACGCAGCCGTGGTAAGATAAAGTCTAACCTAACTGACGTAGGCCCCTTTTGGAGCAGTAGCGCCCTGTGTCCCTCTGCCTTTAGCCGCCCTCCATTGTTCGGAGGGACTGGAGAGTGAAAAGCAGTGTGTGACCGGGTGACGGCTCCCGCACTTGGAGCAGTCATGTTTAAATTTGCAAGGGTGTCTGGAGCAGAAACCCTTGTTGAAATTCCAGCACGCTCCTGTCGTGTTAGGTGTTGTTCTTTGTCCCACACCCGCCCCCCCACCGGGGCGGGACGTTCCTGAAACGGCTTATGTGCCACTGGTAACCCCCTGGCTGTATGTGTCAATGCTGCGGATTGTGATGATGCCATCCACTGCATCCATAATTCTGGGTCTACGTCCCCCCATGGCTTATCTGGGTTAATGCTCAATCAAGCTCTGAACCCCCAAATTGCATCTGCGCTTTCCTAATGATGTCCATGTATTTAATAGCGCTATAGCCCTGTCAGGGTATTTCTTGCAATAAATGCTTGCAAAGATTAAACGCTGATGTCCAATTGTCCATATTAATTGGCACCCTCGGCCTACGGGCCAACTCCCCTTCCTCTTCCTTAGACCCTTCTGTGGCTTGTATGTCCCTATGTAACAGTTTAAAAAACGTCTACGTACTCGTGTCTCCATATTCTGGCCTTGTTTTCTCCACTATGTGTGGGCCCAATGGCATAGCCAGACCCATATAGGGTAGCCTCCTCTTGTGTTCTCCCCCTTCCTTCTCTTCTGTGCCTGACTTCTCTCCGCTGCCTTGTCCCCGCCCTCAGTTGTACCTCTGGCTTGCAGCTCTGTGCCTTTTTCCCCGCCTTTCTTATCTTTACCTGTTAGCGTGTCAAATATCGAACCTTCTCCTACCCCAACGGACTTGTAAATTGGAGTGTCCTCCCATTTTGCACCGTCCCCCAAACCGACCACCATTGCCCTTTACCTCTGCAATGTGCCGCCACCGGCCGCTAAACCTTCCGGCCCCTCGGCCCCGTGCTTGTTCTTGCCTTCTTTCCTGTGGACCACTGCTGTTGTCCCGCTCCTGAAAAATAGAAGCGGAGAGAGGGGTTGCGCCGCTCCTGCATCCTCTTCCCCTCCCCCTTTTGCTGTGTACCTCCATTTCCTTGATCTCCCCCTCTTCCCATTCTTCCAGATCCTCTTCATAGTCAGGTTCCAGCACATCCTCTTCATACACATCCATCCGTTTCAACACTCCCACTCCTCATCATGTAGTTATTAGACATGTCATTGTGACCCACCTGGCGTCCGCCATCTCTGTGTTGTCCCCGATCCTGCGGAGTAGAGAAGGCCGCCGGAGACCCCTCTAGCGCTTCTGACCAACGTGCCGGGGCCGTATTGCGCCCCGTTGGTATCGCCTTCTTTCTGCCAACCTCTTGCGCTGGCATTGACCTTCCGCGCGCCGCGTGGCCGTATGCGCCACTGGCTCCCATCGCGCTGCCTAAACCACCATCCTCCCTGACTTCTTGTCCCCCTCGGCTCCGGACCCATACCCAGCTGCCGCTCCGCCCTTAGGTAAAGACAAGTCCAAGGGTGTAGTTTCTATGATGGGGCGGGGAGTTCCTGCACTAACGTTTCTTGCTCGGGGCCCCCGTCCGCCACACTCTGGTTCTGTGATAGCCCAACCTCCCTCGCCTGCTCAAATGGCGCTGTGCCCTCTTCTGAGGGGCCTGGCTCAGCTTCGGGGCCCTCCCCATCTCCCAATTGGCTGGTGGGGGAGGTTGCGCCAAGCGCCCGTGCCACCGCCGCTTTTCTGGGCTTTTTTGACCCTCTCTGGGGATGTGCATGCGGCGACTGCCGCTGCTACTCGCCTGGACGTGGCGCGCACCGGCCGTACCATCCCCACCCAGGCCTGTTCCAGGACCCCAGGCCTGAGGAGGTCAGCCCGCCCGCCTCTCCAAGAATGCGAAGCGCAGCTTGTACCGCCTCCGCGTCGTGGCTGATTGCCACGGCGCTGGGTCGGAGGTCCTCCCCAACCTTACCTGCCTGTACCCCCCTGCTGCGGGCCACAGAGGGCGTGTTGAGAAAGGATACGTGGGCCCTGCGTAACTTGGCGCCTCCCGTGGGGTCTGGCGGGGGCCTGGCAAGAGGGGGTCCCTATAGTGCGTTGGTTTTGCCTTGTGTAATAACCTCCTTGTACAAAATTGTAATTAATTTTTATTTTTTTATTTTTTTTTGGGGGGGGGGGGCCTGTATTGTCCCTAAATCACTTAAATTGTGCCTTAAAGGCCGGTGGCGAGGGCCCCACACTGTAATGATGTGGGCTCCCCACCTAGATAATTGTAGTAGCCCAGCCTGAGTCTATTGCGTAGTATTATATATATATTTCTATTTATTTCCTCTTATTTTATTTTTTTTGTTAGGCCCCCACGCGGTCGGGGCCAGTACAATCTGGACCGCCGCTACTGTAAGGAGATGTTGGGCCTATAAAACAAAAAGGCCTGCTGGCGGGGCCCCCAGGGGCCGTGGTGGCTTAAAACCAGCCACCTGTTACCGCGGCCGTGGAGCTATAAGTGCAGGCCGGCCGGCCAGCAAACACGTGCCTTGATTCCTGGAAAGGGGGGAGCGGCCGCTCGAAAAGGAGCGTATGGCCACCCCCAGTAGATGTGAAGGAGGGGGGGCAGGGGGGGCGCGCGGGCTGAAAGCGCGCCCCGACCTACTGTTATAACGAAAAAGTGGAGATACCCGTATACCCCTTCCCCGCCCTGGGCCCCACCCTACCTGAACCTCAAAACAAATCCGGCAGTGAAGAACCCGAGGGACCGGCCACTCCAAACTAAACCGCGCGATGGGAGCGCGTAAAGAGGCTCGTCCCTCCACCCCCAACCCCTTTTATTCCCTCCCCTTAAACCCACCCCCACTTACCTTTTCCCCAATCCCTTTCCTCTTCGCCATCACTTCCTTCCCGAACTGTCCCGCAGGAAGACTAGAGCGTTGCTCTTGCTTCCCGCGGGCCCCTCCATAGTCTTGGTTTCTTCTACTCTCTTCTCCCCCTCCGACATTGCTCATCCTTGTGCACACATCCTTCACACTAGAGCTCCTGACCACTCCAATCCTGCTCTCCTTACCAGGCCCGTGGTCCTCTAACCTTCCGGAAAAGATCTGGCAAGAGTGAGATAAAGGGACAGGAAATGTAGGGTGGTGGAAGAAACACGTACGAGGTGGAATCAAGACTGGGCAGCCTCGGAAATCATGAGTCAAAGAGACAGGAAGTTTAGAGGGTGGAAGAGAGAGGTTCAATCAAGACTAGGCAGCCGTGGTCTTCAGAAACCCCGAGGTTTAGCAGCGTGGGTGAGTGGTGGTCTCCTAAACAACACATTGGACCCTGCCACTTTTTCTTTTAACAAATGAATCGATTTTGCCCTTTTCTAACTATCCCTTTCACTTTACAGACACCCTTGGAATTTCTGCTGAGGCGAGGTTGTGTTTCTGGACATACTACCACCAGGGGCGGGGGGGGGGGGGTCAGTGAGATTGAGAGGGTGTGAGCCTCAGATTTTCCACCAATCACGCTTGCACATCATGTCAAAATACATTATAGAACAAGCAGGGCACATGAAAGCGGCAGGGGAAAGGGAGTCGAGTGGATTGATAGTGAAAGAAAGCACACTATTTTGTAAAATAACCAACATTTTTAAAGATTTTTAGAGCAGAGGAGAGTTTGTGTGTTTTTGTCTGTGTTTATGTAAACATTCCTTGTGAAATGCAACAGACATCTCACCATACCCGGCAGAAAGCACCTGTACCCAATTATGTTTCAGAAAAATACATATACTATGGGTGGGTGTAACACCCCAAACAGCCCCCTTGAAGCTATGCCCCGGCCTAGTACCCCCCCTCCATCGTCACTGTTACCAGGTGCCCACGGCTCATTAACCGTATCTTTGCCTTTGACGCTGTACATCGTTCCGCTGTCCTTCGGCTGTGTTTGTGTTTTACAAATACCACACACAAATAAGCAACATGCTGACAATCATATACTGCTCCCAGCAATGGTATTTTGTGTTGTACACACACGCAAAGACCATCAAACCAACAGACCCTCGCAAGTGATGTTCCCAGAGTCCACTGAAGGCCTTCCCAGATCCACACGCAATGGCGTCCAGATAGAGAATGTGCCACAATGCCATAACAAGGGGGGGGGTAGGAGCTATGCAAATACACATAAGGAGAGGATGTGACTTAACGGCCGGAGCTGCAGACTTTGAAGCTGGGGATCTAGGTGTGAGTCCCGGCGCTGGCTCAACACATTGTGATTCTAGGCAAATCACTTAATCGCTCTGTGCCCACCAAGAATGAATGTGTTCTTGAGTAACGTAACTGGTGCTTATGTAAAGCGCTCCGATACCTTCGGGTCGACTTTGCGCTATATAAATCCGCCAAAAAAAATACTCCTCGTCAGAGTTAATAGGCGCTATATAGATGCAATTTAAACAAATAGCTCATCTATATCGGACAGCAGGTGAAGTAAAACGTAAATCAGAGACTAGCGCTGCTCCGGGAGCCTCAAGGCACCACATCACTCAGAGGAGGCAATCCCTACATCAAGGCGTGACTCCGATCTGAAGATGTGAAAGGCACTTAGACTCGGAGTCATAACACTCAACGACACTCACGCCTCACTGGAGCAGGTCACGCCTTTCCTTCGCCCGACCCCCCTCTCCCTTCAGCCGCACGCCCAAGACTTCCGCTGACGTCAGGGCACATATTGATATTTTGGGAGCTGCCTTCTTGGCACACAGCGGGGGATTGTTTCCTCATCCTGCCCCCGCCCACGTCCCAAAGCTCTCCATGCCGACTCTGAGCCTGCAGGGGGGAGATTAACAGGGCTTGGTGTGGGAAGGGACCCCCCAAGAATAATGCCAGCCTCAGGAAACGTCTCCCCCCAACCCTGTCCTGCCTTCCTGGCACGGCAGGGGGTGCTGAACGAGAGAAGGAACAAGGCTGTGTGCCCCCACCCCTTTCTACCACGCCTTCTCTGGCATCAAGAAATTAATTACAATTCGTGCCAGGGCAGTGGGAAAACTATAGCTAGCTTTGTGTGTCACTTATAAAGCGCTTTAGGCGCAGTGCATGAGAAAGCCCTGTGTCGTGGTTTGGAAACACAAGAGCGTTCAGCTCTTTGGAAAAAGCGGGTCTCATATGCCTGAGTAGAGCGTTCTGTACATTATAGGCGAGGCCTAAATAGCGCTTTGGAACGCTACCTAAATGCTTCAAAGCTCTGCTTGCGTGTCTGTCAGCATGCGCTTTGGATACACTATGGGGCATATTTATACCGAATTTGCGTCATTTTTCTTACGCAAGTTCGTCGCAAGGCTAACTCCATATTTATATTTTGACATTAGACCAGTCTAACTTCAAAATATTGGAGTTTGCACCATTTTTTAGATGCGTGAACCTACCTTGCATCAATGAGATACAAGGTAGACGTTCCCATCTAAAAAAATGGTGCTAACCTCATAGCCCCATATTTATCCCCCTGTGCTAAAATGAGGCACGGGAGGGAGGAGGGGCTAAATAATGGTGCAAAGCTGGCTTTTCACCATTATTTAACGTCTAGGTCAGACCAGGTGTTAAGGGACCTGTGGACCCATTTGCATGGTTAAACACCATGGAATGGGTCCACGGGTGCACTCCTTGAGCCCCAGGAACACCTCCACCCACACCAGAGGGACACCAGAGGATGGGGGACCCCATCCCATGTAAGTAGGGTAAGTATAGGTAAGCAATTTTTTTCGATTAAACTGCCATCGGGGGCCCAACTTGGGCCCCCTGCATGGCACTGGGTGCAAAGGCCATGCTCAGGGGACCCTGTGCTGGCAATTGGGGTGGTGGGCATTACTCTTGTCTTATCTAAGACAGGAGTAATGTGGTGTGGATGGTTTTGCATCAGAAAATGACACTAGGCGGGTTAGAGTCATCTTTTTTTACTCTAACCAGCCTAATGTCATTTTTTGGTGCAAAACCCCCTTCTCCCATACTGCCACTCCCACCCGGCTAACGTCTTTTTTTTTTTTTTTTTTTACGCTAGCCCACACTTTGCACCGGCTTGCGCCATTCCATAAATATGGTGCGCAGCAATGGCACAAGCAGTGCTAAACATTTTGGTGCAAAACTGCATTAGTGCTTTTTTGCACCAAAAAGTATAAATATGCCCCTATGTGCGGCTGGGATCTGTAGCTCTCTGTGGTCTTTCAAGCGCTTTGGGTACAATATACGAGGACACTATACCACTACATTGGGTGTGTGTGCCTGTGTGTGGTGGTCAGAGGAGTGCTTTGAATGCTGCCTTCAAGTGGATGGTATATTGATTTACATATAGGCCCAGATTTAAGAGGGCCCAGCGCCTCCTTGGGCCGCATTAGCGCCATTTTTTAAACGCTAATGTGGCCCAACGAGGCCAAAATCGTAGCGCTAGATTTACAAAGTGGCGCAATGCTTGCATTGCACCACTTTGTAACCCCCTGCGCCACATTATGTCTGCGACAGGCATAATGTATGCAAGGGGGGGGCGTTCCCCCATTGGGAGGGTTGGAAAAATGGCACAAAGAAATCAAAAAGATTTCTTTGCACCCTTTTTGTAATGGCATTTTTAACCCCTGCTCAGAGCAGGCGTTAAAAGAGGGCACACCATGGTTTACAATGGGCCCCTATATACTGTTCAGGGTTAGCACAAAAATTTGTGATGCTAATCCTGCAAAGCACCAAACTAGCGTAAAAAATGTTGGTGCTAGTTCCCTAATTACTGGCATGGTGCGCCAACGATAAGGGGCGCAAGAAAAGTGGCACTACACTGGATGCAGCACCACTTTTCTTAAATCAGGCCCATAGTGTGTATAAGATGCATGTACAGCATATATTTTAATATTAATAATTTACCCCCTGTTCATTAAAACCTTCTAAACCCAATGTGTAATTTAATCAGTTACCTTTAAAATCCACACTTCAAGAATATTCCAAACAATTTGCAGCTAGAATCTACAGCCTTTCCTTTTCATATTTATTAAAGAAGCAACTTATCAAAATTACTACTACATGTATATATTGTTAGACAGGGCTCTGTCTCCTTTTATTTCTCAGTGCAGTCGAGTGGAGGGATTTATGATGGAGGGTCTCAACCCCAGTTTTGATGCAAAACCTGTGTAGCTCCCTCCCCTCTCTTCAATTTACACCAGGCCGGATTACGCATGCGCATTATTAACTGCCCAGACCTAAACCGCACAAGGTACCTTCTCTTCTGGGCATCTTTAACACCATTCAGATACTCTGGAGAGCTCGCTCTCCTAGGGATATTTTGCGTTTGGGGCGTGTCCAGTTGTGGCACACGGAGGAGTATTACCCTCTCACCTCATGCCATTGACTGGTGTATTCTCCTCCAGGGAGAGCTCCCGTTGGAATGCACTATTATACATCTGAAAAGTCTATTTACTCCTCACACTGTTCATACTTTTTATTTATTTTTCTACATGCTTTCTATTCAGGAAGATAGAATGTTCGCTACTTTTTCCCCAGCATTGGCAAATCCAGTAGGAATGGCTGTAATGTGATCTACAGCATTTGCCCATAGTAGAAGCAGTTGTGACTTCCGCTATTTATATTTGTTGGCACATTAAAGACCCGTTGGCTTTGCCAAGGTATGTTTTATTTTTTTATTTTTTGCTGAAGTAGCTCTCACCTCTGTCGCAGAGCCTACCACCCATACTGAGTGCTTTTGCTGCTGTTGGTTAAGGGAGGTCAGCGTAACTCCAAGATTGGAGCAGAAATCAAATAACTCACTCTAAGCTATTGAACCCAACTGTGAATAGAAGACCTATCTCTTTTTAAACAAGGATAACAATGATTGAGCAATACAAGTCTCACTGATACACCTCTGTAAACACTATCTAAGGTTCTACCCAACACTGCCCTCTAAGAGTAAGAATTTGTTTGACCTCCCTAGCTTGGAAGGTTAAAGCTTAAGATGTCTTAGTGCATGAAGGAGAGTTCATTTTAAGGTATACAGCACTCAACGAGCTGTTGATGACTGCAGAATAACTTCAAGCCTCAAGAAGAGTGCTCCGCTGTTATACTGCATGCCGGATCCAGCTCCTTGCTACAACGAAACAAGAGCATTTGGTCATAGGCTTGGGTTTCAGCGGCCAAACCATGGAGCAATCTACCACCTACCTCTTGAAATTTGCATTCTCGGTAGTCCAGCCAACCACTCCTCGTGTGAAGAAAGGCATGCAAGAAGAAGAACAGTCAGCACTCTGGGGCCGACGCTTTGGAACAATCTAGAACCAACATTGAGGTCACAACCAACCAAGCAGACGTGCAAAGCGGATCTGAAGTGTTAGCGATCAGAGCAACCTTCCATATTGTAGCTTATCACAACAAAACTCCACCTCAACCACTGTTCTCAGAAAAGAAACCAGGCCACTTTCCACCTCACCCTTTAACATGGCATCCGCGTCCTGACCTCATCTGCGATTCCAACATGTTCAGGAGACCAGAGCGGTGACTGGGCTCAGCCACCTTCTTGACCCTTTAGGACACCACCTAACCTGATCTTACAATCCACCACGAAGGTCAGTAGAGGACTTTCTAGACCTTCCCAGCTGCGAGGTCCGGGCTCCCCACACACAGTAGACTCTTCCAGTGCCTGGGTCAGCCACGAGGCCGACGTGTCACAAGCTCCTACCCCTTGGCCAGGAGACCCAGGCCTCTAGGCAGCCCTCTAACCTGTGCATACAGTGATCTCAATTCCTCAAATTATCAGGGGTAGTGGAATCCACACCGCCCACCCTTTGACCTCTAGTGACATCACAGGCTAACTCCTCCCCTCATTTGCCTTTTTGCTGCTGACAGGCTGGCTAAGGAGGGAAAACTACTGAAAGTAAAGAGGACTCTCAGGATTATTGACGTTTTGTACCTGCTGCTGCCTTCATGAGACCAGGAAAACAATGTCAGTGCCAAGAGGTTCCAGAGGGCAAGCCCGGGGTAGCAGCTGACATTCATAAATGAGGTCCATGTGGGAGAATGCAGGTTTCCCAGGAGTGGGCGGGCCAAGGAAGGATGCATCTGGAGGAAGGAACAATGACACACCTCAAGGAGAGGAGGGGCACCCTACAGTGTTTAGCCAGTCTTCCACTCCCTTGTACAGCCGCTTAGTCACCCCTCAAGGAAGCTTTGAAGTGGTACACTCCACTGAGGCGAATGCCAAGTCACAGCAGCAAGCTAATTGTGTCCCACGGCCGGAGAGGCTATCCTCCCACCAGCATGTTCAGCGAGGAAGAGTCCTCTATTTAAATTTTTTTAATTTGAATGTTATTGGGATATTTCCAGCATACAGAAGAGGATTCCACTTTATCACAAGGAACTATCCCACTGACCACTAAACAACAGAAACATTACAAAGGACCACACACAATAAAGAGTGTAACCCTTAGACGCAATACAGCAGATCCTCCCAGGATTTAGTGGCATAAAAGTTAGCAAATTTTGCACCCCAAAAATGTAAATTTTCCACCACACAATTTCACTTTTTTCGGCATTATTGAGCATTCTTTTTAACTTGCAATCATTCCTTTTCAGCTTCAAATCAACTAAAACTATTCCACCAAACTACTCCACTTGGATATATGCACGTTTCAGGTATCCAAGAGTGTTTGTTTGGTATTAGTAGCTTTATCAGACATTAAAAGTGTGAAAGCCTGAACTGACCCTGCCAGGATTCAAACTCATAACCTGGTAGTTATACTTAAGACTCTTGCTGCTTACGTTTAACTCCTCAAGTCACTTCGTGCAAAAACACCTGATTGCGAGGGAATCCCCGCCGTGTTCATGCTGGCGGTCTTTTCACAGACCGCCAGCCCTCTTGAGACCCTGCCGGACGAATAATATACATTGTTTCCGCCCACCGGCCCAGCAGAATGCTGGGCCGGGACATTGCCGATGGCTCCACATGGAGCCGTCGTCAATGCCGATGTGCGGCGGGTGCAGCAGCACCCATCGCACAGATCACTGCCCATAAATCAGGCAGTGGCCTGCATGACGGGGCCCTGCGCGGGGGCCCATGCACTGCCCATGGCAAGTGCATGGGCAGTGCAGGGGCACCCAGGGGACCCCGGAGCACCCCTTCCGCTAGCCTTTCCCTGGCGGGTGAACCCGCCAGGGAATGGCTGGCGGAACAAGGGTTCTTTATCCGCAGGGGAGCGCTGCTTGCAGCGCTGCCCTGTTGGATGAAGAATTTTGCCACCATCAGGCTGCCTGTCGGCGGTGGCCTGGCGGTGGTGGAAGGCCGCCTGTGGCAGTCCCCCCTGCCTTCATTATTTGGCAGTCGAGAGGCTACATCTACTTCCCACAAACCTTCCAAAGTTCCCTAAATGTTCTTCCATTTCACTTTTCTGGGTGGCATGAATTAGATGGCAGAAGTCAGAGAAGAATCATAAAATGAAGCTTTATAGCTAATATGCAAACACAACATAATACACACTGAAACACTGTTGGATCCGACATCCTTGGCGTGGTTTTCTCAAACTTTTGGGCTTTAATCCTCCTCTTTTTGCTAACTTCGTTTTTGTTGGTTCTAAGACTCTGCACACTTTACCTCTGCTAGCCAGTGCTAAAGTGCTTGCGCTCTTGCCTTTGAAGATGGTAACACTGGCTTCTGACCAATTGGCACCTTTAATTTACCTGCAAGTACCTAGTAAAGTGGTACTACCTGTACTTAAGGCATGTAAATGCTACTAGTGAGCTTGTAGCACGGATTGTGCCACCCACAGTAGGTCTTTAAACCTGTCTCAGGTCTGCCATTGCAGCATGTGAGTGTAGTTATAAACTGACATTTCAATATGGCAACATACACATTTTACCATGCTGAAACCTTCCTTTTTAATACATATATGTAATTCCTAGGATAGGCCTTAAACAGATCACAGGGTAGGGTGCACTGTATTTAAAAAGTTGGCTGTGTACTTTTATCCCCTCACCCAATTCCTCCAACCCCCACCCCTCCACCCTCCAGTGCTGAGCCCCTTTTTTTTTCCCGCTATTTGGGCTAGTTCACACTCCATAACTTTTTGTCCCTATAAGCTATCCATGCCAACTTTGTGTCCTTTTTTACCAACATCCTGGGGATTCTAAAGGTGCCCAGGGTTTGTGGATCACCCTGGAGGGGACTGAGAAAATAGGCAAAATGTTGCAAAAGTATGAAGTTTTTGAGAAAAATTGAAAATAAGTGCTCCTGATAAAAGTGTCAGGTTTTTCTCCCAATAAATGGCATCCACAAACAGTTTGCTGTACTAAAGTCACCATCTTCCCAGCTTCCAGGAAAATGCAGGGCTGAAACAAATAAACAAACAATTTTTGTACAAGTTTTAGCATTTTTCTAAGAGGTAGCCTATTTTCCCTATTTTTTGTGCTCTCAACCTACTTGCGGTTTGTTGTGAAAAACAGTATAAAACCCATGGGTGATCCAGAAAAGCTATAGATTTCTGAAAAGTAAACAAAATTCTAAATTCAGCAAGAAGTCATATGTGAAGATCCCTCAAGGTTTTCCCAAGGAAAATACCTGTTGAAAAAAAATACCTGTTGAAAAAATACCTGTTGAAATATTGAAAATGACAGGGGAAAACTGGCATTTGTGACAGCATTTTAATCTGTAACTTTTTGTCACAATGGCAGATTGACAAAAGCAATATACCACTACGTCTGCTAGACCCTTCCAGCTGTGGGAATAAATAGGGTTTGTAGGATCTCCAAGAACCCAAGGTACCCAGAGCAAACAACTGAGCTGCACCCTACAACGGTTTTCATTGAGTACAAAGTATGGACAAATTCTTATAGTGAATATATTTCTGAAATGGGCACAAGATCTAGAGTTTAGCAGCAGTGGTTATTTCTACACATCCGAATTTGTGGGTACCCATCTTAGTGTATGATTTGGAGGGTATTTTTCAAAATGTCATCTTTCTTATACACTGGCTTACATTTCAAAAGGTACAAATGCAGCAAAATCCAATCCGCAATAACAAATGTTCTACTTTGCACTCTGTTTAAACAGGGACCCTCACTCTAGTCAGGATAAGGGACATACACAGCTCAGAGAACCTCTGCTCACCCCTTGGTAGCTTGGGGCAAACTGTCAGGCTTATCTCAGAGGCAGTATGTAAAGTATTTGTACAAACACACACAGTAACACACTGAAAACCCCACAAAAGGACTCCACACCAATTTAGAAAAATATCCAATATTTATCTAAATCAAGCAAGACCGAAGCAACAAAAATCCAACATACACAGGCAAAGATATGAATTTTTAAAGTAAAAGAGTCTTACCACATAGAAATCAATGGTGGCGTTGTTTTAGCACAAAGTATCTGGTATGTGTAGAAAATAAAGCCACATGGGCGACAGTGCATCAGAAAAGCAAGCAAGACGTTGATTCCTTACTCGCAAGTGAGGCCGTGCGTCAATTCTTTACTCACACTGGAGGCCACGTGTTGATTCTTTACCAGCAAGGGAGGCCGTGCATGGATTCCAGGTGTGCAGCCTCGGGTCCGTTCAGTGATGTTTGCAGATTTTGACGCCCAGAATCCATGCGTGGAAATATCCGACGCGCTGAGCAAAGAGTCCGCACTGATAACAGACGCTGCATTTTTTCTCCAGCTGTGAGGCAGGCGGTGTATCGAATTTTCAGCTGCGGGACAGGCGATGTGTCAATTTTTCTGATGCGCACACAGCGCTGAGTGGATTTCACCCGCAGGTTATCAGTTTCCACTTCTAAGAGCCCAGGGACTGGATTTGGCACCACCTAGCAAGTCAGGACTCTCAGCAGAAGAGCCCAGGCACCAGCAGATGAAGTAGTTGATGTCCCTGAGACTTCAGAACAGGGGCAAAGCTCAGTCCAAGCCCATGGAGAAGCTTCACAAGCATTATTTCAGAAAGCAAAGTCCAGTTTTTTCCCACTTCAGGCAGAAGCAGCAGGCCAGCACAGCAAAGCAACAGGCAGAGTGGCAGGTCCTCTTCAAGCATCAGGCTCTTCTCCTTGGCAGAGGTTCCCCTTGATCCAGAAGTAATCTAAAGCTGTGGGGTTAGCTGTCCAATTCTTATACTCATTTCTGCCTTTGATGTAGGCAAACATCAAAGGAAAGTCGTGCACAAGACCCTGCCTCTTTCTTGCCCTGCCCCAGACACACACCAGGGGGTTGGAGTCTGTATTGTGTGAGGGCAGGCACAGTCCTTTCAAGTGCAGGTGCCAGCTTCTCACCCTTTCCCCCCCTCACTCTAGCCCAGGAAGACTCATCAGGATATGCAGGACACACCTCAGCTCCCTTTCTGTTACTGTCTAGAGTGAATTCACAAACAGTCCAACTGTCAGTCTGACCCAGATGTGTATTCAGCAGCCAGGCAGAGGCACGGAATGGTTAAACAAGAAAAGGAACACTTTTTAAAAGTGGCATTTTCAAACAGACAATCTAAAAAATACAACATTACCAAAATATGTATTTTTAAAATTTCAGTTCAGATACCCCAAACTCCAACTCTATATGTTCCCAATGGGAGACTGCACTTAAAATATATTTCAAAGCAATCCAGATGTTAACCTATGGGAGAGATAGGCCTTGCAATAGTGAAAACCGAACTTGGCAGTATTTCACTAACAGGACATGTAAAACATAATACTACATGTCCTACCTTTTAAATACACTGCACCCTGCCCATGGTGCCACTGAGGGCCTACCTTAGGGGTGACTTACATGTAGTAAAAGGGAAGGTGTGCCTGGCAAGTGGGTACACTTGCCAGGTCGAATTTGCAGTTCAAGACTGCACACACACACAGACACTGCAGTGGCAGGTCTGAGACATGTTTACAGGACTACTCATGTGAGTGGCATAATCAGTGCTGCAGTCCCACTAGTAGCATTTGATTTACAGGTCCTGGGCACCTCTGGTGCACTTTACTAGGGACTTACCAGTAAATTAAATATGCCGGTCATGGATAAACCAATCACTAATACAATTTAGACAGGCAGCATTTGCACTTAAGCACTGGTTAGCAGTGGTAAGGTGCCCAGAGTCCTAAAACCAACAAAAACAGGTCAGAAAATATATGGGGAAGGAGGCAAAAAGTTTGGGGATGACCCAGCATAAAAGGCCAGGTCCAAAACAACCCCCCACCAGCCTATACTCAGGGGAGAGCAATCAATACTTTGATGGACTTCCCCGACTGGGACGATAGAACATGGACCATGGCCCACAACAGCAGGGGCTCATTCAAGTTCTACGCCTTCCTGAACCCAGTTGGATCCCTCTATCCATAATCCAAGGGCCCACTAAGCTAACTAATGGGGAATCCTTCTCCTCACATGTGGACCCCATCTGTGTGGCACCTAACCTTACTTAGCTCACAGATGTATCCCATTGGGCAGATAGTACCACCATGGCCAACATAGGGGTGTGGCCCATTCCACCCTCGGGGTGTGACTCCTGTCCCCAACCCAAGGGCAACCCTGTTGATAAGGACAGCAACCCACAGTTGCCACCGACAGCTATCAGTGATGAGAGCCAGGCCTCGGCCCTTCCAGGGCTCTTTAACCTCTGTGGTTTCTCAGAGTGGGGGCAGTAGCCCCAGGTGACTGGCAACCTTCGTCCACTCTCCTTCCCACCAGTTATGGGGTGGAATCCTGAGATCGGTATTCCAGCTTAGGGTCTATTCCCAGAGGCTGGACAGAGGCACAGGGTGAGTCCTTCTTCCCCCTGCACTCCTCCTCGGGGCTCTGTACCCTCCTTTTGGGAGCAGTACCCCCAGACTTCAGAACTGTCCGGGCACTGTTGCCAGCTTACCTGCCCAAGTTTCCCACCAGTGCTGGCACACTACCCAGTAACTGGTTTCCAACCCAGGGACTGTACCCTTGTATTGAACCGAGGTCAGAGCTGAGTCTCTCCCTCCCCTGCTCCCCCCTTCCAGAGTTCTGTACCCCCATTAAGGAGAGTGCCCCCAGTAGATAACACAGTAGGGACATTGTTAAAAGTCACCCCTCCCTCCAAGTCAGGGGGAACACCCTGAACCTGGCCCTCCAACCTAGGGTCTGTACCCTGAGGCTGGAAATGTGCCTGGCAAGCCAGGGCTTCCTAGGGAAAATTCCTACCCCTCCTAAGGCAAGCAAACTCTTCAGGTGTTGCGCAAGAGTCTGTCTGGTGCTGATTTCTCGACCTCTGCCCATCTGGCAGAGCATGAATCCCCCCCAGATCAGAAGTGGTATCACCAGAGTCATTCCTGGGGATCTCTGCCTTCAGAGCTGACCCCTGATCTTCCAGTTTCTCCACTGGGGACTGCCTCCCCCTCTCACTCCTCTGTCTGGCCCCCCACACCCTCCACTCTGGAGTGGTACTGCCAGACACTAGGACTGGTGGGATGCTGGTGACAACCATCCCCCCAAGTTCTCCTGACACTCTGGAGTCCCCCTCAGCAGATAGTCCCCCGGTACAAACTAGGCTCCCCCGTTGTTCTTTCATGGAACACTCCTGGGACTGGGACTGGGTCTCAGGGCAACCTGGGCCTCTGCCCACCCCCACTTTTCTGAGACAGGACATGGGACCCCCTCACCCATCCCACTACACTGGGACCTACCTGGGTTACTGCAAACCACCCCCACCTCCGTTGGTTGGGGAAAACCTGAGCCACTCCCTTCAGGAGCACGCCCAAATGCCTCTTCAGACACTCTGGTACTCGCCCAGAGATCTGCCTCCAATGCAAGTTCCCTGGAGTCAGAGAACTCACACTCCTCCTGGTGTTGGCGTAGCTTTGGAAAACAAGGACTGAACATAGGCTCTCCAGCAATCACATCACACAGACCCTCACATGTGTTAACCAAACTATCCTTCACCTCACCATCCAATGCCTTGAAAAAGTACCCCACATCACCCTCCTGAGATTGGTGAGACAGTATCTGATTGTCACTGACACCAACCCACACTCCTCTGAAGTGTCTCCATACTTCACTTTCAGGAGTTCTACCAGAAGGGAACACCTCTCTCTGTCACTCTCACCTAGAATCAGTAGAGCGTCCCTCCCACCACTAGGAATATGACTCCCTGTGCTAGTTCCCCAGTCCACCTCAGGGACCATGCGCACCACTGGAGCTACCTCAAAAACCTGAACCTTCCGGTGAATGTCATCCCCCTCCTTCAAGTTGGGCACCAAGTCTCTGGACATGTGCGCTTCTCCCACAGTACTGGATGTACCACTTTAGCTGCTACCATCTGTGCTGGACCCAGCCCTGCTGGTTGTCAGGTCCAGCTCCATTAGACCGAGCTCCTGAACTTAAACAGCTTTCTTTTCCACACGGGCCCGTCTCATTTCCTCCAAAGCTTTTTCTCTCTCCTGCTTTACCCTGAGCTTTAGCTGCTCCAACTCGAGCTTCCTGGCTCTCCGCCTATTCTCAAGCTCCTCTGGAGACAGACCTGGAGAGGAAACACTGCTGCTTGTTCTGTGGGGAGTTCTTCCGCCTTTCAGGCTGGCCCCCTGCCCCACAGGCGATGCTGGTTTCCCCCCTTCACCACATCACTCCCATCCTTTGTGTGCTCACCAGATTGAGACATAATTGTGGCCCAAACTTGAACGCTGCAAAAAAAAAAAAAAAAAAAAAAAAAAAACAGAGAGAGAAATACAGTATGCTGGTACCTAATGGGATGTGCTGAAACAGTAGTGTACACCAATTACTGTATGTCAAGTACAAATACAAGTCCTATCCTCGCCGCTGATCACCAAATGTTAGAAATAGGGTCTCTGTTTGGCAGTCAGTTTGCACTCTGTCCAAACAGGGACCCTCACTGGAGTGAGGGTAAGGGAGATACACAGCTCAGAAAACCCCTGCTCACCCCTTTGGTAGCTTGGCACAAGCAGTCAGGCTTATCTCAGAGGCAATGTGTAAAGTATTTGTACAAACACACACAGTAACCCAGAGAAAACACCACAAAGGAACTCCACACCAGTATAGAAAGATAACCAATATGTATCTAAATCAAACAAGACCAAAATGACAAAAATTCAACATACACAGACAAAGATATGAATTTTTCAAGTAAAAGGGTCTTACTCCATAGAAATCAACAGAGGTGTTTTAGCACAAAGTACCTGGTATGCATAAAAAATAACGCTGCAAGGGTGACGGTGGATCAGAAGAGCAAGCGATGCGTCGATTCCTTACTCGCAAGTTAGGCCTTGCGTCAATTCTTTACTTACACCGGAGTCTGTGCATCGGTTCTTTACTCGCAAGGGAGGCCGTGCATCAGTTCTGGGTGTGGAGCCTCGGGTCTGTACAGTGACGTTTGCAGATTTTGACACCCAGGATCCGTGCGTGGAAATTTCGGACATGCTGTGCAAAGAGTCCGCGTTGAGAACAGGCGCTGTGTCATTTTTCTTGCTGTGAGGCAGGTTTCTGCATCTAATTTTCAGCCGCTGGACAGGTGGTGCGTTGATTTTTCTGACACGCACACAGCATTGGGTGGATTTTCCCTGCAGGTTACCAATTTCTGCTTTTAAGTGCCCAGAGACTGGATTTGGCATCACTTATCAAGTCAGGACTCTCAGCAGAAAAGCCCAGGCACTGGCAGATGAAGTCTTTGATGTCCCTTAGATTTCAGAACAGAGGGCAAGCTCAGTCCAAGCCCTTGGAAACTTTACAAGCAGGATTACAGAAAGCAATGTCCAGTCCTTTCCCTCTTCAGGCAGTAGCAGCAGGCCATCAGAGCAAAGCAACAGGCAGAGTGGCAGGTCCTACTCAAGCATCAAGCTGTTCTCCTTGGCAGAGGTTCCTCTTGATCCAAAAGTAATCTAAAGTTGTGGGGTCAGCAGTCCAAGACTTATACTCATTTCTGCTTATTAAGTAGGCAAACTTCAAAGGAAAGTCATTGAAGTGCACAAGACCCTGCCTCTTCCTTGCGCTGCCTCAGACACACACCAGGAGGTCAGAGTCTGTATTGTGTGAGGGGAGGCACAGCCCTTTCAAGTGCAGGTGTCAGCTTCCCAACCCCCCTCCCACTCTAGCCCAGGAAGCCTCATCAGGATATGCAGGACACACCTCAGCTCCCTTTCTATCACTGTTTATAGTGTATTCACAAACAGCCCAACTGTCAGTCTGACCCAGATGTGTATTCAGCAGCCAGGCAGAGGCACAGAATGGTTAAGCAAGAAAGGGAACACTTTTTAAAAGTGGCATTTTCAAACAGACAATCTAAAAAAATACAACGTTACCAAAATATGTATTTTTTAAATTTCATCTCAGAGACCCCCAACTCCATCTCTATCTGTTCCCAAAGGGAAACTGCACTTAAAAGATATTTAAAGGCAATCCAGATGTGAAACCTATGGGAGAGATAGACCTTGCAATAGTGATTTTTTTTTTACCAGTATTGCACTATCAGGACATGTAAAACACAACAGTACATGTCCTACCTTTTAAATACACTGCACCCTGCCCATGGGGCTACCTAGGGCCTACCTCAGGGGGGACGTACATGTAGTAAAAGGGAAGATTTGGGCCTGGCAAGTGGGTACACATACCAGGTTGCATTGGCAGTGCAAGACTGCACACACAGACACTGCAATGGCAGGTCTGAGATATGTTTACAGGGCTACTCATGTGGGTGGCACAATCCGTGCTCCAGGCCCACAAGTAGCATTTGATTTACAGGCCCTGGGCACCTCTGGGGCACTTTACTAGGGACTTACCAGTAAATAAAATATGCTGATCATGTATAAACCAATTACCAATACAATTTCAACAGAGAGCATATGCACTTTAGCACTGGTTAGCAGTGGTAAAGTGCCCAGAGTCCTAAAGCCAACAAAAACAGGTCCGAAAAATAGGAGGACAGATGCAAAATGTTTTTGGAAATGGCCAAGACCAACACTATGCTCCTAGAAGTATCTTGATAAAAATAGTACCTCACTTGTGTGGGCAGGCCCAAAACGCTACATGCACGCAGTAAATATTTCCACCGAAAACGGACCCTCTTTTTCCGATGTGGTTAGCTCTAGATTTTGGACCCTAGCTGAGCTGGCACCTAGCCAACCTGCCCATTTTTGATTATCAGACACCTAGGGGAATCCAGGATGTTGTGACTTGCATGGATCCCATAAGTGTGTTTTTTACCCACAATGCCCTGCAAACCTCAAGCTTTGCCTGAATCCCAGTATAGTCCCACTTACAATGATGAACAGCTGCACTTTTTGGGCTTGGGTAGGCTGCCACTTGGAAAAATCTACCAGACCCAGACCCTTCTGAAAACGAGACATCTGCGGTAGTCTAGGGTGGTGTGCTTCACACGCACAATCCATCATTTTCTTATACACAATTCCCTGCAAACACCCAACTTTGCCTGAGGCCCGCATTTTCCCTACATTTCTGTGATGGAAATTTCTGTAATCTGAAGGAATCCAAAAAATTCCCAGCATTGCCCCACCTGTGCGATAAAACGCTCCCCCACTTGTGTGGCATTGTAAGTGGGGCAATCCTGGGAGTTAGCCAAGCTCATCTGGCTCATATGTTAAATCAACACTCAAAAGAGTTAAATGTCCTCTTGCTTGCCGATGACATGTTTTAGTCTGCAGGGGAAACAGAAAGACTGCTACCCCCTCTATTTTTTAATTCCGTCTCATGAGCACCTTGGAGTTGGATGGCTCCCAGCCATCCGACGTACCAAATGGATTAATCTTTACATGTCCTGGTAGTGAAAAACTCTTAAATTTGTTTTTCACTACTGCAAGGCCTACCTCTCCCATAAGATAACATTGAGTTCTACTTTTAGAAAACACGCATTTTCTTGCTTAACCATTCTGTGCCTCTGCCTGTCTGCAGAATACACGTCTGGGTCAAGATGACAGTGGGGCCGTTTGTGCATTCACTCTAGTCAGTCACACAAAGGGAACTGAGGTGTACTGAGGTGATGATGCATATCCTGATGGCCCATCACTAGGCTGATGGGTCTTCTTGAGCTAGATTGGTGGGAGTAGCTGACACTTGCACCTGAATAAGACTGTGCTTGTCCTCACATAAATCAGTCTCCAGCCCTCGGAGTGTGTCTTGGGCCAGGGCAGGGAAAGGCATGGTCTTGTGCACTACAAAGACTTCTATTTGAAGCTTGTCTACTTCAAAGACAGAAATGGGTATAAATACTGGACAACTGACACCACATAGTTAGAATCCTTCTGGACTGAGGAAATTCTGCCTGGAAGAAGAACTGGATGCTATAGGAGGGACTCCCCCTCTGGCTGTTGCTTTTTTGTGCTGGCATGCTGCTTGCTGTTTCTGTCCTGAGAGTTTAAGGACTGGACTTGGCTTTCTACATCCTGTTTCCAAAGGTTCTCCAATGGCTTGGACTAAGCTTGGCTCCTGTTAAGAAGTCTGAGGGACATCAAAGACTTCATCTGCCAGCACCTAGGCTCTTGTGCTGAGAGTCCTGAATTGCCAAGTGGTTCCAAATCCAGTTCCTTGGCCCTTGGGAGTGAGTTCTGGTACAACAAGAAAGAAACTATTGCATCAATGTCCAGAATGACTTCAGGACCTGCGCAGCTCTCTGACCCCCGCGCGACTGCCTGCACCGGAGCAATGTTCCCCACTGAGTTCAATGACCGTGATCTCTAGTGCAGGCATGACCCTGCGGCAGCATCTCTAAAGTCCCACCACAGCGTGAGTCCAGAGCGCCTCATCACCAATATCTGTGGCACCAGACTCCGACTCCACCGTAGGACCGGTGACCTTGTGGTGTGATCACAACAAAGCAAAGTTGATGCTTCACGTCTTGACCTGCTGGATCCATCGATTCCCGCCTTGTCATACGGAACCAACGCCTAACCGCCAATGCTGCATCACCTTCCCTGCAACCGTAAGGAACCAACGCCTCACCTCCTCTGTCTAGCAGTAAGGAACCAATACCTCACCTCCCTGGTGGCGTTAAGGAACCAACAATGTACCAGCTCCAGTGATGCCTCACCTCCCCGACTCCATGCAACGTCCTTGTTCCCTCATCGTTTTCTAAGGTACTGTAACTAGGGTTCATTCAACTCTGTGACCAGCGATGCACACCCTCGCAAGCGGAGTCGGACAGTTGGAGACAAATCCGTTAAGACGATGTGATATCCCCAGTTGGAGCTGTTGTGTTTCTAAGCACCTTATTACATTTAATGTTTTAAATTTCATATCGTTACTTATGTATGTTGGATATTTGTTGTTTTGGTCTTGTGTTACTCAGATAAATATTGGCTATTTTTCTAATCTGTTGTGGAGTACATTTGTGGTGCTTTCACTGTGTTACTGTGTGTGTGTGTACAAATACTTTACACGTTGCCTCTGAGATAAGCCTAACTGCTTGAGCCAAGATAGCAAGAGGGTGAGCAGGGCCTATCCTAGCTGTCAGACTCCCTTACCCTGACCAGAGTGAGGGTCCCTACTTGGACAAGGTGCAATCCAATGCCCACTAGAGAACCCATTTCTAATGCTGGTGATCAGCGGTGAGGATAGGACTTGCATTTGTACTTTACATACAGTGATTGGTGTACGCTACTTCCAGATCGCAGACCATTACTCCCCAACATACTGGTTTGATTTTTCTCCCTTTGAAACTTTTGAGTTTTATTTGCAATCATGTCTCAATCTGGTGAGCTATCTGTGGGAGCTGCAGATTTAGTGTTTGAGCAGAAGAGTTTGGAAACCTACTAGCTACCTCAGCTCAAAAAGTTCTGCAAGGAGCCCTATTGTCCTATTAAGGACCTCACTAGGAAACAGAGAGCTGCAAAAGGCACTGAGGGCCTGGTTGGCGGCAAAGGAGGCCGGTTAGCACATAAAGGAGGCCGAAACTATTGTGGATGGAGAGAAACAGAGCCTGCCGGGTGATGCTGTGGATAATCAGGGTCTGCCTGGGAGGAAGGCACCTTCCAGGGCCAACAGCAGAGATTCTTCAAGAGGAGCTGGAGGATAGGCCGGAAGCTAAGAAGTACCAAATGGAGCTCGAGAAGCTGAAGATGGAGCATGAAAGGAATCTCCAATTGGAACTAGCTAGACTCAAAAGGGAGGCAGAGAAAGAAAAAACTGCCATGGAGGAGAGGAAAACGATTTTAGCTCAAGAGCTGAGCTTGAAGGACCTGGACTTAAAGAGCAGGTCCAGCACAGATGATGGAGGCAGATCTACAGTGCACTTGGAAGAAAAGGTAGGAAGGAAACAACAAGCTTTATTCGGCCCTAGCCCTAAAAACTTAGTATGTATCAACTAAAATAAACAGAATACAACACTTCATGAAACAGAATACATCACTTCATAAAACACAATACACAATCTTAAAACAATATATCAAAAGTAAAATTAAAACAACCAAAATTATCATCATCTCAAAATTCTAAAAAATAAAAAAAAATGACTAAAAGTTATCATAAAGCGCAAGACGGAGGGGATACCCAGGGCACCCATTTGAAGCGGGTCTTTAAATTTTGTAGTGGGGCGAGCCAAACTCCGATTCTTAAATGCATGTTCGGTATTACTTACATACTCATTACTAGTTTACTAACAGCTAAAAGCACAACTTAATGCTTATCAAAGCTAACCATTAATTAGTTGAAAACCTCCTACCAACCCTTGTGAACCCATTCAAGAAGCCCCCGTACTCCATAAAAAAATTGGCTGATAGCACAAACCACATAAAGAAATCTCATGTGTACCAGCCGGCTAAGGGCTTGATCCCTGTTGGTAATATTATATTCGACAAAAATTGCCTTTAACAACATTTCCCGTTCATCCAAAAAAACAGAAACAGTCTAATAAAATATGTTGGCAACTACATTTTACTTTCAAGCTGCAAGTGCACAGGCCCTGGTAATTTCTCATTGCTGCTCTTGTTTTCATATCTGCATAACACGGATTTAACTCAACCCAGAATTTTAACACAACATTCCTGAGCTTTGGGCTTGGAAGGGCCTCAATATAAGGGAACATATCCACGTTCTTCAAGCCTTTCACCAAAAACTGGGTGGATATTTTACCCTCCAGGTGGCATAAATCCTCCTCTCTAGCACTTTTATTCACAATAACGCACAACTCCTCCTTCGGGATCTGTTGCTCTAGCTTCCACTGGTCGACTGTTAGAGATAGTGTGACACAGATCTTCTCTAGCGTACCTCTCACTTAGGAGGCCCAGTTCAATCACTTTTCTCTATTTCCCTCTTACAGAGGTACGCTATTTTGGGGTTGCCCACTTCATGCAATCTCGACGAAACTGACTCAATGATGGCCTGGATCATACTTGAAGGGGGAAATACAAGCAACGTTTCACCCATTTACCTTCTTCCATATCCCAGTTCAACTTCCCTGCGAAGGTTAAGACTTTCACCCCATATTGGAATTGTGGGTGCACCATGGCATTAAAGGCAGATAGTATAGGATGGATGGATGGACGGCCTTCCATAATTTCGACTAAACTGTTTTAGACCCCATACTTTGGGGACTCAGTATGTTCTCTCCAACTTAAGTTGGTTCAAACCACATGTCCAGATATTTATATTTATCAACCACTTCTACTTTCTCTCCTCCCAAGTACCCGTTAAATGCCCCCTGTGTTTTCCCCAACACCATTATTTTCCTTTTGTCCAATATAGTCAATGAAAATATCCAATTTCCGTTGCAATCTCAACTCCGTCACATCAACTATCACTAAATCATCAGTATACAATAAGCAAGAAATATAGGTTCCATCCATTTCTGTGCATAGACCGCCAATTCAATTCAATGTTTTTGGAAGGTCAGACAGGAATAGGAAATAAAAAAAGTTAAAAAAAGTGGGGAGCTAGGCACAGCCCTGCCGTAGGTCATTCTTTGTTGGGATTCTCTTTGATATGGTCCCATGGGTGTCTAAGATCACTCAGGCCCAATTTTGCCTTTGTAATCCCTGTAGAAGTTAGAGTAGTGCAGTGTCTTTCCGAAGCTGCATCAACGTATTCCACAACAGATTCTGATCAACCAGATCAAAAGCGGGCCGGAAATCAACAAAACAACACAATAAGCGAACACACAGCTCTATTGACTTCTTTGCCATTGCTCATGGACAAGAACAGTGATCTATTGTAGAATGGCCTTCCTTAAAGCCACCTTGGTCTACTGAGATTAGATTATTTGATTCCACCCAAGACTTCATTAGGCCTAATAACACTTTAGCAAACACCTTCTCTCCAACATCAAGCAGGCTGATTAGGTGCTAGTTCTTAGGCTGGGTAACATCATCCTTCTTATACATTGACCTAATTATTGCCTCTTTCCAGCACTCAGGAAAGCACCCAGAAACAATAATTTTTTGAAAGGCAATGTGGGAAAGGCTTGCCCACTAGTCCACACTGTTTTTTATTATGACCACCAGAAGATTATCTGGGCCATCTGCTTTGGTTAATTTCAGAAACACAATGGTTTCTCTTATCTTCTGGAGGGAGAAATAGTACCTAATATCAGCGCCTATCTCAACTATATTCTCCAAATTTGCCCAGCTGTTGTTTCCCCCAGACAGATTACCCAAATGCTTAATCCAGTCATCTTACCCGACTAGGGGCCGCCTACCCCCGGGTACATTCCCCTCCTGCACCGACTGCCAGAACTTCCTAACATTATTAGTTCCTATCACATCTAGCATAGTTTGCCAATTAGTATGTATGCAAACCATTTTTCTTTTCCTCAGCATATTTGTATACTCTTGAATCAAAGATTCCCTTTGTTCGAAAATAGCCTCTCTAAAGGGTCACCCCAAACTTTTTTCCTTCCTCCTCTTCTTTTTCTGACCTCATTTTGCTGGCTTTAGGACTCTGGACACTTTACCACTGCTAACTAGTGCTAAAGTGCATATGCTCTCTCCCTAAAAACATGGTAACATTGTCTCATACCCAATTGGCATATTTAATTTACTTGTAAGTCCCTAATAAAGTGCACTACATGTGCAGAGGGCCTGTAAATGAAATGCTACTAGTGGGCCTGCAGCTCTGATTGTGCCACCCACATAAGTAGCCCCTTAACCGTGTCTCAGGCCTGTCATTGCAAGGCCTGTGTGTGCAGTTTCACTGCCACTTCAACTTGCCATTTAATAGTACTTGCCAAGCCTTAAACTCCTCTTTTCCAACGTATGTCACCCCTAAGGAAGGCCCTAAGCAAATCATAGGGCAGAGTGCTATGTAGATGAAAGGCAGGACATGTACATATGTGTTTTATATGTCCTGGTTGTGGAGAACTCCTAAATTTGTTTTCCACTACTGTGAGGCCTGCCCCTTTCATAGACTAGCATTAGGACTGCCCTCATATACTTTTTTGAGTTGTAGATTCTGATCCGAAAGGGGTAACCAGGTCATACTTAGTATGGTAATAGAAAGCCCTGCTTATTGGGGAGGTTGGATTTTAGATTACTATTTTAGAAATTCCACTTTTAGAATTGAGCATTTCTCTGCACCTAAAACCATCTGTGCCTCTCAGCCTGTCTCCAATCAACGTCTGGTCTGTGCTAGTTGACAGGTCCCTTGTGCATTTCACCAACACAACCACAAACACAGGACACTCAGTCACATCTGCATACTGAATGGGTCTTCCTGGGCTGGAAGGGTGGAAGGCCTGACACTTACATTTCAAAGACCAGTGGCCTGCCCTCACACAAAGGACTGATACTCCCACAGGGACTCTGGCAGATAGGACTGGGCTGAAAGAGGAACTTGTGCACTTCAAAAAGGTATTTTGGGGTATGTAAACTGGGTCTTTGACCCTACCAGTTCAGACACTTCTGGTCCTATACCTGCACAACTTCAGAGGAGCTGTCTGGCTGCCCAAAGGACTCATTTGGATTGCTTTGCTGAAAAGGATGGCTGCCCTGCTGTTGCCCTGCTGGTCTCTGACTTTGCTGGGAGGTCTCTGCCTTCCCAGAAGTGCTTGCCAAGGGCTTGGATTGAGCTTGCCTCCTGTTTCAGGAGTCTCAGGGCCAACAAAGGCTTCACCTCTTAAAAAAACTCCTTGTGCATCAAAAATCAACACAGCACCTGCAGAAATTGACTTAAAGCCTGCATTGTGGCTGATTAATTGCCGGACAGCCAACCAGAACAACGCAGCTCTGACTTCCCGACTGGAAATTCGATGTGTGCTGACCTTGTGACGGAAAATTTTACGCATCGCCTATCGGATCGATGGAGCACCTGCCCCTTCTTCCAGCGCGTCAAGGATTTTCAACGCATTGTCCATGGGTATCAAAATATCCCTGCATCGCAGTGAGGAACCAAGACTGCGCACTGAAAAACGACGTAAACCCCTTGCAATGTGGAAAGAAATGATGCATCGTGTGTGCCGCATCAGAAAATCCAATGCAACATCTTATTTTTCCACGCATCTCCTCCTCTATGGTCTTTGTGCGTCATAATTTTTTATGCATTCCAGGTACTGTGTGTAACAAAGAAACAACTGTTTATTTCCAAAGATTTAGACTCTTAAACATTTTAAAAGTGATATGTCAACTTGCATTTAGTGGATCTTCGTCGTTTTTACCTTATTTTTATTCAGATAACTATTATCTATTTTTCTAAACCTGTGTGGTGTATTGTTGTGGTGTTTTCACTGTGTTACTGTATGATTATAGCAAAAATACTTTATACATTGCCTTCTGAGTTAAGCCTGACTGTTCAGTGCCAAGCTACTAGAGGGTGGGCACAGGATAATTTGGATTGTGTTCTGATTTACCCTAACTAGGATTGTGGTCCCCTATTTGGACAAAGGTGTATACCTCTGCCAACTAGAGACCCCATTTCCAACACCCTTTAATTCCAATATTTCGCCTTTTCATAAATACCCGTTCCAATTTCTGTACCTTTAATTTCAGTTTCCTACACTCATGATTGAACCAACTATTTCTATTGTCCCTTCTAGACACTGTTCTTTATTCACTGCTGCTAATTTAAGTTTTACTCTCAGACACTTTACCACTTGCTCGATCACCCTATTGTATCCTTTAAGCAAATTATTCTGGTCTCCAGCCAAGCAGAGTAATTTATAGTTTATCATCAGATTGTTAAGCAGCTTTAAAAAGCTGTCCTCTGTGATACGAGTGGTTATTCGGTGAGGGAACTCTATGTGTAGAGCAACCACTCTGTCTCTTAGATCTTGATCCATAGCCATAAGTTTTAAGTGTACGGGCCAATAATCTCTGCCCTCCAATTGCAACACTTGAAACCCCTCTACCTCAAAGTGCCAAGCATTTATGAAGGCATAATCAATTGGGCAAACCTGGTTACCTATTCGGTAGGTCTGGCTTGCAGGGCGGTCTGTATCCACCCGTCCATTACACAAAACAGTCCTATAGAGTTTAAGATTTTTACTAAAGCCACATTACGTGCCGTAATATCCAATCTAAGAAATGTAGCCCACAGCACCTGTGCAGCAGGCAACAAATCTTTATTCATTTTATCGCTAACAGTTGGATATAATTTGTGGTTGAAGTCTCCTAAAATCATAACCAATTGCTCTGTGTTATACGTGCAGATTGTCTTCAGATCTTATTTTAATAATTCCAGCTGGGTATCATAATCTACGATCTTCCCTGGCTGAATATATATGTTAATTACGATAATCTGTTTAATTCCTCTAGTGCCATTACAGTATAAAGGTCTAACAAGCCGGCCAATAACCATTGACTTTTCATTTTTATCATGCAGAATTTATTGGCTATTCTAGTTGAGACTAAGGTTATCAAGCCACCTGAAGGCTGGCCTAGGCCAAGACGCGCAGCATCCTTAAAAAGCTTTAGAAATCCATCTACTGGCTCAGGTTCTTCACACAGCTGTTTCTTGAAAGCACACAATATCATGTTTTTCCAGCAACTCTTTATACATATCTTGGGTTAGGTGCTTTCTATATCCTCCTAGATTTCAAAATAAAACCAAAAGGCTGCGCAAAGACTCTATTCCCTAACCTAGATAAATCAACTCCCCACTACTTTAATCACCACAGCTTAGAAGGGAATTTGAGAGGCTCTTATGCCCTCCTTCTCCAATTCATCCTCAGCCCTCATCACCGTCTGTTTTACACATAGTGAGGAGAAGTCAGCTTTTGTCACTTCATTTCCTTCTAGGTTTATTGTACACACTATTTACCTTCAGTCACCCGATTCAATCTCACATAAGCTGGGACATTTAGACAACACTTGTAGTAAGTGGGACCAGTTCAAGGACTTAAGCTTCTTCCTATGCTTCCTACCCATCTCCCTTCCCTAGGGTTCCAGATACACCCAACAACCCCTCCTTTCCATTGCATCCTTCTACATTCCTTTTGTTTCCATGATCTCTGGCCAACGCTAAGGGACCACACTTCTCCTGTTGTTCTAAATTTACTTCATCCCTTTTTTTACTACCAGTTGCCATACCCTTTGAGCTTCACTCCCTTCTTTCAGTGCATACGTTTCCCCTTCTTTCCTCCTTTACAACCACTGGGGGGTGCATATTCTCCATTGATAGCTGTGTGTTGTAGGAAAGTACCATCTCGCCTGGCATGTTACCCCCATATTTCACTGTATATATGTTGTTTTAGTCTATGTGTCACTGGGACCCTGCCAGGCAGGGCCCCAGTGCTCATAAGTATGTGCCCTGTATGTGTTCCCTGTGTGATGCCTAACTGTCTCACTGAGGCTCTGCTAACTAGAACCTCAGTGGTTATGCTCTCTCTGTTTTCCAAATTTGTCACTAACAGGCTAGTGCCTAAATTTACCAATTCACATTGGCATACTTGTACACCCATAGAATTCCCTAGTATATGGTACTGAGGTACCCAGGGTATTGGGGTTCCAGGAGATCCCTATGGGCTGCAGCATTTCTCTTGCCACACATAGCAGGCCTGCCAGTGCAGCCTCAGTGAAATAACGTCCACGTTATTTCACAGCCATTTACCACTGCACTTAAGTCACCTATATGTCTAACCTTCACCTGGTGAAGGTTGGGTGCAAAGTTACTTAGTGGGTGGGCACCCTGGCACTAGCCAAGGTGCCCCCACATCGTTCAGGGCAAATTCCCCGGACTTTGTGAGTGCGGGGACACCATTACACGCGTGAGCTGTACATAGGTCACTACCTATGTACAGCGTCACAATGGTAACTCCGAACATGGCCATGTAACATGTCTAAGATCATGGAATTGTCCCCCCAATGCCAGGGACAATTCCATGATCCCCGGGGTCTCTAGCACAGAACCCGGGCACTGCCAAACTGCCTTTCCGGGGTCTCCACTGCAGCTGCTGCAAACCCCTCAGACAGGTTTCTGCCCTCCTGGGGTCCAGGCAGCCCTGGCCCAGGAAGGCAGAACAAAGGATTTCCTCTGAGAGAGGGTATAACACCCTCTCCCTTTGGAAATAGGTGTGAAGGCTGGGGAGGAGTTGCCTCCCCCAGCCTCTGGAAATGCTTTGATGGGCACAGATGGTGCCCATCTCTGCATAAGCCAGTCTACACCGGTTTAGGGATCCCCCAGCCCTGCTTTGGCGCGAAACTGGACAAAGGAAAGGGGAGTGACCACTCCCCTGCACCTCCCAGGGGAGGTGCCCAGAGCTCTTCCAGTGTGTCCCAGACCTCTGCCATCTTGGAAACAGAGGTGTTTGTGGCACACTGGACTGCTCTGAGTGGCCAGTGCCAGCAGGTGACGTCAGAGGCTCCTTCTGATAGGCTCTTACCTCTCTTTGTAGCCAATCCTCCTTCCTTGGTAGCCAAACCTCCTTTTCTGGCTATTTAGGGTCTCTGCTTTGGGGAATTCTTCAGATACTGAATGCAAGAGCTCACCAGAGTTCCTCTGCATCTCCCTCTTCACCTTCTGCCAAAGGATCGACCGCTAACTGCTCAGGACGCCTGCAAAACCGCAACAAAGTAGCAAGACGACTATTAGCAATCTTGTATTGCTTCATCCTGCCGGCTTTCTCGACTGTTTCCAGGTGGTACATGCTCTGGGGGTAGCCTGCCTCCTCTCTGCACCAGGAGCTCTGAAGAAATCTCCTGTGGGTCGATGGAATCTTCCCCCTGCAACCGCAGGCACCAAAAGACTGCATCACTGGTCCTCTGGGTCCCCTCTCAGCACGACGAGCATGGTCCCTGGAACTCAGCAACTCTGTCCAAGTGACTCCCACAGTCAAGTGACTCTTCAGTCCAAGTTTGGTGGAGGTAAGTCCTTGCCTCCCCACGCTAGACTGCAGCTGCTCCTGTGCACTCTTCCAGGATTTCCTTCATGCACAGCCAAGCCTGGGTCCAGACACTCCTTCCTGCAGTGCACAACCTTCTGAGTTGTCCTCCAGCGTCGTGGGACTCCCTTTTGTGACTTCGGTGGACTCCGGTTCACTTTTCTTCGAAGTGCCTGTTCAGGTACTTCTGCGGGTGCTGCCTACTTCTGTGAGGGCTCCCTGACTTGCTGGGCGCCCCCTCTGTCTCCTCCTCCAAGTGGCGACATCCTGGTCCCTCCTGGGCCACAGCAGCACCCAAAAACCCTAACTGCGACCCTTACAGCTAGCAAGGCTTGTTTGCGGTCTTTCTGCGTGGGAACACCTCTGCAAGCTTCATCGCGATGTGGGACATCCATCCTCCAAAGGGGAAGTTCCTAGTCCTCTTCTTTCTTGCAGAACTCCAAGCTTCTTCCAACAGGTGGCAGCTTCCTTGCACCCTCAGCTGGCATTTCCTGGGCTCCTGCCCACTCTTGACACTGTTGCGACTATTGGACTTGGTCCCCTTGTCTTACAAGTACTCAGGTCCGGAAATCCACTGTTGTTGCATTGCTGGTGTTTGTTCTTCCTGCAGAATCCCCTTATCACGACTTCTGTGATCTCTGGGGGTAGAAGGTACACTTTACACCTACCTTTCAGGGTCTTGGGGTGGGCTATTTTTCTAACCCTCACTGTTTTCTTACAGTCCCAGCGACCCTCTACAAGCTCACATAGGTTTGGGGTCCATTCGTAGTTTGCATTCCACTTTTGGAGTATATGGTTTGTGTTGCCCCTAGACCTATGTGCTCCTATTGCAATCTACTGTAATTCTACACTGCTTGCATTACTTTTCTTGCTATTACCTGCATAATTTTGGTTTGTGTACATATATCTTGTGTATATAACTTATCCTCATACTGAGGGTACTCACTGATATACTTTTGGCATATTGTCATAAAAATAAAGTACCTTTATTTTTAGTAATTCTGTGTATTGTGTTTTCTTATGATATTGTGCATATGACACCAGTGGTATAGTAGGAGCTTTACATGTCTCCTAGTTCAGCCTAAGCTGCTTTGCCATAGCTACCTTCTATCAGCCTAAGCTGCTAGAAACACCTCTTCTACACTAATAAGGGATAACTGGACCTGGCACAAGGTGTAAGTACCTCTGGTACCCACTACAAGCCAGGCCAGCCTCCTACATGTGTCCAATTTATCTAATGCTTTAAAACCCCTCTGAGGTACACGCCTCCTCTTACAGATGCCCATTTCATACTTCTGCCGGGAGGCTACTCCTGGGGTCTTATGTTGATTTATCCTACCACCACTTTCCCCAGTCCTTTTATTTCTGGGCTTCCTCTTTATTCTCCCTAGTATACTGGGATGAGATGCTCCCCCTTGCTGACGCCTTTTTATTACAGACATAGGTTGCTTTGACATGTATACCCTTGGCGAATTTGGTGTTTTTATGTTAGCTATTTCACTAGTTTCTTTGGATACGTAAACATCCTGGTACCTTTTCTCAGTCACTGGACGCACTAGGGTGGGCATACAGCTATTAATCTGTTTTAGCTCTTCTGTAATCCCCTGTAATTGTTTTTTATAAGACTTTCATAGCCCATTATTCTTAGTTAATGCTTCTCAAATTGCCTGAAGAGTTTTCTGCATTAGAAACATTACTTCTAATGGTGATGCGGTAGGGGTTGTAGTTATATCTATACCTACAGAGGACTGCAAAGCGACAGAAGCGACAATCTGCGGCATCCCTGCCTTCCTCTTCTGATACATTATCTCCATCCCCATACCCCTTCTTCTTAATTGTTGCATAATGCGGAGACCCACCACCACCCATAAAGTTGCTCACCACAAAGGGGGAGAGGCAGGGTAATGAGGATAGCCTGGGTTCTGGTAAACACATCCTCCCTGTGTTTCTACCCATCCCTTCCACGGAGGCCAAGTCCATATTTTGTACATTTTCCATGATAATAGAGTCACTTATTATAGTCCTCTCTTCCTCCCTCTGACCAACGCTTTTCCATCATAGGATGCTGGTATACTTTAGTGTTCCTTTTGAAATGTTCCCCCACAAATTATTTAATTGATTGACCCAGGGGCGTTGCTCCGGCTTCTTCCAAGATGCATATCAAGTCAACCCCGCGCTGCAAACTAGGGTCATATTTTCTTCTGCAGAGGCAGTAGTAGTATTTCCTACAGATTCCCCATATTGACACTCCCTGGGGTGACCCATTTTTACTAGTGTCTTTTGGCCCCCTCTTCGGATGACACTTCACCCCACACCTGTTTTATTTATCTATATATCCTAGGAGCAAGGGAAGGCTCTGAGAATAAGGAGAACTTACCTCCACCTCTAACTTGCCACTACCGCAGCCAGCTCATTCTTCATTACTTTGTCTAAGGGATGTGACGGCTTTTTGTGCCCCTTATTTACGCTCAGCGATTTAATTTTTGGCTCCTTAATGCTTTTTAAGGCCTCTTGGACCTCCTAGTACTATTAATACCTCTTAGCTCTCCTTAGTGCTTTTTCTATACTCCCTGTGTCCACTTTGCCCCCACACTGGTGTACCGCTCTGCCGTACTCCCTAATCCCCTTACTCCCTGGGGGACTGAGCCAGGTAGCAGACTACACCCGGGGGCTCAGGGCACACAGCATGTGATGTTCATGGCAGAACCCAGCTTTCTCCCGTGGATGCACACTTGAGGATCCTGCCCACCTTAACAGATTTTTGGGGTATTAGAATGTTTAAATCTTGACTGTCCTGCCTCTGGATCAAGCACAAGGCGGAATAGAGCAAAAAGTCAACAATCTTAGTCTTACCGGCTATGGTAGGCAATGTAGGGGCTATGGTAGGCAATATAGGAGACAGGCAGCACCCTGCGGGACCATGAGCAACCCCAATGCAGCAGTGCGGGTCCGCACCAGACCACAAAAGCCAGGCAATCCCACCCACAGACCCGGAGTTCGAGCATGGACACCGCTCAATCCCCCAGAGTCCTCCAAACAGCCGCCGGCAAATACAGGTCCTTGCCACAATCCAGATCAAGACTGCGTGCCCAACAACAGCCAGGCAGCAACAGTGGGAACAATAACAAACAACTACGAATTTCAGCAGAACACGCGGCACACACTGCTCACGCAAAGACTCAGGAACATGGCAGCAAGGATGCTTGTAGACGCTGGTGGCGAGCATGAGCACAGTAACAGCTGGGATGGAGTCCAGAAGAGATACATATACCCAAGGGCATGGTGAAGGATTTTGTTGTGGGCGATGACACAGAGCAGTGGTTTAGGGGTAATGAAGTGGCTTTGAGAATGAACAGGGTCCCTGAGATAGCTTGGGGGCGGAGGCCAGTAAAATGACTTCAATAGAGAGGAGGGATACCTTTTTGGCTTTATAGGAAGAAGATCATATGAGGTACCCTGCCATGAAAGAAGCCCTAACCAGGAGACAGTGGGAGACCATCAATGGGAGGTGGGTGGAAGCCCTTAGAGACACAGGAGCCAGCATGACAACTGTTCGATGTCATCTGGTGTCCAAGGACCAAGTAATCCTTATGTGGCCCACCAGGTTGTAGCAACCTCCTTTGAAGGGGGGGGTCTAAGGTTCCGTGAGGGTAGCTGTGAGTCCATCAATGCCTGTTGACTGTCTGCTAGGGAATGACCTAGAGCATACCACCTGGAAGGAGGTGGCACCCAAGTCGTATTTGGAAATGTTAGTTTTGTCAGAGTGGGTGTGCATGAACACACGGTCCATGGCCGCCAGAGAGGGTGATCAGAAGGGCCTGGAGCCTGATACAGTGGTCCAGGTGCCTGCCAGGAGGAGGGGCAAGGGACACAGGAAACCTGCTCCTGAAGTTCCCATAGTCTAAAAAGAGGCTGAACCTGAGGGAGATGCCCCAGAACCTACAAGGTAAGAAGTGGTTAAACTGAGGGACCTACCTGAGCTGACCCATTGGCAGCGGGAAGGAGACCCCACCAGGGAGGAGTTCTGCACAGTGCAGAAAGAGTGCCCCACACTTGAGGGTCTTCAGAAACAGGCCGAGGCCCAGGCAGCTGGTGACGCCTCTGGATCTCACCTGATTTACTGGGAGAATGATCTACTGTATAGAAAGCCTAGGGTTGCTGAGCCTGGGGCAGCCCGTGTGCTGGTGGTACCCCAGTGTTCCAGAGACTTCCTACTGGGTCTGGCTTTTGATGTGCCACTGGCAGGTCATTTGGGTCAGGACAAGACCTTTGACAGGCTTGTCACCCACTTTTATTGGCCCCAAATGAGTAAAAACTCAGGTGCGTTCTGCAGGACTTCTCAAACCTGCTAGGCGAGTGGCAAGTCTGGATAGATGGGCAAAGCTCCTCTTCAACCGTTTCCAGTTGTGAGCACCCCTTTTGAGCAGGTGGGCATCGACATTGTGGGGCCTCAGGATCCCAAGAGAGCCTTAGGCAACAGGTTTATCCTGGTCTTGATGGACCATGCCACCCGGTAACCGGACGCTATCCCTCTGAGGACAGTAATTGCACCCACCGTGGCCAGGGCACTTATGAGGATCTTCACCCGTGTGGGTTTCCCCAAGGAGGTGGTATCTGACCAGGGTACCAATTTCATGTTGCTGTACATGAAAAAATGTGTGGTGTTACCTACAAGTTCACCATGCCTTACCGTCCACAAAGCAATGGGTTGGGTAAAAGGTTCAACTGTACCTTAAAGGACATTATTATGGGTCTCAAAGAACCCATGAGGTGTAAGTGGGACGTCCTGTTACCGTGCCTGTTTGCCTAAAGGGAGATACCACAGAAGGGGGTTGGCTTCAGCCCTTTTCAGCTTCTGTAGGGGCACCCTGTGAGTGCCTCTCAGTTTGGTGAAGGAGGGCTGGGAGCAAGCTCCTAAGAAGCCATCCCAGAATGTTTTCAATTACATGCGGGCCTTCAGGAACTAGACAGCCCACTTCTGAAAACTTGCCCAGGAGAATCAGGAAGTTAGCTAAGACGACATAAAACATTAGTATGACCAGAATACCACTCTGGTTGAGTTTAAGCATGGCCAGAAGGTGTGGGTGATGGCCCCGGCACAGCCTCTTGCTCTTCAAAACTGTTGGGACTGGTCCATTTGAGGCAAAGGAATACAAGAGTAATGTCACCTACCTGGTTGACTTACAGACTTCTAGGAACCCTTTGAGGGTCCTGCATGTGAGCTGCCTCAAGTTGCACTTTGAGAGATCTGAATTGACCATGCTCTTTGTCACAGATGATAGGATGGAAGAGGAGAGTGAACCTCTCCCTGATCGCCTGTCTTCCAAAGAGCAGGATGGGTCAGTGGAGGGTGTGAACCTCTTTCCTACTCCGACCGTAGAACAGCAGAGGGACTGTTGCCAGTTACTGGGACAGATCGCCTCTATGATCACACTCATCGCTGGAGTCACCCAATGGTGTACCCATGATATTGACACTGCGGACAGCCTGCCTGCTAAGCAGAAGTCTTACAACCTGACAGAGTGAGGAACAGTATCAAAGAGGAAGTCTCTAAGATGCTGGACTTAACAGTGATTGAGCACTCCAACAGTCCTTGGTCCAGCCCAGTGGCTCTGGTGTCCAACAGTGCTCCACCCAGTGTCACACCTAAATTGAGGTTCTGTGTTGACTACCAGGGGCTCAATGCTGTCAAGAAGACTGATGCGCACCCATCCCCCGAGCTCATGAGCTCATTGACTGGTTGGGAGCTGCCAAGCTCCTCTGCACATTTGTTCTAACGTCTGGGCAGTGTCAGATTGTTTTGACCAAGGGGGCCAAGGAGAGGTTGGCATTCTCAACACCAGAGGGGTATTAGCAGTTATGCCCTTTGGGTTGAAGAACACCCCTGCCACATTCCAGAGGCTGGTCAACCAGGTCTTGGCTGGGTTGGAGAAGTTCAGTGCTAGTGTGTTAGAACTATCAGCTCTTGTCATGGTTTCCCCTGCCTTTTTACTTCTGACAACCTGTTTTTGACCCTGAGCTGAATTTTGTTTTTGCTGGCTCTAGGACGGAACACTTTACCACTGCTGACCAATGCCAAAGTGCAAGTGCACCCTGTGTAAATGGTATTGGTCACTGGTTTCTCTGTGATTGGCATATTTGATTTACTAGTAAGTCCCTAGTAGAATGCACTGTGTGTGCTCAGGGCCTGTAAATCAAATGCTACAAGTTGGCCAGCACCACTGCAGTGTGTGTGTGTGTGTGTGTGTGCACTTTTAAACTGCCAGTTCGACCCTGCAAGTGAACCCACTTGTCAGTCCCAAACTTTCCCTTTTACTACATGTACGTCACCCCTAAGGTAGGTCTGAGGCAGACCCATGGGCAGGGTGCAGTGTATTTACAAGGTAAGACTTGTACTGGTGTGTTGTACATGTCCTAATCGTGAAATACTACTAATTTTGTCTTTCACTATTGCAAGCCTTATCTCTCCAGCAGGGTAACATGGGGATACAGGGAGTGCCTTGAAATATCTTTTTAATAGAATTTTCCATTGGGAGCAGATAGAGAAATGAAGTTTGGGGTCCCTGAATGCACAATTTGAAAATACATTGTTAGAAATGGAGTATTTGGTTGGCAGTCAGGTTACCCCCTGTCCAAGCAAGGACCCTCACTCTAGTCAGGGTAAGTCACACACAATCCAAATTATCCTGTGGCCACCCTCTGGTAGCTTGGCACTGAGCAGTCAGGCTTAACTTAGAAGACAATGTGTAAAGTATTTGTGCAATAAATCATACAATAACACCATATAGCACCACAAAAATACACCACGCAGTGTTTAGAAAAATATATAATATTTATCTGGATAAATGAAGGTCAAAACGATCAAAGATGCAATAAGTAAATGTAGAGAGATCACTGAAAAGTGATATAAAGAGTCTTTTTAAAGCAAACAAAGTCTCTTTCAGGCACAAAGTAACTGGCTCGCGTGAAAAATCTCTGCAAAGGGCCGCAGGAGGAGGAGAAGCATGGAAACAAAGGGGTGTACGTCGATTTCTTGGGCCGCGTCGTTTAGTTTCCACGCAGGGACGGCTGTGCGTGAATTTCTGGCACTCGTCGTGGATGCTCTTTGGGTTGTGGGGTTTTCGGACGCCCCGGGGACAGTGCGTGGATTTCCTGCACTGGCAGGACAAAGTCACAGGGGCTGCGTCAATCCGGTGGGCTTTGCGTCAAATTGTCTACCGCACGGCAGTCGCTGCGTCGATTCCTCTCTGGAAGTCTGCTCCAGTGGGCCGTGTGCCGAATTTCCAGTCGCTACGCTGGCGCTGCATCAATCTTCTCGTTGCGAAGTCGGGCTGCATCGTTCCGGTTCGGCATGCGGTGAAATTTTCACCGCGGTGCAGACTGTGCGTCGTTTCTGGCAGGCTGTGTTCCAGAATTCGCCGCAAAAGGAGTCCTTCTTGAAGAGATGAAGTCTTTTTGGCCCTGAGACTTCAGGGAACAGCTCTATCCAAGCCCTTGGAGAGCACTTCTTCACTACAGCCAGAGAGTAGCAAGGCAGCAGTGCAATAGCAAGGCAGCAGTCCTTCACAGAAAGCAGTCAGGTGAGTCCTTTGGGCAGCCAGGCAGTTCTAGGCAGGATGCAGGTTCTGGTTACAAGTTTGTTTCTTCTCCAGGAAGTGCCTGAGTTGGAAGGGGCAGAGGCCCTGTTTATATACCCAAATGTGCCTTTGAAGTGGGGTAGACTTCAAAGAGTGGCTTAGAAGTACACCAGGTCCCCTTTCAGTTCAATCCTGTCTGCCAGGGTCCCAGTAGGAGGTGTGGCAGTCCTTTGTGTGAGAGCAGGCACTCCACCCTCCCAGCCCAGGAAGACCCATTCAAAATGCAGATGTATGAAAAGTGAGGCTGAGTATCCTGTGTTTGGGGTGTGTCTGAGTGAATGCACAAGGAGCTGTCAACTAAACCCAGCCAGACGTGGATTATTAGGCACAGAAAGATTTAAGTGCAGAGAAATGCTCACTTTCTAAAAGTGGCATTTGTAAAATACTAATATTAAACCCAACTTCACCAGTCAGCAGGATTTTATATCACCATTCTGGCCATACTAAATATGACCTTCCTACTCCTTTCAGATCAGCAGCTACCACTCAAACAATGTATGAGGGCAGCCCCAATATTAGCCTATGAAGGGAGCAGGCCTCACAGCACTCTGCCCTACGGGTTACCTAGGGCATACCTTAGGGATGTCTTATATGTAGAAAAAGGGGAATTTAGGCTTGGCAAGTACTTTTAAATGCCAAGTCGAATTGGCAGGGAAACTGCACACACAGGCCTTGCAATGGCAGGCCTGAGACAAGGTTAAGGGTCTACTTAAGTGGGTGGCACAATCAGTGCTGCAGGCCCACTAGTAGCATTTAATCTACAGGCCCTGAGCACATATAGTGTACAATACTAGGGACTTATAAGTATATTAAATAGTCCAGTTGGGTATGATTCAATGTTACCATGTTTAAAGGGAGAGACCATATGCACTTTGGCACCGGTTAGCAGTGGTAAAATGCGTAGAGTCTAAAAACCAGTGTCCAAAAAGCAGAGGGATGCAGGCAAAAAGTTAGGGGTGACCACCCTAAGGTTGTCAGTTCTAACATACATCTTTTGGAGAAGTTGTGTTTTTTAACTGAGTTTGAAAATGCCACTTTTAGAAAGTGGGCATTTTCTTGCTTAACTATTCTGTGCCTCTGCCTCTATTCTGAATACACTTCTGGGTCAGGACGGCAGTTGGGCTGTTTGTACAATCACTCTAGAGAGTCACACATAGGGAGGTGAAGTGTGTCCAGCATATTCTGATGGCCCATCACCTGGCTGATGAGTCTTTCTGAGCTAGCTTGGTGGGCGGAGCAGACACTTGCACCTGAATAGGGCTGTGGCTGCTCTCACACAAAGCAGTCTCCAACCTCCTGGAGTGTGTCTGGGGCCAGGACAAGGAAAGGCAGGGTCTTGTGCACTACAAAGACTTCTCTTTGAACTTTGTCTACTTCAAAGACAGAAATGGGTATAAGTACTGGACCTCTGACACCACATAGTTAGAATCCTTCTGGATTGGGAAATCCTGCCAGGAAGAAGAGCTGTATGCTGTAGGAGGAACTGCCACTCTGCCTGCTGCTTTGCTGTGCTGACATGCTGCTTGCTGCTTCTGTCCTGGGAGTGGAAACTCTGCCTCCTGCTTCCAAAGGCTCTCCAAGGGCTTGGACTGAACTTGATTTCTGAGATGACTCCATCAAGATGTCGTGATAGCCACAGTTGGAGCTATTGTTTCCTAAGCACTATACTATATTTGAGCTTTTAAATTATGGATCTTTACTTGTGTATGTTGGATTTTTGTCCTTCTGGTCTTGTTTTATTCAGATAAATATTGGCTATTTGCTAAACTGGTGTGGAGTACTTTTGTAGTGTTGTTACCGTGTGTGTACAAATACTTTACACATTACCAATGTGATAAGCCTATCTGCTTGAGCCAAGCTACCAAGGGGTTATCTTAACTGTGTGACTCCCCTACCCTGATAAGGGTCCCTGATTGGACAGGGCGCAAACCACTGCCAACAAGAGACCCCATTTCTAATAATAATTCATTCTTTATTAGACTAATTGTAAATAATAACATATTAGTGGGGCTGCCCTTGTGTGCCCGGGACTTATTTTGCCACCTTTGAGGCCAGGTGTCGCAAGGGGCAAGCCATGAGTCGGAGCTGTCCCCCCTAACTAATGTCCAAGCTGGTCCTTGTTAGGGTTCCCATGTATTTTGTATAGGTCACTCGGGATTCTAATACTGCACATTATTTTGTTTATCTCTCGGAGATCTTTTACTTGGTCTCTCCTTTTGTCCTCCTGGAGGAGGCCAGTTCACAGTGATACTAGTAACTGGGCAGTTTGATTTGAGAAAAGTGGCTCGAGTGGAAGATTTTAATTTGTGATCCTATTTTTACACGCTTCTTAGGGCATGACCAAAGTATGTGTCAATGTGCCCTTTACGCTCACAGGTCCTCCAGCAGTCTGCTCCAGCACCCACTTATCTCCAAAGATTATGTTAAAAAAAAAAAAACTGAGGTCAAGTAGTTCATGTTACAGTACAGTTTCCACATAAATTTGCTAAAAAGCAACAGGCCTTGAAAATGCAACTTTTGGCAGCACTACCATGGTGTTCAAAGCAAGCCTTGTGCTCAGTATTGCTATTGCAGGTGCACCATCCCAAGATCAGTTTGACAAAATTGTTTCAGTAAAAAAAAAGGCATAAAAAGCCACAGCAGGGAGTGTGGCTCAATAAGGTGAATATTTGCAGCCGACACATGCAGTGATCACCAATCTGCCAATTCGAATCGTGGCAAAACTGACTCAGCTTTCCATTCTATTGAAAGTCACTAAATTAAGAACCATTAAATTGACTAACGGTACCACCTGTTTTTTATTTTTACTGTGCTTAGAAATATCGGAGGAGTAGTATGAAATGTTCTACATTGGCATAGATAAGAAAGAAAGAAAACTGGTAATTACCCAAGCAACGTTTTACTAACATGACTTGTTAAAGCTTGGATTTCTAGACATCCCCTACTACACATCTCTAACTTTCATCTTTTAATTTGTATTGGTTGCTTTTGCCTGATACCCTAGTGGGCTGCTTACCACAACAGTAGTAAAAGCAAGGCTGTCTATCCCTTGGACAGTCTTGCATTTTATTTTTCAACTACTTTATCTCAGTCCTACCTCTGCCAGCTTTCCACTGTATTTCTAGGTTTACCCTGAAAGCTAATGACTATAGTCCTGAGTAAGACACCTTGAAGTATCCTTTAACAGGGTTGAAACGTTGACAATACAAGTCTTGGGCTCTCTACCCTTACCTGTGATGGTTGAAAGCTAATGACCACAGTCCTGAGTAAGACACCTTGAAGTAACCTTTAACCGGGTTGAAACGTTGAAAAATAAAAGTCTTGGACTCTCCACCCTTACATGTGATGGTTCTGGAAGAAGACAGACATTACCATGGTACGCTTGTGTGGAAAATGCCCACTTTTACTCCTCTTTACTATGAATCAGCACTGCACTGTCACCCTACCATGTGTTTCAACTCACTGTTCTTTCACTTCTTGCATGCAATAAAGCGCCAGTGCATTTATGTGCTTGTATAATGTTATACACAACAAATGTCTGGTTGTATCTTACCATGGTCACTGTTCATGCATTGAGAGTGTGATGGAAGCATAAGGCCTACATACCAGGCATGATTATTTTCTAAGAGACATTTAAATCATGCAACTAATAACATATGTGCTTGTTTTTCATATGTTTTGAGTGCGGTTAACAGGCCGGCAGAGAAAGCAACAGTGGTGTTTACGTACCTTAACTGCATTAATTGCATGAAATGAAGGACCCCTGAAGCATGGGAGCAACCCCCCATAGGGGCTGTAGGGGCCTGCGTACCCCCTCATGGAGCACTGGCCTATTGATGGAGATGTGGGTGCTATAACTTGAGGCTCTACCTCTCCAACAGGATGCTGTGCCTCAGGGCCAGAACCAAATAACCTGGGCATTATGAATGGCCGAGAATTGACCTAAAGCTGCTCAGACAAGGAGTTAGTATTTTCCTCTTTTTTGATCCGAGAGTATGGTTGTGTGCTGCAGAGGCAGCACTACAACTGCAGACTCTCACAGTGCAAGGGTAGAAAGAGGTGGAATGGTGTTCAACTCCCCTGTTCTTGACCTCTTGTCCCTTTGACCTCCTTGCTTTTCCTATGCCTCTCTCCTCTCCTCTCCTCCCTAATTCACCCCTCACATCTCTCTTACTTGCTCAGTCTTATTCATCTCAATATGGTCTCTCTTCCTCTACTGCCATTTTCTCTCGTCTCCTTTGTTTTGTCTGTCTTCTACTTCTGGTTATTCTCCACCTCTCTCTTTTCTATTCAAGTATCTTCCTATCACTGTCCGTATACTCTCTTTCACTCATCTGTCTCTTTAATACTCATCTCCCTCTCTTCTCAAGCTCTGTCACTTTTGCTCATCTGTGGGCTCTTACTCTTTTCGTTTGGTGACATTTTATCTCTTAGATGCCTTTCCCTCTTGTCTCTACAGTATTTATCCCTCATTCTTGCTTTGTCACACACACTTGTCAATCTGTGGTGGCATGCCCTATTTAGGTTGCAGCCTACCAGATGACACTCTGCTGTCTGGTTTACTAAAGACATCTTGGGGACTTTCAGAAAGCTGACCTAGGAATGTATTCTGCCTGCTGCTTGCCATTGGCTTTGTGGTTTGTAACTCACATTGTCTTGCATTCCATTTGCTGGCTTTATTTGTTAAAGGTTCTTCAGCTTGAGTTTGTACCTTTCCTTGCCCAAACCTTATTCACAATATATTTTCCAAGTGCTCCCTTTCTGTAAACAGGCCTGTAAATCATGTTCTTATCTTGTCACATTTGCTGTGCATTCAAAGACTGAGGTCAAATGTCAGGCACGGACTTCCAAGGATGCTCGTTTACTTTACTTTCTCTGACATCAACATGAGAGGATTTATGTGACACTCTTGCTGGATACTGGGGTAGAAAATAGTTTTTTTCTAGCACACTACAACATATAAATTAACTGTTTAAGTATTTCAGAATATTTCAGTATTAGGAACACACATATAGCACTTTTTTGTTGTTTCTGAAGTTTGCTGGAAACAAATACTTTAATATGATCAAAACAAATCATTACACTAGGTGATACAATTTCCACTCATTTTAGTCTGTGCACTATTGCTTTAATAGTAAAACTGTATATCTGTGCAAATTTTTTTTTTTCATTTCAATTGAAAATGTGTTGCCTCTAATGGTAGTGTGCTACCACAACATGAATACTCTGCTCTACTCTGTACCACTCCACCCCACTGCACTTTAATCTGAATGACTCCATTTTATACCACTCCACTCTACTCTACCTAACCCTACGTCTCTCTACTCTATCCTGTACCACTCCACTCTATGCTAAAGCACTCTTCACCACTGTCCTCTACACTACTGCACTCTACATCACTCCAGTTTGGACCACAGCAATCAATTCTGCACAACTCCACTCTACATCCCTGTACTCTGTGCTGCTCTGCAACACTGCACTCTATGCCAATGTACTTTACTCTGTAACACTCAACTCTATGCCCCTGCACTCTACACCAATCCACTGTACGCCACTCTAATCTACACTGCACCATTGCACTCTACACCGCTTTACTCTATGCCATGACAGTCTATGCCACGCTAAGCAACTGCACTCTACCCTGCACCACTCCACAACTACTCTGAATCAATCTACTCCATGCCACTGCACTCTACTCCTCTCTATTCCACCCTGTGCCACTGCACTATACTCTTAACACTGCACTCTACACAACTGAACTCTGTCACTGCACTCTGAATCACTGTGATCTACGATACTGCTCTATGCCACTCTACTCTTAACCACTGCACTCTGTGCCACTGCACTGACACTCTACTCAGCAACACAGCATTCTCTGCCACTGAACTCTATGCCACTCTACTCTGCATTACTCCACTCTATAGCACTATACTCTACTCTATGCCACTCGACTCTACCCTGCACTCTACTATGCACCACTCTAAGTTGTGCCACTGTGTTATGACACTAAATTCAATTCCACTGCACTCTACGCTACTATACTCTGCGATACTCTTCGCCAATGCACTCTACACCTGTCCATTCTACTCTATGCCACACTATGCGACTCCAATACACGACACACTCTGCCACTCCACAACTCTCTACTCCACTCTTCCCAGTTACACTATGATACTTCATGCCATTCTCCGCTATGCCACTAAATTTAGCCATGCTGGTGAACAAATTGTCAAAAGCCCATTGGCAAAGCCAACATTTCTTGCATTGGCGAGACCTATTGGCTGTGCCAATGCTTGTTTTGCTGGCTGTTTTGAATACCAAGCTCAAACAAAAGCTTACATTTTGTAGAAATACAGCACACATTATGTTCTGAAATACCAGCTTTCCATCTTTTGTAAATGTGTTTGCCATCCAAACATCATTATTTTCAGCAAGTGTATTATAAACACACACTAATAGATTCTGCCCTGCATACCCACCTATCACCACATCACGCCGAAGATGACCACAATATAGCCCTGTTAGGAATTATTGTCATTATTCATTATACCAAGGGTGGGCAAAAGCATGTACAGGATGCCACATCAGGTCAGGAAGTGACATTTTTTTTTTTTTTTTTTATTAGGGGCTCTCTCTATAACAGGACTAAGAACAGATGCCTGTGATAGGCCAAGAGAGTCCAGTGTTATTCTAGTGCCAGCATTACACCAACGATTTGCAGCTAGCAACATAGTGCCATAAGTGCCCATGAGATGCTATAAATTACCACTACTATGCCATTGCCAGAAGCAACATGTATGAGCACCATCATGCCACAGATTTCCACAGCCTTCCTATAACTAACACCATGATTGCTGGACAGTTTGCACCATCATGCCATGGGTGCCCACAAAATCCTTAAAAAAAATAACATTAATATGCCAGCACCACCATTTCACCAGGGTTGGGCCCCGCCAACCCATGGATGCCCCAATATGGCAGAAAATGCCACCTTCATCAGGGTCGGCTTTTAGATAAGGATAGACCCCATCATGCCCTGTATGCCCCCTATGTGCCAGGAATTATCTCCAATATGCCAAGACCAACACACTCACATACATGAACAAATATACCTCACCTATGGATCATTTTCCGGCTCCTACTCACTTTCTTGGCCCTTGATGCTCCCCCATACATCGCCCTTTACATGGCTGCCGCAGCACCACACACTATTTGATTCAAAGCTCAGTTGATCAGCAACTGGGACTCACATGCTTGACTTGCAGCCTTCTGACCAGCACACAGACCATTCGTGATTGGGTGTGCCGGTGTTCTCGATCAATGCTGTGCCAAGACCAATCAGAAACATACCACACCCGCAAGGCCGGACTGGACCTCAGCGGGCACTGGCATTTCCCCAGGAGGCTGGAAGGGTGGTGGGCCACTTTTGTTACTGGGGGCTGGTTTTGTAGTAGTGCAGCAGTTTTAAAAGCAGTGCAGATTCCCTTGCATATCCAACACTTTTCAGGCAACAATAAAAGTGCCAAAATAACTACCTGCTGGAGAGAGATTGGGGTTCTGGCTAGTGGCAGTTTTGACTCATCTAATGTAGTGCAGAGGGTTAATATGCCTAGTGGGACTATGGAGAGACGAGGCACTGTTAGAGGGTGATGGTGAGGGAATCATTGAAGAACCCCAATAAAGATTGCTGTACCCTGGTGCACTGTACGGTCATCATTTACCATGCTTTCAAAACTAATACAATTGAATATATAATACAAATGTGTTGTAAAAATCCAATGCTTTTGCTATTTTTCCCCCTAAATTTTCTTCAATTTAGTGGTCAGGCTCACTCGATATGCACCCTATGGGGGATGGTCTGACAAAATTTGGCAGGGCTTCTTGGGGTTCTCAGTCCAGCCCTGAACACCCAAAGCCTTCTCTGCCCAGCCAAGCACCACTCAGTCGACCCCTCTTACTTCAGTAGGTCACACCGTACACACCCAAGAAGTATCGGAGCTCACCCTTCCACACAAACCGCGCAAGCCTTGGGATGTGCGGTTTAGAGAATAAATGTTGGTACTGTTGGGGCACGCCCAGATATGGGGATGAAAGACATCAGTTCACAAAGCTCCACAATTCAATTATGTTATTAGTCGCCACCCATGGGGGATCATTGCACAGAAGGTTTTCTTGATGTGGGTGCCCTTAAGGGACCGCGCCTTAGCACCTGCTGAACTTGAATTGACTTTCCTCACTTCAGGACCACCCTCAGATTTGCAGGGAGACGTGCTAGCTACAAGCAAACTAAGAAGGGTGCTAAAAAAGCAAGATATTGCAACAACCACTGGGTGGCTGAGGACATGGATTGCAGGGTTCTGCAGCATACAGTTTCGTTGGCAACCCTACTGAACACACCCAGACTATAGAGGAGAACGGAGTAAATTCATGGTCCTTTTGGGTTTTAGGGACAAAGGGAGCTTATCACAATTCATTATAGGGCTGGACCACCCCTGGGCCACGCAGAGGGGCTGTAGATAGGTCATCGGTCCTTCTGCACAGCTTCATCAGAAGGCAAGCTGTTGGGCCATTATTTCCTGCAGAAATGCACTGCCTATACTCCCCTCCACACAGATGGATTCTTCCTTCAAGGCAGAATGTGGCAGCACTTCTAGCAGAGTTCAGGACATGATGAGAGTACAAAAGTCTCTCTTAAAGAGCGGGAAGGTGAATTACATTCTGATTCCTAAACACCTTAAGTGGGGCACAATCTGAATTCTGAAATAGCTCTCCTGTCCCCCACTTTGGAAATCAATCTGCGATCATCTGATAAAATGAGAGTGCTAGAACTCAAAGGAACTTTGGCAGCAGGTTAAAGAACATGTAAGAGTGTGCAGTCATGAGCCCCCCTCTCCCTCCTCCCCCCAGATACTGACACATGATGTTTTTGACATCAGGCACCTGTGGAGCACAGAGGCAGTGGGACAGGTCAGTGCTGTTTTGCAACAATGAAAAGGCAACTTGTGAAGACACTGACTGGTTTTCTAGAGGAGGGGTCCAGGCCAGGGTCCTGCAGGGATGTCGTGTTCATTTCAGAGATGGTGGGTCCCCCTTTGGAGCCAGGCTGGAGGAGGGTATGTGTGTAAGCCCCACCCCAGGGAGGGAGCTGTGAGCTAGCCACCTGTCCCTTCTATAGCAGTGTAAACCTAGTGAGATTGTCAAGGGCGAGCGGGGCTGCACTTGGAACCTGTGCCCTGGGTCATGGCCTCGGGTCTGCAGAACCTAAAATGGCTGCTGTCTTCTACCAAGCAGTAAGGGAAGAGTTCTGCAGCGCAGAGTCAGCGATGAAGAAAGTTTGGAATCAGGACAGTAAATGAGCCCTACAGATGCGTTCAGGGCAGTGTCCCGCATCTTAGAGGCAGTGATACCTGGGCGAGGAAGAAAGTTTGTCACTGGAGCAGTGGTTGAGCACTACAGATGAGTGCAGGGCAGTACCTCCATTTCTGGCTCCCACTCGGATAAGTAGGGTATCTTGTTTTAAGTACATATGTTTTGTGAATTCCAGTACTTTTCCAACTTCTGAAAATGAGTGATTTTCATGGCAGGAGGACCTTCTTCAGCATAAGGTGATGTGCATACGTGCATCTTGGCGAGAGTCCCCCTCCACCGCACCACTCGCCTGTATTTCCCTACAGATGGATCATTCCCTCGATGTTGAACCAGATGTTTAACATTCCATTGGGTAACTCTACCACTTACTTGAAGCTCTCCTATTACGCAGTTGCCCTTCAATTACCTAGACTACGCTGGCTTGCAGGATTCATTTGTTAGTTTATATACAGATAACCAACAATTTCCCTGATTTATTACAGGCAGCAATCACAACTGTAGTGTTTTCCTTGTCCTGATGAAGACCTAAAACTAAAAATGTTCGAAACGTCGTGGACACATACCGGCAGATAAATGGATGATTATTGTACCATGATAACTTAACGTTAGACTTGTTCTATTCATGCACAATATTTATTAATGTGTTGTTCCCTTGTTCTTCACAAGCACTGTGTTCACCTTGCACCTTCAGCACACATGATCAATATTTGACGCTGTTGTTTATTGAATATCCCCATTGATTTAATACAATTTGATTGCCAATGGCGTGGCCATATTGTCATGGTGTCGTCATAACCCAGTGTATTATACAATACTTGTTTTCTTACTGAGTCCCTATGGGGCATTGCTGCTTCATATAAATGATACCAGGTCTCATATGGGTGTGTAGGTTACTCCTTCAGTTTTCACTAGCAATGAACCTCAACAGCTCAGAACCTTCTATGATGGTGCAGCTCTGTCTTAGGTGATGAAGTGGTGCTTTAGACCTCAAGTACTTGCACGTTTCTCCTACAATAAGGGCGTGAATAACCTCAACATTGAAGTGTTTCTGCCAGATGGTTCTTTGCCCATCACGCCACTTACAATTTCATGCTGTCTAGCATTAGGAGTCCTGTTTCCTAGCAGTACTAGAATGTGTATCCAAGCCTCTTGTGTTTTTGTTAGAAGCTGGACTTTTAGACTGAGTGACATTAAAATGGCCTCATGCTTTTACAGTACTTGTTTATTATACTTTCTTTTACAACATAAGTCTCACTTCATTGCAGACCTAGGAATCATATTTTTATATATACAGTTCTTCATTTTGTGTGCCTTCTATAACGCCAAGAGACAGAAACATGCAGAAGTGCACATACAGCAAGGTGAGAGAGGATGGCTGCCTGCTGCAATAACTGTGTCCCAGAAGTGTCAGCAGTACTGCCTGCATGAGACACCCGGATGCGACATGAGACCGCTGTGGAATGGTGGTTTCTGAGGTTCAACAGAGGTGCACAGCCCAGGCAGAAGTCAAAATGCCTCCAGTCCTGTCCTACTGCCCACATGTGCCAGAGGTGGTACTCTGAGAGTGGACAGCTGGCATGGGGCTCACAGCACCTCTTCAGGCTGGTTATAAACAACGAAGATGCTCTAAATGCCCTTCTACGAGCTATTGAGGCACACATCTTTTGTATATGCTTTGTAAGAGGGTCTCAATCAGTAAAAACTCCTGCCATGGATAGGGGTACAATGCTGTAGCCCCTCTGGGACCCCCTTCAGCTCTTTTGTGCTGCTGGAAGGGTCTGACAGCCTCTCTATTCCCACTGAGCAGATGAAACTGCTGCAACTGAACTTTTCTAACACTCTGTTTGTGTGTGACAGGAAGGTGCGACACCTGAAGTGCCTTAGGAAACTTTTCAATCCAATATATTTCTCAAGTGCTGTTTTAAGTTTAGTTAAATCAATCTGCAACTACAGCCATGCCACAGACTCAATGTAAGCGTGTGAACCTTTTGTGGAACTTATGGCATACAGCCAGCCTCCTATGTCATTATCTACCTTCTTTCACTGCTCCTCCTAACTATGCCCAGGATTTCTGTTTCACAGGTCCCCCACCTCCATCACCTTTCTCTTTTCTGCCACAACAATAGTCCTCTTTCTTTAGTCGAGCGCCGGCACCCACTTTTTAGGTCAAGCGTAAGTATCCGACCTCATGTACACTTCATATGGCTTAAAAGCGATTTAATTTGTTGGTTGCAGTGTCCTTTAAAAAATCTTGCTCTCTAGTGGTCAGTTCTGCCTTTTTCTCCCTCCTTTTTGTGTTTCAGAGCAGTGACCAACTACGGTTTCTTTATCTGTTGCTGTGACAGACTATTTTTGTCATTTCTTTGGTGCTCCCCTTTCACTGTGGGTGTTTTAGGCTGGTAGCTGCCTCTGTTTTACTGCAGCATTCCGTTCCTCCCACCTCCTCCCATGTCGCCGACATTTGTTTTGGCTTTATTCCAGCGTGGTCCTCATTTACCTCCGGCTCCTAAAGTAAGCTTATTTTACAAAAGAAACACCCGGTTGTTTAGCTCACGAAAGCCACGATATTCTCTTTCTAGTAGAATGCAGATAAACCTAGATGCAATGATGTGAAACTTGCTTAGTCTTGCATCACATCTCAAAGTCTCTCTTTCCAGGGCTCTTCCCTGCCAGCACTCACAACACACACAGGGCAGGCTTATCTTTTTTTATTGGGGCCATAAATCTTGTCAGGCTACTCTGCTTGTTGAAATGCAGGCAAGAATGCTTGGAAGACTTTTCACTCTTAAAATAAAAAGAAAATGCTTTTTCAGCCTTTTTTTTCCAATTTATGTTGAGACGTTTACACAACGCAAGGTAGTGCAACTTCTCATTCCTCATCAAGGGCTTGTGATTTTTGATATCCGTAGCCACCAGTGTTGGAGTGTAGCTTTCATAATCAAAATTAACATGAAATGTTTATGAACTAATGAATAATAATGCTGCATAGAAAATGTATTAATGTGTTTCACTAAACGTGCGTTTGAAATGTGGCCACCAATGTATACGATGATTAATGAAATTGACTAATAATGAAATATTAATGTACTAATGTATGATTTTGTATTAGTATTAAGAGTTATATGTTAAGGATTTGCTAATTAATTCACTAGGCCTTAGTTAGCATGAGTCGGGCCTAGCTGCCCGGTTGCCTATTAAATGTGTTTCTCTAATGTGCAGTGTGCTGACTTGCTGAAGAACATGTAGTTGTACTTTTCCAGAAGATGAGTGTAACCGTAGTAGATTCATTCTCATGAAGACTCGACTTGCTTGAGGAGACATTCTTGCCGAATGCAACAGTGTAAATTTGCAATAGATACAAGGTCGCCTGAACTGGTAAAGACAATGGGACTACTGACTGAGCCAGAGAAAGTATAAGTTTCTACCTGACATTCTACCCGTTGGAGACGTCAATCACAGTAGCCAATAAACTACCTAAGAACTGTTTTGGGGTGACAATCTTAATGAGGCGAGAAATAAACCATTAGTTGGAGATGATGGTGCAGCAAAATTTGCCAATTGGAAATTATAACATTTTGATATAATACATGATATAAATATATGATAATATGATATAAATTCTTGGACATGAGGAGAAACCAGCCATTCCTAGCCAATCTATGCTGCCCTTTTGCCCTACGAGCTATTACAAGCCATTTTGCCATTGCATGCTGTCACTTTGTTACTCTGCCTAAAGACTTTGCTGTTTGACTCTTCAAACCATCCTTATTTTACCTTGCCCGATTCTATACTTTTCCTCCTTATGAGGGAGGTAGTCCCTTTTGCCCGCTCTTGCTGAACTTTGCTGTGTTTCCTGGCTGATGGCGAATCAACTGCTGTCCTGAGGACGAAGACTGACTCTGTATGCTGACCCATTACGGAGGGTAACTATATGAGGATGAAATTGTAATTGTCTGTTTGCCTTTCCTTTCTAGGTACCAACTGCTTCTTTTGACAGAGACCATAGATGGATGTTTTCTAAATTTGTGTTGCTAAATTGTTTTGCATGAAGCTCAACATGCTGATGCTAATTCGAGGTTAGTTAAGGGGTTCACTAAATGGACGCAAATAGACAAAATGACTGAATCTATGCTTTGACTAATGCGCTAATGATACTCTGCTAAAGTTAACCCATGTTGACGTTGTGCTATGTTCTAATGTTTATGATCCTTGCTTTAATGAAATCTTATTCAAGCTGCCATATTCTTACTGTGCTGATGTGTTTTCTGGTATTGAGACTAAAACTTGCTAGTAGAGTGTAATCAATAGGGAATAAACATAAACTTGCTCAAATCTGGTGTGGTTATTCATGACTGACAGGTCATGGTGGTTTCCGAGTTTTATTGGTGTCATTGATTAATTTGATTGATTTGCTATTGTGAATATTGATGAGATTATTGACGGACAGGTTGATTAGTTACCTCACCCTAAGGTGTCTTCAATCAGGGTCAAAAGGTTCATCGGCCTAAATCAAGTCCCAGAGTGAATAAATTATCTAGATTGGGACGCGTTATAATCAGTGACCACCAAAACATGACAGGAAAAGATTAAATTATGAGGCAGGGTTGACCAATTTATGTGGAAAGGAAAGTTCAGTTCTGAATTTACAATGCCAATAGCTCTAACTCAAGAAAATGCAAGACCATTTGCATTGCAAATGCTTGTTTTTCCTTCGATCAGTTATCTCTCGCTTCTCCGCACACGTTCCCCTCCCCATCTTTCTCCCCACCGTCGCTCTTCATTTTGTTCGCTAAACTGTGTCTCAGTTTGGTGTCCCAGAAAGAAGAAAGTAGCGGCTACTCCCTAGGGAAAAATAACTTGGGAAACCTAAGGCTGGATCCCTTTAACTACACAGAGTGAAAAAAAAAAAAACTGCTTCTCACTAATAATTGGGCAGATCTCTTACCCGATCGGTATAAGTGAATCCCTAAACTCTTAAAGACAGTCCAAGATGCAAAATAAGTATAATATATTTTTGTTTGTATATAACATTTTCAAGAACGTACCCCGCGCACAGGAAGTACACAATTCAAATTTAGGAGTGTAGTTGTCCGGGTTAAATTAAGCAAAATTAGAAGGGTAACAAGTTTTGTAATGCTTGGGCGCCCTCATGTGTCAAAGATTTGTAAGTGCAGGCAAATCCAAAAAAATCGTTGGGAATAGGTTTAAACTGGATTCTCCAAATCTTCACCACCGAGTTTCAATCGGATTTTAATGACTGACATCGAAATCAGGAAACCCTTCGAATACACCAAACACACTGAGCGCCTGCACACAGGCAAGACCACACTACTTTATCATGAGCAGATGGAGGGCTGGGAAGCAAGGCCATGAAGAGAAGTGTGGCTCAATGGTTAGAGCGGCAGACCCTGAAGCAGAGATCTGGCTCAAGACCAGGGTTCAAGTCCCGCTTCGGCAGGTCTTGGGCTCAATTCCCCTTGACCAGATAATTCTCACCTCGGTGCCTAATCTAATTCATGGGTCCCACTCTGCAACTCTGGGCAATAGCTTGCTTAATCTCCACAACGGCCCCAACAGCGCTTGGATGCCTGGCTTCACCCTGGGGGTGCTCAGGAGTGGGAGCCTCACAGGGAAAAGCCAGGAGGGGTTCCATAGCGGTATGAGTACAGCACCTTGAGACCCTAACGGGTGAGTAGTGCGCTATACAAGTGCTAATTTACATTTACATAAAGGGCCCTTTCAGTAAGCAGTGCAACAGCCTAGAGTAGCAGAAGGGGCAATGAAACATGTGCTATCATCTCACAAATTACACATCCATTGGCTTTAGACACCAGAGCAATCCTTCAGACAACAGCTTAACCTTCTCGAGAGACCACAGAGCCGTGTCTCAGACAACGCAGAATTTACAGGTCCAGGTCTAAGACAGCGGAGCCTTCGCTCTGGGGAAACACTGAAAAAGCAGAGATATCGACCATGGTGTCCTGCTCTGTTCCATAACAGAGTAAATGGACAGAGTTCTACCAAATAATTTGCCCAGGATCATACCGAGGCTCAGCAGGGTGCTTGGAACTGCACACATGAAGATCAGCCCACGTGGCAGTTCCATGATGGATGGTACATCAGTGAGTTTCAGTTTTCATTCAGGGTTACTTCTTGTATAAGTTTAATTTAGTCAAACAAGTTAGGTTCTTGCATAATACAGTATCACGCACCCTTAAAGCAAAATCATCTAATTTTTCTCATCTCTCCATCTGTCGCCATTCATCCATCCATCTCACTCCAGCACTGTAAAGGAGATTTTCTTTGCGACAGGCTCTTCTTGGGGGAAAAAAAACCTCCTGGAATAGGCCATTCAGTTTGAAAACGGAAGATAAAAGACAGAGCTACAAATTAAGAGAGAGCGTTTCAGAGCAGGAATCAACACTTTCATTGATTTAAAATATAAAAATAAAAAAATCAATTGCAGCGTGACAGGTAAACACGGGTTTTTTATTAAATCTTAAAGGTTCTTTAAAATTAAACATAAGGAAGAAAAAATCCAAAACAAGACTATTAAAAAAAAAAAAAAACACTGGCAAAGACAACCTGCAATAGCCAAGCTCCGAGCAATTTGCTCTGTAAATGCTTGTCTGGTTTAGCATAGCACCCTACTTGATCACTCCAAGATACCTGTCAAAAGTCTTACAGTGGTAATTAATAGTAATGCATAACAAATGTCTATTTTTTAATCAAATTAGAAATCAATGGTAGCCACCAGTGCATTAGCACACATGCACGGGTGGCGACATTGGAATGTTATTTGTTGTACTTTTTGGGAAAAAAATAAGAAATCCAATGCGGTCACCTGTGCATGTACACATACGAGCAGGCATCTAAAAGTGTTTTGCATGAAGTAAAAGCATTCCAACACCCCTGCCAGTAACTGCACGGGTGCTAACTCACTGAGGCTATCTTTGAAATATTTTTTTAAAACTTAATTTAAAAAAAAAATCAGGGCAGCGAAGTGAGCCCGGGTCGGTGTAAAAGTTAACAGCTGCAGGCAAACGTTCAGGAAGTGCTTCATTTGAATATATAAAAAAAAACAAAGTGCCGGTGCCCAACACTATCCTTTGAAACACGCTGCTGCACTTAAATATACGAGCACTGAATGCGGAGGCAACATACCCCTAAAGCCATCTCGGGCCTCTTTAATCCTTTACAGCCACTCCCTGCCCCTTCAGCTCACACTTGCAGCATTCTGAATTCTCCCTTTTTGACGCTTCTTCATTTTTCTCGTCCTCCGCCTTTCCCATATGTGTCTTTTCCTCCAGTAAATGCATGTTGCAGAAAACTAAGTGCCGCCCTCAAAAATAAGTGTCGGTGCCCCGCACCGGAAACCACTGGCTCAAATTAAACACTGCATTTAGGCGAACGCTGGCTGAGAAACTTACTGAGTACCTGACAGCTGGGGTTCGACAGGTAGTAGAGGCAATGAATGGTAGGCATTAAAGGCAGTTGTCGGGGTGGAATTCATTGGTAATGTATGCGGACTGTGCAGTTACAAAGCGAACTAGGGGGACATGAGAAATCAGTTAAAGGAAACCTAAATGGAGAATGCGGAAAGATCAAAAGAGGTGGGGTCGGTATCAGCAATCGGGAGACATCTGGGTGGGACCGACCAGGCAAGTTCATGTGCCAGGAATATAGGCAGCAGTTACACCGAGAGGGGGATAAATCAGGAAGATTGATCACACGGCTACTCAGACAGGAAACGGATAAAACTCCTATCATGACGATAGAACCCTGGCTACATCATCCCAACGGGCTATCAATGCTTTGCTGGGGGAGCTTCTGAGTAACCTCTTCTGCAGGGGAGGAAGCAATGGATGACTTGACAGTGGACAGGTATCTTGGGAGTGTGAACCTGCCTGTGCTATCGCTTGTCACAGGAGGACCTGGAGACAGAGATCACGCTGGAGGAGGTCAGAGAAGCAATGAGTAAATTGAACATCTGGGGGTGATGGCTTCCCTGTAGAGTTTTACCAAGCTTAGGCAGGACAATTGGCCGAGCCATTTCTCAAAGTCTTTAGAGAAGCTTTGAGGGGTGGACTGCTGTCCCCAACTTAGGGAGTGATCTGCATGATCCCGAAACCTGGGAGGGGGGGGAGGGGGGGGACACAAGAAGCCCATCCTCTTATAGGCCCCTCACTATGCTTAATGTCGACATGAAAGTACTGGTCAAGATTCTAGTGGAGAGGTTGAAGGGTATTGTGGCAACCCTGGCCCACATGAACCAGTGTGGATTTATTCCAGGGAGGAGCACAGCTTTGAACCAGCAAAGGGCTTCAAATGTGATGCACTCAGTATAGCACAGTGACAGGGCACTTGGCCTGGTCTCAGTAAATATTAAAAAAGCATTTGACACAGTGGAATGGCAATATCTAGAGTTTGTGATCCTGAAGATAAGGTTCGACCCCTGCTTTTGTACATGGGTCAGATTACTGTACATGCAGCCTACGGCCAGGGTGTGTAGTGGGCGAGATGCTTGCTGAAGAACGTCATGTGAGGAGGGCCATGTGTCCGGATGCACCCTGGCGATTGAACTGCTAACGGCGAAGCTCTGCACCTCAGCGATGGAACAGTTAGCAGCAAAGCTTCAGAAAGATACGAGAGAATTTAGCATAGTGGTGGGTGAGGTCACACACCTTATGTATCCCATAAACAGATGTGTTGTTTCATCTGCAGCGCCCGGTGGACTTGGTCCCCCTGCTCTTAGCACAAATGGAAGAATTTGACGAAGGAGCAGGCTTGTGTATTAACCGACATTAATCATTGTTGTTCCCTCATGGGGCCATGGCAGGGTCTCACGGAGAACATTTGCCCCCTCTAGGCTTGAAATGGGAAACCACCTCGTTCCGCCATCTTAGTATTAGAGTGGGACATACCATAAAGGGTCAACATCAGTACTGTATGAAGCCATTGGTCAGCGGACTGACGAAGTCTGTCAAATTGTGGACCGCCCTGCCGCTGTCCATGGCAGGGAGAGTTGCAGCGGCGAAGATGGTGTTCTTCCCCAGATGCTTGTATGTACTGCAGAATGCTCTTACAGGCTACCGTGCAGCCTCAAGACATTGGATAGCCTAATGGGTTCCCTTGTGTAGGCGGGAAACAGAAGGAGGGTAGCTCTACTGCAGCTTACGTGGGACACATCAAAGGGTGGCACAGGCCTCCCAGGCTTAGAGCCATAATGCATCCAAACTGCAACATGCTGCCAAATGGGCCCCTTGAGTAGACAACTGGAAGACACGGCTTCTATGCGACGCATATGGCAAGCACTCCCTGCTGGCTCTAATGATGTGTGGCAGACGTGAACCACCCTGCACCACTTACCGGGTTTATCAGATGGCGGAGGTGTGGGAGCAAGTGGTCGCCAAGGTCTTTAAACAGGCTCCCTCTGCTAGGTACCTAGAGCTATGGACGCCAATCCCATGTAGTCGTATTGAGGAGGACATGTCTGTAGCGAGATGGAGGGAAGGGGGCGCAAAACATTGGGTGACATATCCAGGGGAGTAATTTCTCATGTTTACGCAAGCGAAGGAGGCTTTTGCATTTGAGAGAGACCAATTTCTGCAATATGCTAAATTGGCAAGTATAACGCGTGAAATTTAGACTGACTTCCCAAGAGCGCCCCGGCAGACAGAAACCTTGCATTTGTTATAGGCGACTGGCCCGATGAGACACATGGTTACGCATATTTATAAGACACTCAAGGACAGGACCTGGGGAGACCCTGCGGCACAGAGGACAAGAGAGGGAGGATCTTGAGACACCCCTAAGAGACCCAGAATGGAACGCGACCTGCACACCGGTTAAGACAGTCTTCTGTAACACTAAATTTAAAATGACGCATTTTAATTTTGTACTTCGCACCTACCCGAGGCTGGTTAAGCTCAGCAGGATGTATCCAGGAAAAGGGGCGGACTGTCCTATACGTGGAAGGGAGGTGGCCTTCCTCCTACATGTAGAGTCCAGCTGGACTCATTCTAGTGTTTCTGCCAGCCACTCTGCTGAGGGCTGGTCTTGCTTGTATAGCCTACACCCACCCAACACAGGCGTCACCAGTCAGGTGACCCTGCCAATAAAAGGGGCCGGGCGCACGTGCCTGAGGCCAGTTCAATACCACCCTACCACCGTGTCTGCGTCACCTTCCTTACAAGCATGAGGGCCTAGGGCACCGAGAATAAAGAAAAGGGGCCGTCTACCTTTTATTTTCCATTTAAAGTGGCGCTGTCGCGCGCCGTGAAGAGATCACCCCTGTTCATTTTAATTCATGGTGCCCTCGCGCACCGAACTGAAGATGCCCAGGGCCGCCCCCACCTCGAAAATGCCAGCAAAACGGCCGCAGCCCGGAGAACTGCTGCGGCCGCAACAAGTGACCCGCGACGGTGTTACCAGGCATCCGGAAAACAAATGAATATGCCCAGGGGCTCCCCCCTCGTCCTGGCAGTAATTGAAGCAGGAGGTGCAGACACGCACCAAAAGTAAGTTAAAATAAAATGGTGCATCCACGCACCAAAGCAACAGGTGCCCAGGGCCGCCCCCACCTCCAACAAATAACTAAAGAAGTGAGGTGCTCACACGCACCTAGATAGAAAAAAAAGCAGTGCCCGGAGCCCCCACCCACCTCACTGAAGTCCTGCCGTCTGCATGCCTCTTCAAACGAGGCTGTGCAGTTTAAAAAAAAAAAAAAAAAAAAACTGGACAGAAGTAAAAAGAACATGAAAAGAGAAAAGGGACAGATGAGAAAGAAAATAAATAAAATTGCACTTACCTGCAGCCCCCACCAGCATGAGGGAGTCCTCCCGGCAGCATGTCCTCACCGGCATCTGTTCAAACAAACAAGCCGGTAACAGGAAAGACCGTCTTTCAAGCTAGAAAACAAAGTGCACTACTGGCATCCAGTGGCCAGAGTTGGTATTGCACCCTATTTCTGTTGAAAGGTAAAAGAAGCTTGGATGAAGGAAAGTTTACAGCAGCACCTTCAGAAAGTGACTGCTCCAAACCAAGAGTGCGCCCGTGGACAGAAATGGCGCACAAGACGGAAACGGCGAGGAAGAAGGAAGCGACACGGGCGACGCTGCAAAAGGGAAGGAGAAGATTGCAGCTGTCCCAGCCAAGCTGCAACGGTGAGAAACGGACGCAAGTGCCACGTAGGGTACGAAGAGAGCGCGCATGGTCTGCGCAGCCCCTGGCAGCCGTCCGCCGCCACCGCCGAAAGAACGCCACATGCCCCAGCAGTGATGGACATCACCGCAGGACAAGAAAGGGACATGCCGGGCGTTGCCACAGGACGCCCAGAAGAAAAAAAAGAGACTGACACGTGCACAGAGAGCTGCGCCCGAGAATGTGACGACATGGGTAAAAGTCCGTGAAGATGGAGAGAGTACCCGAGAGCGTGACGTAACGCACGGGACAAGAGGCCATGTCAGCTGGCCGCACAGCGATGGAAGATGGCCACTGTTGGCCCATCAGTGAGCAGGTCATCTGAACTGACCGACCCTGCCAGAGCAGATGGCAGGACTGAGCGCCGTAACAGCGCAGCCTCGAGGAGCAAGAGTGGCGCCCTCGAGTGAAGAGAAGGAGGAAGAGAGCGGGGACCCTCCCGCCAGAGAGAGGTCCACCAAGAGGATCCGGGAACGGACCAGACCGGGAGAGGTCTGCCTGAAGAGCAGACCATGTCCTACCCGCAGGACTCAGCCTGTGAGAGGCTGCGACCGAGCAAGATGCACCAGAGGAGGTGCAGTGATAGGTCCATGTGCCGCAACATGTGACCTGTGGCATGACGCCACACCAAGGAGAAGAGAGAGTGGCACAATGCCAACAAGAAATCTTCTTGTCTTGTTCCACAGAAAGTTATGCCTCCAGTTATTTTTTTGTGACATTGTAGTCCTTGTGCCAAAACGGAGGTCTAGAGGAGCGTTCAAAGCGTGTTCTTTGTGAATTACGTTGTTTCCCCGTACAAGCTCTTTCCATTTTCTCTTGAGTTCCTATCGGAGATTGCATTATTGTTACGTATCGGGTACCGCTGCCACCAATGTAGGAGGCTGGACTGGCTTGTGGTGAGTACCAAGGGGTACTTGCACCTTGCACCAGGCCCAGTTATCCCTTATTAGTGTATAGGGTGTCTAGCACTTAGGCTGATAGATAATGGTAGCTTAGCAGAGCAGCTTAGGCTGAACTAGGAGACGTGTGAAGCTACTACAGTACCACTTAGTGTCATATGCACAATATCATAAGAAAACCCAATACACAGTTATACTAAAAATAAAGGTACTTTATTTTTATGACAATATGCCAAAGTATCTTAGAGTGTACTCTCAGTGAGAGGATAGGAAATATACACAAGATATATATACACAATAGCAAAAATATGCAGTATAGTCTTAGAAAACAGTGCAAACAATGTATAGTTACAATAGGATGCAATGGGGAAACATAGGGATAGGGGCAACACAAACCATATACTCCAAAAGTGGAATGCGAACCACGAATGGACCCCAAACCTATGTGACCTTGTAGAGGGTCGCTGGGACTATTAGAAAATAGTGAGAGTTAGAAAAATAACCCTCCCCAAGACCCTGAAAAGTGAGTGCAAAGTGCACTAAAGTTCCCCTAAGGACAAAATAGTCGTGTTAGAGGGAAAATGCAAGGAAAACACAAATCAGCAATGCAACAACGATGGACTCCTGACTGAGGGTACCTGTGGAACAAGGGGACCAAGTCCAAAAGTCACAAGCAACTCGGAGATGGGCAGATGCCCAAGAAATGCCAGCGGTTGGTGCAAAGAAGCTCTTACTAGGCTGAAGAACTGTGAATACTGCAGGAACGACAAGGGCTAGAGACTCCCCCTTTGGAGGATGGATCCCCCACGCCTTGGAGAGTCGTGCAGAAGTGTTTTCCCGCCGGATGGACGCCAACAAGCCTTGCTACACGCAAATCGTGCGTTTGGCGTTTTTGGACGCTGCTGGGGCCCAGGAGGGACCAGGAGGTCGCAAATTGGACCTGCAGAGAGAGGGGACGTCGAGCAAGACAAAGAGCCCTCACTGAAGCAGGTAGCACCCGGAGAAGTGCCAGAAACAGGCACTACGAGGATGCGTGAAACGGTGCTCGCCGAAGTTGCACAAAGGAGTCCCACGTCGCCGGAGACCAACTTAGAAAGTCGTGCAATGCAGGTTAGAGTGCCGTGGACCCAGGCTTGGCTGTGCACGAAGGATTTCCGCCGGAAGTGCACAGGGGCCAGAGTAGCTTGCAAAGTCGCGGTTCCCAGCAATGCAGCCCAGCGAGGTGAGGCAAGGACTTACCTCCACCAAACTTGGACTGAAGAGTCACTGGACTGTGGGGGTCACTTGGACGGTGTCGCGGGATTCGAGGGACCTCGCTCGTCGTGCTGAGAGGAGACCCAAGGGACCGGTAATGCAGCTTTTTGGTGCCTGCGGTTGCAGGGGGAAGATTCCGTCGACCCACGGGAGATTTCTTCGGAGCTTCTGGTGCAGAGAGGAGGCAGACTACCCCCACAGCATGCACAAGCAGGAAAACAGTCGAGAAGGCGGCAGGATCAGCGTTACAGAGTTGCAGTAGTCGTCTTTGCTACTATGTTGCAGGTTTGCAGGCTTCCAGCGCGGTCAGCGGTCGATTCCTTATCAGAAGGTGAAGGGGGAGATGCAGAGGAACTCGGCTGAGCTCATGCATTCGTTATCTAAAGTTTCCCCAGAGACAGAGACCCTAAATAGCCAGAAAAGAGGGTTTGGCTACCTAGGAGAGAAGAAAGGCTACTAACACCTGAAGGAGCCTATCAGCAGGAGTCTCTGACGTCACCTGGTGGCACTGGCCACTCAGAGCAGTCCAGTGTGCCAGCAGCACCTCTGTTTCCAAGATGGCAGAGGTCTGGAGCACACTGGAGGAGCTCTGGACACCTCCCAGGGGAGGTGCAGGTCAGGGGAGTGGTCACTCCCCTTTCCTTTGTCCAGTTTCGCGCCAGAGCAGGGGCTAAGGGCTCCCTGAACCGGTGTAGACTGGCTTATGCAGAATTGGGCACATCTGTGCCCAACAGCATTTCCAGAGGCTGGGGGAGGCTACTCCTCCCCTGCCTTCACACCATTTTCCAAAGGGAGAGGGTGTCACACCCTCTCTCAGAGGAAGTTCTTTGTTCTGCCATCCTGGGCCAGGCCTGGCTGGACCCCAGGAGGGCAGCTGCCTGTCTGAGGGGTTGGCAGCAGCAGCAGCTGCAGTGAAACCCCAGGAAGGGCAGTCTGGCAGTACCAGGGTCTGTGCTACAGACCACTGGGATCATGGAATTGTACCAACAATGCCAGGATGGCATAGAGGGGGCAATTCCATGATCATAGACATGTTACATGGCCATATTCGGAGTTACCATGGTGAAGCTACATATAGGTAGTGACCTATATGTAGTGCACGCGTGTAATGGTGTCCCCGCACTCACAAAGTTCAGTGAATTGGCTCTGAACAATGTGGGGGCACCTTGGCTAGTGCCAGGGTGCCCTCACACTAAGTAACTTTGCACCTAACCTTTACCAGGTAAAGGTTAGACATATAGGTGACTTATAAGTTACTTAAGTGCAGTGTAAAATGGCTGTGAAATAACGTGGACGTTATTTCACTCAGGCTGCAGTGGCAGGCCTGTGTAAGAATTGTCAGAGCTCCCTATGGGTGGAAAAGAAATGCTGCAGCCCATAGGGATCTCCTGGAACCCCAATACCCTGGGTACCTCAGTACCATATACTAGGGAATTATAAGGGTGTTCCAGTAAGCCAATGTAAATTGGTAAAATTGGTCACTAGCCTGTTAGTGACAATTTGAAAGTAATGAGAGTGCATAACCACTGAGGTTCTGGTTAGCAGAGCCTCAGTGAGACAGTTAGGCACCACACAGGGAACATATACATGCACACCTATGAGCACCGGGGCCCTGTGTGACAGGGTCCCAGTGACACATACATATAGGCCACAAACCTATGAGCACTGGGGTCCTGACCAGCAGGATCCCAGTGACACATAACAACCATACTGAAAACATAGTGTTTTCACTATGAGCACTGAGGCCTGGCTATCAGGATCCCAGTGAGACAGTGAAAACAGTGACAAACACCCTGACATACACTTACAAACAGGCCAAAAGTGGGGGTAACAAGGCTAGAAAGAGGCTACCTTCTCACACAACCCCCCCCCCCAAACGAAGGACAATAAGGCTAACCTTGGCCAGTTGAGACTTTATTGTCTAAGTGGTGATAAGTAGAGAGTAGCTCTGCAATAGACTGGTTACTCCCTTTATCATCCACTATATGGTTACTTCCCTGTGGGGATGTAAACCACCCTGTTTGAAGTTTTTTAGCTAAGCAACAATGTGAAGATGTATTTTCAGAGTTTCTATCAGTAAGTTTTAGTTTAGAGCAGTGGGAATTGTCCACTGAACCTATTTGTAGTGATGGAAATGCCAGACAGGGATGCTGGAATACCCGATACCACCACCTGATCCGCACTGCCAAAAGGAACTTTTTCACCGACAGACTAGACAAAAACAGCCACAACAGCAGAGAACTCTTCAGCATCGTCAAAGAGTTCTCCAACCCCAGCGCCAGCGCCAACGCCGTCACGCCCTCACAGGATTTGTGCGAATCCCTCGCCACTTTCTTCCATCGCAAGATCAGCGACCTCCACGACAGCTTCGGACACCAGACCCAACCATACACCACTGAACCCGCTTCCCCGGACATCACCCTCAACAACTGGACCCACATCAACACGGAAGAAACCAAATCCATCATGAACTCTATCCACTCCGGCGCCCCTTCGGACCCCTGCCCGCACTTCATCTTTAACAAAGCCGACTACATCATCGCCCCGCACCTCCAGACCGTCATCAACTCTTCTTTTTCTTCTGCTACCTTCCCCGAATGCTGGAAGCACGCTGAAGTCAACGCCCTACTAAAGAAACCTACGGCTGACCCAAGCGACCTGAAAAACTTCCGCCCCATCTCTCTTCTATCTTTCCCAGCCAAGGTAATAGAAAAGACCGTCAACAAACAGCTGACCACCTTCCTGGAAGACAACAACCTGCTCGACCCCTCACAAACCGGATTCCGAACCAACCACAGCACGGAAACCGCCCTCATCTCAGTCACAGACGACATCAGAACCCTGATGGACAACGGTGAAACAGTCGCCCTCATTCTCCTCGACCTCTCGGCTGCCTTTGACACCGTCTGTCACCGCACCCTAATCACCCGCCTACGCTCCACCGGGATCCAAGGCCAGGCCCTGGACTGGATCGCCTCCTTCCTCGCTAACCGCTCCCAAAGAGTTTACCTCCCTCCGTTTCGCTCAGAACCCACCAAGATCATCTGCGGCGTACCTCAAGGCTCATCGCTCAGCCCGACACTCTTCAATGTCTACATGAGCCCCCTCGCCGACATCGTACGCAAGCACGACATCATCATCACCTCCTACGCCGACGACACCCAACTTGTACTCTCCCTCACCAAGGACCCCGCCAGCGCCAAGACCAACCTACAAGAGGGTATGAAGGACGTCGCAGATTGGATGAGGCTCAGCCGCCTAAAGCTGAACTCTGAAAAAACGGAAGTCCTCATCCTCGGCAACACCCCGTCCGCCTGGGACGACTCCTGGTGGCCCACGGCCCTCGGCACCGCACCGACCCCCGCAGACCACGCCCGCAACCTCGGCTTCATCTTGGACCCTCTTCTCACCATGACCAAGCAAGTCAACGCCGTGTCCTCCGCCTGCTTCCTCACTCTCCGCATGCTCCGTAAGATCTTCCGCTGGATCCCCGCCGACACCAGAAAAACCGTGACCCACGCCCTCGTCACGAGCCGCCTGGACTACGGCAACACCCTCTACGCCGGGACCACAGCCAAACTCCAAAACCGCCTGCAACGCATCCAAAACGCCTCGGCCCGCCTCATCCTCGACGTACCCCGCAACAGCCACATCTCCGCCCACCTGAGACACCTGCATTGGCTCCCAGTCAGCAAAAGGATCACCTTCCGTCTTCTCACCCACGCACACGAAGCCCTCCACAACAAGGGACCGGAATACCTCAACAGACGCCTCAGCTTCTACGTCCCCACCCGCCCCCTCCGCTCCGCTGGCCTCGCACTTGCTGCCGTCCCTCGCACCCGCCGCTCCACGGCGGGTGGGAGATCTTTCTCCTTCCTGGCGGCCAAGACCTGGAACTCCCTCCCCACCAGCCTCAGGACCACCCAGGACCACTCCGCTTTCCGGAGACTCCTAAAGACTTGGCTGTTCGAGCAGCGATAACCCCCCCTTTCCCCCCTAGCGCCTTGAGACCCGCACGGGTGAGTAGCGCGCTTTATAAATGTTAATGATTTGATTTGATTTATTTAGCAATTCTGTCCATACTCCAGCACTGGCCATTGTTTAATACCACCACATTTTTTTTTACCTTGGTTATGTAGAAGGGACCCGTGAATTTAGATTCTTTCATGTAGGGCCTTGATTGCCCTAACGGTCTATTTACCAAAACCTGATCTCCCACCTTCCAGTTTTGTTCTTTCACCCCGTGTTTAGTATTATACCTCTCCTTGTAATTTCTTTGGTGCATCGTTATTTTTGCATTGTTGTGTGGGATCAAACTTTCGCTTTTATTCCCTCCCCCAAGCCAAGACGGAAAAAATTTGGTGCATGGTTTTCTGCCACGCAAAGCTACAAAGGGGGAAATTTTAGTAACTACATTCGGAGTAGTGTGGTAGGCCCACAGCATATCTCTGACCGCGTTTTCCACATTTACATGGTTAATACAGGCTAATTGAACACATTTGTTAATCATACGGTTGGCACGTTCTGCCAACCCATTAGCCCTGGGGCAATAGAGTGCAGTGGTGAGATGTTTTATACCAACCGAATCAAGAAATTGTTTCATCATCATAGATGTTAACTGCACACCATTGTCTGTAATGAGAGTTTCTGGAAATCCTTCTACAGCAAATATGTCCTTGAGAAAGTTAATAACAGAATTGGTGGTAATTTGGTTCACAAATTTCGTGGATATCCAATGGGAATGGTAATCAATTAGAACAAATGCAAACCTTTTTTGAAGACTTGCATAATTAAGAGGACCAATGATATCTAAAGCTAGTTTAACCCACGGTTTATTAGGAACCTGAACAGGAGAGATGGGAGTTTTACGAATTATTTTTGTTTTGTCACTTGCAGCACAGATGGAACACACTCTGATTTCATTTTCTATTAAGGAGTCCATGTTAGGGAACCAAAAACACTCTCTAACTCTGGCCTCGGTGAGACTACGTCCTAAATGTTCCTCATGAGCGAGTTTTATTATTTTCAATCTAAGGCTTTGGGGAGGTATAATTTTATCATTCCTGAGTACAAAATTATTCTTCTCATTAATTTCTAACCTCACTTCCCAAAAATCTTTAATGATGTCTTCCAGATCTTTTCTCATTTACGGCCATCCCTCTTTAGCTTTTTCTTTTAATGAGGATAAGGCGTCATCCTGTTGATATGCTAACTCCCATTCATCACTACTAATGGAAGGTAAGTCAATTAATAATATGGGAAATTCGTTAATCTCCACCTCCTCTCTGATGCTCATTGGAGACCTAGAGAGGAAGTCTGCTGCAGAATTCCTATTACCGGAAATGTAGTCAACATTAAAACAAAAGTTTTCTAGCCCTAAAATCCACCTAGCGATTCTTGGAGTGCTATTGTTGAATCCTTTGGTGGAGAACACATATACTAGAGGTTTGTGATCAGTTCGCAAGACAAATTGAGTTCCCCAGAGGAAAAATTTGAAATGTTTTATGGCCCAGAAGGCCGCCAAGGCCTCTCTTTCTATAACCGAGTAGTTAGTTTCTGCCTTGCTTAAGGCCCTGGATGCGAATGCTACTATTCTTTCTTTCCCGTCGACAATTTGAGATAATGTGGCACCCAAGCCTAGTTTGCTGGCATCGGTTGTGAGAATTGTTTTTCTGTTATGGTCAAAATTGCACAAGTAAGGTGCTTCCCACTATGGCCAACTTGATTTGCTCGAATGCACGATCATGGTTAACGGTCCAAACGTATGGTACATGATTTTTTAGTAATTCTCTAAGTTTGAATGAGATAGATTTTTTTTTTTTACATATTTGGACATGAACTCAGCCAAGCCAAGGAATGATCGTAATTCATCTTTGTTTTTGGGAGGTTCAGCTTTCTTCACCGCATCTACTAGAGAGAATTTGGGTTTAAATCCATCTTTAGAAATGATGTGTCCTAAATACTCTACTGAATTCACCCCCAACTGACATTTTTCTCTTTTTAATGTGAGCCCTGCTGTCTTTAATTTTTGAAGGACAACTCTTAAATTCTTGTTGTGTTCTTCTTCCGTGGTGCCGTAAATGAGAACGTCATCCTGAAAGCATAGGGTGTTTGGTAAGTCGCCCAAGATGCTTTGCATAATTTTCTGAAAGACAGCTGCTGCCGATGCGAGCCCGAAGGGCATTCTATTAAACATGTAAGAGCCAAATGGGGTGGTAAATGCTGTGAGCCATTTAGATTCGGGATGCAACTCAACTTGATGATATGCACTAGAAAGATCCAGTACTGAAAAATGCGCTGCTTCCCCCCATCGTACTTAGAATTTCGTGGATTCTAGGAAGGGGGTATCTCTCGACCCATATGTTCCTATTCAAATCCCTAAAATCCACACATATCCTGATATCATTGCCATTACTTTTCTTGGCCACCACAATAGGGGCCAACCATTCTGAGCACTCAATGGATTGTATTATTCCTAGATTTTCTAACCTATTCAATTCCTCCTTGACCGCACTTTTTAATAGGTGCGGTATAGGTCTAGTCCCGTTTGTTACCGGTTTAGATTTGGGTCTGAGTTTAATCTTGTGTTGGAAGTTTTTCAGAAGTCCTAGTTTGTCAGAGAAAATTTCTGAAAATTCTTGTATAAAAGATTCACTTTCATTTGAACTCTCAACGCATAACACTTGTTCTGGATTGTTAGGGTCAAGTTTTATTTCCAGTTCCTTTTGGTGTTGCCACCCTAGCAAACTGGAACCTACTTCCACCACATAAATCTTCCCAACAGTGGACCGACCTTTGAATGAAATGATGCCTGTGAACATTCCATTTAAGCAAATGGGATCCCTATTATAACCCTTGGGATTAATATCCGGTTGTAATAACTCGATTTTGCTTCCGCTCTCTATCTCACTTAAATCATGAGAATTTATAATCGTGAATGGAGAGCACGAATCCGCATATACTCTAGTTAGTCTGTTATTAATGGCTATGGTACATTCTGGATATTGGCTAGTGTTACTACTATCTGAATTTACTTGTAACACAATTTTCTTGATCAATTGGGAAGTATCATCTGGTTTTTTTGTTGTCAACTAATTTGGTTGTGTCCTTGCACACCCTGGCAAAGTGGCCTCTCTTATTGCACTTTCTACAAATTGCTGATTTGGCTTGGCAATGAATAGAATTAGCCAGGTGATTATTACTACCACAACGGAAACATGTTAAGTTCGGTCTTATGTTCCCATACATCTGGGGCAGTCTCTCATTGCTTCTGATTTTGAGAATTTTGTCCTCTCTAGAATCATTCATAATTTCATTTACATGTTCCTCAGCTGGTGGGGATCTAATTTCCTGTAAACAAATTTCAGTGTGTTCTATTGATTTCGCTATTTCAATTGCTTCTTGTAGGTCAGGTTGCCTTTGCAGGAGTTTTTCTTGAATTTTAACATTATTCGTGCATCGGACTAATTGGTATCTGATAAGAGAGTCATTAAGGTCCCCAAACTCACACAAGGTACATAACCCTCTAAGTGCAGCGATATAATTAGTAACACTCTCTTGCTTGCCTTGACATCGAGAGAAAAATTTGTGTAGTTCAAGAACTACGTTAATTCGGTCTCCAAATTGTTTCTCCAGTTTTAAATAAGTGGTTACAAACTCATCCTGAACCTGACCTTCAGGAGTACTAGGATCAGGAAGAGATTCCTATATTTCCCTCCCATGAGTCCCTAAATTATGTAGCAAAATATGTTGTTTCCTAATGGGATTGAATTTGTCCCCCCCAATCGCTATTCGATAAGATTAAAAAAATGTAAACCAATCCTTCCACGGAATGTTGGGTTCCCCCATTTCATTCAGGAAAGGAATTGGTTGGGACATCCCTGCGGCAGCCATTATTCCCCCAAAACGAAAACGTTTTTTTTTTTTTTGAATAAGAAGAAAATTCAATTACCTAAGTAATAAATTACAATGTTATAATTACCATTCAAGATGTGATGCGTTATAAATATCAAATCTACTAATTAATTCAAGTAGAAATCATCACAGCAACCACATATAAACCAGGAAGTGAAAATTAGAGAAAAGGCATTGGCAGCAAAGCAATCCCAACATGCACCACAAAGAACTGTATAACAGCAATACCCAGCCGAACCTAGAATTGGTAAGAAATTTTCCTTTAAAAATGAAACGCATTAATTTTGCACAAAAGTATTCTTTGACTGTCCTGCGAGTCCGTAAAATAAACAAATGCGGTTAGTCTGTCAGTTCACGTTCTTTATGGTCATTGTAGAAATCGATGCGTGAAAATAAATGAACGTTGCTGTGCCTGTCAGCGCGAGTTCCAACAGGCAAGGAATAATGGTTTACCAACCAGAGGTTAATGGTTGCGTTATCCCGTCATGTAAATACATTTCGCTGTGCCTGTCAGCGTGAGCTCCGACAGGCAAGAAGCTGTTCTTTGAAATGTGGCGTTTGCGAGCCACGCTCGTGTCAGGCTGTGGCAGTCAGTCAATATCCGTCGCGTTTGAAGTTCAACGCGATAACTCCAATTAAATTGAACTTTTGCAGAATGCAGAATCGACCGTCGAGAAAGCGCACGGTAACAGTAGATGGAATATCAAGATTGATTGCGTTATATGTTATACACGAAGTGTCCTCACCACAAGCTGTGCCTGTCAGCTTACTTTGACCGGTAGAAGGGTGGAACTATAAAGTTCACTTCTTGGCTTTTGAGACAAGCCTTTGAGCTGTGCCGGTCAATGTTTCCGTTCCAGTTTTCACTCCAAGGTCTCAATGTCATTTCCTGAGAGAAAACTCGTTGAATAATTTACTGTGACAGATTCAAGTAACTTGTAAACGCATGGATTCCCAGAATAGCGCTGCCTCAGTATAAGGTGTACTGCTAATATATTAAATTTCTAGATTTCCATAGTGATTAATAACATTTCTTCAGTTACTGAAGGGCATGAAGAAATATTAGTACTGAAATTAGTCACAGTTTAACAAGGGGTGGAGATGAGAGTGCCCCCCTTTCGCACTTCCTCGTCGCCAGTATTATAAAGTCCACCACACACAGTACTTATCTTCCAAGTCCAGACTTTATTTTCATCTCCACTGTTCAGCCCTTCTTACAGCTTTCTTGTCACTCTTCCCTCACAGCTCCTCTCCTTCTCCCCAGCTCCAAACTTCACGTCATCCCAACATTCTATGACACCCTCCAGTCTCCAACAGTCCGAATGTTCCAGCTTCCCACGGGGAAGAAGAACATACCATTCTTGGGTCTGTATTATATACCTAATACATTTTACAACCGTTATAACTGTGACTATCCAACATTATGACATTTAAATAGATAACTACTACAAGTAACTATTATACAAAACTACCTTATTTACAACAGATCTGCACTGCATTGGACAAACCGATACTGATAAAGAGTATGAAAAAAAAAAAAAAACACATGGATTCATGACATCAAAAGAAAGAAAACAACTCAACATGCTATAAGGTAAGTTAAGAAAATCAGGAGCTCAAAAAGATAAAATCATACCACGCCAGTATAACACAGCCTAGAGTAAGAACCACAAAAAAATAACACTATTCAGCAAAAATAACTCAAGCCTAAGAAACATCACAAAATTCTCAGAAAATTTTGCAGTTCAAGTGCCAAAACACAGAAACACCACAATCACAGACCTTGTGTGATAACATTTTCATGCAATGTATCTAACAAATTAGAAAGATAGAAAATTACCTTAAGGGGAACAAAGATATGACCCCCAACACAACTCAACCATAACAGAAAGACAAAAGCAATCTTCCAACACTAACTACTTCCCTCTCAAAAATGATTTCCTCAATTATCAGTCAGACCATCAAGAGGACCTTCAGAAACTTTTGAAGATAATTGTTAGCACAGCCTGTGCAGGTGCAGTAGCTAGAACCTTACTCCACAAGACCCTGGAAAAGGTTCATTTCTACCAGAGCTGAAAAGCTCCTAGATTGGACCACTCAAAAAATGTCAAACAATCCAACCAAACTAAAGACAAATATCAAATGGCCCATTCTTAGGAGAAGTATTTGAAATAGCAGACTTTACTAAACTTTCAAAATGTATGGAAGAGAATGACAATGCAAGACTAACAATCAGATTCCAGACCAGGCAGAGTCACAGTCAGCCATCATATTTATTTGGAATGACCTAAAACTCTTAGCGTAGCCTCTCCATTCTTGTCCACTATTACTTCGGGGCATATCAGTAGCATTTGACACAGTCCACAACCACACACTACTACAAAGAGGCCGTCATTTCAGAATACGTGAAAAAGCTTTAAACTGGATCACCTCTTAACTCAGAGACGGAAAAAAGCATAGCATACCTACCACTTTTCACATCAGCAACTAACTCCCAACATTGTGGCCTCCCTCACGGGGTACATCATACCTTCTATTATTTAACATCTACCTAACCCCCTCATCACACCTGATTAAATCATTCAGCCTTGCCTCTTACAACTATGCAGCCTACACCCAAATCATGCTGGCGGTAATTTCCACCAACGGCATGGCGGTCCAGACCGCCATATAATGAACGTGGCAGAACCGCCACAGATGAAACGATCCGACAGGGCAGCGATACAAGCAGCGCTGGTTGCCGGATAATGAGTCTGATTCCACCAGCCTTTCCCTGGTAGTTTGCACCGCCAGGGAAAGGCTGGCGGAATGAGTGACTCCGGCCCCTGCACAGCCCCATCGTGCATTTCACTGCCCGATTTACAGGCAGTGAAATGTGTGACGGGTGCTGCTGCACCCGCTGCACTGACATATTGCTGCCGGCTCCTTTTGGAACCATCATCAATGTTCAGGGTCCGTTTCCAGCAGGCGGAAACCGTTTCTGCCTGCCAGGCCAGCTGGATGCTCATTATGTGGCCAGAGGGGTAGGGGGACAGGGGTTCTGCACACTGGCGGTCTTCTGTCGACCGTCAGTGCCGATCTCTCATAATGAGGGCCATAGTGTTAGAAATTGGGTCTTTGATTGGCAGTCAGGTTACCCCCTGTCCAAGAACGGACCCTCACTCTAGTCAGGGTAAGTAACACACAATCCAAATTATCCTGTGCCCACCCTCTGGTAGCTTGGCACTGAGCAGTCAGGCTTACCTTAGAAGGCAATGTGTAAAGTATTTGTGCAATAAATCATACAATAACACAGTGGAGCACCACAAAAATACACCACGCAGTGTTTGGAAAAATATATAATATTTATCTGATAAGATGCAGGTCAAAACGATTAAGATGCAATAAGTATATTTTGAAATATCACTATAAAAATGATATAAAGTGTATCTAGTCTCTTAAAAGCAACAAATGTCTCTTGCAAGCACAAAGTACCTGGTTTGCATCCAAAATCTCCGCAAGGAACCGCAGAAGAGGAGGTGCGTTGAAAACAGGTATGTGTGCATCGATTTCTCAGGTCGCACACGATGATGCGTTGTTTATTTTTGACACAGGGAAGGCTTTACATCAATTTCCAGCGCGCTGACTTGATTCCACTTGGCGTTGCAGGATTTTTCAGGCACCCCGGGGATGATGTGTTGAAATCCGGCGCTTGCAGGACGAAGTCACAGGGACTGCGTCGATCCGGTGGGCGTTGCATGGAAATTTCTAATGCAAGGCAGGCGCTGCATCGATTCCTCTCTAGAAGTCGGGCTGCGTCGTTCCGGCTCGGCTTTGCCTCAATCCAGTGGGCCGTGCGTCAAACTGCCTGTCACTATGCTGGGGCTGCGCCGATCTTCTCCTTGCGAAGTCAGGCTGCATCGTTCCAGTTCGGCGGGCGGTGATTTTCTCTCCGCGATGCAGACTGTGTGTCATTTCTTGCAGGCTGTGCATTGTTTCTTGCAGGCTGACTGTCAATTTTCGCCACACCAGGAGTTCTCCTGCAGGAATGAAGCCTTTTTGGTCCAGAGACTTCAGGGAACAGTAGGCAAGCTCTATCCAAGCCCCTGGAGAGCACTTCTCAGCACAGCCAAAGAGCAGCAAGGCAGCAGTCCTTTTCAGAAAAGCCGTCAGGTGAGTCCTTTGGGCAGCCAGGCAGTTCCTCTTGGCAGGTTGCGGGTTCTGGTTCAGGGATTCTTCTCCAGTGGTATCTTGTCCAGAAGTGTTTGAGTTGGTAGGGTCAGAGACCTTGCTTAAATACCCTAATGTGCCTTTGAAGTGGGGGAGACTTCAAAGAGTGGCTTAGAAGTGCACAAGGTCCCCTTTCAGTTCTATCCTGTATGCCAGGGTCCCAGTAGGGGGTGTGGCAGTCTTTTGTCTAAGGCCAGGCTACTGTCCTTTGACATGTAAGTGTCAGGCCCTCCAACTTCCCAGCCCAGGAAGACCCATTCAATGTGCAGATGTGTTCAAGTGTGGCTGACCATCCTGTGTTTGGGGTTTGTCTGAGTGTCTGAGTGAATGCACAAGGGAGCTGTCAACTAACCCAGCCAGACATGGATTGTAAGGCACAGAAGGATTTAAGTGTAGAGAAATGCTCACTTTCTAAAGAGTGGCATTTCTAAAATAGTAATATTAAATCCAACTTCTCCGGTCAGCAGGATTTTGTATTATCATTCTGGCCATACTAAATAGGACCTTGTTACTCCTTTCAGATCAGGAGCTACCATTCAAATAGTATATTAGGGTAGCCCTAATGTTAGCCTGTGAAAGGAGCAGGCCTCACAGCAGTATAAAATGAATTTAGGATTTGTTTACACTACCAGGACATGTAAACTACACAGGTACATGTCCTGCCTTTTGTCTACACTGCACCCTGCCCTATGGGTTACCTAGGGCCTACCATAGGTGTGACTTATATGTAGAAAAAAGGGAGTTTTATGCTTTGCAGGTACTTTTAAATGCCAAGTCGAATTGGCAGTGAAACTGCACACACAGGCCTTGCAATAACAGGCCTGAGACATGGTTAAGGGGCTACTTAAGTGGGTGGCACAATCAGTGCTGCGGGCCCACTAGTAGCATTTAATTTACAGGCCCTGGGCACATACAATGCACTTTACTAGGGACTTATAAGTCAATTAAATATTCCAATTGGGTAGGCTCTAATGTCATCATGTTTAAAGGGAGAGAGCATATGCACTTTAGCACTGGTTAGCAGTGCTAAAGTGTGCAGAGTCCTAAAACCAGCAAAAACAATGTCCAAAAAGTGGAGGGAAGCATGCAAAAAGTTAGGTGTGACCACCCTAAGGCTGTCAGGTCTAACATATAGTGATGTCAACTTATATAAAGCCCTTCTGGACATGGCCACTAATTTTTAAATGTATTTTATCAATAAGCCTTCTTTGAGTTGCACACTAGGCTTCAGTTATTGTGAGGTCATAAGAATTAGGGTGTTGTGGCATCCTTTCTGGGATGATTTAGGATCAAAAGTTATATCATGTCACATTCTTGGGATGTCCCATTCCGGTGAAGTCACTTTGGCATCCCTTGGCATTTTGGTGAACCAACATCCTTGTAGGTAGGCTGCGAAGATGAGGTTTAGTTTGAAAGTCAAAGTTCAGTGCTCACAAGATAGCCGAAACCATTAATATGAGCAGTACAGACATGCTTAAACTGCAGGTTAGTGCAAAAGCCGTTGAAGCATTTCTGTCTTTGTTCAAGGAGATATCAGATTTTAAACAAGTTCCTAATGATATTTGTGTTGTCAGAGATGAACTGCCCTTCGAAATGTGATTTAAAAAACACACAGGTCTACATCTTTATATAACAAGAAATGCTTCAGCCGTGGCTCTAAAAATCATCCAGCTAAATTCAGATTGCACTCAATGTGTTCCAAGTGTAGAACAACTAAGCTTTCTGCAAGTACCCGTAACAGTGCCTTCACAAGGAGTATGTATTTAGTACTAGAAGGCGACAAGGAAGAAAGTGAATCAAAACTCAATTTAATTCTCGGTGTCTCAGAGAGCCAGGAGACTGCTGTCGGAGTACATGAACGCCTCATGTGTGGGTAATGCACCCTATACGCACCTGTCCGTAAAATATTAATTGAGAACATCTCTACTCGAGTTCTGGCTGGCTCAAGTTCTCCATACATTATAATCAATTATTTTTCTAAAGGAATTGAAAGAACAAGGCACTTTAGGATCTTGACAATCAGCACATTTTCATATTGTAGGAACACCACAGATCTACCTTAATGGATTTTTGTGAAATGAATTCAATTTAATGGAGATAACATTTTAGGCAAGGTGTATGTGGCCAACAAGTCCAGCATCTTCTAGCTTGGGAACATCAAGGAAATCTTGGAATGACAGACCAGGAACTGCAAATCCTATTTCTTGGGTTTCGCAATGCAATAGTAGTGTTGCTCAAATACTGAAACAATATGCAGATGTTCTTAAGGACTGATTTGGAAAGGTCACTGGATTTTCACACGAGATCGAACTAAAGAATGCCATTCCTGTTAAGCATAAATTGAGAAATGTTCCTCCGTGCCAGAAAACAATTACCTATTAGGCTGAAAGATATGAACAAAGGCATTATCGAACCAGTAGAATTCTCTGAAAGGGTTTCTGATGCCTAAAAAAGTCTGTCAAGTGGAGATTGTACACCAATCTCCCATTCCTTAATAAATAGCCTTGTAAAGGACAGTCATTACCCAAAATCCAAAAAGTGTTTGCAAAGATGCATGGGGCAAAATATGTTTCAGCTCCCCGCATCTTGGCAAAAAATTGAAAAAAACGTTTCCACTCCGGATTTAAGGGCAGCCTATTATTAAATGAACTCCTAAATACAACATACTCTCAACTTTCCCTACCCCAGGTGGTACCTTCTGTTACTGCAAATGCCTTTTGGGTTAGCATCTGCCGCCTCAGTGTTGAGGAGACTAATGTATAGTTTGGGGGTTTAAATGGAATAACCACATTCCAAGATGATATTCTTGTATTTGCATCTGCACTGGAAGAACACAAGAGGCTCAAGATTGCAGTAAATACCAGTGGCATAAAATTACAATTGCAAGCATGCATATTACAATGTGACGAAGTAGGGCATGAAGGGCCTGGTTATCGAGTGCCAGTGTTAACCCCACTGATTCCCTTATCACAGCACACTTGAACTTTCTACAACTAACTTCGAACAGCAACTGTCCTCATTTTAGGAGTGTCTGAGTACTTCTCATGTTTTGAACAGGGGATTTTAGATTGGACTACAGACATGAAAACACGTATGAAAAAAGATTCTAAATTAACTTGGACTGTGGAAGCCAGCGGTGCTGGGCTGGGTGCAGTGTTATCCCATAATTGTTTGAATAGTGCATCCTCTGGATTCACAGGAACATTCAGCCCTTTCCTCTCATGTTCTCCTGCAGCTGAGAGTAGATACCCCACGATTGAAGAGAAGCTTTGAGCTGCATGTACTCAGAGAAACAATTTAAGACTTTCCTATATGAAAGACACTTTAAAGTTAGAACAGACCGCTGGTATTTTTTGTTCACAAGTAACAGTACGGGGTAGGACCTCGTCTAGATTAGCGAGAATTCCTTGCACGTTGTTTGAGTTTATTTTTGGTTCATTGAGCACATCTCCAGCAAGAATAGTTGCAGGGCTGACTGCTTGTTCGGAATGCCAATCCTAGATCAGATCCCTGCTGGAGAACTTGGCAATGAGGAGTGTGTTGTGACCACTGATGTGTTGCAGTGGATGTGGTGTCAGGTATGCAAGTGGACGCTGGCCTCAAGCAGGTTAAACAGTTTCTTTTTTTTACTGGCTAGCCACAGGAAAGGAGCTTCTCTGGGGTGCATCAAGTACTCTGGAAAGTTTGGGAAGCACGGACAGTGGAGGGGAATGCCATTTTGAGCAGCGATACATCTGTACCTCGTGAAAGAGTGAGAAGGGAGATTATGGAAGATGCGCACAAAAGTAATTTAGGTGAATCCTCCTTAAAAACATTAGTTAGGTCAGAATACAGATGGCCATTCAAGCATGACACGATTTTTTTTTTTTTTAAACAGCTTTAATTGAGATTTAATAAAAAAAAAAAAAACGACATAGGGTCATATTGATGCTGGGACAAAACGGTCATCAGCTGTAGCATAAATTCGTAGCATTAGTACATTATCATCTGCAAGTGTTGGTGGGTAAGTCAACATCACTCCAGGTAGAGGGGCCTTGCAGGACCGATGACTGGTGTACACGCACCATAAAGTCATTTCAGGAGGCGTGCCCTACGAGATTATGCGAAGAGGGAATGGGGATTGGGGGAAGAACTCTGGTGTACCTTACAGGAAGGATATATGCGCCTTATGGCGGTGGTGGACTGGCTGAGTCATTGGAGTTTCAGCCCCAGTAACATAGGGGGGTTGGGGGGGGGCAGATGGGACATGGCCTACTCTGGCGCAACAGTCGAGGTGGGGGCATGTGCCCATGGAGCACCGCGCTGTGTGAGGGGGACCCCTTGGGGTTGTGGGTCCAGTTTGGCTCCTGTGACTGGGGTCCCTCTGTTAGAGGTAGAGGGCCCATTGGGCCTTGGCATAAGGCAGGGGACAGGGATGCAGTTGGTGGGGCAGGGGCAGAAGAGTTAGTTGGCAAAATTGGTCCAAAAGTGTGTCTCAGGCATTGGAGAGTGTAATTTTAAGTAAGCAATGCGCTTCCTCGTAACGGAGGGCCTCGCCTTCAGCTCTTCTCCACCTTCAAACTTCCCCACGCCACACCACTGCCAGCGGCGCCCTCCAGTGCGCCGTCAGTGTCCTCTTTGCCAATCGGAGGGCCAAGGTGGCGAATCGCATGCAAGCCTTGTGCCATATCCAGCACTTGAAAATGCGCAGAGCGCCGGCCTCCCATGAGTCTACATCCGGGAGTTCAGTGATGCCAGGGAGGGTTGCATGTATGTGTGACCAATAGCGGGACAGGGATGGACAGGACCAGAACCTATGGCAGAGTTTGGCGGATGCCGATTGGCACAGAGGGCAGCCTAAGTGAGCATGGTGGAAATAAGGATTAAGCTGTTCAGGTGTTAAGTGGGCCTGATGCAGTATGGAAAATGGGATGCTTTTGAACCATGCATTCCAGGAGACCGAGTGGGGGATGGGGGCCTAGATTCTAAAGCCTGTTCCACTCTTTCGTGTAGCACCCTCCCAATATCATCTTCCCACTTAGAGCACTGAGAGAAGCGTGAAGGCTGGGTGTGTTGAGCACCCTGTAGAGCCAGGTGATGGTGCCTCTCGGTTTCCATCTGGAAAAGCGCCTGGAGGGCCAAGTTAGTCTGGGGCTCATCATCCATCATGGACCAGAAAACGTGGAAAGAATTGCGGAGATTCTCATACACAAGGAAATGGCCTGGGGTATCCCGTGGACTCTGAGTTGGTCGAAGGTGAGTAGTCGTCTCTCAGTGAAGGGGTCTCCCACTGTGTCTAGGGAACGCTATACATGCATGACATGGGGTCTAATTATGTAAAGAATTGTAGGGATTGTGCTTGCTCAGATAAAACGTACAGTGCTCACAAAGTTCCCTTAAATCCTTTTCCATTTTCTCAAGGGTCATGGGAAAACGTAGAACTGTACTCTATAGTTCCTATTCAGTGTCTTAGACAGGATTTGAATGTTTTGGTTATTCAGACTGACTACTATTCCAAATGAATGGACTGGAAGTTCAGAGATCCCACCACGGAAACTATAATTGAATTTCTCAAAGATGTTTTTTCCCCGAGAAGCGTTTTTCAAGTCTGTAATTATTGATAATGCAGTGTAGTTTACTTCCTATAAGATGAACAATTTTCCTAATAAATATGATTTGTCAAACACGGACACCTTTATACACCTAGTTTCAATGACATGGTGGACAAAGTTCACAGGAGTTATGGTGAGGGTATCCAGGGTGCTTCAGTTAATTTCACAGATGTTAAGAATTTTATACAAGAGGAAATGTGGGGAGATCAGAGGACTCCACAACCGGACTTTCACCGTTTGAAATACTCAAAGATAGAATCCCAAATTCTGAACGGAATCCCCACTGGATGGGAAAACACAAATCTTAAGAAATAAACCAGCACATGCATGAGTCAGCTAGTGGAAGAGCAGGGCTTAAACCACATCAGAGCATCTTGGTATGACTACAAGTGTGGTGCATATTAAACCTTCATTGGAAGTGGGCATTGGGTAACAGTTAAGAGTTCTGGAAATGCGACTAAAGATAGTACTAGGAGTTCTGCTCCAGGAAACATTTGTGGCAAAGCTAAATCTTCTATCAACTAGGTGAATGTTGTTGGTGGAGTGTAACCAAAATTCTCAAAATGAATAAGGACTGCTCTTCTCAAAACGGTATCGGTGTGGAGGATGTTAGTTCATTCAGAACGCTTTTTCCCCAGAAGGTGTTTCTGATATCAGAATTTTGATACTTCTTCAGTGAATACGAATGAAAATGACGATGTAGATTTTCACCGAGTTCATTCTGCAAGAGTTTGTGATGTGCCATGACAACATATCAACCATGCATTTCCTCAGATGTTGGATCTCAGGACACTTTCTATGATTATCATTCTGCATATTTAAAAGCCTCTGCTAGTTTCCTTATTACATTATATTGCAGTTGCTTCCATCGTTTGATATGCTTATTTAGTAGTACTTAAGTGTAATGTCCTACCATTGTGAGTTTATAAAGGCAAGACGTGTAGTAATGCATGCCCTGTGCTCCTTGCCAGTCCATTGTCTCACCCAATAGGTAATCTTGTGTTATCAGGCGTCCCTTTCTTCATGTGCTGTTTACTTAGGACTGTAAAGAATGTTTTCCTTGGATCTACAAGGAATTTTGGAGCTGGACTTTCTGTGCATGGCAGCTCGCCAGACAGGCTTGTGAATAACACTGTTATTCCACTTGCATTTGTGGCCTGCTCCAATTCTACATTGTACTTGATAAAGATAGAAGTGTTCTAGCTAGTGTGAAAAGAAGATTTAGGTTCTCATGCTCCATGAACCATTTGCCTCAATCGGGAGCTGGAACGATAAATGCTCCAGTATATTCAGGGTTGATACTTCCCCAGTTCTCTCACCAGAACCTCAACTGTAAATATCCAGAAAGCAGATATTACAGAAGTAGGAATACACTACAACAAGTTTTCTCTTGAAGTAATCAGTTGCTCAGGAGTAGTACACCCATCCAGAGTAAGGTTTTGTGGGGGTGCTGGTGTGGCCCTTTACTATGTTTCCTGCATAGGAAGTGTTGAAATGCATCTTTCCAGTAGCACTTCCTAGGATGGAGGTATAGGAATCATGTGAGATGTCCTTGGTGCAGACTTCGAAACCTCTTCTCATCAGGCTTCAAAGAAGAATCAGCTATACGTATCTCTACTTTGCAGGCAATTGGAATGAGTGGACCGAAAACTTCCAAGCTGAAAGCACAACAGAAAAACCTAACCGCAATGAAGCCCTCAAAATTGCACTACCTGGCACCACTTAGCGCAATGGCATATGCCTCTAGATAGAAGGTCCACAATGCTGCACAACATGGCTACTGAAAATTACAATGAATTTGACAGCAAACATCCAATGGTTCGGGTCTTCTCACCATCAAGAACTTGAATGCCATCTATCTTACTGATGACAGGGAATAGAGGGGGCGGTTTGGTCAAAGTTTGAAACTAAAAAGTTACTTAGCCTCTACCAAAAATGGCTTTGCAGAAGGTATCTAACCTCAGATACCTTACCTTAGGATAGTCACTAGGTGTCAGGCTGGATCTGGAAAATCTTACGCAGTACGTCTGCATGCCAGCTTTGTCCCTGCTGCATGCGTGGTACCTATATAGGTCCCACTTTAGTATGCTGTGTTTCTCTAGGTGACAATTTCTGCACCACAAGCACAGAGTCACGTCAGAAGGCTGATTGACCAGTGTGCAGATACTAAAGAGCCTACTGGGACCTTCTAGGCAGAGAACCGGTTCACAGACCGGGGAGAATGGGAGTGTCAGTAAGGAATCTGCGGTTAGCGTCTCTACCAGGTTAGGCGTTAAGTAACTTGTTAATTTAATAGGGACTTCTAGCCACAGATTCCTTACTTGAAAATAGAAACCAAAGCAATACCTCCCCAGAGGTGGAACTGCGAACTGGCTCAGACCAAAAAACCCAGAAAAACTGAACCCGGCTGTCACTGAAGCACTTTTTGGTAAACTGGTGCAAGGATGCCCACTTTGAAGCCTCACAGATGTCCAGGACAGGGATACGGGAGCTAATGCAGAGGTCGCAACTTCGGCTCAGGAGGTTGGTTCTTGGCCAGTGCACAGTATATCTTAATGCAGTGTAAATCATCTGAAGATGGTTGGCTTCTGCACCGCTTTTGCTTTCTTTACGTAAATCATCTGAAGATGGTTGGCTTCTGCACCGCTTTCGCTTTCTTTACGTAAATCATCTGAAGATGGTTGGCTTCTGCACCGCTTTCGCTTTCTTTACGTAAATCATCTGAAGATGGTTGGCTTCTGCACCGCTTTCGCTTTCTTTACACAGATGAACCAAAGAAAGGGCTGATCATCTACCCGATGTCCTTTGGTAAGATCACACTAGAAGGACAACGCTCTTATTGGGTCCAGGTGGTGGCATCTCACGTCCTCCCTGGAGGGGTGTGGTGAAGCAAAGAAGGTCGGGAGTGTGATCATTTGGTCAACACGGAAAGGGGCAAAAAAAAGGCACCAGTGGGAAGTACCAGTTGATCTTGGCAGGAGCTAGTAGATGGAGGTTGGACAGAGCGTAATTCGCGGCCTTCCTGGCCGATGTGATGGCCGCCAAGATAACAGTCTTGAGTGTCCTGAGTTGGGTTTGAAATGGGAACACGTCAGGTAGGTCAGCACCAAATTAATGTCCCATTAGGACAGGACACAAGACTTTGGATGGCACATGTGTTAAAGACCTTTCAGGAAACATGTCACAACTGGCGGACTGAACAAGGAGGGTTGATCCGGCAACCGCAAGAAAGCCGTTATGGCTGAAAGACACCCCTTAACTGTAACCAGACTTGCTGTGCTAATGCTAGAACAGATAGTGGATGAATATGTTTCACAGAACACCAAGCCACAAACTTGTCCCAATGGCAGGAGTATAAGGTCTTTGTCAATGGACACCAGCTGCCAAGACGACCTCACATACTTCAAAGGGAGATCAAAGACAACTGCCACCCGTCAAACGCCAGGCATGAAGGCAGAGAGTGCACAGGTTCGAGTGAAGGACCTTGCTCTGTTGCTGCAACAGGAGATTGTCTTGCAGGGACAGCCTGACCGGAGGACTGATGCTCATGCTCAAGATTTCAGGATACTACGCTCTTTCTGCCCAATCCGAAGCCATTAGAATGACTTGGGCCCAGTATGTCCTAATCTTTTTCAGAACTCTGGGCAGAAGTGGTACCTGTGGAAAGGAATCCAGAGTCCAACTGAAACTAAACGAGTCTCCGAATGAGCACCGCCTCAGAAACTCCAAAATGCAGAAGTGGTGACATTGCGCATTCTCGTCAGTGGCAAGCAGGCATAAACAAGGGTCCCCCCAGATGTGGCAGAGATCTTGCAGATGGAGGCGCTATTCATGAACCACAAAGTACTGGCAGATAAGTTTGTCCGCCCTGATGTTCAGAGGACCCACCAGGTGTTGTATAATCAGGAAAATGTCCTGCCAGTCCAGCCTCCTGGCAAAAGTCCCACGACCTCACTCTGGCCTGTTTGTTGTAGTACCCACATGGTGGTGACGTTGTCCATGAACACCTGAACTAGCCTCCCGTTGATGGGTGGGAGTAAGGCTTTTAATGCCAAGTGAACTCAAGTTAATATGGAGCTGAGACTCTGCGGAAGACCAGAGGCCTCTGATCATCACCTCTCCCAAATGGCTGCCCCAGCCCAGGAGTGATGCATCTGTCACCACTGTGAGCTCTGGGTGTGGAAGAGAGGGGTGTGCCGCTGACCTAATCGATGTTCGTCAGCCACCACTGCAAATCTTTTGCAGTACTTAAACCCAGTCTGGCAGATTCCCCTCACACTGCACCCACTGGGAGTCCATGCCCCCCTTCAGAGTCCATATATGCCTGCAGGCATGCTTTGCCAGCAGGATTGCAGTTGGGCAAGGGATCCAGCAGCCTCAGAGTCAGTTTCACCAAAATTCAGCAAAGTGGCTGAAACATCAGAATCATAGCTAGAATATCCTAGACCAGCTGCTCCAAAGGACAGGTGTGGAATTGTACTGTGTCCAGAATGGCTCTGGTGAAAGGGAGTGTCTGAGAGGGAGTCAGGTATGACCTCAGCAAATTTATAGTGAACCCCAGCGAAGGCAGGAGGTTCGCCAAAGTCTTGAGGTGGGTGCCTGGAACGAGCTCACCTTCAGCCAGTCATTGAGGTAGGGGAAGAATGGAACCGCGGACCTCTGCAGATCAGCTGCAACCACCACCGTTAATTTTGTGAATACCAGATAGGCACTGGCAAGGCTAAAGGAAAGCACAGCGAACTGAATGTGCTCATAGCCTACTGGGAACCGTAGGTAATGTCCGTGGGCTGTCAGGATGGGTCTATAAGTTTGGGATTCATCGCACAGCAGTCAGGGCAGGCCTTGGAGTTTTGGTGCAGCTACAGGCACTCTGATGGCACAGAAAGAAAGGAACAGAAATTCAAGACAGCTTTTGGCCATGTAAATGAAGTTCTTTTTAAAGTCAGAACATGCAAAGGTATCTTAAGTTGATATCTTAAGAATCTGGCCTACATTCGACATCCCAGAGTTACAACATTATATTACTAATGATGATGGATTAGGGATCACAAGTGTGAAGCAATCTAGGTACTAATAATCCAGAGCTCCAGGGAAATAAACCAACTACATTTATGACAAATAAGTCAAGCAAAAAAACTCTACAAATGCATCCAACAATCCAAATACAACAACAAATCCAAAGTATAGTGTCACTCAGCGACAGGTGGTGATCTCTGGAAGTGGTGGGCCATAATACTTGCCAAGAGTTCACTTTATTAAAAAAAAAAAAAAATGCTTTAGGTGGTCCCCATTTGTTAAGAATTACCCACAGTTGACAACGCCAGAATTGTGCCATGCGTACCACCTTATTACAAGGATTACATAAAAAAGTGAGAACCAGAATTTTAGCACTTTTGATGCCCATATATCATGGTTGGCCAGTAGACCAACAATTACCTCCATTATGTAACAGCCAGGATTTTCTCATGGTTTCCTTCAACCACCCCCAATATGCCCTGGTTGCCGGGTATAACCTATTGCCTGCTTGGGATTCTACCCTCATTGCTCTGTGTGGCTCCTCACTGGCTTAAAGGAGGCACTTACACATGCCCTGACAGCCCCATTTAAGCAGATATACTATTCTTCCTGAGGCATGTACAGTATGTCTGCTAAATAAAATGGTTTGTGCCACTATGAGGTGATAGTAGTCAAACTATGCTCCCCACATGCGTATTCCAGACATCCAGCTACAGAATGCGGTGTTTTAAAAAAAAAAAACAACACTGCAGATGGACCGTCATGCAACACCCTCCCCCATCATCAGGAGCCTGGAGAGGCTGAGGGCCAACTTGTGCACTGGCAGCGTTCATGACAACACAAAACTGGTGTTTTCGTGAACACTGCTCAATTAAAATATTTTCAGCGCTGGGAGAGGCAAGAGGCGGAACGTGGAACCACACAGGTCGCAGAGGCCGAGCGCCCCGTTGCCCCTGTACAGGAGCCGCCACTGAGTCGGTTACCCACGGGCTGTAGCGGTCCACACTCACTGATAAAAAGGATGTCAGTATTTTCATGTAACAATTTGTTTTTCCTTTAATACAATTTTTTTTTTTAACTCATCTGTACCAACACGGAACACAATAAGAAGATCGACTTATCTTTGTAGATAGCATGAATCCATAAATGCAAGAAAAGAGGTGGTCTTTGTCATACCTTCTTGTTTCCGCTGACACCATATTCAAGTCTTAGGCTTTCAGGTGACAACCTGAAATTAGGTGACTACTGTTTCAAGGTGAGTGTTTTCCCAAAAGCAGGTGCTAACAGAACACTAAAAGTTTTAATGAAAAGCACACAAAACCTTTTGGAATACATTGATACAAAAGGCCTCATAGCACTGTTCCTAAGTTTCTTCTTGAGCACATTTGTGATGTGCACACACTTTTTTTTTTATAGTTAAACTGCAAAGTACTTAAGAAGGAAGCAAACAGTAGACCCATTTCATAGCCAGGTGTCTTTATTGACAAGTGGTTCTGAAGCACAGGAGTTGTTGGATCTGATCATTATATGTATATCCATAAAAAATACATCTACAACGCTACGGAAGAAATGGCCTCTCTGCTTTCCACTCCTCCCGGTTCAATCTTCTGTTTTTTTTTTTTTTTTTTTCAGCAGTCGATTCCCTCAGAACACTCAAAGGTGTGGTGCCGACCCATTTTCCAAATCGTCTGTAACGAGGGTAGTCTGTTTTGCATTGGCTGTGTGCATAAAGTATTTCAACTGCTGACACCGCAGCCCTGCAAGGAGGGAAGCGCGCCCATTCGCTCCCCCATCCATGTCCGTTTAGCATCAGACTTTCTTTCTGTGGGCCCTACAATGGTGTTCATAAAATCAAAATCTGAAGCTCCCCTGGGGCTGCTGGGAACCCCCATGGGAAGCAGATTCTTGAAAAAGGTTAAACTGACACAGCAGGACTTGCCAATCACAGCACAAACAATAAAATCATAACATAAAAAGATACAAATAAAAAAAATACTGGATTCTGAATGTTCAAAACATCCCCTGTCTGTTTCACGCCCGCCAACTAAACCTTAGCGACCTTGGCAAAAGGAGGGAATGCCGGTTCCTTGATATCCCTGGCAAGGGCTTCTGGGAGTTGACATTCTGCTCCATTGCACATTAAAAAGTGGATTTGGAGTGTTCTGGACTTCTCACAGGATGGAGAAAAGGTGACGTCAGAAACTGCAATGGTAAGTAACGGTATCCTAGGATGTGCAGCACCTACGACCATTCCAGAAAATAACACGTGCACACAGGATTGCATAAGTCCTTCGACAGGGAGCCGGACAACTTTGGTCTCACAGGAGACAGATGTACACTACTCATCTTCTCTACACACTGTTCCATCATCTACTTTAAGGTCAACTTGCAAAGTGTGAAATGGCTGAGACCATGGGGAAATAAAGTACAACAATCAGAGACAAAAAGCAGGAAGGTCCCTCGGAGTGACATTGGCAGAGAAACCTAGCAACAGTGTGGCATATTGCACAGATGGCTTTACAACAAGCATAGGGAGGTACAATTGACTTCCTCTCCGCCATTTTGCAGAAGATGCAGCTATGCTCCCCACAAGAGGAGGAAACAACAAAACCAAAACCTGGTGGGAGGGATGCGAGACCTATAATACTTGCATCCGCTGCTGAACAGACATGAGGCAGATGGCTATGGAAGGGAGTGTCCCCTCTCCTGGACTCTTTTGCTCCCACACAAGTCCAGAGTTCTGATCTCTGTGTATTCTTCTGCATGGCTCTTACCAGTCGTGGCACCTGGCTTCATGCACTATCATCTACCATCTAAGGCTCTGCACTTAAGCCACACTGGATTACATAATTGCAGTTAAAATCATTCCAATACATAATTGTTAGAATAAGGTCTAAGTGCTTTCCCACTGAACAATTGTCCAACAGTGAGGTGAGAAAAGAAAACTATTTAACTACGTAAATGAATAAATAATATCAATCTGGAGGACTGTCTGAGATCACAGAGCTGTCATTTCAAGATAGAACCTCTCCTCCAGACAAGTTTTTCCTCTGTAGGCACACATTTCTATCTCTAAGGCTAGCCCGCTCTTCCTTTGTTATCACTAGAATCCCCCAAAATGCCAAGGACCACGGCTGGCTATGCCTCCACCATGCCACCACCCCACCTTGCAATTCCACAACATCTTTTAGAGGGAGAGCGAAGCAGCACTGGGCACCCGGAAAAGTAGTGACAAAGCACTTTAAGTCATTAATGGAAGGTGGGTAGGGGCAAAGAGAATATTTGAATGTGCAAAAGAAATTCACATTTGTAATAAATTTCACACAAAGGCAATGCTACCGAGTAAAAAAGAAAACAAATATTAAAACATTTAAAAATGAAACAATAGGAGTAAACAAAACCAGTCCCAGGGTGTTTGTTTTACCATCCTTCTGCTCCTCATACATTTAAGAAGAAGCGGGTATAACATTTCACCCTCTACAACTGCCCTGGTTTGGCCACGTACTCTAAACCTCATACCATTGACTCTCTTTAAATGTAAACCCCGCCCTGAACCCGAACATGAGCACCACCATCTCCCGTCTGTGCCAGCACTGAGGTTACAGCCACTTAACCAGCCATTTAATATCTAGCACGAGCTGTGACCCCAATCCAACTAAGCTTGCATTAAAGACAGACTTAGTTGGCAGAAGTGTAACTGACTAATACATATAGCTCAACTCAAGGGTGAAGAACTAATTAAGTACTTTAGCTAAGACCGAGTTGTCAGTTACATAGGTCAACCAAAAAGGAGGGGCAAATACCAGAGCTTCCACATGATTTAAAACAAAAAAAGACAAAACTTTGGCCCAAAATTTCAGTTTAGAAACAGATTTAAGAAAGCTCAACAGAAAGGTAAAACACAGTATTTAGCCACGTTCAGTAGTTCAGCAAACAAGACAATTGTCAAGAGTGTATCCAGTGAACCGTCAGCAAAAGACAGAAGGTGAACAACATCAACAACAAACTGGCTCATTATAGACAGATTCAACGTAAGTTGCTGCCTTGTCAAAATAGAATTCAAGGCTATCAATCATGGCCAAGGGACACAACTGAGAAATGTAAATAAAAGTTGGGACTGAAGAATTGTAGTTTACTTGAGGGACAGGGGTGAATTATCAAAGTGGAGAGATGGAATCCAAGACATACAGTAATGCCTTAGGGACATGATGGGGGAGTTGCAGTCAAGGTTGACAAATAGGGCTGGATGCTGTTTTTTAAATATGAAGAAACAAGAAAGAAGAATAGCAATTAATACTTAACAAAAGTAAGAGTCAGATTTTAGGCGCAGTGCCCAAGAACTTAATTCGATAGATTTGATAGATGTTTCAGGATGGCAAGGCTAGGACATACCATCTACAACAACTTCAGTTCCAATAGGGTTTATTGGGATCAGGACATGGGGCAGAATAACTGGCCAAAGTTGATAGACAATATGAGATTTGGCTAAAACTCAGAGAGGGAAAAAGGAATTCAAGGTTCGGAGTTGGTAGACAACACTCCTGTAACGTTTGAGACAAAAGAAACAATGGTTTTGGCCAACTCTTAGCAAAGAACTACAAGGAGCTCTGAACACGACTCAACAAAAGAATTTGGAAGCATCACTGAATAGGATAAACGTGTTTTGTTCAAGGTGAATAAATGTGATACCAGAGCTTCATTCAAAACAGAGCTGAGATACAAGTGCTTCAACAAAAACGGATGTCAAATGTAAGATAAAGCTTCAGGGTCAGGCTTTAAAAACGGATGTAGAAACATCAAGAAAAAGCTTGGATTCTGATAAGAGTTTATACTGAGGAACCGAATCTTAACACAAGCAGCTACTAAAGGTCCACGCTTTAGTAAGACAGGCATTTTTCCAAGGTGTATGAGCTGGAAGCATTGCTTATGTCAAACTCTCCCATATACTCTGTGGATTTTAGGATCTACAACTTAATTCTACCAAGGATTCATTCTTTGATACAACAGCTTCTCCCAGCTATAAAAATATTACTTCAGCAGCTTTCATCAGGCTTTTTCAAACCAGTACAAAATGTGTATTCAGCTCCATGCTCTAATGTGCGAACAGTGGATAAGCGTTCAGTCTATTACAAGAGCTTTAGTAAAGGCATCACATGCTTCAATTCAGGTCTTGGTGCACATGGTCCCCTAAAAAAGCTTCAGTTTTCTAGGATGAGATTCTGTGTAAGTGCCATTGTCTCGAGTAAGTGCATTTATGCTTCTATTCATATATCAGAGTTCAAATCAAGAACTTCTAGCCAAGCTGTATGGTCTAGTCACTTCACCAAGCTTTGTGATTTCGTATGAAGATAACGGTCCAAGCTTCACATTTCACACCCCACAACAGGAGCCTCTGATCATGCCTCCTGCTGTACTGAACACACTGGATAAAGCCTCGTTTTACAACACAACAACATTAGCATCACATTTTGACAACAGAATTTGGGTACCCATCATCTTTTAGAACAAGAGCTGTAATTGCAAATGAATGGCCGTGTACAGGAGTCCGCCCTAGCTTCATGATAGTACAGGCATTGTTGCTCTAGTTCTATGGTTCAGAACACAACACAAGAACTGTGTCAATAGTCAAGATGGAAGTTTCATGCTTCATGGTTTAGTAAAACCATTCATACCCAAAATACAAGGGCTAGAATAAAGGCTTCTTGTCAAACTTATGTTCGTAGCCCAGTACATGCTCTCTATCCAGGACTTCTAATATGAAAAGCTTTCGGCAAGCAACATATTTCAGAATAAAGGCGTCCTCCTAAGCTTCAATGCGCATTATAAATGCTTCTTTGCAAGTGCCATGGTCCAGTGCAAAGACCACTACTGGAAGTTTCATTGTCTAGCGTATGCACTTGTGACCGAACTTCACTGCCTAGATCAAGATCTTTTGCCTAATGTTATGTCTGCACAGCTATCTAATCTGCATGTGGTTTTACAAGTTATTTTTCAAGGCCACATAGTAAAACAAAGCTTAAGGACTGGTTTATAACCCAAGCATCAAAGACTAGTGCAAAAGTGGGTCTCCAAATGCCTTGTACCATAGCAGGTTATATTGACCAAGCTTCAAGGATACTAACCAAGATGTTCAAGCTTCACGGTGTGGTACAAGTGCACCTGCCCAAGCTTTAGTCTCCAACAGAAGACCTGACAACTACCCGATTCACAAATCAAGAAATCCGACCACAGACCTGCACAATACCCTTTACCTAAAGAATTCTGGTAAAACCTTGGCCAAGTGTTACTAGGGCACATTCGTCTATCTTTCTTGTACAATGGATTACAATGAAAGATCCAGTTCCTGAACAGCTACTGAATGCCTACAACCCCACGACTCTTAAACTGATCAATATGGGATGAGTGCTCGCAGAGGACCACCACATAAGTATTGGACATTGTAAGGGCCCATGAGTGAGACAATCTGTTCAACATACTTTATCAACTCCTCATACTTGTTGCACAAGTGTACAGTAGCACTGTTTGAGAATACAGTACAAAAACATCCATGTTGTGAACCCTTTCATAGGTTACAAAAGAGGAGGAAGGCAAGCCAGTCAACAACAGAGTAGGACGTAGACCCTGCAGGAAGCGAGAAGGGTTAAAATTAGGCATGTAATCAAATTGAACGTCTCGTTCTTTTACATGTTACTACACAAGAAAAATTTGGGGTGAAGGGAAAGAATCACTTCCGGTCAAGTCAGCATGAAATTGCAGGTCAGAGCCCTGCCAATCTGGCCGATGCCAACTCATTTGGTGTGTGCCTGAAGATTTCCAGCAGCTCACCAATGAACCAACTCAAACAGCAGGCACTCCCGACAAAAAAAAAAAAAAAAACGAACATCAAGAGTTCCTTCACCACTTTCCCTCATGGAAAAATTAATGATTTGTGACAGAACTCCCTGCTCTTCAGCAATAACTAAATCAGAGATACTTCTCAAGAAATGAACATTAAGGGTGGTCCACCAAGATGTGCCCTGTACAGGAGACTGGATCAGGAAGACTATTTGCTTAGGTTGCACCTACACAGAACTCAAATGCCTCTTTTATTAACAACGAAGCAGCAACTATCTAGAAGCTCTAACTGCACACTGATTAAGTGGCTGCAACAATCTTAGCCCCAGCAGTCCTCTTCTAAAAGGCGATGGGGAATCAACAGATTCTTGTAACTTTAACTTGAGTGACATGCTTGGTGTATTTGGAAACTTCAGTCAGAAGAAAGGGGTGCTTCCAAAATTCAGCTATACCTCTGTCCTGTCCGGTATTCATCAATCAAGAGGCCAGTCTACCTCTAAATTGGAAGTCACTGAAGACTGCTTTGAAGGAGGGGCCGCAGCCAGGAAGAAAGAAAAATGGCACTGAAAAAATTAGGAGAACTGACATAAAAGGCCAAACTGACCTATGACGGGGTGAGTCTGGTGAAGTTGTCAACACAGAAAGTAACTTTCAGGGCGGTTATAGAAGAGACAACCCCTAGCAGCATAAATTGGCCGTAAAGACATTGAAGAAGGGGAACTAATATTCCTTCAACTCTTCTCCGGGGACTAAAATATAATTTGTCAGGCACATTAATTCAGACCGATAGCATGAGCGAAAACAAATCACCTAACACTGCAAAAATATCCTGGATTAAAGTAAACATATCCAACCCTTCCTAAAGGTTGCCATCAGCCACGCTAATCACACACCCTACAATTGTGGGTTGAATTTAAAGCGAACAGCTCTTGCTGGTATGGACGACAGGGCTCCGCCTCCCTTCGCACATACAATGAGTGACTTAATGATCAGAAGCTAGTACACACAATTATCAAACTGTTGCACAGCAAACAGCTACTGAATGTGTTGCAGAAAATACAAAAAATAAATTTAAAAAATGTATTCCATTGCTGCCACATGTGGAGCAATTTCGGGTACTGGGAGTGTTTGGCAACAAAATCTGAACTTCGTTCTTATATAGCAAGAGGCAATTCCACCATCACTGGGAGAGACAACTAAAATGGAAATGCGTATATATTTTTACGTGAAAAGGCAGCAACTTCTCTTTTTCCGTCTCCTCCTCAGCGAAACAAACCTGAGCCAAAAATAAAGAACAGAGTAGCAACAGAAAACACAAGGGAAAAGAACACCTTCTCACAATAAATAAATAAGGTGACTGACAGCACAAAATAACAAAAGGGGATTGTTATGAACAGGGGTTTGAGGGTGAATGCCTCTTGCTTTGTGTCCACCCTCACCGCACCCCCGCTGAGGTACAAATGGATCATGCCATGTGGCTCAATCTGAGTTAATGCTCTTAGAATGGACCGTTCCAAGTAAGTGAGCTTCAAAGGAAGGGGGCGCCGCTAGGTTTTCTTTTTTCCTCACAGCTGGAATGGACTGTGTCCCCATTTTAACTTCTTGATCATGGGAGGGGGTGAGGTCCTCCCTAAAAAACCCACATCACATTGTTCCTTTTTATGTTCATAATAAGCCACTGACAAGTGTTTCTCTCGCATACGTAGGTTGACCTTCTTCAGGCCCTATTTTGTAAGTGCGCTTTGGCCCCACTGATCACTGTCCCTGCTGCCTTCAGCCCCTCGAGGTAGCCCCACCGCCTCCATCCGCTTGCGTATCCTTTTTTTTTGCCTTCCTGGGATTCACTGGCCACCACCAGGGTCCTTGTCTCTGGCTTCACCAGACATCTCGAGGAAAGCAGACAGCATGGTCCTCCGCACGCTCTCGGTCAGCTCAGGAACATCGTCCGCAGTCAGCCCTCTGGTCTCTATCCGGGGAAGAATCCGCACCATGCACTTCCCTGAGAGCGGAGATATGGGAGGAAGGAGAAGAGGAGCAAAGGATCAGGCAAGCAAACGGGAGAAGAACAAAATGGGGGCAATGAGGAGCAGAAGGAATGGGGCAAAGAGGTGCGGTGGAGAAGGTATGAAGGAGATGGAAAGGAGTGGACGGAGGCAAAGGAAGCAAAAGGGGGAAAGACGAGCACAACACATGAACGAGTAAAGATGAGCAGAGAAGTAGAAGAGATGTGATGGGAAGAGAGAACAAGAAGAAAGACCAACGCGAAATGTAGAAGGGAAGGAGTGATTAGGAGAGGAAAAAGGAAACAAACGGGAATGTGAACAAAACAGGAGTAGGGAAAGAAAAGAGGAAGGTAGGAGGATCAGAAAAAGGGAAAAAGAGAAAAGAGAAACATCAGAAAAAGTATGCAAAATAGAGCAACATAAAACCGCGTGAAAGTGCAATAGACACGAAAATAAAGCAGTAGAGACAGAAACATAAGAAAATGAGTTAACAGTTAAAAATGGAAAAAGAAAAAGGAATCCAATCATAAACAGAGAAATAGAGAAGGGGAGAAAGTCATGCAAGCAATTTAAGAGCAAGATGGAAAAAGAAAAAGAAAAAAGAAAAAAAAGGTATGAGATGCCATGACCAAGGCATGAAGGAAGAAAAACATCAGAACAAAACAAATTAACAGAGTTACACAGGAGAACATGTAATGCATATAAAAATGAAGTGGAAAAGTGTTTTACAATAAAATAAAAAAAAGAGGCAGAGGCAATAACAAAGAAATAGAGTAGGTCTGACTGAAATTCAATAAACTGGCATTATGACTTAAGTGATGTCTACAACTTCCCTGAACCCAAATGGCAAGATTTAAGACCTTAAAGAAATTGACTGGTGAAAAGGACACAAACTAGTCTGATCACAAGACATGAAAACGAGAAGTGCATGCACACAAAAGGGAAAGGAAATGCAAATAAAGGTGAAACAGGATTTTCAGTTAAAAATAGGTACACACTACAAAAAAATGCAAAATGCTACAAGAACGAAAATGAAAAAAATAGTAAATAAAACCATTCGCAATGTAAATATAACAAACCTACTCTATAATTTTAAGTGAAAAGTGAGTTAAGGGATAAAGAATGATGAGAAATGATGTGTAGTCCCCTCAGTGCTCGTCACCCCCACGGCCACGCTCTTTCAAAAATAAAACGATAATAAATGAAAATGTCACTTACCCAGTGTACATCTGTTCGTGGCATCAGTCGCAGTAGATTTGCATGTTCTGCAATAGCTCGCCATCTGGTGTTGGGCCGGAGTGTTACAAGTTGTTTTTCTTCGAAGAAGTCTTTCGAGTCACGGGACCGAGTGACTCCTCCTTTTGTCTCCATTGCGCATGGGCGTCGACTCCATCTTCGATTGTTTTTCCCCGCAGAGGGTGAGGTAGGAGTTGAATTGCAGTAATAGTGCCCATGCAATGGAGTGACTAAGTATGCACCTATTTAAGGTTGAGATGATACATATATAAATAATTGAAGGTAACTTCCAAACTGCTACAGGCTTCCGGGGAGGCGGGTGGGCACATGCGAATCTACTGCGACTGATGCCACGAACAGATGTACACTGGGTAAGTGACATTTTCAGTTCGATGGCATCTGTCGCTGTAGATACGCATGTTCTGCATAGACTAGTAAGCAGTTATTTCCCCAAAAGCGGTGGATCAGCCTGTAGGAGTGGAAGTAGTCTGAAATAATGTCCTTAATACGGCTTGACCTACTGTGGCTTGTTGTGCGGATAACACGTCTACACAGTAGTGCTTGGTGAATGTGTGAGGCGTAGACCATGTGGCTGCCTTACATATTTCTTGCATTGGGATGTTTCCTAGAAAGGCCATGGTAGCACCTTTCTTTCTGGTTGAGTGTGCCCTTGGTGTAATGGGCAGCTGTCGTTTAGCTTTAAGGTAGCAGATTTGGATGCATTTAACTATCCATCTGGCTATACCTTGTTTTGAAATTGGGTTTCCTGCATGAGGTTTTTGAAATGCAATAAAGAGTTGTTTAGTCTTTCTGATGTTTTTTGTTCTGTCAATGTAATACATCAATGCTCTTTTGACATCTAATGTATGTAGTGCCCTTTCAGCTACGGTATCTGGCTGTGGAAAGAACACTGGAAGTTCCACTGTTTGATTTAGATGGAACGGTGAAATAACCTTTGGCAAAAATTTAGGATTGGTCCTTAGGACGACTTTATTTTTGTGTAGTTGTATAAAAGGTTCCTGTATAGTAAACGCCTGAATCTCGCTTACTCTTCTCAGGGAAGTAATGGCGATGAGAAATGCCACCTTCCAGGTTAGGAACTGTATGTCGCAGGAGTGCATGGGTTCAAAAGGTGGACCCATAAGTCTAGTTAGGACAACATTTAGGTTCCATGAAGGAACAGGTAGTGTTCTTGGTGGTATAATTCTCCTAAGGCCCTCCATGAATGCTTTAATGACTGGTATTTTATATAGGGAAGTTGAATAGGTAGTCTGCAGGTATGCAGATATTGCTGCAAGGTGAATCTTAATGGAAGAGAAAGCTAGGTTAGATTTTTGTAAGTGAAGCAAGTAACCCACTACATGTTCTGGAGTTGTGTGTAATGGTTGTATTTGATTAATATGGCAGTAGCAAACAAACCTCTTCCATTTACTTGCATAGCAGTGCCTGGTGGATGGCCTTCTTGCTTGTTTTATGACTTCCATACATTCTTGGGTAAGTTGTAAGTGCCCAAATTCTAGGATTTCAGGAGCCAGATTGCTAGATTCAGCGATGCTGGATCTGGGTGTCTGATCTTTTGGTTGTGCTGTGTCAACAGATCTGGCCTGTTGGGCAATTTGATGCAGGGTACCACTGATAGGTCTAGTAGCGTTGTGTACCAGGGTTGCCTTGCCCAAGTTGGTGCTATTAATATGAGTTTGAGTTTGCTTTGACTGAGTTTGTTTACCAGGTAAGGAAGGAGAGGGAGAGGAGGAAAAGCGTAAGCAAATATCCCTGACCAGTTCATCCATAGGGCATTGCCTTGGGATTGTTTGTGTGGGTATCTGGATGCGAAGTTTTGGCATTTTGCGTTCTCCCTTGTCGCAAACAAGTCTATCTGAGGTGTTCCCCAGAGTTTGAAATAAGTGTTCAGAATTTGGGGGTGAATTTCCCATTCGTGGACCTGTTGGTGATCTCGAGAGAGATTGTCTGCGAGTTGATTTTGGATCCCTGGTATAAACTGTGCAATTAGGCGAATTTGGTTGTGAATTGCCCAATGCCAAATTTTTTGTGCTAGCAGGCTTAACTGCGTGGAGTGCGTCCCCCCCTGCTTGTTTAGATAATACATTGTTGTCATGTTGTCTGTTTTGACGAGAATGTATTTGTGAACTATTATTGGTTGGAAAGCCTTTAGTGCTTGAAAAACTGCTAGAAGTTCTAGGTGATTGATATGCAGTTTTGTTTGATGTACGTTCCATTGTCCTTGTATGCTGTGTTGATCGAGGTGTGCTCCCCACCCTGTCATGGAAGCATCTGTTGTTATTACGTATTGTGGCACTGGGTCTTGGAAAGGCCGCCCCTTGTTTAAATTTATGTTGTTCCACCACAGAAGCGAGAGGTAAGTTTGGCAGTCTATTAACACCAGATCTAAAAGGTGACCCTGTGCTTGAGACCACTGTGATGCTAGGCATTGTTGTAAGGGCCTCATGTGCAGTCTTGCGTTTGGGACAATGACTATGCATGATGACATCATGCCTAGGAGTTGTAATACCATCTTTGCCTGTATCTTTTGTGTTGGATACATGCGTTGTATGATGGTGTTGAAATTTTGAATTCTTTGTGGACTTGGAGTGGCTACTCCTTTTGATGTGTCTATTATGGCTCCCAGGTATTGTTGTACCTTGCGTGGCAGAATTTTGGATTTTGTGAAATTGACGGTGAACCCTAGTTTGAAGAGGGTTTGTATGATCTGATTTGTGTGATTTGAGCACTGTTTGAACGAATGGGCCTTGATTAGCCAGTCGTCCAAATATGGGAACACATGTATTTGCTGCCTTCTTATGTGTGCAGCGACTACCGCTAGACATTTGGTAAAGACTCTTGGTGCGGTTGTTAATCCGAAAGGCAGTACCTTGAATTGGTAATGTATTCCTTTGAATACAAACCTTAGGTATTTCCTGTGCGATGGGTGTATTGGTATATGGAAATAAGCATCCTTGAGGTCTAAAGTTGCCATGTAGTCGTGTAGTTTTAGCAATGGCAATACTTCTTGTAGTGTGACCATGTGGAAGTGGTCTGATTTGATGAAAGTGTTCACTACTCTGAGGTCTAGGATTGGTCTCAGTGTTTTGTCCTTCTTTGGTATCAGAAAGTACAGTGAGTAAACTCCTGTGTTTATTTGTGTGTTTGGCACTAATTTGATTGCATTCTTTTGCAATAGTGCCTGCACTTCTATCTCCAGGAGATTGGAATGGTGTGTTGTTAAATTTTGTGCTTTTGGTGGTATGTTTGGAGGGAATTGTAGAAATTCTATGCAATAACCATGTTGGATAATTGCTAGAACCCAAGTGTCTGTAGTGATTTCCTCCCATGCTTTGTAATAATGGCCTATTCTTCCCCCCACTGGTGTTGTGTGGAGGGGGTGAGTGACCTGTGAGTCACTGTTTAGTAGTAGGGGCTTTGGGGCTTTGAAATCTTCCTCTATTTCTAGGGAATTGCCCTCCTCTATATTGTCCCCGAAAACCTCCTCTATACTGTCCCTGGTAACTGGACGGTGTGGCTTGTGAGGTGCTGGCTTGTGTGCTTTGACCTCGAAACCCCCCTCGAAAGGGCGTTTTACGGAATGTGCTGTAATTCCCTCTGCTCTGCGGGGAGTAGAGTGCGCCCATGGCTTTGGCAGTGTCCGTATCTTTTTTGAGTTTCTCAATCGCTGTGTCCACTTCTGGACCGAACAGTTCTTTTTCATTAAAAGGCATATTGAGAACTGCTTGTTGAATCTCTGGTTTAAATCCAGACGTTCGGAGCCATGCATGCCTTCTGATAGTTACAGATGTATTAATTGTCCGTGCAGCTGTATCTGCAGCGTCCATGGAGGAGCGGATCTGGTTGTTGGAAATGGTCTGTCCCTCCTCAACCACTTGTTTTGCCCTATTTTGTAAGTCCTTGGGCAGATGTTCAATGAGATGTTGCATCTCGTCCCAGTGGGCTCTGTCATAGCGCGCAAGTAGTGCCTGGGAGTTCGCGATGCGCCACTGGTTTGCAGCTTGTGCTGCGACTCTTTTACCAGCTGCATCGAACTTGCGGCTTTCTTTATCTGGGGGTGGTGCATCTCCAGATGTGTGAGAGTTGGCCCTTTTCCTAGCTGCTCCTACAACGACAGAGTCTGGTGGCAGCTGTGTAGTGATGAAAGCCGGGTCTGTAGGAGGCGCCTTATACTTTTTTTCCACCCTTGGTGTGATTGCCCTACTTTTGACCGGCTCCTTAAAGATGTCTTTTGCGTGCCGGAGCATACCAGGGAGCATAGGCAGGCTTTGGTAGGAGCTGTGGGTGGAGGAGAGGGTGTTGAATAAGAAATCATCCTCGACCTGTTCTGAGTGGAGGCTTACGTTGTGAAATTGTGCTGCTCTAGCCACCACTTGAGAATACGCGGTGCTGTCTTCTGGTGGAGATGGCTTTGTAGGGTATGCCTCCGGACTGTTATCTGACACTGGGGCGTCGTATAGGTCCCATGCGTCCTGATCTTGGTCACCCTGGCTCATGGTGGTGTGAGCTGGGGAGTGTGATGGAGTTTGTGCTGGTGAGACGTTAATCACAGGCGGAGGAGAGGGTGGTGGGGTAACTCTTTTCACCACTTTTGGTTGTGGTGTCTGTTCCGTCTGGAACTCCAACCTTCTCTTTCTCCTAATGGGGGGAAGGGTGCTTATTTTTCCTGTCCCCTGCTGTATGAAGATACGCTTTTGCGTATGGTCCACATCAGTTGCTTGCAGCTCTTCCTCAAACCTATGCTTCTGCATTTGGGAGGTTAGCGAGTGCTCTTCTGTATAAGAGCCTGAAGCTGGGTCGCTTGCAGTTTGTTTCGGCATCGAAACCCTGTCTGCGTGTTTTTTCGGCTCCGAGGTGACTCTTTTCTTTTTCGGGGCCGAAACCTCTCGGCGTCGATCTGTTTCGGTGCCGCTGTCTCGGCGTCGAGCCGTGTCGGCACCGGCATCTCGGTGTCGAGGCTTGTCTCCAGCACTTTCTCGGTCCCGAGAAGGCTGCGTGCCGGTGTCTCGACCGGAGTCGGACGATCTCGGCACTGTTTGGGCCTTTTTCGGTGCCGACGGGCGGTCACCGAATTTATGGGTGGAGCCATGGCCTGGTGGCAGTGGCGTCCCCTGGGCCTTGTAAATGTTCTTCTGAGTGGATTTCGACGTCTTACTCACGGTTTGTGTATCGTCGAATCCTTCGGAGTCTGAGTCTTGGATCGAGAAGGTACCTTCTTCTTCCTGTTCCTCGAACTCCCGTTGGGCTGTCGGTGCGGACGCCATCTGAAGTCTTCTGGCTCGACGGTCTCGGAGTGTTTTTCGGGACCGGAACGCACGACAGGCCTCGCAGGTGTCTTCGCTGTGCTCAGGTGACAGGCACAGGTTGCAGACCAAGTGTTGGTCTGTGTAAGGGTACTTATTGTGGCATTTGGGGCAGAAACGGAACGGGGTCCGTTCCATCGGCGTTCTTCAGCACGCGGTCGGGCCGACCAGGCCCCGACGGAGGATCGAAAAACTACCCCGAAGGGCACCGGAGCTCTTCGATCTTCGATGCGGTGTGGAATCAAAGTACGCCGATCCCGAACGCAACAATACCGACGAAAATCTTCCGAAATTAGCTAATTTTCCGTTCCGAAACTCGGAGCGACAGGAACACGTCCGAACCCGATGGCGGAAAAAAAACAATCGAAGATGGAGTCGACGCCCATGCGCAATGGAGACAAAAGGAGGAGTCACTCGGTCCCGTGACTCGAAAGACTTCTTCGAAGAAAAACAACTTGTAACACTCCGGCCCAACACCAGATGGCGAGCTATTGCAGAACATGCGTATCTACAGCGACAGATGCCATCGAACCATGGTTTATTATCGTATTATTTTTAAAGGTTTGCAGCAGTTGCTGCTGGTGAGGGGAGGCCATAGCGGAGGAGCCGCCCCTGTACAATGTGCTGCTCAGGGATATTAAGGAGAGACGTCTTAGATTAAAAAGTATACATCAGCAATTCTTGTCCCTTACCGGAGGTTTCCCGATTACTTAGGGAATCAAAAACTTTGAGGTTCAAGTAACCTGTAGCTAAGAAAGATCCGAACATGTCAGGTCTGCAGAGGGATGCACTGACTTCCCTTCAAGCAAAGAGTGATCTTTATGTCTTTTCTTAAGCTTATTACAGCACAAAGAAATGTCTTGGGCCTTCGTTCAATCAATGCAAGCCATCAAGTGCTGTGCACTCCCACATTCAGATGCACTTTACTAGTCCCCAAATTAGAAAAACCATGGAGGGAGGAAGGTCTCTTTTCTGGCGTAGCCCAAAGTTGTGGAACGATCATCCTACAGAAATTAAGTCCAGCTCGAGTCATTCTTCCCTAACCAAAGCAATAAAGAAACTCCTTTTCGGTTCAGCAAGCCATTGGCGATGTTATCGGATTACTCAATGTTTTTTATGCAATGACAAGTTACCTCTGTTGATGAACTTGTGCTTTTCAAGCTCTTACATTCCATGTTCAAAGGAACTACTTGCAGTGCAGATGGACCGGGACCTCCTGGCAGAACAGGTGTGCACTTTGATGAAGCAGGTATTTCTCAGAGAAGGCAGAGGATTCACAGACTTACTGGTTTGATCACCATATTTGAGCCAGAATCAAAGAAAATTATAGAAGCTGTAAAGATGACTGAACAAAGTCACCCGATATGACGTCCAGTGACACCAGCTGCTCTGGAGAGTTGGTGAGGTTGATGGAATTTCACCGCTGAACATCTTTGCTTCGATATCGAAGTCATCAGTGTTGACATCGAATGGTGGTGTGAGAAATCAAACGCGTTATGGATGTCAACTGGTGGATCCACTGAGACACTGTATCCAATTTCAGGAGTACACCAAAATATTGCATAGTGGAAGTTCAACAGCATTCAACATCAATGTCCTCAACACTGAAAGGGCGTGGTGGCCATGTTTGGAGTTTCAGGTTTTTTTTTTTTTTTTTAATACGTTCATCAGCCTGGAGTTCTTTTGGGTAAGACAGTTCTGTTCCTCTGAGAGAAGTACCTTCACTGGCTACCCTTTCGCATTTCAGTGCCTCTCCGTAGCTCTGTCTCTTGAGCATATTTCCTATTCATCGCCTAAACTTTATAATTTCATGGTCCCCGAAAATGATTGATATTGTCTGACAAAATTGTGGAACAAACCATACTGGACATTGGCAGCTTTCTTCCTTCCCCAACTGGGGAACTTGTCAGACAGACTCCAGACCTATGTCAAGAGTGGTCAAGAAATACCTTATAGTGCCCAGACATCAGGTGAACCACAACAGGTGTGAAAATATGGGCGTTAGTCAAAACGAGGTTGAAAAACCTAGGAGTATTCAGGGATCACTTTCACATGAGCTGAAAACAACTACCAGTACAAGGCATGATGAAATATTAAAGCTGCTTGGTCCTTAATGGAGTAATAAGTTTTTTTTTTTTTTTTTTAGCTTTCCAAAAGGTGCCTATCTGGCTGTAGTACCTTCATCTCCTGCACGATTTTCTTGGAACAAGGTTATGGCAATTCTTCAGGGTTGTTTAAACTATCTTAATGTTAACTGGGCATTCATTTATTAGAAACATTTCGCGGAGTTCTCAATTTGTAATACCTTAGTAGTGGGAAACAAGGCCATTGCGCAAATGGGAAAGGTACCTGTAACATCGTACAATCTGGAGCTGCATAGATAATAAAATTACCAATTCAGTTTATCTCCGAGTCTAGTGGTTTTTAGTGGAAGAGTTCATAGCTTGGTGTCAATAGCCAAGCCCTACCTAGCCATCCTTTTCACAGTAACCTCATGGTGTGTCAATGATGCACCCCAGGTTTGGTTAAATTTCTTGAGACAACCCCTGCTGGAATAAACCACCATCTCTACCGCCATACAGACGTCCATGTGGCGACGCCATTCCTCAACCACCAGCGATGTACGATTCCCCGCTCTGTGCTATATATCCCACTTGGCTACGTAATCCGGTTGCTCTAAGGAGGCGCGACCACACTTCTACAACCGAGGCTGTACCCAGAGGTAGCTAGGTGATATTTTACCTTGTATTAGAACATTGGAATGTTGCTAGCTCCATTGAAAACAATGGAGTGCTGCGGGCTTTTACTGGCCGGTAAAAGCCCGCAGCGCCAACATTCCAATGTTCGCTTTGTTCACAGCAACAGCTGTGAACAAAGCCTCACGGAGCCCGAGGGGATTTTAATCCCCTCGGGCTCCGTGATTTTTTTTTTTTTTAATAGAACATTCTGCCATGTGTGGCAGAATGTTCTAATAGCCTTAGAACCCGCCGTAGCGGGCTCTACCGGCTATTAAAGTCCCTCTCCCTTGTTAAATGCCCTCGCCTTCAGCTCGGGCATTTAATGCGGGGAGCGGGGCTTTAATAGCCGGTAGAGCCCGCTACGGCGGGTTCTAAGGCTATATTACAGGTGTCAATTCTTTCCTAGCAAATGCATGTCTATCAGTCCAAAAGGAAGCTGATCTTGCAGAGTGAAGGTCTATTCGTTTACCCTTAACAACTAAGCAGTGTCGTAGTATCTGAATTTTTAGAAATGCAATAGATCCTTCAAAAGTGCTTTTCTGTAATGTTGGTAGTGATATTCTTGGGCGCTATCTTTCCATAGCAGTAACTTTAGAAGTTGTCTCATCGTCTGAAGAACTTGTCAGGTATTGAGTCAGGAGTATTTTGCAGTACACAAAAGAAACGTGGCAGCACACATTTTGAATAAAGTTGTGTGGCCCAGATAGGAAGCCTAATTTAGTGAGAGACTTCATTTGCTCAGTTGCAAAGTAGGAGAGCAGGAATTGTCCATGTAAAACACATCAGGGTCTTAATAGCCAGATCCCAATGCATTAAAAATGCTCTTGTTCACTTCTAAGTAGCATTGTTGTGAGGCCTAGCGGTGGTCTCAACTCAGAATTCATTTTTAATTAGAACATTGCAATGTTCAGTGCTTCATTGGAGACAATGGAGTGCTCCGGGCTTCTAATGGCTGGTAAAAGCCCGAAGCTCCAATATTCCAATGTTCTTTGTTTACAGCAACAGCTCTGAACAAAGGCCTCAGGGAGCCAGAGGGGATTTCTGTCCCCTCGGGCTCCCTGAGGCCTTTGTTTTATTTATTAGAACATTCCGCCCTCTGGTGGCAGAATGTTCGAATAGCCTTATAGCCCTTCGTAGCTGGGCTATACCGGCCCTTAAAGTCCTGCTCCCTTTTAAAGGCCTGAGCCGCATGCTAGAGCGGGACTTTACTAGTCAGTATAGCCCACTACGGCAGGCTCTAAGGCTATAGTAGAAAAAAAAAAGAATTCAGTAAATATGGTCTTAAGCTGTCGTTTTTATTTTTTCACACTTAAAAACAACGTTTGCCATTTAAATGACTTCTACATCATAAACATCGTTTATGCCAGAACACAAGCTTGACTATTTTAGTGTATGAGTGTCAATGAAGAAACCACAAAGCAAAACAATTTGTTGTAAAATCAAACTATTTGAAATTAAGCATTTAAATATTACCAACTTTCAATTAAGAAGAAGACACATATTAGTAAAGAAGGGCGGCAGGTTGAGAACCAACAGAACCAACACAAGAGGTCAAGGAGAAGGGTAAATCGAAGGCATCTGTGAGCCAAACTGGTGGTTACGGCCAGGTTTAATAAAATCTTTAAGCTGCACATTCAAAAGAATTCAAACAAAGTAAAGAAGGAGTGAATGATACAATAAAAAAAAAAAAAAGACAGCTTGGAAGAGAAAGAGGCAAAACAAAATGGGGAAGAGAGATTTAAGAAGGGATTGTAAGATGGAAAACAGAAAAACATAAGGAAAAACAAAAGGAGAAAAGGGCAGAGTAGATCCATCGCCTGAGGATGAGTCAACAGTTGACCTTCAAAGATGAAGACTTACCGGTAGAAAACTTTTTCTCCTTCTTGCTGTAGAAGTCTCTGTACGAAGACATAACTATAGGAATGATGGGAACCTGAGGAAAGAAATATAACCGTGCATCAACCTCACGATACCACAACCCCTGAACAAATCCCCAGAAGGGAGGCAAGCCTAAGCTGTGAGGGCAGCATCCCAAGCTACAAGTGATGGAACAATCCTAGGACATTCGCAGCAAAACACCTGTCACTGCCTCATAAGGATCCTGCGGCTCATCAGGATCCAGTTAATTTAGGGAAATTTAGAGCAGGCCTGGATATCTAAAAAAAAAGAACAGGTTTAAAAAAACGCCCATTAGGTCTTGGAAAAGAAACAGTGGAATAGGTGGAGCAAAAGGGGGAATATTATATCCTGACATTCCTCCAAATATTAAATTCGGGTATGTAAGACAGACTCTCAGCACATTCTTTAAGTATGTAAGATTCTCAGCACATTCTTCCTCACAACTATCATATGCAACTATATACCCACAAACAGCTGGTTTTGCAAACACCAGGACATAAGAACAGTAGTAGCCTTCAAGCTCCAGACCGACCCACCAGTATTCAAATTCCCTGCTTGATAATGTCCACTTCGAGCTTCAACACGTAATGTAGGGTCAGAAGCAGCTGGTCCATGTCCATATGACAACCTGCGCCTTGGGGTACCATTCAGGCAGACCTGGATTGTTTTCTACCAGTGACCAGAGTCTCCTTACAAGTGCTCTGCACTCATATGTCACTCACAGAGTGATAGGGGCCACCCAAAGTAATACTCTATTGATATTAGTGTGTGTCTCTTGCCACCACACCCTCTTCTGCACCCCACCCCCGTCCTTCTGTTTTACTAGCTGCATACTGCACCTAGATGACTGACCACCAGCACTTGGTGTGTATTACAAAGAAAAATACATCACTCAGAGGAACATTTTGACCTGGCACCAGCTGCCAGGAAGATGCACTGAAAAGAAAATGCACTTTCTTCCAAATGGCTAGCCCCACAAAATAATTATCTGAGAAGTATATCTTAAGCAAGCCCACTTGGCTAGTGTTAAGGACAAATTATCACAAGTCGCAAATTTACACGGAAGTGTAAATGATTTTTTTTTTCAAACTTTGCCAAAGTTGTACAACAAAAAAGATTGGCACCTATACTCACCACAGTCACAGGCGGTGCTAAGTGACACTGTTCTCTTCTATCAAGGAAAGCACATTGTGTAGTTATTTTTTAAAGTTGTGTTATCACAAGCAGGTCTCACTAGAGCCCAAACAGGAGTGTTCCCTGCCACAGGCTGGAGAACAGTGAGGCACTGTTGCATACAGCTACCTTGCCTAACAACCTGTGCCCACTAGATAATCTGAGACTTCAATGGTCCCAAGACCTGGGTGATCTAAAGGATTCAGGATAGGAGAATATCTAGAATATCCCAGAGGCAGCCATAAGGTCTCGGTTTCCATTAGTGCAATTAAAGATATAATATAGGATTTATTACGAGAGCAACCGCACAGATTTAGCACGCTTGATCAAAAACGGATAGATGCTGCTAATATACTGGCCACTAAAACAGGTTTCGATTGAGGACAATGCCCATATGATGCTACCGTTTGGAATGAGGGGCTCCGTAAGAGGAGAAAAAAAATTATCTGTGGCACGGTGTAGGTTTAAAAGCGCATCTCTCTTTAGCCAGCTCCCAGCTGGCCATACGTGTCTGTAGCGTTGACACATCACATTAATGTGCGACAGTGAGTCCGAAGACCCTGCTGCAGGCGTGTCGCACTCTGATGAGGAAAGGCTCATCACCCTCACCTCCACGCACAGCCCTGGCAGGCTCCCACTGGAGCCAGACTTACTCCTTACGCGTGCTGGAGCTGCTTAGTGGAAGATCACCCATGCACACCCCCTGGCAGTGCAGTGCCAGTTGTGTCCCACTCAGTCCTTAAAGAAACATCGCCCATTTTTACAGCAACATGGGGCGCGCCACACTTGCTCCCTCCCTGACCTTGCATGGACTCTACTGCCTGGTTCTAGCTTTGTGGTGCCCTAATCCTCCTCAGTTCTTGCACGGCTCGTGGAAAGTCACCCAGATACCCACCTAGGTCTACCATGTGGGCACAGCACTGACTCCTCAGATGTTCTTGCATGGCTATCTGAAGATTACGCGGCCTAACTTTCACAAACCACAGGGGTGCCCAACTCACATCTTGCGTGTGGAAAGTCACCCAACTGCTTGATAGTGCCAAGGGGATACCCCGCCCACTTCTTAATGGTCTTTACAGGGATACTGAAAAGCCACCCACCCTCACAGCCTGGCATTACAACTGATGCAATCGTATACCGTACCTGTGGTTGCAGGACTAGTTGGAGGTCACCCACCCTCATCCTCTGCAGTACTAGTCCTTCCCTGTCTTCTGCATGGCCATCAAGAGACCACGCATCCTCGCCCTCTGAAGGTACCACAGTGGTAAACCACCTACTGATCTGCTCTCGCACCGCAGTGGAATCACCCTGAAGCACCTACTGCTTACCTGCGCTTGCACGGCTAGGTGAAAGGCGCCTCGCTTGAACGGCAACATGGAGCCATCGTGATTCCGCGTCCCTTCAGGGAACACCCACACTCGGACCTGCACAGAGAAAGGGGAAACGGGATGAGAGCACCATCGACCTCAATCAAACTCCACATGCTCACGTCTAGCGGGTTCTCCTGACACCGACTAACCTCAAATCAAAGGTGCTAATCCTGATGTACACACCTCCTGCAACACACACTGCCATGAGCAGACACCATTCCAGCCCACACCTGTCCTGAAACAGTTACATAGACAGGAAGCACTCCTAATATACAGAGAAACAGAAACCCTGCTTCATACAGGCACTTTCACCAGGTAGACCCAGATACCACTTCTGATGGATGGACGCCACAGCTGATTAACATGACTGAAGCAAAGATGCACCCTCAAGCATACGCAGAACCAGAAAACAAATGTACAGCATTGAAGATGTTGGCAGGAACAAAGAAAAATGGAGGCCAAGGGACAGTAAAAACAGACAGAAAAAGGCGTAAATGTGCTAAAAATGCAGCCATACTCCGTCATTTTCATTAAGTGGTAGACCTTTATACTTTGGCCCAAGCCATTGTGTGATTAAGTCTGAACTTGGTGTAGTTCCACCAGGTCTCCCCAAAAACATACTTCATGCAGCAGCCACTTTGTCCTCAGGACCCAGGACAATTCTTCCCACAAGCCCCTAGTGAAGCCAGGTGAAATTCAAAAGCAATACTGCTTGACGCCCACGAGAGGCGGACTGACCATCAACCTTACCGGGCTAATTCCCAGTGGGCCACCTACCGGGTTAGACCCATGCTGGATCAGATCGTGAGAAAACCGTCCCTTTATAGTGCTGTGAATTGAGGATGGTCAAGGTGGTAGACCATAGTGTGGAGTAAAAAAGATGAGGACTATGCCACCGCCGGTTTTATCTACATGGCTAATGTGGTGAATAGAGTAACTGCGTGAGATAGCAGTCGCAATATTGAAGATGGAGACTTCATGAAGCCTGGTCTCAGTTATGAAGAAAGCCTAAGGCTGGAATTATTCAATGAAGTGTTACGTTTCAATGTGGTGCCTGGGAAAAAACCAACACAATTTAGGAGATAGCAGTTAGGCTGTGGCGTCGCAGGATTAGGTGGACGCGTTTCAGGATCATTAGACGTGTCTGAGATTAGCGGGCTGAAATATTAAAGCATACAAAACAACAAGCCCTCTAGCCTCATACAGCAAAGCAGATGAGTGAGACTAGTCTTTCTGCTGTATCAGAGTGTGAGCATTTTTCGAGATGAATAAATGCAGGGCTTTAAGTGGGATGAAGAAAAGTGAGGGGGGAGGGTCTCTAAAATGGATGTGGCCTAAGTTATTAAGGGTGTCTTTAAAATAGGCAAACTACATTTCTGTGATTTCCACAGTATGACACCCGAGCGATATTTTGATGCCTCTCTGCGCTTTGTTATTGCATCCAGATATACAACACAACAACTGACCTACATCTAAAATCAGCCAGGACTATTGGCTTTGTCAATGGTTGTTGGCCGGTTAAGATAAATGAGTAACAATAATTTTGTTGTAAATAGTAAATATTGAAAATGTTTCTATTCTGAAATTGTGAGACTGAATTCAACATTACTGAGGGCTGTGGACGGGTATGTGGTTTTTAGAGTGTCTCAGTCACTCCCATTATATTCCCTCTGTGTTAGCCTCGCATCACCCTGGAAATGGCAAACACTCTTCTGGAATGTAAGAGGAAGTAAATCATGTGAAACACATTGCTGACCTGGATTACCTGGGCATTTTCCGCATGGTTTCAGAAATCAATCAGTGGTTTTGAATGTAAAGCTCAAGGCATGAATATAGGGCACGGTAGGGACTCGTTTCAATGTCAGTTTTTCACCACAACCAGGTCTGACACCCGGAGGGACCAGGTCCACCTAAAAGCCACCCTGAGTAAGTGCATCGAGCAGGGGAACCAGGAGTACGGTCTCTGGCTCAGAGAGCGGCCATCATTGGCCAAGCACGGGACACCTCGCTCTAGCCTGCACTCCCTAAGAGAGCGCACTGAGAGCATGGCCATCATTGGCCAAGCGCGGGGCACCTCACCCCAGCCTACACTCCCTCAGAGTGCGCACTGAGAGCAGCAATCATTGGCCAAGCACGGGACACCTCACCCCAGCCTACACTCCCTCAGAGAGCGCACTGAGAGTGGCCATCATTGCAGGCCACCTCCAATGTTACCCGCACTGCACAAACCATCCAGAACCAACCCACTGCGACCCCGCGCTGTGTGCTGTGCCCTTGGATAGCACTGCAAAGAGGCACAGGGAGCCCTGACAAGCCCTAAGCCATGGGCTGCCAGCTATGCCTTCGTAGCTCAGAATACGGGTGGCAGTTCCCTGCAGAAACACCTGCTTGTTGACCACGGTGTGCCCTGTCCCTCCCACTGACTGCCCACTGCAAGTACTCACATTTAATATGTTGTGCCCTCTGTCTCCCACTGACTGGCCCCTAAAGGTACTCTCATTCACCTTGGGCATGCTGTGCCCCACTGAACTGGCCGTCCTCCCCCCGACTGGCCACTATGACTACTCACATCCATAACCATGCTGAGTGTGCACGAATGTGCCGTCCCCGTGTTCTTACAGCTTGGTCACTGCCTGCATTACTGCCCCAGCCCCCTCCCCCACATGAGCTGCCTCTTACATTTACAGGCACACGGAGTACTCACAACCTACCCGTCTCGCGGCGGTGCCGGTGACTGAGCACTCCCTCCCCTCCGCAATGCTGTTCACCAGAGTACTCACATCCCACCTGTCCATGCTGCTGTTCACCTGAGTACTCACATCCCACCTGCCAATGCTGCTGTTCACCAGAGTACTCACATCCCACCTGCAAATGCTGCGGCCGCCCAAGTGACTGGATGCTGCAAGCACTCCCTCCCTTCCACCATGCTGTTCCCCACACAGTACTCGCTTCGTACCTGCCCATGCTGCTATTCAGAGTACTCACATTCTACCTGCCCATGCTGCTGTTCCACACAGAGTATTCACATCCTACCTGTCCATGCTGCTTTTACCAACAGAGTACTCACATCCCACCTGTCCATGCTACAGTTCACCAGAGTACTCACATCCTACCTGTCGATGCTGCTGTATACCAGAGTACTCATCCTACCAGCCCATGCTGCTATTCACCAGAGTACTCCCATCGTACCTGCCCATGCTGCTGTTCACCAAAGAGTACTCGCATCCCACCTGTCCATGCTGCAGCCACCCCAGTGACTGGACGCTACTAACACTCCCTCTCCTCCCCCATGCTGATCCCCACAGAGTACTCACATCCTACCTGTCCATGCTGCTGTATACGCAAAAAGAGCAAGTGATGGACGGAATGCTGAACATTGTCAAACATTTACCCCCAGTACAGAGATCTTGGCCTAAATCAATCGTTTTTTTGCTGCCCATGCCATTCCAGTTTGGACACAGCCATATGCAAATCAGTCTTGACCCTGTTCCCCATGGGAACAGTCCAGCCCGAACTGCCAGGCCAGTTCTTCCCTGGACTGGAAACAAGCATCCTGGGACCAGTTTCAGGGTTTTACCCCTCATCAGCCAGGCTAGCTTGAATCCAGTGGCATGGGAAGCATGGGACCCACGTCTGGGCATACCCTTCCCACTTAGGGCGAAAAATGCAAAAAGAAAAAGTGATGGACGGAATGCTGAACATTGTCAAACATTCACCCCCAGTACAGAGATCTGGGCCTAAATCCATCGTTTTTTTGCTGCCCATGCCATTCCAGTTTGGACCCAAACAAATGCAAATCAGTCTTGACCCTGTTCCCCATGGGAACAGTCCAGCCTGAACTGCCAGGCCAGTTCTTCCCTGGACTGGAAACAAGCATCCTGGGACCGGTTTTGGGGTTTCACCCCTCATCAGCCAGGCTAGCTTGAATCCAGTGGCATGGGAAACACGGGACCCACGTCTGGGCATACCCTTCCCACTTAGGGCGAAAGCTGTTCACCACAGATTACTCACATCCCACCTGTCTACGCTGCTGTTCACCTGAGTACTCGCATCCCACCTGTCCATGCTGCTGTTCATTGAGTACTCACATCTTACCTGCAAATGCTGCGGCCGCCCAAGTGACTGGACGCTGCGAGCACTCCCTCCCCTCCTCCATGCTGTTCCCCACACAGTACTCGTATCCTACCTGCCCGTGCTGCTATTCAGAGTACTCACATCCTACCTGCCCATGCTGCTTTTACCCACAGAGTATTCACATCCCACCTGTCCATGCTGCGGGCGCCCACTGGCTGGACGCTGCAAGCCCTCCCTCTCCTCCCCGCCCCCATGCTGTTCACCAGAGTACTCACGTCATCCTTAATCATGGTCTGCGCCGCCTCGGACATGACACTGATGGCGTCGTCCGTCTTCTTCCGGTTGATGAAGATGACACCGGCCAGCCAGCAGGCCAGGCCGACGGTGCCCGCGTACATCAGCTCCCGCTTGGCGATGGGCACGCAGCGGCCGGGCAGTATCTCCATCATTCCTGCAGGGGGCAGAGAAGATGTAGTCAGTGCGGCCTTCACGCGCCCTACATCACAACATGAGGTCAAAGCATCCTCTGGCGTCCATGGAGACACACAGCAGAGGAAAACAACTCCAGGATTGTGCCAGGGGGGCCGCCAGGTGGCACACACCAACAGTGGTATTTCAAATAAATTAAGAAAGCCTTCTTGTAGTAAATATAAATGAGGTCACAAACATTTTTGTAAAAAACTAAAAACTTAAAATATATACCTCATCCAGATGGGCGTGGGGGGTGATACACTGTTTGGTGGGGGGTTTGGTAGATTGCACTTTAAATGTTGGCGGGACAGTAACATATGTAGTGACTTGCAGATATACTGCAATCTAGCGGTATGTGAAAATGCCAAGTCACAGTGTCTACATTACTTTATCATCAAAAATAATAGCTCTAATTTAAGGAAGACTTTGGAAAACGTGAGTCAGTGACAAAAAGAGACCACCCAGTTGGAGATGTGTCTAGAGCAGCAGTTTGTAACCTTTTGACTTCCGTGGATCCTCTATCAATCGTTACTGGAATCCAGCTCCCACCCCCACCCCCCACTGAGCAATTACTGACAGCTGGGGACCCCGCCTAAGCAATTTTGATGATGTGGACCACAAAACAATACACAAATGATGAAATATTTTTATTTAACTCACAAATATATATATAAAAAAAATAACAGTTAATTAGGATAGGAAAGTTGGAGCTTTTCTATATTCAAATGAGGCAACCGATCGTCCATACTATAGTCTGTTTGATGCACTTGAAAACCTCAATGAACCCATCCGAGGATAGCAACTTGTTAGCCTTCAAATTGTTTCACATTTATAGAAATTTAACATTTTCAATTTTATATTTTGCTTCTTTATCTGTATATACTTTATCTGTTAATATTTTTAATTTTCTCAACAGTTGCACACACCCCGAGAAGGCTTTGCAGATCCCCAGTGGTCCCTGTACAGCAGATTAAGAACCTCTGGTCTACAGATAAAGCTTCCAGCTTTGTAACCTGGAAAGTGGATTCTGACCCTGGACAAATCATTTAATCTCCTTGTGCCTAAGGAACAAGTTATGTACCTTTTACAACGTTCTTTCTGGTGGATTCTCTAACAGCAGATTCCTAACCTTAGAATATCCAAGCGTTAGACTGAATACGGAGATGTTTAAGCAGTGCACTCTTGCACAGATAGATGGCACCGTGCGGCTGTGTGCGGACTACATACTGCCCCGAAGTGATGGAACGCAGCTGCACACAAGTGCCACTTCTGTTCGTTGACATCAGTTTGTCTCTTTCCCCTTATGCGCCCTCAGATATAAAGGACGATTCAACTGCTGGTAACAGAGGGCCTTCCTTAAAGCAGGTGAAGTGTCCTTCCTGCCAGACCTAGCAGTCAAGGCAGTAGTGCTTCGAGAACATGTTAGAATCCATTTTGAATTGATTTGTTTCTTTAACACGTGTAAGTTTGAGCTTTTTCCTCTCTGAACGCACTGTCTATCACATATGTTATCTTATGTATATGTGTTTAAGTCAAATAAGCCTGGTTCCACACCATAGGCTTGCAGCTGGTTTCTTTCCCTAACTGGGGCACGTTACTCATTATAATCATGTGTTCAAAATAACTAACTGACCTCGGCTGTTGTATTTTGGGGAGGGAAAGGCTGATATCTATACCTTTGAACCACGCAATCCTTTGAAGGGTCTCAAGAATGTGGGGAGTCAGGCAGCTGCAGAAGGGAGTCGAGGACAAAAAGCTGGGAATGGAACCGGTGTGTGGAAAACTGATTAACTCCTTAAGATATCTGTATGACGTATATCATTATTTACACACTTTATGTATCCTTTGATGTATAAGTATAAATATCACTGTTAAACGCTTCATGCCAGCACACTTTACTTCAGGCCTGGGATGCCAGTGGTAAACCTGTCCTCTTTGCTGCAGCAAAAATAAACAGATCTTTGGTCATTGATTTTTCACTCCGGCTCTCCGTGTCAAAAACTCCTTTGTAAATGCATTTGTAAGTATCTGCAAATATGTGCATTTGACAATTTTGGCGCCCGAACAGGGACCTTCCACTGGATATCTTCAGTAGCTCTGTCAAGAGACGTGCTGCCAGTGGGGGGGACGCCGTTCCGGAGGTGTAGATTCCAGGGGCCCCTGCACAAAGACTTAGTTTCAAAAGCAGCTGCATCTTATCCACCGGGCAGGCCTCTCCCCGCTTTCTCATGATGTCCCAGCGAAGTCCCTGAAACATCGGTTTTTATCTTGACTGATTAGTCTGACACGGGCGGCCGGAGAGAAATCCAGGAAAAAGCAGATAGTCAGGTAAGACTGTTCCTCGCTGGCTATTTGTCTGCTTTAACTTGCATTTGAGAGAATAATTGTTTTTGGATAACTTATCACTTTTGGGAATGATTAGTTCTTAGTAAATTTGCATTTGTACAAGGTACCATTTGACAATTTTTATTACACGTGTTTTTGTTTGAATAATTTGCCCAGGCCTGGAGCAATTTGTAAGTTGGTAAATATTTGAATAAGGGTTTCTTTGGTGCACGTTTGAAAAAGGGTTTCTTTGGTGCATATTTGAAAAAGGGGTTTTTTTGGTGCATATTTGAAAAAAGGTTTCTTTGGTGCATGTTGCATTTTGAAATTTAAAAGGTAAGTAAGATATGGGAAATAAAAAATGTTGGCAAGGGCTATGTCTTTGTTTTCGCCGAAATCATGTGCCACGTTTAGATAAAAAGCAACCAATCCCAAAAGAGGGAACACCGGGGTGGGACATGTTAAAGGATTATGGTTTAGAGAATAATTTGTATAATAGTATATGGCGCAGATATACTAGACATTGTCCTGACCTCCAGTGGCCAGAGGATGGGTCTTTTGATTTAAAGAAACTAACCTACCTACAGGAATGTGTTTGAGGTATACAGAAAATGGGAAATGGAGGCCACCAAAAGAAAAATTAAGTCAGATAAACTGTTAGAGAAGGAAAACCGGAGAACCATCATGCAGAAAGCCGCCCTGTACCATCATTCCCAAACCCAGAAAAGAATTGAGTCTGAAGATAGAGTCCATAGGGCCCAGGTGGAGGGAAGTTATGTATCAAAGCCAACAGAACCCAAACATGCATTAGAGGAAGATGAGGTAATGCTACAGCTATTAGATAATAGCCCTACTGCACCTCCACCTTACACACCCCCTGCATTAGCCCAACCTATCATGGGGGCACAGCAACAGCAGCAAGGGCAAGGGCACAATTTGGGAAATCCAGGTGCACCACTACAGCAACATGTGCCTCTAGCCCAAGCCACCCCAATAGCCCAAGTCCTAATCCTTCCGCCACCTGCCCCACCACTACCAGCCAGCACTGCAAGGTTACCAATAATGTCCCCTGCCCCTAATACCCAAAATGGACAACGCCGACGGTGCACAGCCACTCACTCACTTTCACCCATATGGAGCACACCTATGAAGTCGATTTCGCCCCCTAGTACCCGCTCCACTATTGGGGAGGGGGAAAAACGGGTTATCAAGAATCAGTCAGAGAACTGGATGGCACATCCTATTTACACCCACACCGATATTATGGACACAATACAACAGATGTCACATTTTGGACAGCAATTAGCACTACAGTACATGATTGAAAAATTGGAGAGGGATTGGAATTCTTGTATTACAGATTCTACCCCTCTCCCTTATGAACAAGAATTACGCCAATTATGGCGGGACAGTGTGGCTTGTATGCTTGATAGTAACAGCATAAAGGAGGGAGTACGCATTTGTGTTATACCCAGAGAAGATGTTCTCAATACATATGACAAGGGGTACCCAATGAGGGAAGTACACCCTGATATGCCCACTGCAGCTGCAGTTGCAGCAGCAGCTGCCGCCAGACAACCAGCTCCCGTGCTGGTGGCCCAATTTGTCCATATCCCATGGAAAAGGGAGGAGGTAATGGCTATAAAAAAAGACTTGCCTGACCCTCGAAAGAATCCAGCTGGATTCTATTGGGACCTTAGAATTGCCATTTCCACCACCACCATGACACTCAAAGACATTGACTATTTTGTTGGTGTTTTATTGGGTCCTGAAGTTTGGCATAAAATTAGAAGAGTAGATGATGCACCTACTTTAGGAAATACATGGGGGGGTTTAGAAGCACAAAGGGCACCAGGATCCCTGCCGCATCAGGATATTTTAAATTTACCTAACCGGATATTGACTAAGTTAGAAACTGTTATACCTCTTCAGACTGTGGATTGGGGAAAACTTGCCACTTCTAAACAGAAAATAGGTGAAGATGTCCCAGATTATTTTACTAGAATTGAACAAGCTTTCATAGATTTTAGCGGTCAAGACCTCACCACCGTAACAGGTGTCACACTATTTGTAGAACGCTTTGTTAATGGCCTTCTACCTGAAATATCACAAAAATTAAAAGCAACAGAGAGTTTGTGGATGACGAAGGGACAGACAGAGATTTTACAGATGGCACAATACTATGAGAGCAAGTACAAGGAAGAATTAGAAAAGAATGAGAAGTCAGTAAAGGAATTGAAGAAAAAGGTACTATTACAGCAGGCATATCCCCAGCGGGATACAACCCCTCAGCCAAGGGGTGGCCCACCAAGGGGACGGGGAAGGGGTCGAGGCCGAGGTGCATCTGCACCACCCCAAGACCGCCGATTGAATATCAACCAATGTGCCTACTGTAAGCAAGATGGACATTGGCGTGATACTTGCCCATTACTGGAAGGAAGACAAAGTATGTCACTTAATAGAGGGAACGCGGCAGGTACTGCACGAGGACGAGGAAGAGGTAGGACTGATCAGAATTCACAGAATGAGAACCAGGTCCCACGTAACACTAATATTTTTGACAATGCATTTGAACGACAATATTATGCTGATGATTCCTTTTCTGAATCCTACAATTATTAGGACAGCCACAGACAGGGCCAAGGGCGAGTAAGTATTCCTGTAGATCAGAATGGTCCCTACATTGATGTAAAAATCGAAGGAGAGGGCCATAAGTTTCTTCTAGATACTGGTGCCACCAGAACATCTATTGCACATTCTGCAGTCCCCGGGGCTCCCCTGTCTGGGCTTCATACCACATCAATTGGGATTTCTGGGATCCCCGTGGTGAGCCCCATCTCAACACCTATGAGAGTAACTGTAGGCCCATTTACAGTACACACGCCCCTCTCTTTAACATCAGGTTGCAATGAAAACTTGTTTGCATTAGATATGTTAAAGAAATTAAATGCAGTTATTCACTGTTCAGTGGATGGTGTCTATGTAACTATGGACAGTGTTTCCCCTACTCAGTGCATGTTCTCACAGGAATACGACTTACCCCCAGAGCTAAAGGAAATAGACCCTCGCTTATGGGCCAAAGGCAAAAATGATGTAGGCATTATGGATATCGACCCTATTGTAATAAAAATCAAACCAGGTGCCCGGTTACCTCGTGTTCCGCAATACAAATTACCTAAATCAAGCGAAAAAGGGCTCAAGGCAGTCATATCTGATCTTGTGCATGCAGGTGTAATAAAGGAAATAGTGAGCAGCCCATGTAACAGTCCAATCCTTCCTGTTGTAAAGAAACAAAATGATGCTAATAGATTAGATGGTGAGCAATCAGTTACTGATAACACAGTATATCGATTAGTTATTGATCTCCGAGAAATAAATAAAATAGTAATTCCCCAGTTTCCAGTGGTCCCAGACATGAATAGTCTTTTCACCATGATTCCACCCTCTGCGTGTTTTTTCACCGTAATCGATCTGAAGAATGCGTTCTTTAGCATTCCAATTGCCGAAGAATCTCAATATTTGTTTAGCTTCGCGATTTTTAATAGATCATTGTGTCTGACAAGAGCTCCGCAAGGATTTGTGTAGAGTCACAGTTTATATAATCAGTGTCTTAAACGTCAACTAGACCAATTCAATCCACCTTCAGGCTCTGCACTGCTGCAGTACATTGACGATATTTTAATTGCCTCAGATTCCAAGACACAATGTAAGACTGATACTGTTGCATTATTACATCATTTAGCATCCCTGGGCCATAAGGTGTCCCTCCCAAAATTGCAGTATTGTAGAGAGGAGGTCACCTATCTAGGACACCTCGTCTCTAAGGAGGGAAGGAGATTACATCCAGACAGAATTAAACTGGTTCATACAATGACTGCACCACGCACCCCTTCTGAAGTCCGAGCATTTTTGGGATTTACATCCTTTTTCAGACAGTGGATTCCAAATTTTTCACTTATAGCAAAACCATTGACTGCTCTGACACTTTCAGATGTGCCCTCTCCTGTACCTTGGACTGACAAATGTGAGGAGGCTTTTCAGGATTTAAAAAAGGCGATGTGCTCTGCTCCTGTATTGGGTAATCCGGATTACAGCAAACCATTTGTTTTATTTGTGCATGAAAAGCATGGCTGTACATTGTCTGTTTTGACACAGGATCAAGGTGGGAGACAACACCTTTGTGCATACTTCTCTTCCACCTTGGACACTGTGGCGCAAGCTTTGCCTACTTGTCTTAGAGGAGTGGCTTCTGCAGCAGCTGCGGTGAAACAAAGTGAAGGGTTTGTTGGTGGCAATCCGCTCACTGTGATGGTTCCTCATGCAGTTTATATTTTGTTAAACAAGACACAGACGCAGCACCTCACCAGTGCTCGTCTAACGGGTTACGAATTAACATTGTTCAGTCCAAATATTACTTTGAAGCGGTGCAATGTCTTGAACCCAGCTACGTTACTACCCCTCCCTCAGGACAATGTGGAATTTGATCATAATTGCATTTTTGCCACTGAGGAAGAAACCAAGGGACGGGTAGACTTAACAGACACTCCCCTATCTGACCCACAGGGAGAGCTGTTTGTAGATGGGTCTTGCTTCAAGTTACCAGATGGTACAACCACTGCAGCCTATGCCGTCACCACATTAAAAACAGTGGTTGAATCTCATAGAATCACGCAAAATTCGCCACAGGCTGCAGAATTAACTGCCCTCACCAGAGCTTGTGAAATAAGTGAACATCTTAGTGTTAATATCTACACTGATAGCCAATATGCGTTTGGAGTAGCTCATAATTTTGGGCGACTCTGGGCGAATAGAGGCTTTATCACGTCACATGGCACTACCATTCAGCATGGCAACTTGATTGTGACACTTTTGAATGCTCTCAGCCTGCCCCGTCAGGTCGCAATCATTAAGTGTAGTGCCCACAAAAAAATTACTGATGATATAGGACGAGGAAATGCTTTTGCAGATGCTACAGCGAAAGCAACAGCACGAGCACCATTTGACAATGCATATGTTGAGAGTAGCATCAAGGGAGAGCCCCAGAACGAAGTATTAGAAAATACTATGCAGTGTGTGAGAGATATTCAAGCAGAAGCAACAGCAGAGGAAAGGGAACAGTGGGAGAAGAACAGTAGACTAGACAGTGAGGGTTGTTACACAGATGACACAGACAGAAGAAGATGGATGTTACCTAATTGTTATGTACACGCTATGGTTACTATGGCCCACAGTCCTGCACACATCAGTGCCCAAGGCATCAAGACAACTTTGGACCACGTTTGGAGTAATCCTCTGATATCCAAAGCTGCTAATAACCTGGTTAAAAGTTGTATGGTGTGTGCAGTACACAATGCAGGAAAAGGGACCCCCTACGCCCCCTGGCCATTTTGCCCCTCCTGATCTCCCCTTTGAAGCTATTCAGATGGATTTTATCCACATGGAACCATGTAACAAACTGAAATACGTGTTAGTGGTAGTATGCATGTTTTCAAAATGGATAGAGGCCTACCCATTAAAAGACAATGGTGCCCTCTCTACCGCCAAAATATTACTAAAAGAATATTTTCCTAGATACGCATTGCCAAGATTAGTCTGGAGTGACAATGGCAGTCATTTTGCTAATGAGGTAATGGAGAAGGTCTGTACCGCCCTTAACATCAAACATCGATTTCATGCTGCAAATCACCCACAATCAGCGGGCCTTGTAGAAAGGTATAATTACACCTTGAAGAGCAAAATAGCTAAGATTTGTGCGGAGACCAACTTAAAGTGGCCAGATGCTTTGCCCCTAGCAATAATGTCCATCAGGATGACTGCCAGTAGCAAGTCACGATTATCCCCCTATGAAGTTGTCATGGGGAGGCCAGCCAACATCTGGGGGGTACCACGACCAAAGAAGCTTTCTGAAGTGCAATATCCTTTGTTTGTAGATTACTGTAAACAATTGACTAAAGATTTGCGTTTGATCCACCAACAGGTCAAGGCCAGCCTACCGACTCATCTTGAAGGCCCTGGTCACCCTTTTAAGCCAGGGGATTGGCTTATGACAAAGAACTTTCAAAGAACCAACAGTCTTCAGCCCAGATGGTGGGGCAAGCCCAGGTACTGCTTGCAACACAGACAGCGGTGAAAGTGGAAGGAAGGAAAAACTGGATACATGCTAGCCATTGTAAGCGTGCACCAATTCCACTACAATCTACTCCAACAGCAGAATTACTGTTGTCTCCTGATTACAGAGAAGTAGGAAGACAGGAAACACCTCCACAGGTTTCAAGTGCTTCCACTTCTGCTCCTGAGGTGACACAGCAGCCCAGTGACGAAGGGTTGCTGTTTGAAGATCAACAAACTCATCGATACAATCTGCGTCCTCGCCCACCCAAATGAACAGAATTCTGAAGGTGCGTAAGGTGGTGACCCCTACGAAAAGCTACATTTACATCACCCTGATAGCTCCTAGCTTGGAACTGCAAACTGAGGTCTCTTCTGAATGGCCAAGGAATCCTTTGCTCTGCAGAATACGGCACGCTTGCCTTCATGAAATACAGTTCCCCGCTTTCACCGCCACCGGCATTTCCGATGCCATTGATGTACCAGCATTAAAACGAGCTATCCTCACTGTTGTTACGCACACTTTGGGCGACGAGGTTGTAAATGACTGATGACTAAACTTTCAGCATGAACACGGGTGACTAGCCTGTGCAACGACACCAGAACATTGGTCAGAACAACTGTCTCAACGAGAACACAAGCATAGTGGGATGCAGCTTGTGCAACGCTATTATCTGTGCTAAGAGCATTGGGTAAATGGAGTTAACAGTTCTGTGACTGGCGAGAAAAACCAAGTACCAGTTCTACGGAAGCGGCCAGTCATTAGGGTTGGTGCGGTTTGTAGTCCCAGCGGTAAAGAAGGTGCCTTTTTCTGTTTAATACCCAAGCACATCACTGATCTGGTTGAAATTGCTGGCCTCCGCCCTCATTTTGCTGAAGACACTGAACGAAACTGACAACTATACTGAAGACGAACTTTGAAGTATTGCGACTTACTCACTGGGAGTTGAGACTCACCAGGAGTTAAAACTCGACAAGGAGAAGACAAGGGACCTAGGATCAAGCCAACATCTATTGTCCTGTATTTGAAAAACTTGTTCATGGACCAACCAGTGCAGCCTAACTGCTAGAGTGGAAAGCACGGCGGTGCTGAACCCTAGTGGGTGTGAACATTGAAGGAAAATTAACTTATCTGTATCTATACGTATATGATTATTAGTATAGTGATATCAATATTTTGCATTTACATATTTGGTAATTGTGTGGGTATATTTTTGAACACACATAGGCGGTTGAGACGAGTAAAACGGTACCATAGAAAGGTTGTAGGACCAAGGAGGAAAGCACAATAAAATTATGAAAATATATCCATTTGGCAGGACAAATATCCCTCTAGAAAATAGAGAAGAGTGGCCTTATAACTATTTCTACAAAACAACAATGAAGTACCTAGTGACCCTTATGTTAATATGTATAATGTCCAGTGGTGTTGCATCAATGTTGCAAAATCCTACCTTACATCCATGGATAAAGGTTCATGGAAAATTAGCTGAGACATTAAGTCTCACTGACTGCTGGATTTGCCGGCACTTGTCTAGACACCCTGATGACCCTATAGGCCTTTATGAAGTACCAGTATCACCAAGCGAATATGAAACAGGGGAAGTGTGTCTTGTACCAAATACCACTTGGAGATGTGACCAACCAGAATATCAATGGTACCCAAGGTGTGTGGTGCTCCCTAATACCCAGGCAGAATACAAGCTCTCCCCGATGCCTGGAGAGAATGCCACACTTAAAATGTTTCCCATATGTTTTGGTACCTATTTTTACGGGCAAAACCCAGAGGCAAAATACATGGGAAAGATCCCTCCTGAACAATGTGTTTACACTTGGTTATTTGATATCAAAACAGGGAATTGGGATCTTGAAGGAGAGGAGAAAATAGACAGAAATTGGACGGCGTTAATTAATGGGACTCAGCAAAATTACACTGTAAATTATTGGAACCTGACTGTGGGAGAAAATGAGATTCTGGTAGATCCAGAAGGATTGTTATATGATCCCTCCAGAGAACAAGATAGAAATGGGAAAAATTCACCTGTAATATTATCCCGGGTTTTCCTTGGCCCCCTCTGGACGGCTAGATGTTCTTATGTTGCACCCTGGGCAAATGTATCATTGCTAAATACAATTTGGGAGGATTACAATTATTGCAATAATTCTGAGCATGACACCCCGGAGGGTGTGGGTTTGCCCCGAATAAAATACAGTATTATAAATTCACAAATCCAGGGAGGCATGTACTTCATATGTGGAAGAACTGCATATAAAGTACTCCCTCTAAACTGGGAAGGGATATGTTCACTGGCATATTTGGCACCCAACATTACTGTGATATCAAATAGATCATCTTCCCAGCCCCTTAACATGGGGAGTTTTGCACATAGGTACAAACGGGGGACACCCATACTGGAGGAGCGAAAGAACTGGGTATTTCAAGTACTACATGTTCTTATTCCAGGATTTGGAATTTTTGACTTACAACTGGCAATGATGAATATGTCAGCTGAATTAGCCATTGCATTTAATGCCACCAGGGAGGCCATAGGAAGTGAACAGATCAAGATAAACACTGCAGCCCAATTGGCGATACAAAATCGGCTTGCCCTAGACTTGATTACGGTACAACAAGGAGGAGTATGTGTTTTAATCCAACATCAGTACCAGCAAAAGTGCTGCTATTTTGTCAACAGGTCATCAGAGATAGAATTGGATATTGGGAAAATAAAAGAAGCAGTACAGGTATTTGAAAAGGGGGGGCCAATATGAAGGAGGCAATTTGAGTTTATCATGGTTATGGTCTTGGTTTGGGGGGTGGGGCTGGTTGTTTAAAGACATACTTTTTATAATAATAGCTATTATATTAAGTTGTTTGTTAGTACAGTGCTTACCTGCTTTCTGTTCCTGTTTAAAATTGTGTAAACTTCCGCCAGTAAAAATACTAGAAACCG